>NC_137213.1:15511621-16132726 GCF_949987685.1 Ammodytes marinus | reverse complement strand
AGTTTTCATATAGTGGAACAGTCTAGATCTGGTACAAAAGGCCACTGGGAATGGACTGCTGAACAAAAAGGGGGGAACCGTCAGAGCTTATATATATATGCTTAAAAATAATGTATTTAAAACAATAAAATTAACAACAATAAAGGCAGTTAACGGAAATAATAGCTAATAACAATTATTTTAGTCCTAGTCCTCCACTCACATTACCTAACCATCATTTAATGAAATGAGCTGAGTAACCCCAATTTAGTATTCAAATATTGACATCAATAATTTTTGTATTTTTAGTTTCTACTGTAATTGTTTCGCATACCATTTGTGAAAATATAATGGTGAATATATTTTTAAAAACATGTACTACTATCTTCAGTCTATGGTATTTACATCGTGATATACGTTTTTCTTCTGTCGGACCCTAGTTTTTGGTATCTTCCCAGTTCAGAGGTCATGCGCATGCGCTGTTTTCAACACAACGGCCTCACGCACTAAGCATCTTGTTGCTAACTAGCTGAATCATTTGTTGAAAGAAGTCTCATCTCTTTTTTGTGATTGTACGTGTATTGCATTGCAATGGCGGCAAGATATGACAGAGCCATTACTGTGTTTTCTCCCGATGGTCATCTCTTTCAAGTGGAGTATGCCCAAGAAGCAGTAAAGAAAGGTTCCACGGCGGTAAGTCTTAAAATGAAACTAATGCGTGAGCTAACGTTAGCGAACTTCAGTTAGCTAACCGGCTAAGCTAGCGACCAGCAGACACAATTATTACTCAGTTTATATAGTTACATTCTGTCAATGGAAACAATCTATTACACTTGAATGTTGTCTTTTTTACGACCGGTTTGGATTGCCTATCTGTGACTTCCACATGTTGAGAAAGCATTTTGTACTTACTGGAAATACAGAAAGCATCACTAGCGAGCATTTTGTCGCTGTGTCACTCTCGTTACAGTTTCTGTTTCAGTGTGATGATTACAGGGACAGGTTATGATTTTACTTATATTAACTTATTTTAATGTTACTATGCAAAATGGGCAAATATTAAATTGGTCTTAAAGACTGAGGGTTATGACTGCATGATCATTCCAATTTACATGAATTTACAGACAACTAGCTAGCTTAGTAGATTGTTTTGACAGTTCAAGTGGATTTAACTAATATTATACACCCGCTTTTTGGATTTAATCGAAGTCCATCAAGTATTTCGTTTTTTTTACGTTCACCCTTTACACACCTCCTAAAATTTAAAGAACGACTTGTAATCCATATCCATATGATAAATGGCAGGCACACTAATTATCCTGAAAACTTGGAATGCAATATTCTCACCTGAATGTACAAATTGTATGGACTTGCGTCTCACCCACTAAGATACCTTCTTGTTTAACTTAATTCCTGAGATATTTCTGTGCGGCATAGTTGCTGATTGATTTCCACTTCCCCATACAATTATCCTAATCTTTTTCATAATTTAAAGGTGTCATGGTGGACGTTTTCTGTTATCATTTAAATATACTTTTTCTCCCTGCAGGTGGGAATCAGAGGAAAAGACATCGTTGTCCTTGGTGTTGAAAAGAAATCTGTAGCAAAGTTGCAGGAGGAAAGGACTGTGCGCAAGATTTGTGCCCTGGACGAGCATGTCTGCATGGCATTTGCAGGTACCTCAGACACAAGAACTCAATCAATATTTAAATAATACAGCCATTATGTAACAAGGCATAGTGGACTACAATCTGCTGTGACAAATATGTAATTGCAGATATCCCTACCATATATTTTTTTAATGTGTCACTTAAATTTCCTATTGTATTTACCCATAGGATTCATAGCCACTTAACCTCTCTCAATGTTATTAAGGTCTGACAGCAGATGCCCGTATCGTGATAAACAGAGCTCGGGTTGAGTGCCAGAGCCACCGGCTAACTGTTGAGGACCCAGTTACAGTGGAATACATCACACGCTACATAGCTACACTGAAACAGGTACTTGACCTTCTTCTTTACATTTACTATTTACTTTAAATATACTTAAAGGCATCTGTATGATCTCATATTCAGTAAGCTAGTTCATAATATAGTGTGTAGTTTCATTTGTCATGCTCTAATAGTTAAATAACACTAATAGTTCACTATTTTATTTCAAATATATAATTGTATGACCGGTCACTTCAATCCGTACATGGGTTTTGTTTGTAGCGCTACACTCAAAGCAACGGACGCAGGCCATTTGGCATCTCTGCGTTAATCGTTGGCTTCGACTACGATGGGACTCCCAGGCTGTATCAGACAGATCCTTCAGGAACCTACCATGCCTGGAAGGTCAGTGACTTTGACCTTTTTCATGACTATGTTTCTTGTCACACTTGTATCCAACAAGTATTCTGTCAGTATGATATTTATTAGTAATTCAATTCTGTTTTTGTTTTTTTGTTTTTTTCTTAACCAGGCAAATGCAATCGGCCGTAGTGCGAAAACTGTGAGGGAGTTCCTGGAGAAGAATTACACAGATGAAGCCATTGCTGGGGACAAAGAGGCCATCAAGTTGGCCATCAAAGCTTTGCTTGAGGTATGGTCAAATGTACAAGCTTTGCCATTAGCTACACATTGAAATTAAATTATAAATAAACTGCTTTCAAAGTAGTAAATGCAGAAAATGAGCTGGATAATCTGTAATGTTTAAGGGATTTACATTTACCAAATCTTTAATTGAATACAGTCCTGAGATTATCTTGATTCTATCAAAGAGCACTTACTGATGCCAGATGTGAACCATAAAGTGATGTTGCATCATTGTTTTAATTGGTTTTCATGCAAAACGTTCCTTGTTGTGTTCAGCTGAATGAGTCCTAACACTCGCAACATTGGAGAAAAATTAAGCAAATTTACTTAATCCTGCATTTTTATCAACTCATTTTAAATGGCCCTTTAACTGTTAATCAATGGCAAACGATTGCTGAACGAGTCACAGTTTTCAAGGACTCTTTTTTTTTTCTTCTCTCTATTCAATTGTATTAAAATACCCCTAAACATTGCCCCACCCACAACCGCTCAACATGTACCTGAGTCAGAGGTTACAGTAGTTACAATTAAGCTGAGATGCCTTGATGTGTCTGAAATATTTGTATTTATTTTTTTGTGACAGGTTGTCCAATCAGGAGGGAAAAATATAGAACTTGCTGTTATCAGACGGAATCAGCCATTGAAGGTAATTTTCTACAAATTACATTTGTTTTCGTCATTTTCTTTACTTTTCTTTTCATCACATACTAACAGTTGCTTCTCTTGGGTGTTTGCAGATTTTGGAATCCAAGGAAATTGAGACCCTGGTGGCTGAGATTGAGAAGGAAAAAGAGGAAGAGGCAGAGAAGAAGAAGCAGAAGAAATCCACTTGAAGCAGTTAACCAAGATTCTTATTTTGCACTTGGATGACAATAGCATATTTGGGTTGCAAATATTTGTAAGTTTCCGAGAGTTTACTTCTCTCATTTATTTCATTGTGAAGAGCTGAATTCTAACTCGAGATCTGTTGATGTTGTGGACGAATATCAAATCTAGCTTCTCTCATTCCAGCTGTAGAATGGACTGATGTTTTAGAGCACACCAGTAGATCTCAAGTTAGGGTTTGGATCTTAAAACCCAGCTTACAGGATCTTTTTATATCATTCACCAAACTGCTCTGACGGTGATGAATCTCAAATGTTGAAATTAAACCGTTTGCAACTTTCCAAAACCTAATGATACTTAATTCTCAATAAAAGTTGACTTGTTTATAACACTTTTTTTCACGTTATTCATTGAACAAGTTTACAACAGTATTATACCAAATGGCTTCACTATATAGTGTCTATGTAGAAGTAATATTGTATTCACTGTTTCTTAGAGAGAAGAGAGTCTTAAAAAAACAGAAGAAATGGCATCTGCCTTTTCTTTTTCCTCTCTTTATTGATTATCCTACTGCAAAGCAAGTACCGCGATAAAGATAACTACAGTTTAAAACACCACTTGCGGCAGTATAGTGTGTGTGTGTGTGTGTGTGTGGCTATAAAGTGAAATGGTTTTCATTTATCAGCATTCTGTCGCACAGGGCTGGTAATAGAGGAGGGGAAAAAACAGGTATATTTCCAATTGCTTCATAAAGTGCTCACCTCTCCCTCAGTCATTTAAAACAAATTAGTAATGAGTGAATGAAGTGTCTAATGGTGGCCCACCAAGACCTCTTTTTTTTTTTGCCTCCTTTTTTTTATTTCACCCTAAATTCGCTTATCAAGCAACCGCTGCTCTGAATTCTCAACGACACAATTATGGCCGGCGGTGTGGTAGGGCTGCTTAATGGGATCCTGGCCTCAGACCCCAGTGGGAACTTTCAGTGACTTTAATCTGGAGCTCTTTGAAAAGTTGTGCCGTGCTGTGCAGAAGAGCCCCGGGGGTTCCCTCTGACTCTCACCAAAGACATAATGGTGAATGGTAAAGTCCTTCATTTAGAGTCATCTCCCCGAGCCAGGATTTCCTGAGTGGGTGCCCTGGCTGCCTTGACTAGAGCAATTGCACCTTTTTGTCTGCAATTTGTCTTGTTTGTGAGTCTTTTTTAAGGTTGCTGTTTGGGCTGATGTCAGTTAGATCAATTAAACCCTTGATATCGCTGCCCGTACGTAATGGTAAATTCCATGATGAGCAATAAAAAACATGGTTTTGTTATGACTCACTCGTAGCCATTTCATCCGTACACTAATTGCTGCACGCTAATGTATTTCAAGTCACAATTTGATAAAATACCTATGTTGTCTTGTTGATGCTCAGGATGTAGAAAGAGAGGTGCTCAATCCACTGGATGACAAAATGAGCTATAGTTTAAGTTTAATAAAGTCAATTCTGGGTAATCCTCTAGCTACAGAGGTTATCTGATCCATCTCGTCAATAGAGCTGGAGCAGCTTATTTGGTGCTGCCTCTAAGACATCTTGTCTCTGAACTGCTTACTTGTAAGAGTTTTCTTTTTCTTTTATTATTATTTTTTTTAAGCTGGCATTGTTGTTGCCCATAATCAGTGCTACTGTGCCTCAGGACAAAGTCCATCTCTCATCGCTGGCTGCTGCTCATCATTAATGCAGAAAATAATGGCTTCACCAGAGGTCATCGACGGAGGAACGAGGCCCGAGGACATGTACTCTCCGAGCAAGAATGCACACTGCTGCGGGCTGTCAACTGAGTGCATTGTTTGTGTGCACACATACACTCACACACACACAAAGCTTACAGGCCAATTGCACGTTCACACAGCAAACACTATTAATGTGAACACATAACAGATTTTATTTTTTTCAAACTGCCCACATCTCTTCTTCTCTTGATCGGCCATGCACATACATTTAGGGAATGTGTGTTCTCATGTTGTAGTTAATATAATATAGAAGAAACAATGGAATGAAAACTTGCACGTGACCATATCTGCTTTTAATAAGTTTCTTACACCAGTAGTCTGACCCTCTTCAAACAATATCCATTTCTCTTCTCTCTAGCTGATTTCCAAGTCACAGGCAGATTTCTCTTTGAGGATCTACATTTTGTCATTCTAATGTGCCACCCTGTGGCCATATTTCAAAGTATGTCCCTCCTGGGATGATTAAAATTTGTCAGTGCAGAATGTCCTTAGGTCCAAATAAGGCAACTGCTTCAAGGGTAAAAGCACACAGACATTTGCATCCCTATGGAACTAAGGTTACATTAGTCTTGTGTTAAGACTCTCCCTCCTGCTGCCGAATCACTCAAGGTGTTATCACCTTCTGCCAGCAGAGCGCAGTGTTGCATAAAAGCAGTGCTCACATCATATCGCTTACACTTTCATCTCACTTTTTGTCCTACAGATTGACAGTGTGACTCCTCTAGCTAAACAGGGAGCAGAATCCACGGGCCGCTTACATGTTTTTTCTCTCTCTGTGCTGCAACACAAAGCCGCAAAGGCTCTCTGAACAACTGAATCCATTGAGGGAGAGTTGTTTTGCTTAAAATTGTCAGATGAAAAAGCAACATTGCTCGTGTCCTGGAGCGATGGCCAAGCTGTCAAAGTGTGTTGGGTCATAAAAGGCTACGCTCTCAACACTGTCCCTTTTCTGCTTGTCACATGTCGACAGTTCCACACATACACTATTTGTGTGTAGCGGATTGGCTCGCCTCCATTTGTGCCCTTTGGGGCTCTGCCGCAGTATGAGTAAAGTTGGGGCATATTGGTGTGCTGGCTTACATATCCAGAAGTGATCAAAATATGTTCCCCTTTAATGCTTTCTTTTAACTTCTAGCTCCAGGGATACATTTTGAATATCATTCTATTATCTCATATCACACATCTCATCTTCTCTGTCCTTAAATCTCTTTCCTCCCTCTCCTTCATGCATGTCTTGATTTTCAACTGTTTTTCTTGAACGCACCCTGGCCTGCACTCTTATCATCATCATATACAGAGCAACACATACAGTTGAGTAACAGATACCACAGACGGCTTCAGTTGTGTGCGTTTTTTTTACCATTGTGTCCTATGAAAAGGTGCTGGAATACTAACAGTTTGTGTGAAGAGACTAAAGGTATGGTTTAGAGTTACCCCTCAAGAGTCACCTGTCAGTGGGTTTGTCTCACAGAAGAAAACAAGTGCATCCTCCTCTAATTGAAAGTAGACACCACTGGGCCCTGAACGAGAAAACGGAGAGATGAGGAGGGAGAAAGCAAAATGAGACGGAGAGGCAAAAAGGAGCAGACATAGCTAAAATAAACAATTCCCAGGATGCCGCAGGCCAAAAGCAAATGGCCCCGGGGCCCTGTGGCCTCTCAGGGCCGTGGCAGAAGCCAGTCACACACATCACATAGCATTACTCAGGATGGGGTTACAGGAAAATGTCAGCCGACGCATAAGGAGGAACCATCAGCCCATAGGATAATTCGATTGCCCGAGGGAGGTGCAATCTTGCATTCCCACGATTCCTCTCTTTCCACCCACACCCTCTTTTCATTGTATTTTTTGAATCCATTTTTCTCTCTCTCGGTTTATTTAATGTTTTCAATTCCGTTGTTTGCTCCGGTAGCCATGTATGTTTACGAAGGTACTGTATTATTTTAAATGGAGGTTACTTGGTTCTTCAGCCCGCTCTCTTCCATCCCCACGGGAATTGCATGGGCCATTGGTTTGTGTCATGGCCTCTTGACATCTTGATTAACAACCTGATATTTGTCAGAAAAATGTGTTTGTCCCTCACCCTCTTGCACCTTCACAGTAGTGTTGGGTCACATGTTGGCTCACTTGTCATGGGACAAAATCATGCCCCTCCCAGGCTGGCTGTTGGCACATGTGGTAATGATGCAAGAATTTAGAAATATGAAATGAGTCACTGCATGGCATACATCTTAAGCAAATGTTTGCACTTTAAAATATACTGTTTCACATTGTTTATTTTTTACAAACGTTGGTCTATACCTTTGTTACCATATGCTACTTGAAGCAACGGATTGTTGTCCAAGTTCATGCATGAGCATGCAGCTGCAAAGATGCGCGGGCATTAGATAAAGACTGAGAGAAGGATGGAGAGAGCAAAAGAAAGAGAGACAGCGAGGGAGCGCAGCACAGATATCTGAGTGCGTCTGACAGAGAGGACAGCCCTGGAGGCAGGTCCCAGCCCTTCAGCACCGAAAATGACACATGACTGCTTTGACTTTTGTCATCCCCCTGTCTCCCTCCACCCCCAAACCCAAGCCTCCAACAAACACTGAGGCTAGCATAGACACACACACACAAACACACACATCACACGCACACACACAAAGTCACACACACTGTATACTGCTTAGATTACATTATCTTTATCCCCGGGATATGAGCCCTCCTTGTTGGATGACATTTGGGCTTGTGCAGCGCTAAGGTTACCTTTCTTTGCCCCTGAGTTAAAGATGCCTGTCTGCAGCATGCATTTGAAATGAAGGGCAGGAAAAAAAAATCAGATGAGAAAGATTTCCAAAAGCACTTTGATCAGAGGCATCAACAGTCACGCACAAACTTGTTAAGCAGTATGTAAATTTGGGCTGATACTGAATAAAGTTGCCAGAATGGCATGAATCCATTGTGCTGCGATGATCAAAATAAAAGAGGGCTTCATACGCTGGAGGGCAAGAAAGTCACAGACATGAAGGTTTTTTTTCTTCCCTTCCTCTTTTTTTTCTACAAAGGGGCTGATGGGATGCAGAGAGGAGAGAAGGAGGGGAGGGAAATGAAAGATAGGGGAAAGCCTGGAAGGATCTCAATCTAAATTAGCCGAGTAGAAGGAAGACTGTGCTGAGTGAGACATATAATTAAAACCAAAGTGATGAAAACATCAGTACCCATTCACTCACTCACTCACTCGCCAGATGAATTTCTGAAATTGCCATGATCTGAAGATGTTTTTTCAAAGCTAAAGGTAAATGTGTATAGCCTATAGTGTTAAAAGCCCACCATTTACTCCTCGCTGGGCTTTCTCTCACAATCTCGTGTCCGCCTACTCTCTCTCTCTGTTTCTTTATCCCTCCTTCGTTCCCTCTTTCTCCCTGCCTGACACCCCGAGATGAATAGAGGCTGTCACTGAGGCGCTTGTAGCCTGTCAGCTTTTAAACAAACAGTTGGCAAAAGGGATCACTTTCACAGGAAAAACCACCCAGTCTGAGGTGAGGTTATCAGTGTTTTGCTTGTTGTTTTGCTGTCTGCGTGGGGTGGGGTGGGGGGGAGTGATTGAAGTAAGGAGTATGACCTCACACGTCTTCTCTCTCACGCCTCATCATATCGAGCATACACATTCAAACTAAACTTGCTGCTTTTGAATCATTGAATTCATAAGATTGTTTTGTCTGCAGCCTTATAGCGCGGTCCTGGATTTTATCCCCGATGCTGCAAATGTTATTCATTCTGGCAGCCTGCATCTGTAACCAAATGTATCTGGCAGTTAGAGAGGAAGCATCCTTAACTGAAGGGCCCTTTTCCCTCTCCCTCCAGTGTGGTGTACCTCCAGTAAATCTGTCTCCTCCGAACAACAAATGTCCCTGCATCTAAAAGGCCCACCCACAAAAAAACAAGCCTGACTTTGGTGACCAAAAAAAAAGAAGAAGAAAAAAAAATGGCAGCCCCCTCAGGTGTGTTCCCTCTCACTCTTCCTCTCTCTGCACCTGCACCGAGGTCTCTCAAGTCGTCCATGTGTCTCCCCACACACAATGGAGACAGTGCGTAGCCTCTGGCGCCTCTCTCCAGCTGAGAGCCACCCTCTCTCTACAGAGGGACAGGGGGGAGGAAAAACTGCCAGCACTTACAACTGATCCTGGCCCGATAAAGGTGCAGATAGGCGAGAGGAGAGAGTGCCTTGGACAATACTGGCCTCACCCTGGTCTTTATAATGCTGCTTCCTTTTAGCTGTCAGAGCAGAACTGGCAGTTTGACCTTACAGTTAAAGGTGCCAAGAGGAACTTTTGAATATTTCTGAAACAGTCTAATTTTCCTGTAACAGCAACCTAGACCATCAGTGCAAAGAATTCTATATGGTTTTTCTTAATGCCTTTGTCATGGGTACGCTCACCCATGAACAACAGCTGGCATTGTAAAATACTACCGCTTTTGTCCAAAGGGGGTGCTAGAATTAAGACAAACTGAATTTTCCTCGTATAGCACCTTTAACATTTTGCAGTTGCACTTAAAGAAAGCAACATAATTGATACCAGTTTTCCAACAACACGCTTTCACTTTGCATAGAGATGTTTTACACTATTTGGGAACCCCCCTCATATATTGATTCAATTTGAGACCTAAAGTCTATATCCATCACCATCATTCACTTCAGCTGGACCACAAATACTAGGGCTGTTTAGGCTCTTTTTTTATATATATATATTTTTTAATGTGCTCTAATGTAGCAGTGCCAGGCTGGATGACCCAGCACCAGATCAGTGTAGCACTCACACTCCTGAGGGCGGCTGACTGCAACAGCAGCTAGGCGAGACGACAGTCGCAGGTCGCCCAGGCCACAGCTGGGAAGCCCTGGGCCAAAGTGTTGACCTGATGTGATTAAGTGTACATCCAGCTGCACGGGAAAGGGAGAATACATGGAAAATAATGTTACACCTGGAGAATGTGTTTTTTTCTCTCTCAGTAATCCAAACCTTTTTTGGTGTCAAAATCCTATTATTTCTGTTTGTATTAGTCTACTGATTCATAAGAGCTGGCTTAGATGGATTTGCGTCCCTTGTTCTCCGGTAATTTCTCTCTCTGATCCATTTCTAGTGTGTGTGGTCTAAAAGAGCCAGGCTCCCATCAGTATTTGTCCTGAGAAAGACCTTGATAGGAATGGGGTCTGAGAGCGAGAGTGCTTATTTTATTCTCTTCCACGCTGCTGCAGGCTATGGCTGTATTAATGCAATGGCAGGGATCTTTGAAGTTGTGACTTTATGAGACAAAAGCTAATTTCCTTTCCTTTGTTCATTATCGAGAGAGACTTCCAGCCAGGCGGAAAGCATGCTGTGCTAATTATTCCATTCTTGAGTCGTCTCTAAAGTATGTAATGGATTTCACTGGGCTTTTTCCCCAGGTAAGCAAGGTTGATACGACGTACACACTTTTGTCAACACGCATGGTTACAGCAATTACACCTTTTAACATTGATTCAATCCTCGCTGGGGATAAAGATGAACAAATTGTCATATGTTCAAAATACAACAGTGGCTGTAAGCAGAAAAATGTATTCAGTAAGTAAGTATAAGTTGAGGTTTTGCAGGTTGATAGTTGGTTACAAAGTTAACTTTAAATCACAATTAATCCACAGCCTCACATACGTTCACTTATTTTTGAACACATGCAGTACATCAACAGACTTACAAGACCAAAACACCCACTTTGCAACTCATGAAGACCTGAAACCAATCCCACAGATGGAGTTTTCAGGCGTTTTAGTTGGGGCCAAGTTCGGCATGTGACATAATGGGATTTCCACCTCCTGCCTGAAAAACACAACTTGGCAGAGCATGAAGGGAGAAATGCAACATTTCACATTGCATCTTCGCAGCGTTATCGTGATGCCACCCACCCACAACACCTGAGCACTCCCAATCGCAGAGATGTGTCTGTCATGTATCCCGCCACGGATTGCTCGCTGTGGATCCTCCTGCCACTCAAGTCGGATCTGACAACAAAAACAAAAACAACAACGACGATAAAGAGGGGGTCATGAGTAAAGCCATATATACCTCCTCCTCCACCCACCCACCTCCTCCTCCCTCTCTCCACCGCTTTGTTTGTGCTCATTTCATTCCGTGTGCAGCCTGCTGGCAAGGCAGGTCAAGGTTTACCCTCGCACTGCACACCATTTCCCTCACACACCGCCTAGGGTAGGAACACTAGAAGCCCGAGGCAAGGGCAAGCCCAAACAGCTCACACACATTGCCGCCATCACCACCTCTAACCATACCGATAGGAGGACAGAAAAACACTGAGCTCCGAAATCACACAGTCGGCTCTTTTGTCTTTTTTTTTTCTTCCCTTTTCAACCAATTATACCTTTCTTCGTTTTTTTTTCTTGTCTTTCTCTTTCCTTCTCCCCTGTCCTTTATCTTATATTGTACATTATTGTATTTCTGTCAGTAGTAAGGTATGTGTCTATTACGCGACAGATTTAATAGAGCGACAATAGAAAGCTACTCATTTGTTCCACCCCGTAGTGTAAAGTGTTCATTTTGAGAGTCTGATACTAACCCTGGCTAGGAGCATAGTGCTGGATTTTCTAGCTGTAAATGGAAAACGCCTGTGGGCTTTTCATTTTCCTGGGCCCAGACGTTCCCTTCATGGTGTCGGAGCCCTTGTGTTCACAGAGTTCATGTTTTGCCCGGGGCTTCTTTTTTTTATTTTGTTTTATCTCATAGCTTAGACTAGCAGGGCTTTAACTCCCAGAGGACTCCTGCGTAGCAACAGCAGAGATCAACAAAGTAAGTTTGTTTATGTTGGCTGTGTCCGCATGTTGTCGACTTATACATTTCTCAGTCTCCATTTCCTGCCTCTCCTTGCCCCAGGGGAAAGGAGCCCTCTAATTGGATCTTGTTCTAATTGAGCCTAATACTGGAGCTAACCGGAGTTGGGCCCTGTGGCTAATGAAGAGCTGAATCAAAACTAGGCACTAAAACTTTGACTGTGCTTGTGTGTTCGGTGTGTGTGTGTGTGTGTGTGTGTGTGTGTGTGTGTGTGTGTGTGTGCCTACGTTTTTTTTGCTCTACTTTCTATCATGAATGCATCATTAACCGTTTTGGCTTTGGCTTTTTACTTTGTATCTTGTTCTGTTTCAGATCTGTACTTTTAGACAGGGAATGATTGTTTGTGAATTCCATAGACAGAGCAATACTATTTTGTGAGGTTATCCTTTTATTTTTATTTTTGTGGCCAATCATGCGATTTAAATCGTATCAAGCTTACACACACATTCATCTCAAGATGGAGCTGTTCAGTCATTTTGAAGCCAGTTTTACAAATGCCATCCTGTGCCACCAGCACGTTCCAATACCCACGCTATCTACTAGTTAGTATGGTAGAAAAAAGATTTTGGATCACAGTGACGTCACATCAATGGAGCCTCCAAATGAAAACAAATGGGGATGCGACGGATATAAAAGCAAGAGGCAAGATCAAGGCGCAATTGTATGATGAAATAAATAAGTAAAAGTATGTCCCAAGTGTATGCCTACTGCATCCTAACTAGATTATTTTTATGTTCAGATGTAGTATGTAAAATAGAAAAAAGTATGAGTATGCGATTTGGATTGATTTTGCCCCCTACAGGAGAAGAACATGTATATTATCAAATGCGCCTTCTACACTATAGTCAACAAGTGTTACTTTTGTTCTTTATAGCTGCTATTGTTTTTGTTGTTACACTTGTTAGCTAAACTAAAATAATTGATCAACATGTATATTTGTGCCACACTGACCTCTAATGTTCATTGAATGCTGTCAATATCTCTAAATATTAAAACAATTTAAAGTTTGTGGCTATAAAACACAAAATTCAAAGAGTTTGACATTTTGTCAATTTTTCATTGATTTGGAATTTAAACTTAAGTGTTATCTTAAAGAACAAACAAATGTAAACAAAAACAACAGATATAGATATTCTAAAAATCTAAATAAGTTGGGTGAACCGGGTACTGTAAATGTCAGATTTCCAATGTGTCTTGTTAAAGCTGGGGTATATGATTTCTGATTGGTCAAATACACTTTGACCAATCAGAGCGAGGCTCCGATTCTCTGTTCTTATTGGCTGTTGGGACTGTCCATTCACTTTGGCACACTTTGTTGGTGTAGAGCGTTTCAGGGAGGGACCATAGGGGAGGGACCAAAGAGAACAAGTGGAGCTGTTGAGGTATTTGAATTCGAATATCCCAACTGCCATTTTCTCCTCAAATCCTCCACCCCAGCTTTAAGCACTCTGTGCTGAAGAAAGAATAGGCCTACATAAAACAGGCCTTGTAACAGGACATTTATTTTTGTTGTATGTTATTTATTAAAATGCAAAAAAGATGTAACACATTTTGATACATTGCTGGGTTGCAATATCTAGTTTTAGTTTTGTGTTTTAAAGCCACTACGAGTAACTTTGCCCATTGGAGGCTCCTTTGGACAAAAGCGGTAGTATTTTTACGACGCCAGCTGTCGTGAAGCTGTTTTCTAGCTTGTGCTGGGCGTGCGAGATTCAAATAATCAGGAAGCAATATAGTGCATGTCCGTGTGTTGAAAGTGTGAGGGCACCGGACTCTTTTTGGCTCCGTGAGAGTGGTTAGTGACACAGCATCAACTAATGCCAGTAAGTGCTACACACACCTGATTGCAATGAGTTGATGCAGTGTCACCGAACTACTCTCACGGAGCTGAAAGACTCCGTGTCCTCACAGAAAGCGAATGAACGAGAGACGGCAGTTAGTATGGATCACGATGAGGTAATGTGTTTATGTTGTTTTAAATAATGACTATTTCAGATGAATAATGGTCGACTCATCTGATGATGGTGAGGCAAAGTAAACTTTGTTTTAGTAGGCTACCGCTCATTCATTTAGGAGTAAACACTGCAGTCTAGGTTTGCTCCCGTGAAATTGTGTATACGTTGCTTGGCAACGCCCTCCCGCTCGTCTACCACTCTCCCTTTTAGCTTTTCTTCGTTGCATTTTCTTTTTTTTTCTTTGATGGTTCAGCCCCGTTATCAGTCATTATGACGACAAATAACTGTCTCAAACAAAGCTCCCGCTCCCCTTCCCTCACCTGGAGGGATAGGCTTTTCAAATTGCGTTGTTGCACCACACTGAAATCTGCGACCAATACAGATACTGTATGTGACCAAAGAGCCTGCACGCGTGAACCGAAAATCGGACTGGGTGTGCGACCAGACTAAACGCAGTAATAAAAACTATATAAAACGTCTTTCTTTGCACTGATGGTCTCGTTTGCTGTTAAAGGTTATTTATGATTATGTGAGGAAACATGAGGCTGTTTAAAATATATTTAAATGTTACTCGTAGCTGCTTTAAATCTTGTATCAAAAATTTATTTTTTACATTCTCTGATTACATTGTCATGAGTTACTGAGATACTGAAATAGAACAACCATATTGTTATTTTTTTTCAAAATATCTGCTGGGAAAAAGGCCTATGGTGTACATCACAGCTTCAGGACACCAATTGTTGTTAGAGTTTCTTGTTAATGAGTGCCACAGGTTGGGCTGGCCCTGCAATTTCTAAAACTGTTGTCAGTGCAGCTCTGTAGTTGAATAATACTGTCTGGTCCTGGTTGCTTGTGTTTTGCACCAGTGCCACTTTGTGTGCTTATCTTAAACTGACCTCAACATCACACACTGTAGTCCTGATGAAAACCCATTTTCAAAGGATTGATTTTTTTTTCACATATTCTCTTTTTCCTCTGTCACACTAAATGCCAATCCATTGGATAGAAAATGAAACAAGCCAAGCACATGCTGCAGTTTCAACAGTTGCGTAGGCAACAGAGAGATGGAAATGAATTATGCCAGGTTTTGCTGCTGGAGGGTTCAGAAATAAATGACTTCTATTTCGCCTTCGGCTAAAAGCATTTTTTATATTTATGCCTATCTGCAAATCATCTTCCCTCTTTACATAACAGACACATGTATACACAATGTGTAAAGATACTTATTTCCTTCTTCAACATATAAATCTACCTTTTTTTTACCTGAGGTTTTTACTAAGTTTACATTCATATGTCACAGTTCAAGTGCAAGGACAAGCTTGTTGATTTGGACACACAGCTAGCGAGAGGGATATATCCCAAAAAGCATGATTTTCTTTATAGTGGTAAGACATATTAGAAGTATAAAACTTGTTTTGATTCAACTGTTTTTCTGCTGCAACATAAATAGTTGTTTAAGCCTGTGCAGAATTTGGCACATATAGGCAGCCTCACCACATATGGCTCAACTTAAGTCTTACTTTTTTTTAATTAGGAATCTACTAAGCTGTCTTAGTTGTAAGGATTACAAGTCTATTTTGTACCTTCTTTGCATGGATCTTGAAAGTTATTTGAAAGAATATTAGCTGGCAATAGGTGTTAACTCCAAGCGTTGCTGCTGTGAAGCGGAATATTAGCTATTTTGGGACCAGAAATAAACACAAGGTTAGTAAAGTTGGAACCTGTAACAAACAGTTCAACTTACATTTCAGCATCTCTATACAATTCTGTCTTGAAGATGGTAATAGGCGCTACCATAACATAGCTGTGATCAAGCGTTCAATTTGCCACATGTGCTACGAATCCACTCTCTCAGCTCTGTAACTGTACAAAGTGTTGTTTGAAAGATGGCTTTATTCAATCTTGATCTCCAGATTGTGATGTATTTCCAAACAGTTGCGGTACTTGGAGGCCTGAGAGGCACAAACCAACGCTGCACTGTACCACCAGAGGGGGGTTGGGTGGAGACACAGCACTCCAGGTGGGCCGAGTTGCAACCCCCTCAGGCACTCTGCCATGCTTCGAAAAAGAGGAGGCCACAGTAAATGGTTCCAGAGCAAATATAGCCTTCCAAACATCCTGCCTCAAGGATGAAGCCCAAAGGCCAATGGAAAGATTGGAAACAGATGAAAGAAGGAAACTTTGATGGGGCTCTTGGTTGCGCTTATGAAACCCTGCTGGATTAAAGTGTTTTGTTTAAAAGATGCAAAAGCTTCCCTTTTTGCGGGGTATGAACAATAGGACATGTATAGAGTGTATAAGAGTGCATTCATGTGCTCATACTCATTCAAGAGTAGGATTGCATTTCCTGGGGAGCCCTCCAGCTCTTGTCTTGTTTGTTGACAGTATTAAACAAATGGTCAGAAAGCCCATTACTCAGGGGGGATTGAAGTGAAACCGTGTTTGTGTGTGTGTGTGTGTGTGTGTGTGTGCACGTGTGTGTGGTTATGTGCACGCTCTTGTGTGCAAGGCCCTGCAGGTTTCTCTGGGGTTTCTTGTCACCCTATGTCTTGGAGGTGAGAGGGCGGGTGATAATTGAACACTCCCTGGCTCCTTTAACAAATGTATTGAAAGGAGGAATCGAAAAACCCGTTAATGAGATTTCCCTCCCCAGGCAGTGCTCAGGGTTATTATTCTTATAATTTTCTTAATCTAATGAGTTACCTCAAAGTTTATTTTCAAATGTATTTCTCCCACTCGCCCTATAGGGCTCCGGCTTTATTAACCTCTGTTCCTCAGCAGCACACAAACTTTATTAATAAATTAATTACAATGCTTTGGAGGAGGTCATATTGAGGCTTGAGCAGTGAAGATCTTTCTTACCTTATATAATGTTAGACAAGGACTCATAGAGCACAGTGTGAATGATGAACAGCACTGGCCCCATACCAAGGTGCACATCTTTATACTTAGGGGTTGTTTACCTCACAAGATGGCTCCTGGCTTAGGGAATGGACCATGAAAATGGCTGCTCTCTTGTGCCTACAGCACTCTTTATAGATTGGAGTTTTTCATGTGGCAGTTAGGCTGCTGGGATATACGCCCCAGGGGATGCACTCTCATTAAGGACAGCAGCTCGGGGCACTTTTGCACTGCTTCCTGTGGCCACTGACCTCCTTTTTCACCCGTGGGCGCGCGGCTACACCACATCCCTGCTTTTTGGTCTCCCTGTCACCCCCGACAACACCCTGGGGTGGTCACATGACTGGAGTGACTCCTGACCTGCCCCTGCCTCCCGAGACCCCTCCCCTCCTGTCGGGCCAGTCGCTTAGAATGATCACGGACTGTATACTGGTCGCATTTGCCCCCCGCCCCTTCCCATCCCCAAAATGGCGGACGGTTTTGTCCTTGGGCTTCTGAAGGAAGAATTTTTTTCCAAGTTGACAATGTCAAAACATCATATCAGAAATGGTCAACCTTATGTGTCATCTTAAAGCGGTACAGCTGCTATATTATTCATGTGGACAAATCTTCGAGCACTACAGTATACAGTGAAACTAAGAAAGCCATCTGTCATTTCTACGATAGCCACTGAGAGCAAATTAGCGATGGGAGGCGCCTGTGTAATTGCACCTTTACCTCAAGTTTGAGAAAAAACTTGAGTCGTGCTGCTTGAACGGAGACAAGCAGGATAATAACATTGCTTCGTCACCGTCCTCCCTAAGCCATTTCTGCAGCCTTTTCTTCCATGTGGTTCATTTTTAGCCACAAGACAAACTAGCTTGTGAAGAGCACCTAAAGGTGATCTAAGATGCCGTCCAAGGTAGTTAATCATTGATCAAAAAACATTACTGTGGACTTGGGGCATTATAGTTCTGTGCCTGAAGTGTGCAGAGAAATATCAATACAAATCCCCCTGATCTTTTTTTTTAATTAAAGTTTTAAAAGCCCGCTGCTCTCTGTTGCTGTTGTTCTTGAACACAGACTTTCAACCATCCTATTTTCATTGTACTTTTTTGGAAAAGAATAAACAACAAATAACCAAATTTTATCATTGGATAAAAAGGGCATGCTCACAAACACAGCCTTAGTATATGAAATATGTGATTTTAAGTGGCAAGCTGTGGGGTGGCCCTGCATAGCTGATTGGTGGATTGAGATATCAGACCAGTTCTCATCAGCACCGCCCATACTTATACCTGCAGGCAAAACAATTTTGTCCTCCACTAGTAAGCAATTAGATTATATCCAAACACACATACACACATTGAGCCTCCACAAACTGTATTCCCCCTATGCCGCACTCGGTATGACACTTGCTTCCTCCATATGTGTAAGTTTGTGTTAACACAAGGATGCGGGCAGGCACACAAATACATACACACACACAAACCCTGTAGGTATAAGGTTCCAGTTGGTATATCTCTGTCTCTAAGCCCCAGTTTGATGCCCTAGTCTCATGGTATCCAACCCCCACTATTTCTGCATCCCCTCAGGCTCTGTGTGTGTATGTGTGGTTGTGTGTGTATGTGTGTGTAAGATGGCTACTGAACCAAGAGGGCATTGTTTCTCTCCAGCGGGGTTTCATAATTGAACGTTCACATTTATGCACTCATTCAAATGGATACTAAAAGTAGAAGTGGAGCACGTAACCATGTCCTACACATGAATTATCCATGGCAAAAGTAAAAACTAAAGATTGAACTAGAGATTGTTGTTGTGGCGAAACATGCACGACTCCCACTCCGCTGGACACATTTTTTTTTGTTGGATGCACATGCGGCGGATAATTACACGTGCACTGACTGGAGCCTTTTTCACTGGAGGTGCAAACTCCAGTCTGCCTGCATCAGGTTGTGTGTCTTAGGCACATGTGTGAGTGAAGCCAGGGAAGAGCAAAAGACAGCGGGCAGCAGGGACAAACCCGTCAGCCACTCAGATCACATCAGGTCTGTCGGGACACATTGGAGCACAGCAAGCCTGATGGGAAATGCCCCCCAGGGGTGCGAAGCAGGCCAGATGACATACAGACGCAGGGGCAGGCAAAGAAAGAAGGAAGAATAGAGGATGGCACATCCTGCTTTTAATGCACAATATGTTCCAGTAACATGCATGCAATTATGAGTGGTAACCGCCGACTACTACATTATGTACCAATTATGCAGTAACACCATACCATCACAGACGTACAATAACGCATACTCCCCAACCCACAAACACGGCCTCATACACATTTATGCATGCATGCTCAGTGATGTTGCCATAAACATGTAGCCTGGATCTCACACCAGATAACCTACATCTTAAACAACATGGCACATATGCTAATGTGAAACGGGGAAGGCATGACGTTTATGAGGTGCACACGATACATATGCCGCTTCTGCGTGTGGGTAAATGCACAGACACGCTTGGCTACATATGGCTGCAGGGGGAAAAATGGGAAATAGACACTTTTCTTCATGCCTGTTCTTTAATTGGGGCATTTATTGTTTTGCAGTGGTGTTTACTTCATTAAATTAAGACACATTTCAAAGAAATGCAGCATGTTTCAAGGTTTATATGAGCAGAATTATGCTTTCAGCCATTAAGTTGCAAATTAACATATCTTTATGACTGTGGGTTATGCCAGTTGAAAATGCTTTTACATTTTCACACTAATCAACTTGACTTTAACATGTTGGATTTCAGTTTGATTTGCTTTCATCGCAAATATTGTTTCCCCCCTCGGCTGTGTGTGTCTGCACGTGTATCTTAGTGGAACTGCGTTAGTGTGTGTGTGCGCACATGTGAGTGTGTGTACGCTTGTGTGCTTTTGTTAGTTGTCCATGGCACCTTCAGCACAACTGTGTGTGTGTGTGTGTGTGTGTGTGTGTGTGTGTGTGTGTGTGTGTGTGTGTGTGTGTGTGTGTGTGTATGTGTGTGTGGTGTGTGTGTGTGTGTGTGTGTGTTATTTGTGTGTGTATGTGTGTGTGTGTGTGTGTGTGTGTGTGTGTGTGTGTGTGTGTGTGTGTGTGTGTGTGTGTGTGCGTGCGTGCACCCGTGAGGAGGGGGATGTTACAAGGACAAAATGAACTAATGTTGAATATTCCGTATTGGTTTTACTGTAATTCTTTTCTAATTCTTAGTTTATTCAATTTCATCTCCTTGAGGCTGGTAGGTATGGAAATGAGGTCTGTTCTTTTATTTTTTTTCTTCTTCTTCTTCTCTTTTTTTTCCGCCTGTGTAAATTGCAGCTATCACCTCAAGCCTTTTGAACAAGATTACCCAGATGGCCTTGCGTGGTGTGCCTGAAGTTTTATTTTCCTCCTTTGCCTTGCCTTTCCTTCTTGGCTGCAGGGGAAAGGAGAGGGAGCTGGGAAGCCTCCTGAAGGCTCTGGGCGAGGCCAGGAGGCAGCAGCTGTGGCAAAGAGAGATCTGGGGGGGAAGAAAAAGAAGTAGAAGCAAAAGAAGGAGAAGAAGAAGAACAGGAGTGAGTTGGGGAGGGAGCGCTGCAGGGTGGATGAGACTGGTGCAGTGGGCGTTGTTGTGTGCATGTGTTTGTGTGTGTGTGTGTGTGTGTGTGTGTGTGTGTGTGTGTGTGTGTGTGTGTGTGTGTGTGTGTGTGTGTGTGTGTGTGTGTGTGTGTGTGTGTGTGTGTGTGTGTGTGTGTGTGTGAAAGGAGGGAAGGGGCACCAAAATCTAAGGCTAAGAGAACACCAGCAATTATGAACACTACCCCCTACCTGGTTGGCTGTCAAGGAGACCGGAATAACCCTTGGAGTACTCAAAAAGGAGGGCTGGTGGAGTGGGCATGCTCTGGATGGGAACAGGAGGAACTTGGGTAGTAGTGGTGGGTATATGAACATGTGTTTGGAGTAAGCTGTTGTTTGCAGATACAGCGAAGAGTGTCCCAGTGTAAACATTGCAGCATCACTACTACATCACCAGTCACATTAGCAACACACTCACAACTAGAAAACGCACAACATGAAATGCCAGGATATTGGTTGATAAATAGCAGTGCTCCTGCCGGGGTGATCATTGTTGTGTGTGAGTGTGTGTGTGTGTGTGTGTGTGTGTGAGATTTGTCATTGGGTTTCCACTCGCCATGCCCTGGACATAATCTGCTGCTGGTTTTCTGCCCCGAGGAAGAATATGATTTTAATACATTAAGGTGGCGCAGAGACAGAGAATTATGCAGAGTTAAAGTGTTCACCTGTTTGTTATTCTAACATGCAACAGCCTCCATCCACACTAATCTCCAAAAGAACACACCCAACTCCCAGATTGCTGATCTTGGCCTGAGGGGAAGCAGTGAAAGGAGATTCTCACCTGAGATAAGGTAAGGAGAGGAGGAGGAGGAGGAGGAGGAGGAGGAGGAGGAGGAGGAGGAGCTGCATATATCACTTAAAATATACTAACCTAACTCTCCAAAGAACACCTTCTTTTATTTAGTGCACACACATGCAGGTGTTATACAGTATAGCGTGTCACAACTATAGTTGTTCAGAGCAGTGATATAACAAGACAAATGTCTCAGCGTCTAACCCCGTATGGTCAGCATTGTATACCATTATGGAGGTGTGTCGTTGGATCAAAATCCCCTCCTGTTGTTATTTCAGCCAAAAGCTTTTCAGATGCTGCTGCCAAATTGTCAATAGTAAGCTATCACTGTTTGTTTTCACTCCCCCCATTTGTTTGTTTTGTTAAGGTTTTGCTCTCCATCATAATGAATCACTTTTTTTTCATCTTGTTCTTATTTATTCTCATGGCTGGAGGTAGAATGTGGTGGTTGATGAGGGGCTGAAATGAACTGAGCCTTAGCCTTAGCCCGGGGGCTGGCGCATATCTTAGCATAAGTGATGGCCAACCCCAGGGCTCGAGCCTAGCTGAGAGCGCCCTCAGGACAGCAACTCTGACAGATCATGTATTTATAGGTCTGTTGAAAGACCTCTATTGTGTCCCACATAGCCCCAGAGCATGTCTGTCCTCTGTATTATAATAAAGCCGCTGGCCTTACCACTATGATGGATGTGTGGCCCTCGAATGGCAAGCTCCAGAATCATTAGAGCACTCCTAACATGCAGGTCTACCCATTCTGAAAGGCTGGCGCAGGGAGGGGTGCTACCGGTGAGCAATACAGTAGTTGGGACCTTTTAATCAAGGATAGGTAGCCCTTATTAATTCTCCACCCAGAGAGGAGAGGGAGGGTGGGAGAGAAAAGAGAACCCGAGTGAGGCAAGGGCCAAGTTTTTCTGATGCTTTTGCCAAAGGATACATTTGCAATTATCTCAGTGGCTTTGAGCGCCTTCCAGGCCTTTGTTCGATCCAGGTTTGAATGTGGCACCTATAGCATTTACAGGCAGCTTCACTGGTCAGATTTCATTGCCGCTGAAAATTTCACCAAGGACGGCATTCCATCACACACCACTGGAGTCATGCAGCATCAGTGTAAGGTTTCAGAGCACAAAGTTATAGCTGAACATAACATAAATACATATTGGGAGATGTTTGGATAATATTAAAAGAAAAACAGAACTTGCTAGAATATGCTCCGCAACCCCCCAAAAGAAAAAAAACAAACACAAAAAACAGCTTGACTTTTTCTCTGCCTACAGCCTCACACGCAGAGTGGTGTTTGAGCTGTTTCCCAATCTCATGTTCTTCTGTTACCTCTGGAGTAGAATATAAATGATTCCCTCTCTGTGTACAGTGTATGCCAAGGGGCCTGCAGCGACCATAGTCCGGTCTAAAATTCCTCACTGCAAGCGCACCATAACTCAAGGCCTGACTGATAAATAAACAATGGAATGCCAAGCATGTTGTGGAGCATTACCTCAATTCCTCCACTTGGAGCACTGTCTGTATGGTGAAACCTAATCACCGTCAGATGAGTAGAGTGTCTGATGAAGGTTGGTAACCTAACCCATTTAATCCCAAATTTTTTCCAGACATGAAAATATCCAAATCATGTGCTATTGGTAACCCTTTGAAATAGTCTATCATTATTTTGGGAAATTTTCATGGAAAAATAGGTTAAAAAGTGTGTTTTATTGTCGGCCACAATTGTGACCGGTGGGATAATGTATATACTGATTTTATGTTTTTCTTGTTTCCAGTCATCAAATTTCTCATAGTTCAGCTCAATTATATCTGGGTTGGAATATAGAGCTTTGTTACTGGCAGTACCAGTATCAGCATGTATTAAAATATGCTAGTGTTCTTTATCACATGTTAGTGTGACTGTTTCACATATGAAAAACATGAATACGACAAATGAAAGCAAAAACGAAAAGACACCCATCAGCATTAACATTATTATCTTAACATTTATTAAAACATTCATATGGTAACTTTGTTGTAACATTTGACCTTGCACTTTTGTTTAATACTAGTAGTATTTTAGTGCATAATTCATTTTAACATTGTAATTGTAACATTTTAGTGCAACATTCACTGAACACTATGGAGTAGTCATATGCGTCTTTAAAACTAAACGGACCACTCAGAATAGAGGTAACTTGCATTCAAGTAGAAGCCTGCACTAAACAAAACTTTACTTACTGTACATAAAGGCCTCAGAACTAAGTGCATGTGCATCACAACTATGGTCATTGCTTGACTGATATGAACTGACCTTTTCAAAAACCTCTTTTTTGTCAACATTTCATCCTATAGTATGTTTTACTCCTTATTTCTTGCAGACTTTTCTATTTTTCTTTTATTGGCTTTTCTAGCCCTTTTTTTATCTATCCCGATCTCTTTTTCTACTGCCCATGGTAGGCCTTGAAACATTCAATGTGCAGTGGTGCTGTGCATTTTTCACATGCATAAGTAGTGCGTTTGTCACAATGACGACATCTCTGGAATCGATGCATGGTGTTGATTGGCCAGTGAGAAGTTTTGTCAAATCTTCCCTGATTTTCTACAGAAGCAGCCAGTAGAGACTTCCTTCCGTGGCTCAGTGGTTTTCTGCCAAACCTTTGCATAAGAGACTGTGCCACTGTACGTGAGAAGGTGAGCAGGTCAATGGTCCCTCCTATGACATCTCTGTAAAAGAGATGGCTGTTTGTTAGTGCACTGCTGAGGGACCATGCAAAGATGGGCCACCACCATTTTTTGGACCTGATCGAGATGTGGTATCTTGAAACCTGTAGATCGTGAAGGTCAACACCACCCATATGCTCATTGTATTGGTTGATGCATTTTGGCTGTTTGACTGTGTCAAATGCACGCCGCTGCTTGTTCCATCTCTTTACAGAGGTCTCACTGTATTTATCTTCCATGTTTGTCCCCACTGTGACAATGTTGTTGTCTTTCCAACGGACCAACAGCTTCTCTTCCTCAGTCAGGACTTCAGATGTTCCCCGGGGGAATTTCATGAATTTTTTCTGTGATGTGAATGGGACATCAAACAGACGATTTTGTCTCATTGTTCCACAGCTCCCATACCCTCTTTTTGTCATTTCACCGAGGAGTGCAAGCGAAGTGAAGAGGTTGTCATGGAAGAATTTGCAACCTTGAGGCACTTCAGCCTGCTCTGCAAGGCCAAGAACTACGCTGGGTCCCTGACCTAACCCAGTCTCAGGAAGGAGGGTGTGGGAACCACCATATGGCTCCATGTGATGCATGTAACCACTCGATGAGGCAAGGCTCCATAGCTTGTAACCAAAACGGATTGGTTTACCTTTTATGAATTGCTTACATCCATGTCGGCCATAGTATGGGACCATACTTTCATCCACTGACAGCCATTCCTGAAATGGCATGATTTTATATGACTGATTGAGCTCAGCAAAGATGGGCCTGACTTTAAAAAATGGATCATCAGTGATTTGAGTGTTATCAACCACATGAACTGATGCCATTATTTCATCAAAGCGATTTCTTCGTATTGTATCGGAAATGCTTTCATTGTGTACATCATTGTCAAGTGACCAGTACATGTGTCTTCTTGGGACAGAGCTGTACCCAGATGTGATCAGTATTCCATAGAATGTTAAGAGTTCATCCATTGTTAGACTCAGTTGCTTGCCCTTGGTCTGGGTGGAGTAGAGGTTGGACATTTCAAGGGTTAGCTCTCTAAGGGTGGGTGGATACATTAGTAGGAAAACATCCATTGGGCTGGGGCAGTTTTGTTTAACACATTCTGCAGCATTTGGGCTGTATACTGTGTGTTTTGGAATACCTGCTGTGACAGGCCTCTTAGATCGTTTGAAGGTTCGGTTTTTATTTTTGACCACTTGCAACTTGGTCCTTGGCTCGTCTGTCTGCACCCTGTCTGTCTGGTGGGTAGATGAACATGGCTCTTCAGAATCAACAGGAGGTGGAAGTGGGGTAGTGGTGAGGAGGGAGTTATCATCACTGATAACATCTGTTTCATAATTTCTTTGCATAAGTTCAGCACTTGCGTTTAGCAGCCTAGCGGGCAAATGGCCTGTCTCACCCTCAAAGTCCATGTCTGACCCATCACTGTCACAGTCACTGACGACAGCGTCTTTCTCACTTTGAGGGACAACTGTAATGTTGCATGCCTTGTCTGAAGGGTCCACAAGGTCCAACATACAGAGAATTTCATTCAAAGTTAAGCTAAAAGGAAGAACAGAGTAGAAAGTTAGCTAGCTAGCTACACTGTGTTATCCCACCGGTCACTATTGTTGCCATCAACAACTTTACTCATGCTGTGACCATACTGAACATAGTTGAGTTAAGGTAAATAGACCTGTCAATACTAGACACCTTGAAGATGATGTGTACCAAAAATATTTGTCTCATCTTTATGTTAACCCTCTTTACTGACCTCTTTTGTTGGTGCTTTGATGCAGCCATCCTCCTCGGATGGTGCAACCAGGAAGTAATCAGCTCTGATCATGTGACAATTTACACTAAACATATGAAACTGCACAAATGTGTTTGGGAGTTTTTTTAACATCAGTATTTTCTGGAAATAGGTTGATTCTCCATTCAGTAACATTTTTAGGACCTTTAAACTGGAAATGTTTTTTACGGTCACTTTTGTGACCGATGGGATTAAATGGGTTAAAATCTACTGTAATTGGCAAAGTAGGCAAACCAAGTGCAATCCTTGCGTAGAATTTAGCAGGATACATGTATATAACACAGAACAAAATCGGGAGAGTTAACACGGAGTATAACCTAAGACAAAAAAGGTGATTAGGCATAACTGTTTGATACCCTTTGACTATTTTATTCAAGAGGCTCAGCACCAATTTTACATGACTTAATCAATTTAGTAAGCAAAATGTTTACAACATAGCCTACAACAAGCTACTGACTTTGCAGCAGGTCAGCCTTTTCAATTAATACTAGAAACATATAGTAGCTGGATTGGTACAATAGTTTGCAAAGACATTTATGGTTCCCAAAATATGCATTCTTATGATGATGCGTTTATGATCTCCTTTTATACATTTGAGTGAAATGTCTCAAAAGGTACCATACATTTTTTTTACAGGGATTTAGGCCTTTATAATGTATGATTATGAATTACTATTGTGACCTTGACTTTTCATTAAGCACCATTTCAACATTTGGTCGAAAAGTTCACTTTGTCCATAACTTAATGGTTATGCAATCAAAAGGAGTCGGAGCGAGCAAGAATGAGTCCGACAAAAACTTCTCCAACCAATCAGATACAGGCAGCGTTTGTGATGTCAGTAACAACAATCCTATTGGACAGGTAGTTAGTGACGACTGCTGTTGGTACAGCAAGGCATGGGGGCGGAGCAGGAAGGGAGGGATCTATTCATTTTGGTGCACAGTTCCTATCAACAAGCTTTCTGTGGCGTCGATGACTCCACCTTTAAGGGACACAATGTCATTGAAATCATTTTTGAGGAATCTACGAATGTATTACAATATTTAAACAATATGCACTCGTATGAAAGGAGGCTATTGCTGGCTCCTGTCAAAATATATTGTGAGCCCGCAATGATAAAACCACCATGGGGGTTATCGAAGCTTCGTAAGTTAAAATATGTTATACATTTAAAGTAGAACAAATTGCCTTGAGCTCTTACAGAATAGAAAACGTGGGGGGCGTTAAGGATCATGTGTTAATATGGTAGACTATACTGCAGAAACAAAAGTAACAAGGATTCTCTTGCAGGCAGCCTTCTTCTCAAACAAGTTCAATCCCAAGAACCCCAACCCATTTTTACCACAAGGCTTACATTTCTATAACTCAAGCAAAGAAACTGTGACATATTATTTTTCTTGCAAGTGTCCATTTGAGATATTATCCCACCAAGGATTGTCCATCTAAGAACATATGAAGCCCCCAAGACCGTGCGGGCATTCATCACACAGATTAACAGATTTTTTCCACTAGAAATAATTGCTAGAAATATGTAGCCATTATATTATAATAAAGGTATTTATGAGCCTTCAATCTCACAGCCTCACTATGAGATGTCTTTGAACATTTTGAAATCAGCTCCTGAGGCACAGGGAGGGGGAGTAAGGGAGGGAGAGAGGGTGAGAGAGAGAGAGAGAGAGAGAGAGAGAGAGATGTGGTGGGAGTTGTGTTTTGCTTTTTTGCCAGGGGTTACATTTATAATTATCTTGCTGGCATAACATGGCCCAGAGGCTTTTTCAATAAAGGTAGGAAGCACCTACAGTACGGAATATTACCCACGGATCAACACAGAACAAGAGAGAGGACTGCAAATAGAATAAGAGTAAAAACCAGAGTACAAAGTCTATCATATAATAAGTGTATTTAGTTAGGACATTCATTAAGGAACTGTATGGCCACTGCTTGCACGTTAGTTGCTGTAGAACTGAGCACTGTCTGTGAGGGCTGATGATTTGAAGAGGAGGTGAATGAGTCCATCCGCTGACCTTCACTTGTGGTGAGTAAGCAGAGCCTGGGGAGCGAGGGAGAGAGGGCCACAGCCACTTTCTCCGGGGCCCCTACTCTGCCTTTTGATGACTGGAAATAATCACTATAGTTGAGAGAGAAAGCTTAGCGAGAGAGACATGATCACAGACACACCACAGAGGAGCGGAGGATCGCAATTTACTTTATTCTCCTCTATAAAAACCACTGTCCTCTAAAAAGACTGGAAGTCAGTTTCCTAATACCATTCATCTTTTTGTGTCCGGAAAGGGGGATATCTCAAATTCCTTTTCAAGTTTGTCTGAATCCAGGAAGTGAGGAGGAGAGACAGGGGCTGGACAGGGTCTCATTATACCCGGGCTGCCCCACAGGTAACAAACTTAAAAAATCACTGAGGGTGCATAAAAAGAACAGCTGAATTTCAAACTAAATACATGTTCATTCTCTCTCTCTCTTACACCAACCTTACACAATAACAATGTATAACTTTTAGGAAAGCCATTGCCTTTTTTATTTTTGGGGCTCATCCATTGGGGTTCATGTAGCTGAACAATAATCTTTCTTGATATTAATATAAATAGTTTGATATTTTGCCTTCTTGGATAGTGTCCATGAGAAGATTTGTATCACTCTTGTGTACGTACAAGAATGATTTTAAATTATATAATTTGCTCCAATTTGTTTAACATTTCAAAATGCTCATACAAACAGAGAATTTATGGGGCGCCCTTAGCTCAGTTGGTAGGGCGTCCCCCCCATGGGCCTCGGCCAGCAACAGACCCGGGTTCGATTCCAGCCCGCGGTCGTTCTCTGCATGTCACTCCCCTCTCTGCCCCATTTCAACTCTGTCTCTACACTATCAATAAAAGCATAAAAATGCCAAAAAACAGAGAGAAAAAAAACAGAGAATTTAAATGATTATATTTTGAATTGGAAAAAAAATAAAAAAAGCTCATCCTCCAAACAAAGATCTCCTCTAACACTTGAATGCTGATTGTATTCATTACTTTTATTATTATGTATTGTTTTACTTCTACCAACTCTTACAGTTTGGGCTGAGTTGCAGTGAGAGATGTGTTTGATACTTGCACCACAAATACTTTTTAATTACATGCACACTAGACATTTTAAATGTTATAATTGAGAGCGAGGCATGACCATGAAGCCTACCGCTCACAGTTGCACCTCCAGCCTTTGAGAATAAAAGTCAGTCAAATAGGGAATCTAGGGCAAATAGGCCTGAAAGGGAGACATATAGCATAAACCGTGGATAGCCAAAGAAAGTGGAGATTCTGCCAAAAGGGATGAAGACAAGACGACAGGGCTCCGTGTGTGATTTCACTTTGGATTTTGGCCCTGCAGGGATATGTGGAAGCACAACTGACAGGACGTGCGTGGAGAAGTCGGCTCTATTCAATATAACTGAGTAAAGAAATGCCCCATGTAGTCACTGATGCACCAGCATAAATCCTCCAAGGTACAATGTTGCCTTCATGAAGTTAGCTTTACCTCTCTGGCAGTATAGAGAGCTACTACATAATGTACAATATTTGACTTCCTGTTTGCCACTGTACACATTCAGAATGTTGCAAACGTATCATGCGCGGGAGGATAGATGCATTCAATTCAAATTGTAAGTAATTTATATCTAACCGCTGTGCTTGAAATGCATCACTGGGTGGACATGTGAGAGCGGCCCCTACAGAAATGTAAAAATGGCAAGCAGACACAATAACAACTTTAGTTGAGATTTATTTCACATTTTTTTGCTACATTCCTCTTTACTCAAATCTAGGGAGCGTAGGTGGGTCAGTCATCTTAGAAATACTTTATATCCAACTTCATATCAATCTGAGCTACGAGCAAAAGTGATCTGGGAGAGGGTAGTACAATAAGCTTTAATCTGTTCAGTCGTGTGCGAGGCAACGACTTTGCTTTAAAAAGATTCCATGTAAAAAACACAAACACATATACAGTGAAAAAAAAAGTACAGGTCATGACTCAGAGGAATAATATGATCTAATTAAATGAATTCCCAGGGTAGAACATGGGGGTTAATAGTTCATATTCCCAGATGAGGCAAACGGTGTGGTATAATTACTTAATAATTTCCTTTACTGCGTATAGAATGGTCTTTGATGTTTGCTTCTAATAATGCTAATGTCAACTATATTTTATGGCATAATTCAATATAATTACTTCAATTAAAGTAACGAAAAACAAAACAGAAAACACTTCATTGGTTTTACAATATTCAACATCATGTAAATTGTGAAGAAAATATGCTTTGTTGAAACTAACTGTTTATGACAACTGAGACATTCTGTACTGTAAGCAACACCTGTGGCCAATTTGCCAATGAGACATCAAAATCAAGTCACTGGTGACAAGCTATGCAACATAATTTTTTTTTAAATTTTACTGTTATAATAGAAATCATATTCAACCTAATGTAGGCTCTAAGTTTTAAAACAAACTTTGTTTGGGGATCCAGCGTATATAAATCCTTTTTTTAAATTTGCTTATGGGGGGCTAGACAATCACCAATGTCCTTGCAATCTCAAACTTATCAAATGTCTTGTATCTTCTTATGGCAAAAAAAATCTCCTCTTGCACCTCATTTTTATTCTCTAGATGGTTCTCAAGTTTAAGAAAACAAAAACATCAACAAGGAAACGAAGAAAAAAACAGAGTCCACAGAGCTCTGCAGCGTGGTGGAGCGTTGGGCTGCCACAGATAAAAGTCTAGCACCTCCTACTGCGCGGGAGGTCTCTAGTCCAGCTGCTCCTGCTTTATCCTGTTTGAATTGGGCCCTCGCTGACTCGTCCTCCTCGTCAGCTCCCTCCTCAGGACGTATTCACTGAACTGGGAAGAGTCCACGCCTCCGCCACAGGAGCCGGCGATCTCAAAGCCACGTTGTTGGAGACGCTCTAGAACCTGGACAAGGTTGGCAGGGGAAGAGAACATCATTAGCATCCTCTATTAGCACTCTGATGACAGTTAGGGGTAGTAGGCTGACCAGTAACCATGAGGTCGCTGGTTTGATCCCCGGCACTGGACAGGAGGGTGTTATTTGTAAGACTAGTGGTGGCTGGTATTACATCTATGGTGCCCACCATCTCTACCAGTGTGTCCTTGAGCAAGGCACTTAACCCTAAACTGCTCAAGGGGCGCTGTACTATGGTTAACCCTGCACTCTGACCCCCTCCGAAGTGTGGTAACTTGAGAGGGGATGTGTGAAAAGACCAACCTGGTAGATGCCCCAGTAAATAAACTATGATGCTTTAACATTAATGTGTAACCTCTAACCTTTTGTTCCCTACTGCAAAACTGGAAAGCATGCAGCATCAGCTGAAACTCTGCAAGTTATATGCTGCTGCCGAGGAAAGTGCTAAGTCTGACATTGGAAAGAGCTTTAGGTGGGTGTATAGGCTGCAGCAACATACAGCATGTGACGGGAATTTGGATGAGACTTTCACAAGACTTTTCAGCCTCTCGTTTTTGCCTTGTGCCACATTTTCATTGTTTTTTTAGCGTGTGTACATGCATGTGTGTGTGCGTGGCTATTCCTGATCTCGCAGCCTTCCAGACATCTACAGACGTGTCCAGGGGGAGGGCTGTAGGATCACATTCCATCGAAGAGGCCCCAGGGAGCAGTGAGGCTTTCTCTCTGCCACTTGGCTCAGTGTGGACTGCTCAGCCAAAACCCCCTCTCCCCATTTTCTACTCGAACCCCCAGGCCCAAGCCTCCGCCGAAAACTACAAAGGTCCCCCCACTGCTGGCAGCTCTCTCTACCCCCCCTTCCTTCTCTCAACCCCCCCCCCCCCCCCCCCCCGCCCCCCGCCCTGCCTCCATTAACCGCAGATACAGCATCCACCGTCGGCGTGCTTTAATAACCAAACAGGATTATGGGCCCTGCCTGGGGACAACCTGCCAGGGAGCATGCTCACTCCTCTTGCGCTTGCTCTCCACAACACACATACACACACACACACACACACACACACACACACACGCACACACACACACACACAGGATTTGTTTGTGTGTTTTGGGGAGCGAGATGAAGATTTGACTTCCTCACATGGAGGCACAGTCCAAATCATATGAGATCTTTTCAAATATGCCTCTCCTCCATCACTTATTGATGAGTGTCTGGGGATTGTTCCATCAATGAGTTAGTGGAGTATCAATGGATAATCAGAGAATATACAATATTGCCAAATGCAGTATGAAATATGAATCCCCCCCCCCCTTAACATGAATGTAGAAGCTTCCGTTTTAACCTTAAAAGTCTTGTTTTAGCCCCACAAGTAAGGTTTTTCCTGCAGCCCATCATGCCAAAGAAAGATATTGAACCTTTTTGTATGTTACAGGGTTACGGTAAGGAGAGCACTATAGCATTTAGTCCTCAGAAGAAACTTACTTCTATTTCTATCTTTGGATACAACTTCAAGTGATAGTTTCACTCCCCAAGATTTCAGAATTTTCCCCAACACCTTGAATGTGTTAAGACACCAACAAAGAAAAATAGAACCTCATATGGTTGAGCAAACTTTGCTTCATGTCGGTGTAGAACTACTACCAGCCCACACAGCCTAGTGCGTCTTGTTTTTTGGATGTTACTAACCGAAATTTCTTGGATTTATTTTTTATTCTAAATTGAGCATTGACCCAAACAACCCCTCAGCAGACGCTCAGGGCAATCATCGTATGTCTTCTTAAATGTTTCACTGCATCCTAAAACTGCCCAATCCCTCTTGCTGTCAGCTATAGTTACACCCTCAGATTTGCACAGTTTTTCGTGTGACTCTCCACCACGATTGAAGATGTACACCCATTCCTTTCACTCGATAGATTGAAATCCCCCATTAATCCATTGACTGTTGCTTCTTCTTCAAGTTGGCACCAATGGCAACCATCGAAATTACTTTTGGATTAGATTTGATTGTAATGTTTTTTTTGTCCTCATGGAACACAGCTGGCATTCGGTTGAGATGTGAGGACCATATTATGTTTTGCAAAAGAGATGCGCGATATTAAAGCTGACCATCCACCAGCTCCTGAGCCAAAGTTGTAATCATTATTCAGAACACAGCAGAGTCAAGATGATGGTAGACTTGTGTAACGATGGCTTGCTAAATTGATGCTTTGATGAACTCATCAAAGAACTCGTTTTTCTGCAAGGCTGATTCCGTTAGATTAAAAATAGATAAGATTTTTTTTTCAATCAGACATCAGTAAATTCCTCTACAGTCTACACAGTAAAACAGCGGATTGAAAGAAGTTGAATGAACAGATTATCACCACCTCAGTCAATTCCTTCTTGGACATACAATTCAATAGAAAAACATAGCTTTATATCATAGGTGCTCTGAGGAACTTTCAGTGTGCGTTAATTCTTGCACCCCTTTTGGACAAAAGTGGTAGTGTGTTTACTACCCCAGCTGTTGTTCCCGGGTGAGCGTACCCATGACAAAGGCATAAAGAAAAACTATATAAAAAAAAGCATTCCTTGCATTGATGGTCTTGTTTGCTGTTACATGTAATTCATGATCATCAGAGGAAACATTAGAAACATTGCTTCAGAAATATTTAAAAAGTTCCTCATAGCACCTGAGTATAGTTAATCAGTGGGCTGAAACACCCACATCATGCAAGTCAACTGTTCCCCATTTACCTGGACAGAGTTGAGGTGGCAATACCCATTGAGTGGGAAGCGGATGACGTGTGTGGAGTCATGGTTCCAGCCAGCGTTGACGGAGTTGCACATGACGTCACCGATTTCGGGAAACACGTCTTCGATCAGGGCCTTGTCCCCGCTGAGTGTTATCCTCTCGCCGAGGTCTGGAGCAACGCGCACCACCACACACTCACAGGGACGCGACACCTTGCTCAACTCCTGGTCCTGGCGCCAGCGCTCCAGCTCAGAAAGCATGGGCTGCAGCTGGAAGTACCGGGCCTCCTCGAACAGAAGACTGTAGTCCTAAAGAGGGAAACGGGACAAAAGGGCAATGACATCTTAGGATACAGCAAAAAGAAATGTCCCTTAACATTTTTTTTGAAAGTTAGAACATTTTTAAAATTTGACCAATACAATATTACATTATCTGACATATTTTGCTTGTTATTAGGTAGGTTTATGTTTTTTTTAGTTTAACAGGGTTACAACAAGTCTTATGAATACCAGTAGTTTCTTTTGAATATCGGAATTGGGGCTTCCTGGTGGCCTCAAGGTTTAAGACACTAACCATGTAATGACCCCATCCCCTCAATTCCTGTCAGTTTTGTACTGCAATAGATTACACTTAAAAGTGGTTACATTTAAAAGTAATTTCAATGTATTATAAAATGTTTTGATACATCCCCAAGTTTGTGGAGAAAATATCACCACAGTGAAAAACTTAATATATTTACCATATAAAAGTGTAAAATATGAAGGGCTGTCAAAATGTTGCCTGCTTTGTAACATTTAAAAAATAATAACTGTGAACAGTATTTGAGTCATATACAGTGTACAGACATACTTGTTTTATGTCTGAATACTGAGCTTAATTGGAAGAAGCTGAGCACAGTATCTTGCAACACTACAGAGCAAATAAATAACCACAACACAGAATAAGATATTCAGTTTAGGGTTGTGATCCTCATTCTAATGCAGATGCAAAAAAAAAACAGAACAACAAGGACGTTTTGAAAACCGCTGTTCTACTTGAACGAGCAATAAACAGTGGCATTCAGCACAATTTACAAAAGATCCAGAGTCGCAGAGATGTAGTGCGACATGTAACACAGGGTTGTCTTGGAGGGGGAAGAGGAGCAGGAGCTTGTAGCCGCAGGACTGCAGGGCTTAAATCACACCATGTTCACCAAGATTTCTCATGCTCCTCTCCAAATCTACTCACTGTGAATGTGGCCTTAGCCTGAACTGGAGTCTGTCTTTTGTCTTTGCTTATTTTAGCTGACATATTTTCCACTGATTGAGTCACACTGTGGACAGTCCATCAGATAATGTGGTTATTTGTTTTCTCCCAGGGCAAGTTAAGTAATTACTGACTAAGTTAAGTAATTACTGACTAAATGACACATAAGAGTAAAACAAAAAAAGAGGGAGAATTCTCAAGTGTCACATACAGTCATAGATAGACACCTGGCATGAGAACATAGAGAACTGAAGAAATCTAGCACATGTCATGTGGTCATCATTGGGCACCACATAATTTATTTGTTTATCTTGATGGAAGCTTATTTCTTTACTTATCTAAAAATAATCTTAGGCCACTAATAGCCAGAGGGTAACCAAATGAAATCACATGATGAGCAAAATGCATTATCATTGATCTTTGTTTGGCCTTAATATTTTGTCTCAAGCATGGGAACCAATTTAATATTTCAGCAATTCAAGGAGAGCAAATAGTGACCAAAGGCATTCCACACAGCCTTAGCATTCATTGTGTGTGTGCTGTCATTTTGCACGACTGCTGAACTGGCTGATGGGACTTTTTTTTTTACAGTTTCTTGGATGGACAGTCATCCACACTCACTTTGAAGTCGTCTGGGATGAGGAGCTTGGAGGTCCTGAGGAAGTTGAGGATGTAGCGGAACATGTGTCCATCCCTGTCAATGAAGTAGTGCTGCTTCAGGCTGTCCAGCACTATAGGCTCTGTGCCATCAAAGAGGCGACCAATTCTGCCCACAGAGAAGGGAGGACACATACACACACACACACACACACACACACACACACACACACACACACACACACACACACACACACACACACACACACACACACACACACACACACACACGTCAACATTTATAATTTTATATTTCTGGATTTTTGCATGTGAAAGTAGCATTGTTTGTCTCGATACTACTCTGGAGAGCGTATGTTTTTCGGTTTTTGGCACCTTGTACAGTGAGTCACAATTGGGGGACAGAAAAAATAAAGAGTGAGAGGCAAAAAAAATAAAAATTATACGGTGAAGCCTCCTGCATGTGCAAAGGGATGTGACTCACTCCGGAGCTCTCTGAAATGTATTTCACACCTTCGCACAGACATGCGTCACCCATGGAGAAAGAAAGAAAGAAAGAAAGAAAGAAAGAAAGAAAGAAAGAAAGAAAGAAAGAAAGAAAGAAAGAAAGAAAGAAAGAAAGAAAGAAAGAAAGAAAGAAAGAAAGAAAGAAAGAAAGAAAGAAAGAGTTAAAAACAGAGGGATAGACTGAAAAGGTCAGGCCCAGCTGGTATAGTTGGTTTGCCGGAGGCAGGGTGTGCCAGTCACCCCCAGGGCCGGGGCTGGGAGCGACAGTGCGGCCCTCCAGCCTCCCAGATGGCCCCCATGCCCTTTGGCCCTTTTACTGCTGCTGTGACATCTGTCAGAATAACCAAGTTGCTTTTGTCTGCGCGCTGCATTCGGCACTTGAAGCTCCTGCAAATTGTTGTTTACCACTCCTAAATAACTGTGGGCTCTATATACTTTGCCTATATACTGTAGGCTACCTGATGAATACCACAAGCACCTGATAGCGCAGATCGTTTTTGGATTGGCAGGAAGGAGTAAACATTTCGTTATGTGCTCGGCTTCTCCATCACCGGGTGCATCCGGGAGGAATTTTGTGTGACTTGAATCTGATGTGACATTTGACTGTTTAATGTCACAGGATGACATTAAACATTAAACAGGATGACATTCTGATGCTTGATAAACACATCTGGCTTGAAAGGAAACTGTTAGGCATTGGACCCCCTCCCTCCCCACCTCCCTAGTCTCCTTCCGTGTTTCAAGCAAAAGAAAATACTAAGACGCAAAAATGTTCACTACTGGCACAGAAACGCAGAATTTTATCTCCATCGAATAATACTTGTGAAAAAAATTAAAAAGATGCCATGGCAGAGAGAGCAGACTCACCGGGATTCTGGGAACTTTGTTAAGGTGGCCAGACTGCTGGTGTACATGTGTCCGCCCACATCGATGTGCACGGGGGCGTTGGATTTGGTGAGCTGTGCAGCTGTTGGGATGCCCTGGTTACTCAAGGGAGACACCGGTGACCGCGTGATCATGGGCCTGGACATGCTGGAGCGATTATCCTGTAAATAAAAAATACACATATAAAACACAAGTAGGTAATACGGATTGGAGGATTCAATTCTGTTTTTCATCTGCAGATCAAGATGTTGAAAATATGTGCACTGTTACAACCACAGGGGACTTGGTAATTGAGATTGAGAACATTTCAATTGGGATGAGATAATTAAACACAACAGTCTTAATATGTTCTGTAGCACAATACAATACACAGCACAGTCAAGTAGTGAAATGGGAAGATTTTTCTTCTCTCTGCCAAGTTAGAGCGGTCTGACCTTGACCTGAATGTTGCCTCAATCCACAAGCATCCACTCCTGTGGGCCATAATCATCCAAAATCAAATTAATTTGGAGCATCAATCTCATAGTCTTGGAAAATGAGCAATAACGACTCTCAATTTGAATACTGTAATAGGATTTGGAGAAATTGTCTCCTCTTAACCTACAAACACCATTAGCGAGACGATTTCTGCTCCGAGCTCCCAGAAGGAAAGAAAATCACTTCACCCCGAAAAGTTTCAGACTCCGGGTGGAAAGGGAATAAAACACTAGCCTCTGTTTCATCTCAATCATTGTAAATGACTGGAAAGTTATGTAAACGATTATACGAATTTTTTTCCCAAAAAATATTCAAACTTGTTTAACTGCAAATTAAAGCAGGGAATCAGCAGACAGATTGTGCGTGTGTGTGCGCACAATGTGACAACAGTGTGCACTCTAAATGTAAGGACAGCAGGAAGACCATCTATTCACACACACCGCATTCAATAAAACCTAAGTGTGTGTCACTTTGCTCCTCCGGCAAAAGTGACGGCTTGACCCCCCAGTCTTACGGTATTTTTTCAAATTTTTTCCTCTCACTCTCTCTCTCTCTCTATCTATCTCTCTCTCTCTTTGTCTCCAGACAATTTCGAACTTTACGCTTTACTTTACGTTTTTTTTTTTTTACCTGCGCCGGCATCACTGTGTTTGGAGAGGATGTCACCGAATGCCGATCATTTTGCTTGAGAGATGCTGCGGGGGTGACCGGCTCTCCTCTGACGGCGTACATCAGTGAGGGCTCCCTGCACTGCTCCAGCGCTCGCATCGGGAGCCGTTTGAGAGCAGGAGCGTGCACGGAGTCTTCCACGGAACTGATTGGACGCGGTCGCTTTCTCGCTTTCTGGTGCGTTAAGTCCATGATGTCCGTCTCTTCCATTACAAACGCGGCAGACTTTAAAAAGGTGAACAACAACAACAACAAGCAGAGCACCTGCTAAATGAGAAGAAGCGTGAAAGGCTGGGACGGCGAACACCGGGGGGAGAGCAGCAGCAGAAGCAGAGGCAGCGCCGTATAGCTGTCACACGGAGGAGCAGCTCCTTTGCAATGGCTGGGAGAAGTCAAAGCCCCCGACAACATTAGCATTGTAGCGCCCGCGGCTCTATTGGGGCTGTCGCTGCCGTTTCAGAGGTAGGAATAGCCTATGTGTGTGTGTGTGTGTGTGTGTCGCATTTTCAGAACAAAACAAATCCTGCCTAATACGTTGGCAATGATCGTTCCCCGGTCAACTCGCACCTCTGGACCCACCACCGCTGGCCTTTGCCCTCTGCTCTGCCCCCCCCCCCCCAAAAAAATAAAAAATAAAAATACACACACACACACACACACACACACACACACACACACACACACACACACACACACACACACTTCTGATGTTGCTGCCCATTATTTAGCAGCAGTTTTTGACACGACAGAGACATAGGCTATACAAGTCCAAAGTTCAGTGAAAGGACCCAAACGGTGACCAACCCACAAATGGACAAAAAAAAAAGCTCCTTTAACACCCACCACTCACAATCACACACATCACTCATAATTAAGCGCCAGACAGACTGACTGATCATGTTCCTTCCAGTCACGCAAAACGACCAGTAGCCTAATAGCATTTATCAGCTACCCATGATGCATTGTTAATAAATCTGTTCTAGTGCATTAACACCCTTTTATCAGAATATTAATAATATCTTAAGTTTCCCCCTTCATGCAGCACAAAGAAACACCACAGCACACACATATCACATCCACGTCTCCCTAAGTCTGTCCACCCAGAGAAGACAGAAACTTGTTGGTCAATTTCTAATTGGGCTACCTGGTTAATATCAGAGTGTCTGTATGAAAACTGCATTATGTAAACACTACCCCTGTTGACCACATCCGCATTTGCAAAACCACCACACTTAATGGCCCGGAATATTTAAAAACCACACCACACACACACACACACACACACACACACACACACACACACACACACACACACACACACACACACACACACACACACACACACACACACACACACACACACACACACACACACACACACACACACACACACACACACACACACACACACACACACACACACACACACACACACACACACACACACACACACACACACACACACACACACACACACACACACACACACACACACACACACACACACACCATCATGTCCAATTGCTGTTAAAAGTACTGCCAAAGCAACTCTCCTGGGCTGCTGCTTTTTCTTTTCTTTTTTTTCTTTTCTCACGGAAAATGCAGGGAATCCACAAATTTTAATAACATTCAGATTAAAATTAATTAGTTCAACCACTGGCCTTAAAACATCCACACTCCTGCTCCTCATTGGCAGTGTGAGTTTCACACCTAGACGCCCAATTAGCAATTAAGCTTGCCTTTGAGTGTAGGGCCTTGCAATGCGGTGTGTGATCCTGGTCTGATTTGCATGCGGCTTGTGCACGCGCTGATAAGCGAAAGGCAGCAGCCATATACATAGTTTTAAAATTCAACTCCAGAATCCCTCGCAGAAGGCAAAGGGGCCTGCGGGGCAAAAGAGAGAGAGAGAGTGAGAGAGAAATCACATGGCTGCTCTTCAAAAGGGGACCTGTGTAAGGCAGCCGGCAATGTGCGTGGGATCACACTCAGAATGCAGGTAATTTGTTCCCTGACTAATTTGTGGAGATGGTGTGTGTGTGTGTTTGAATGTTTGAATGTGTGTAAGTGAGTGTGAGAGCGACTGTGTGTGCCTGTGGAGAGTAAGTTCTGAAAACAGCTTGGTGGAATTGGATTTCCTCAAAGCCTTGTCATCGCAAAGGTGGATTGAGTGTAAAATCTGTAAGGCATTATGGAAAATTGCAGGGAGAGAGAGAGAGAGAGAGAGAAAGAGAGAGAGAGACAGAGAACGGGTAGCTAGGTGGGTGGGAGATGGAAGGGGGTAGCTATAGCAGCTTATGGGAATAAACTCTTATATGTCACAAAATCATTCAAAAGTGGTTGTAAGTAAAGATACACTCGTTGTGTGAACCCTTTTTCAGACCCGATGACCACGACACATCTCTCCCTCTCTCTTTTACACTTTTATCTCAAGGACAGTTCAAAGGTCAAGCCATCCTCGCCCATCCATCAGTAAGCAGCAGGGTGACATATGAGAACAGATCACTGATGCTCATGCACCAGGCGCGCACAGCAGATCTTTTACACCTCTACTGCTCCCACCTGTTGCCATTTGGAACTCGGCACAGCACATGCACTACAAAGGTTTCTCACGTGATGCCTTTTCAAATACTTTCCAGCCCTTTGTATAACAAGTTGAAACGTATGTGTTTAGGGGAATTTTTGCTCATTTACCCAGCTTGTGCAATTTTGTTGCGCCACACCACAGTATGCACAAACAAATCTAAAACAGGCACAGCGCATTGAAGTATGGAGTAACTCGGTTGATTGAGTTACTTTCTCCCGTTGTTTTCCGTCACTGGTCGGAAACCTTTCAAGACATTGTAGCAAAAACCCTCATTTAAACATCCTTTTTGCATCTCAAGGAACAAACACCACGGCTCTGTTTACATGTTTTTAGTATGCTGGTGTGTAGTATTGCCCAGAAATGCTCCTAAAGCTTTAGTAAAACAAGTAATACCTGTCCATCGTTGCAAGGGGCCTGTTGTTGGGGATCAACATCAGCTACAAACATGGCTTTCAATTTTCCACGCCACAATGCAGCTCGACATATTGCACAAGACACAATTAGCATTTCAGATCGAGAGCATTAACATTCAATTCGAGGCAGGGAGACTAGTATTTACATAATCTGGATTGGTTGTCTCTGCTGTGTTCCCCCGTGGCCATGTGTTTCAAGTGTCCACACACACACACACACACACACACACACACACACACACACACACACACACACACACACACACACACACACACACACAACTACAGACTTTGGGTTAACCTCTGTCCCTGCCAGCTGTAAAGGCAAAACAAACAGATAGAAAAGACTGTAACGGAATGGCTTGGCCAGATATTGTCGACTGGTTGTTTGGTCAGGAGTGTTTACATTTTTTTAATTTGAGAAAAATTGGACATCAAGAAATAAAGGGTAACTCAGCTCCCAAACAGTACCACATCCACATTGTGCTGCTATACTAGAAGTGTTAAACATTTTACAGTTACATTACACTTTTGGTTTGTCTCTCTCTTTCATGATGCTTTGACACAAGTCCTACATTGTGGCCATGCTGGTGTTTTCCTCAAAGCATATTTATCAGTAACAGCAACAGTAACAGTAACTCTGTGAGTTTGTGATCGCAAATGCAGAAATGTGGTAAGTGTAAAAACTACTCAGTGGAAGGATGAAGAGGTTGTGTGGCAGAAAGAAAGTTACCAGATCAAAAGAGGCCTTGCTGAGCTGCTCCGGAGCAAAGGGAAAGTTGATTTTTCTTTGTAGCCTACATAACGATTATCAAATCACAGAATCCACATTGTCACAGAGCGAGAGACAGTAACTGAAGGGGCAATCCGAACTGATACAAGGTAAGTCATATTTTACAACCAAGCCAGTTACATATTAAAGCAGCGCTCTAGAATGTATTAAACAGAAACACAATACGTCCCCTTGAGTTTTATTACAAGCAGAAGGCCACTTGTCTACTTGGGCATCATTCTTTGTTGAGTTAATGTAGCAGTGCAGCAGCATGACATCACAGATAAGGAAGTGTGATCAGTGCCTGGTTGCTTCTCGAGGGCAGTCGGAGACAGTGGTGCATGTTCTCTGGCACAGATCAAACAGTCCCAGGGCACAGGAGTGGCATAGTCGTAGACAGCATTCAATATAATAACATTATTCCTCTTCAAGGAGCCCTAATTTAAAAAGTGACGCAACATGGAACAAGAATAGTGTGTAGCCTATTCTGAAAAAAAGTGACTTTCCTTTTAAATATTTGTCTTCTACCACATCAGAGGGTGTTTGTTCAGTGTAATTTGACTGGGAAACAGATGCTGTGCAAGCAGTGAAGTAGTATGGTGGTGGTTTCGTTGTTACAGCGCCATCAAGTGATCAGTCCTGACAAGCCTACATCTCAATCTCATCCCATGTTTATTCATGCGCCCTCTGAAAACTGGTGAAACCCAGTATTGGTTTTCATTACAGGTGACCCAATCGTAAGAGGGGTTTGTTTTATATTACATTTAATGTCATTCAAAGTCCCTTCCTTGGTGCAGTATACAGTGAGACAGAGTTAAGTCGCCAAATAAACTATTCTAGTTTATGTTCAGAATGTCATATGGACCCTACAATTTGAAAGTATCAACTGTGTGAACATTTGTATATGTTTATTTACACAACATACTATATGGTTCAATAAGTAAAAGATCCGGATTTGTACTTAGTGAACTATGGGCTATTTGCCGATTCGCGTTCGGACCTTTTAGATTCGATTACGCACGGCGCGGTCACAGAGAGCGAGAGAGATAGGGAGAGAGAGAGAGAGAGCCAAGAGAAGAGAAGAGAGCACAAAATGCGCTCATATGTCTTGTCTCTGTTTATATAAATATGATTATCTTAACACGACCACGGCGTGTATGAAAGGATGACTCTCAGATTCTGCATTGACGTGTGTAAAAGGTACATCCTGTTTTACAGAATACGAAAAAAACGCCTGCGGCAAAATTACTCCACAATGGCGTCTTTCATTAGAAGATCTGGGGCAGCGAGGAAAAACAACTGATTCGCGATCAAAAAATTATCCCAAACTATCTTCGTGGAAGCGGCAAAAAACACAGGTTTGAGTAAGTTCAGAGCAAGTTATAGCCTACTGCAACAGTGACACGGAGACGGCAATGTGTTCCGAGCCGTAAAACGCGCCAGGAGCGAATTCACACGGTGAACAAGTAGAAGAGTAGCTCGACAAACATCGCAGCTCAAACCCGCTGTTTGTTTTCGACCAGATGTACCAACGCCTCGTTTAGTGTCGCTACGCGCGTACATTTGTACAGTAAAGGAACAATAGCCAGGAAGTGGTTAAATGTATCTTAACAACTGTACCGCTCGAATCGCTTGGCACATGCGTAAAAGCAGCTGTGCCTCAATGTCCCAGTCCTATCCAGCCACGGAAATAAGAGCAAACCAAATAAATCTCCGCTTACCTTATACATAGAGCTGCATAAAAGTATCTTTTTATGCACCTTTTCCCTCTTCCGATTTGGCCCGCGAGCTGCTTCTCTTCCTACACCACAGAGAAATGCAATAGCTTGGCTAAGGTAGACAGAACAAAATACAGAGAATACTTGCTCCAGGGCTCCGAAACCCCTCAAGGCAAAGATCAGGATACAATTAGCTCATGTCTCTGCCCCAGTCTAAACCAATCCGCAGAATAAAAAACTCCCGAGCAAAGGAACAGATCACGGCGGCAGTGCCTCAGTCTTTGTTGAGTTTATGTTTTTTTAATAAAATCAAATAAAGAAATATTTTTTTTTCTTCTTCTTCTTCTTCTTCTGCATTTACAACACCCTCACTCCTCCTGCCTCCAACTTGCCTATTGCCTTCCCTCTCGCAGAGAAGCTGATTTTAATCGTTATGATTAGTTTTGATGTAACGTTCCCCCGGGCGATTGCTACAAATGGATGGAGTGTTTCTTGTGCCAGGGAGGAAAAGCAGCAGATGATGATAATTATATAGATTGTTGGTGGAGTCCTTTTTTATTTAATTTTTTTTTTTTTAGATTGCCCTACCTCTCAAACCATCTAACCTCTGCTTCTTTAACACATGCCAGGCACATAAGACAACTTGTTGATTAGACCGGAATCAACTTTAATCAAATGAATGGAACGTGGTTAATGAAATTCTCACTCTGTACTCTCTCCTTTGTAATCTTTCCAGTCTCTTTCCTCCCTTTGGACAACCTCCAAATGACGTAGTTGTATAAATAAGCACTTGCAGCTTGCCTTGCCCCAATCAAGTCTGAATCAGTGCCTGAGGGTGATGTGCGAGCTCATTTCAAATGTTCAACCATGCATGATTTCAGGAAGATTGAGGCACTTCTGAGGCTTTTAGATTTTACTTGAGGGATGCAGTGAGCAAAGGAATTACATGTTTAAAGTCTTTCCCTTTTGTAGGAATTCCTTCATGTGAACATGCATAATTATGCTTTTCTGAGCCGAGCGTGCTATTTAGCAGCACATCTGGACAGAATTGACAGCTATTTCTTTACATTCTCAACAGTTATCCTCACGCCATACACAGAGGAATAAGACTGAAATGCCCGCTCTTGCGCCCCCTACTGTCGAGTGCGTCAACTTTTTCAAATAGCAGCTATCAGAGTTAATCAATTTGATCCATGTCACTGTAACATTACCCAACTTCAAAAGCTGGAACAAAACCGAAGAAAAGAAGAATAAAAAAATCCACTTGGAAATATTTACAATCAGTCTCTGTATTTTTAATGTTCATCAAGGGAGACGACTTGATCCAAGTTTTGTTCTGACATTCAAGCGACAGTGGAAAAAGAATGCACATGTCCAAACAACAGCATTTTCCAGCTCTCTCCATCAAAATACTTTCCCTCTCGCAGCATCATATTGTGGATGATAAACACAATTGCTTTTGAGGAAAGGCCAGCTATCCCTTTGCACATCCGATCCAAGGACCATTAAACTTTCCACTTTCTGACCAGCATGTCCCACAGGAAAACAAACACAGGATTAAAGTGTTACGATGAAGTTATTTGCCCCAGAGGTTACTGGCTGGCACCGATACACCAAGCCTCAACTATCATCCTACACACACTCTCACACACACACACACACACACACACACACACACACACACACACACACACACACACACACACACACACACACACACACACACACACACACACACACACACACACACACACACACACACACACATTTTTGTGCCATTAGTCTGACAAACTGTAGTGAACAAAGAACACCTCAGGCCTTAAAATCCCATACGTTATCCATTTGCCCCTCACAAATGGAGCCTATTCACAATGGGATCCTCTCACTTCAATATTCAAAATATGCATCAGATGTTGCTGAAATTAACCAGTGTAGATCTTTTGAATACATGTGGTGTTTGATACCAGAGAAAACAAAGCCATTGTTCTAATGCCGCTGTGGAGGGTGAGTGTTTTCCCTTGGATCTAGACCTGACTGCTACAGCAGCAACAGCAGGCGAGCACTGGCTGGCTGCGCCATATTTTGGTGGACAAATTATCCAGATTGGTAGCAGATGTGATTTTTGCCCCAAACAGAAACGGCGTAGCTTGAATGACATCATAGAGTTATAAATGCATGCACAGGAGAAAGGACAGAGGAATCCTGGAAAACTTTTTCCGCTTGCTGTAATTTGGGGAAACTGACTGCAAATATATTTATACTATATATAATTAGTTTGGCTTCTATTTTTGTTTGTCATAACTTGAACACTTAAATGATCTCAATGTGTTAAATATTCTTCCTCTTACTAATGAAAAGCTAAATGACAAATAGTGAAATGCAACCTTTTTTTAATGTACTAAGCTCAGCTTAAGGCCTAACTTGGTCCGCTAACACATATTAAATATACATTGGTTAGTAATGGGAATTTAGCATGATCCTGTAATCAACTCTTTGTGACCAAAATGGCTGTCAAGTAGACATTTCTTAATTTGGCTTTAGCTGGAATGTGAGATCATTCAAAGACTGAAAGGAAGGCTCTGATTTAGTTATTAATTGAACGATAACAAAGTCTATCAAGAAGATAAAAGAAACTTGCTCAAAACACCTTTATGACATCGATGTCTCGTGTCAGAAAACATTAAAGTTGCTCAATTATGCCCATGCAAACCAGTCAGTGTGGACTAAGAGAGATACTGGTTTAGACCATTTTTAATAACTGCTGCTGTATACCCGCCACACCCCTCTAATGGCCCGTGGTTATGTAAGGGAGTGGGATGGATAAAGGAAAGTGCTGAAGCCGCTCCAGAGCCTGACTCAATCTGCCCTGCGGGGTTGCACAGTTTTAGGCCAGAACTGTTCATCGAAATATTATCTTTGGCACAATGAAATTTTAGCTCTGCGGAATGACTCTCTAACACACCAAGGCATACCATCAGGTGTGGCTCTCGCAGGGCAACACATCAACATTAATTACTACTTTTGCTCAGTTCAGTAATAGTGAACAGTTAAGGCAAGCAAACAATCCCCTTTACACTGTGCTTGTGCCCCTCTGGAGGGGTGTTTGCTTGCTCTGCCTCACTGTTACAATGGGGTTATTACAGCTTACAAAGCAAGCACGGCAGCACACATGCCAAAGGTTATTCTGGCTGACAAATTGGTGATCAGAAATCAAGATTTTATGTTGACAAGTCACCTTTTTCCCTTTCTAAATCCTGCATGGGATCACTTGCAGCCCCTTTCGTCGGCTGCTCTTACAGCCCCCAAATCCAGCCATCCCATCCAAAGGTGGACAGAGGAGTCAGTGACACCGCTATGAAGGGGGAACAGAGACAAGAGGGGGGGGGGGCTGCTTGGGTAATGCTGGGAGGCTCTAATAAAATGTAATCCTATTATATGGTTCCCACTAGAGGGCAACAATAATAAAGGTTTCCCTAATAACACGGAGAGCAGACAAAACCCAAATGGAAAACAGCTCCTCCGGTCAAGTCCCACACTTGTACATATATCCTCTCATTAACCCAATCGCTGTTGGGGCCACATTACACCGACAGGGCCCTTTCGAGATTTAGCCATGATGGTGAGGCAAGAGTTAAGTCAAACAAATGTGTTTCATCAAACTGCAGTTTGGGCTGCTCTGCATAAAGGAATTGAAGCGGGTTAGGGAGGGGGAGGAGGAGTGAGGGAATGTGTGCGGGTGGGAAGTTGGAAGCAGAGCCCCGAGGAAACCAATCAGAACTTCTCCACCCTCCCTTCCTGTGTCAAAGCCACCGGGGTCTCAGGTGTGTGTTACATGAGCTAATACCTTCCCAAACTTGATTGTTTGTGTTAGAGTAATCAGAGTTTTGTAAATTACCAGTTTGGAAACGATAGTCATATCGTCGGTAAACAAAAACCACAGTATAGGTGAGGAACACCAGAAATCACGAGATAAGCTATCAAGTATATAGCTCGATCACCCAGTTTAATTCTTCCCCCCGTGGGCCAATTGAAATGAAATACTTCTCGGTAGAAAAGTTACAAAAAGATGTAATTTCATCAGATCAGTTTTTTTTTATATATTTGTTTTTGGCAGTGGAAGCCACTTTCTTTCACTAATATCAAGCAAGGAATGGAAATTTCTATGCTGGGAAAAAAGACGTAAACACAAATTCTCATATTTATATGATTTGATAATGTAATGAATGAGTTATTCCGCTTCCGAGTTGTCTCACGTAAACGCAGTAAAATATTTATCACAAGTGACAATGTGAGTGAGAATATCAATCACGTTCTCAAGACAGCTTGAGTTATTAAGTGAGCCAATGTAACGGTATTACAAAACCCAGAATAACAAAGTTATTTATCTCTCTCTCTCTTTGCATGTGTGTACATGTGTGTATATGTAATTATGTTTGTGTGTGTGTGTGTGTGTGTGTGTGTGTGTGTGTGTGTGTGTGTGTGTGTGTGTCTGTCTGTCTGTGTGTGTCTCTGTGTTTGTGTCTGACAGCATCAGACAGAGGGAGAGAGAGTGTCGCATGCCTTCCTGTTCCTGTACCACCCTCCAACCCCAGAGTCGCAGACTCAAGGCAGTTTCCAGAATCAAACAATTTCACGCAGCTACTGGAGGAGGAAATGAACTGAGCCCAGAGCAATAATAAAATTATACAAATGTTATTACAGACTCGCCTGCTACTGTCCTACTTTAATTCAAATTTGGGCACTGCAGGCGGTGCTGGTGGCAGAGACCTTCCTGAATAAATCAACATTAGCTTACGTCTAAATTATTAAGGAAGTGGGAGACTTTCTTGTTTATAGTATGAATTATTAAACAAGTGTTTAACGCTGTTTTTCCTCCGTGAATCCCCAAATATTATTTGCTAATGATCTTTAAGGTGTGTGTTTTATCTTTGTGCCCCTGCTGTTGTGTGCTGGGAATTGAGAATGTGAATTTTTAAGTGGCAGGAAATCTGTCTGTTCGCAGTTAGATAAGCATGAGATGCATATTGAGATATAATTTGCTGGCATCTGTATGATGTGTAAATGAGGCTCCCGTTATAACAATGTTCCCATCGTATATAGCTACTGTTGGTATGAAGCAATGTGAATGTAAATTATTGAATTATGGAGGCAGCAACTGTGAAGGCTTGCCATGCATTATCAGTTTTTCTGCCCAACATCTTGCTGATAAGCCGTGACGTTAACAAACAGACAGCTGAAAAAGTGTCGCTCTTGTTTTTGCTGTCACTGTCTATTTGCCCTTTCCTAATTGAGGTGTCTAAACTTAGCCTTTGGAAGTTTGTCAACACACAAGAGACAAGATTTGTCTAATGAAAAATTATAGGTTTTGATTGGCACTTCACAGCATCAGCTCATTTATGTCAGAAAACAAGGAATTTTCAACAATATCTTGGTCTGTATGCACACAGGAGCCGTCTGTAAATACTTTATGAGACATTTAACTTTCCCTCACCAATGTAAAATCCATTACAAAAAGGCAAATTTCCAATTCAACAGGGACCCCTCTCCACACCTGTACCACCCCCCCCCCCTCTATTTAATCTTCAGATAGGCCAGGGCTTTCAAATCAAAACCAAGTGAGATCATTCCTTATCGCCTTTTCCCAAGAGGAAATAGTCAATGCACGAAACGCCGGATTTATGTACTCATTTATTTAAGCTATAAAGTTGATTAAGGGGAGCTGAGAGGGTGCTGGCCGCAAGCCACTGAAGCCTTAAGGGATACAGGCAGCATGCCTCCAGGTAAAGAATTGAGCTGCTGAAAAATTTAGTGCATCCATTTCCAACTCCAGTAGGCCTTGAAGAACAGCATTTCTTAACATCAACAATCGCACAGTAGAATAGAGTTGAATTTGTGACTACTGTCTGCACGCAACCTTTAAGTACAGAAACTTAGTTTGAATGCAGTTCAGTTCATGCAGCTTCGGGGAAATTAACTATCCTCTCTCCAAATTGGAAAAACACTACCTGGGTTGGAAAAAAAAGGTAGGCTAGTTTATTGTTAACTCGCTTAAGCTTATTTGAGAAGTGTGTGCCTGCTGTAAGGCTATGTAACATTTAATCCTCACGTGTAGTTCTGATTGAATGATCCTGGACCAATTTCAAATGAAATGTGGTGCAGACTTATATGAATAAAACTGTATTGTGCCTGCTCACGTTTGCAGTGGAACCTGTACACATCCAAGGCTCGTGGCTGCCCTCGCCTGGAGAAATACCAACAGGAGCATTATTGTCCATGAGGTGATTCACATTGTAGCCAGTAGGTGATGCTGTTGTAACACATGAAACCTGTATACTTACTTTGGAAGGGAGCTGAAATGGAGTGGAGTTGGTCCTTGTAGCAGTAAAAACAATTTTGATTTAGTGTCTGAATTATACGGGTATTGTAGGCTTGCAAACACAATATATTCGCCCCCGTGTAGACAACTTTGGTTGATGCAGCAGGATCAGTGGGACTGATCATTTCCTCCACATTACAGTAAAAGATTGAATTGCACCTGTGCTACGAGCAAAGGAAATAAAACGTAGACATAAAGGATCACCTCTATTTCCTATCACAAAGTGGGAACATTTCCGGTGCTCTCTCTGCTGATGGAAAGAGATTACATGAAGCCATATACTCATAGACTTAACTCACGAGGAACACACATCCCGGACATTTATCTGACCATAGGGAGACATAATCTAAAGGTAGATGAGCCAAGCCATCATTGATCGGTACCTACCCTCTCCCAGGTGCCCTGCTACTATGACTACAAGAAAAAAAGTGACTCAAGAAAAAAGGCCTTATAGTCAATGGATTTCTTGTGGGTTGGTATCCAGTAACATAAGACTAAGATATAATGAATGTCTTGGAAATAAAAAAACAACTTTATTATTACAACTTAATATGTTTCACATCTCGAAGAACTTCCACTTTGTACGCATTAAAACAATAACACAGCAATATTTAAACCCAAAATCACCAAAACAGGTGAAAGATGAGCCAAATATACAGCCAATCATAGAAGAGAAATGCTTAACAAGAACCGAATGTAGATCTAAAAAATAATAAAAACAGCTACGTAGAAATAGAGAAAAAAATAAAATCCTTCAGTAGTTACATAAACATAAAAAAATGAAATAGACTATCACAGTGTGTTTCCATTAAGATGAGCTGGTTCTTTCCCTGACTGGTGGCACTGAAAATAGAGCGCACTGTAATACAACTCTGATAATGGATCTTGTCAGGGCTGTATTGCATTGCTGGGGACCTGTAATGTGCTTAATGATCACAAGGAAAAACCTCTCCTGTTATTATGTGTGCTGTACATGGACCAAATGTGACACTAATCCAAAAATAACAAGGCCTGCATTTTCCTCTCCACTTCTCCAATTCAGCACGATGACCCCGCATAATTGCTTGACCCTAAACATATTTCCTGAACACAATGTATATGCAATGTGCGCCACATGCAAACACAGCTCCCAAATCATTGAGGGAGTGCGGGCCCCAGGAGTAGTATTGAACCGTGTTCGTAGAGGTTTGTGCGATTGTGCCGTAACATCGCATTAGCTTTATGACAATAAGAGTAATTCAGCCTTGCAGTGATGCTTGGTGGACAGAAATCATATTGTGCTTTGAGGATAGAGTCTTTGGAGGGGGGGGGGGGGGTGAACACATGCTCAAGATGGATTCGCTGAAGTCTGACTGTCACTTGTCTTTACAGATTGGTCTCCATTTCCAGTGCGCGTGATAGTCATACTGAAGAGAGCACATCTCCGGAGTCCTGGAAAGAATGTTTTTTCTCAACTTTCTCGAAATCGGGGATGATGTGGACGGAGGCGGGCTTGATGGCAAGGTCCTCTGTCTCCACCTCTCTGTATCTCCCTGATGATGCATCCTTCTGGAAGACATCATTCAGCTTCCTCTTCAACTCGGGGTCAGGGCAGTACAGGTACTCATATAGTCCAGCAGCCAGAATGGCACCAAGGATAGGTCCCACCCAGTACACCTATACCATAAGCAGCAAGACAAACATGCTTTAGATGTCAACAAAACTTGGACACAGACTGGGGTAAACAGGGTCAACATTCATGAGAGGCAGGCAGATCAGTGACTGCAGCATCAAGCATTTGGCTTCCAGGAGAGAAGACACTTCTGAATATGATACCTGCCCACAGTGACACTGAGTGTAAAGCCAAGCACATTTATTTATTTATTTTAACCTTTTATTTATACAGGTAAATCCCATTGAGACCGAAGACTCTTTTGCAAGGGAGACCTGTTTTCCTTTCCCACGTTACCATTCACACCCACATTCATACATCGATGGCAGGCTGACTATCGACATTCACACGTTACATGATTAAAAAAAAAGTTAACATACACACACACACACACACACACACACATACGCACACAAACAAACACACACACACACACACACACACACACAGACACACACAAACACACACACACACACACACACACACACACACACACACACACACACACACACACACACACACACACACACACACACACACACACACACACACACACACACACACACACACACACACACACACACCACCTGACACCATGCTCCTGCAAATAGCTCAGTGGAAATGACTTCTTGGATGCAGAAATTCACAGCAAAGGCTGTTTTTGCACCTTGTTCAGTGACATCTCACTATGTAACTAGAGGTGAAAATGCATTATATTTATCATTCCCCGACACTTCCTCTTAGTATTTAAACTGTCTTATTTTAGGTGTTTTCGCCTGTCATTTACTGATATAAGCGAAATACTATATCTTCAGGTGACAGCTGTTTATGCTGTCCTGGCAAAGGTGTTGAAAATGTGACCTTACCACATTTCAACACTCCACAGTTAGCATATAGTGAAGGTTGCCCTCTTCAGGACATTCAAATAAATCATTTGTTAGTTACTGCAAATTAATCCCTGGCATTTTGACATGACACCATGACGTGACGTCTGAACTAAAGAGCTGGTTTATTATTATACTGGGATGAAAGTACATGATATTATGAAATGACCCAGCCATTAAAAAGTAATAAATGGCGACTATTTTGGCCACACAGACTACTACAAAAATAAAAATAAAATCTTAAGGCGAAGTATATCTTACCCAGTGGTGCTCGAAGTTAAGTGTCACCATTGCAGGCCCAAATGATCTTGCAGGGTTCATGCTGGCTCCTGTGTAAGGGATCTGGAAGACATACATCATAGTTTTCATTCTATATGATAAGACACCTATAGTGTTGTAGACAATTGCCATCAGATTAGAGGTATAACTATGTCCTTTGACTTACAGGAGTAATACATCACTGCAATACATCTAATGCAATAATATAATGTATGTGCATTTGCCAAACAGGCCCGGGGAGAAATCAGTTGAGTGGTGCAAGAGATAACATCTATTTCCCTGTGCATTCATTTTGCTCTGCAGGGTTCAGGGAGCCCCAGGAGATTGGTTGCTATGCGATGGCAGCCTCCAATAAAGATATGCACGTGGGTGTGAATCAGTGAGAAACGTACAATATCACACATTGAAGAACAGGCGCTTTAATGCACCTGCTCTCTCTCTCTCTCTCTCTCTCTCTCTCTCTCTCTCTCTCTCTCGGTCTCTCAGGAAGTATCAGTGTTCTGCCTCTCAGTGCATACTTTAGAGGCGAGCACTTGGAACTGGTCTTGTTATGCACTTCTTTAATGTGGTGTGTTGAGTTTGATGAGTTGAATCTTTATTTCAGTGTTTTTCGCTCGCTGTCTGGGTTTATAGCAGGAAGTTGTCAGCTTATATGCAAATAGGGTTGCAGAAGACATCTAAGGTTGATTTATTGTAGTGAGTTTGAATATATAATAGGGTAATAAGACTTAATTGTTCCTATGTATTCTAGTTGAGCACCCTCTTGCTGGAGTAATGAGATTTCTGGGGGAAATATCAACAGGGTGAGACCAGATTCATTCGAAAATCGCTGCTATAAATGTTCTCCTAACCTTCTTGCCATTAAAGCTGGGGTATATGATTTCTGATTGGTCAAAGTTGGTTTTGGCTGTTGAGACTGTCCATTCACTTTGGCACGACTTTGTTGGTGTAGAGAGCGTGTCAGGGAGTGACCATTGGGGAGGGACCAAAGAGAACAAGTGGAGCGGTTGAGGTATTTGGATTCGAATCTCTATCCCAACTGCCATTTTCTCCCAAAATACTCCACCCCAGCTTTAACTGCCATTTCTTACCTATATGTCTTAACTGGCTTACAGGAAGGTACTTACTGCAAATAAGTGACCGATGGCCACAGCAAAGCCAATGGCAAGGCCCGCAGAGCCTCCTAGGTCTGAGCGGTTGGGGTCACAGGTGGCAAAGACGGTGAAGACCAGTTCGAAGGTGATAAGGAGTTCCACCAGAAGGCCATGTCCCAGATTGATGTTGGTGTTCACCTTGGAAAACAGACACATTTAAGTCATTAATGAATAAAAAAAAATGATATAATTATGATAATAATTCAAGTGATCAGAATCTTACCGTGGTCACACCGAGGGACCCCCTGAAAGCAGCGGGTGTGATGAAGTAAAGGATCCCGGCTCCTGTGACAGCTCCCAGGCACTGAGCCAGCACATAGAACAAGGCCTTTGCCAGACTCAGCTTTCTGGTGACCACCATGGCTGCAGTGACCGCCGGGTTGATGTGCCCGCCGCTGATGTGACCAAAACACTGCACCATGGTGGCGATGCTTAGGCCGAAGCACAAGGAGATGAGGACCAGGTCTGCGGGGGGAGGCTTCTCCTGCCCCGCGCCCCAGTTGATGGTGGAGCCCAGGCCCAGAAGCACAAAGATGAGGGTGGCCAGGTATTCTCCAGTCACAGCCCTCCAGAAGTCCTTGGTCCAGATCCCTTTGAAAGCCACCATTATGCTCCGACTGTTACACCAGGACAGGAACCTCCTGGCAAAAAAAAAGAAAAGAATAATGAGCAAAATGATTAGCCTACTTATGTATATGTGGTGTGTGTGTGTGTGTGTGTGTGTGTGTGTGTGTGTGTGTGTGTGTGTGTGTGTGTGCGTGTGTGTGTGTGTGTGTGTGTGTGTGTGTGTGTGTGCGTGTGTGTGTGTGTGTGTTGCACGGGGAGGAAAATGTACTGAAAAGATGGTTGCCTCTGGGCACAACATTTAAAAACTCCACTAGGGATTTAAGCCAGTGACTTTCCATCACAAAATGCCGTACAGAGCATTCTTTAAACATTGTGTAGGCTTCAAGTTATCACACTAGCAGTTAAAGCATATACAGTACACTGTTAACAGTAATTGCTGTCAACCTTTACTCAGGATTGGAGAAAAAAATTTACATCTGTTGACTATTCATACTAAATAGAATATGTTTAAAGTAAATTCATTAAAGAAACGGAGCTGCAGCGATAACTTCAGTCGTTTTTTTTAATCTAGGTCGAAATAGGCTACAAACTTACCGAATGCAAAAACATGTCCTGGCTCTCTCTGTCCCCGTTGTGTGGGATGTGCTTTCATTCATAAGTCCTAGTGAGCTATAGTCAGGCAGCAGAGAGACACCTCTCCCCCTTCATCACATCTAAGAGTTGAGACAGCAGTGACCTGCAGTACTTACAGGAAAGCACCGGAGTGTGTGAGCGCAGGAGTGGAGAGGAGAGCAGGTCTGTCACACGAACATGATCCACACATTGTGCCCCGGGATTGCATCCAGCAGCTTTATTAAGTTACTAACCGGGCAGCACCTCAGGGGAATTAAACAGCCTTCTCTAAGGGGGAGGAGCCATGAGTTAGGCTTGCAGTGAAAAAGGGTGGCACTGCATCACACAGTCCTATCAGAGCATTGGAAAACAGGCTGAAAGAAGCCCACTACCAACACAAACCCAACAGAACTACACCATGAACTACAAATCTGCAATCTAACATTTCTTAGTCAAACTGTGGTAATCCTTATGTATTTATGGAACAAAAATATAAAGTTATTATGATATTGGTGTGATATCATATAACATGTCTTCATTGAATGTAATAGTTCAGCCTACTGTAAAGTTTGCTACACTATAGAAATACATATTGTACTGTTTTACTCCATTACATTAATTTGACAGCCATACTTTACAAGTAAAATGTTTTCATACCAAACATATCATCATCTTATAAATAATGAAGAATTCATTCCTAGTACTGATAGTACATTCCTTTCAGTACTGATAGGCTGATCCAGCTGGACTATAAGCAGCATTGGTATACTATTTACATACTAATCTATCAATAATCACAATGTGGAAATATAATATTCATCATGAAACAAACCTCATAAAGTGACAATGCTAAATTAATAACTTTTACTCGATATGTACTTTGAGATTTGAGATTTTATATTGAGTGTTTTTAAATTGTGGCATTGCTTTTACACCAGTAGAGGGTAAATACATATAGTGTATAGCATGAAACACAAGTTCTTTATCCATCTTCATCCGTTTATCAGGGGTCAGGTAATAGGGGCAGAAACTCCAGCACGGCACCCCAAACGCCCCTTCCTTAGTTATTGTAAGACTTAAACATAATATTTGTGTTTTTATTCATTGTAGGGAATCCGGGGTTTGGACTAGGAGGGCAGATTTATAAAATAAGGAAACAAAAAAGTGCCTTTTTCAAAAAGAAAAAAAGGATTTGAACCCTTGTATAACAGATACGATCTGAGAAATATTCTCAACACAGGGAATGGTTTACCCATCTGTTAGACACACCCAGGTTAGAGGGTTTGTTACAGCCCTGAAAACCATGAGCAGTATAACTCTGTGTTAAGAAATAGGCAAATACAATTCCACATTTCTATTTCTTCTGGATCAAGTGCCAAAGTGTTTGCAGCTTTTGTTAACATGCACGCACGCATGCACGCTTGCACGCACACACACACATGCATGCACAGACACCCACACACACACACCCACACACACACACACACACACACACACACACACACACACACACACACACACACACACACACACACACACACACACACACACACACACACACACACACACACATTGTTTTTCCACATCATTTGTTCCATGATAAGCCTCCAGGAAGAACACGGCCTATTTGGTATGGACCAAAAGATAAATTTTTTTATCTGTATGGTGATCAAACAGAATGATTGAAGAATTAATACAATCACTTTTTTCATTTACCTTCTTTATTCAAAAACATCCATTCTGAGTTACTGTATGTGACCTCTACATAAGTGAGTATTTAAAAATACTGGTTGGCAAGTTGTTGCTATTATTACTAAAGGTTTACTCAAGGCTCTCCTGAGAATTAACTTAATACCTAGGGGGCAAAACCCCTTTTTTTTTAAAAACAGACATGGAGCGTTGTAAAAGGTTGTTCACCAGAAATGATATCCAGGACCTTCCACGATCACAACCTGGGTGGACAACCTTGTCAACAAGCTGCTGGAAAGCTACAGTGGGCCGACATAGAGAAAATCAGAACCACTGTTTAAGCGAATGGGGGTGGGCTAATAGGGAATTTTTTAAACTTATATATATCATTATGAAACTTTGCAAGTTGATTACTGACATTAAAACAACAACTTTTTGTATTACAGTATTTTCCAAAAGGTTTGAATACATATGAAAAATCATCAATATCTTACTAATGATGCGTACATTTGCATATCTGCAAAGCCCCAAAATCTAGATGTTGGACAAAAACAAAGTAAATTTATTTTTAAATTTTGAAAACAAAACAAGTGTCCAACTGCCTGAAGCTTTTCATAATCACAGTTCAAATGTGATCAATAACCCATAGAAAATGAATTCTTTACACTGTTTTTTCCAAGGGAATGTCTAGCCGTTTCCTAAAATACCAGCTGGAGACTCCAAAAGGACACTTTTGGTCCATGGCACATGAAATGTAACTGTGTAAAAAATGTATTTTCTATCGGTTATTGATCAAATTTGATCAGGAATTAGGAAAGGCTTCAGGCAGTTGGACACTTATTTTGTTTTCAAAATTTAAAAACAAATTGACTTGGTTTTCTTCCAACATCTAGATTTTGGGGCTTTGCAGATATGCACATTTTCGCATAATTAGTAAGATATTGATGATTTTTCATATTTATTTAAACATTTTGGAAAATACTGTAATACAAAAGGTTTTTGTTTTAATGTCAGTAATCAACTGGCAAAGTCTCATAATGATATCTATAAGTTTAAAAAATTCCCCATAAGCCCATCCCCATTCACCCCCATTCACTTAAACAGTGGTTCTGATTTGCTATGTCGGCCCACTGTAGCTTACCAGCAGCTTGTTGACAAGGTTGTCCACCCAGGTTGTGATCGTGGAAGGTCCTAGATGTCACTTTTGGTGAACAACCTTTTACAACGCTCCATGTCCATAAAATCACTTTGCCCCCTGGGTATAATGTAATGCAAACTACTCCAGAAGACTAAACAAAGTACAGCACAGTTTTTGTGACAATGCCTTTTATTTTTAAGAAATGCCCTTTGTTTTAATTGTTTACCAGTGAGCATTTGACACCTTTTCTGCCTCCTGAAAATATCATACTTCCGTTGACTCATTATTGTGTTTGATAAGAAACAAATGTCTAGCCTGGCTCCGCCCGCCTACCTACTTCCGCTCAATTTTCATTTCACTTCAGTAGTTCTGTACAAATGAAATTAAGTACGATGGTCTGGTTGGACCAGGCCAACAAATGTCTGCATCTCTTTCAGAAAAAGAGATTGAGAGCTGCCAAACTGAAACAATGATGGGTGTAAGCCTGTTTTAAAGACACTGAACCCAAAATGCATTGCAGCTGCTGCCATCGGTGTTTGAGTGTGTGTGTAAGTCAAACCCTTTTACCATTTAAAGTGACACAAAATAGAGATGCCAATGTTTAATTTTATTACAGATTATTTTGATTTGGATCCCATATTAGCCACAGTTACAGTAATAATCCCCCACAACAATAGTTATATGGAAAAAGTCCCAAATTTTGAATTTCTTTATTTCATTATTATAAAATAACAAACAGTTACGTAAGACCAACAAAACATATGTCTGTCTGCCGTTATTTATTCATTCTTTAAGAACAGATCAGTGAAGAAAATATATCAATCTTTCCACAGAATACAGCTTTAGAAATGCTGTATGTATGACAAATAAACAGCACTGGACAAACCTACATTGTCACCGAACACATTTTCTTATCTTGTTAAAACTGTTGCCAAAATGTGCTCCAGCTTCTTCTTCATATCAGCAACTTATAAAAACACATCCTTGACGTGATCACTTTAGCAAATACATTTCTCACACTGTGTCTTGTCTGGCCATTGTGATGAAAAGCACACCATGTATCTGGTGAATTGCTGGGACCTTGTTTTGCACCTAGCTTCAGTGTTTTTTTTTTCATCAAATGGTCTGACAAAGAGATTCTTTGAAAGCTTGAGTGGTTTATTCATTTAATATATCGACTTATTATTGCTACGTTTAAACACAGAGTGACATATTAACAATAGTACAAAGTGAACACTCAGTGGACACAATGAATGTTAAATGTGGTCTATCTGGTTAGTGCCTGTGCTTGTCAAAATCCCCTTAATAATCAATATTAGCATGCAGTGGGAATAAGTGTTTTACGCAAACCCCACATCCAAATATCTCATACATGCAATTTCCATATTAAATCTCTATAATTTCATAATTTCGGTACTCTTTTTAGAAAGATGGGCTGATTCTTGCAGATGCCAATGCCCTTGGTAAGTATTTCTAACTGCAGTGGTGCATATAGGACATCTTAAACTTTAGAATAATGTTGCGAAATTGGAATTATCATCACCTATCATGGTCTCTCTTGTAAACTAGATAAGTGGGACCGTGGAAATACACTTTATATGTAACAGTTAGTGACCCAGGCCTGCACATGCACTACAATTCACAAACACTGCACAAGTAACGTGTGGTTATTCTGTGAGACCAACCTTGACGATGCATTCAATGCCCATGTAAGTGACCTTGCTCTGCACATTCCCTGGAGTTTTTACCTGTTAATTTGTTTCATGTGTTAATATTTGTCTTAAAGATCCTTCATGCTCCATTAGGCCACTACAGTAGTTGCGCCCACCGTTGCTTAACGGTGGGCGCAACAAGAAGGTCAAGAGGGAAAGGAAAGGTGATTTTGAGATAATACTGTATTCAAATAAATGGAAACATGACTTTCTTACACATCTTATCTTATAAAGTAATGTAAAATGACTTTACCTTACATAAACATAATCTCCTCTAAATAATAAATGAATAATAGATTTATTATTGTTCTTTCTCTTTTTCTTTCTTTCTTTTCATCCCATCTCTCTTATCAGTATTATAAATGGCATACCTGCACTGTAGTATGTAAGTCAGAGGTAGAAAACCATGACGTAAATGAAAAATAATATGACCTACGTTTATCCTCCATGTAAGTACACACATTTTCCACCCACACACACACACACACACACACACACACACACACACACACACACACACACACACACACACACACACACACACACACACACACACACACACACACACACACACACACACACACACACACACACACACACACACACACACACACACACACACACACACACACACACACACACAGACCACACACACACAGACCACACATGCATCCAACAATGTGTACAAATGCAACACATTTTGAATGGATGACTGATTTGTTGCAGCACAAAAAAAGTTGTCTGAAACCAAACCTCTGATCTGGATACTCCAGTGGCAGAGGTTAACTTCTAGAATTTCAGCAAGTGACGGTTCTGTGAAGACATCGTCTAGACTCTAGTGGCTCTGTGCATACTGCAAACAACTGCATATCAGTGTTGAATATGATCCATCCTGTGATACTATAGATCGCAAGAGTGGAGTATTTGTGTCATTCAAAGAAGGGATTTGGCAGCGGCTTAAAGACATTCTGTCAGGAGGAGGAAGATGAAATATTGCCGTCACTTGTCACTCTTCATACTTGTCTTGTCTGGCACCTCAAGTCAAAAATAAGAGCGCACAGGGACACAGTCTTCATGGAATGAGGCTTTCCTGTCATTTCATCCTTAAAGAAGTAGGCTAAATACAGCATCTCCAATAATTCTCATCCACTTAAAGTGAATTACCTTTAACAGCAAACGAGATGATCAGTGCAAAGAAAGCAGTTTTTATATAGTTTTTATTAATGCATTTGGTCTGGTCGCACACCCAGTCCGATTTTCGGCTTGCACATACAGGCTCGATGGTCACACATTCGTATTGGTCGCAGATTTCAGTGTAGCGCAGCAACAGGATTTGAATAGCCTATCCCTCCAGGTAAGGGAAGGTGAGCCTTGATTGAGACAGTTATGTGTCGTCGCAATGGCTGATAACAGGGCAGAACCATCAAAGAAAAAAAGAAAATTCAATGAAGAACAATAAAAAGCTAAAAGGGAGTGTGATAGACGGGCGGGAGGAGGGCGTTGCCAAGCAACGTGTAAACAATTTAACGGGAGTGAACTAGTCCTGCTGTGTTTACTCCTTAGTGAATGAACGGTACTAAAACAAAGTTTACTTTGCTTCACCATCATCAGATGACCATTATTCATCTGAAATAGTCATTATTTACAACAACATAAACACATTACCTCATTGTGATCCATACTGCCGTCTCTCGTTCATTCGCTTTCTGTGAGGACACAGAATCTTTCAGCTCCGTGCGAGTGGTTAGTGAACCTGCATCAACTCATTGCAATCAGGTGTGTGGCACTGACTGGCATTAGTTGATGCAGTGTCACTAACCACTCTCACAGAGCCGAAAAGATTCCGTGCCCTCACACTTTCAACGTGGACATGCACTATATTGCGTCCTAATCATTTGACACTCGCACCGGCCTGCACGCGCTAGAAAACAGCTTTATGACAGCTGGCGTCGTAAAAATACTACCGCTTTTATCCAAAGGAGCTGCCAGCCGCCAAAGTTCCTCGTAGCCACTTTAAGGGGCCAATTTAAGGTTTTTCACTATATTAAGGTCAATTTAAAACAAATCAGGAATTCACGGTCAAACAGTCTGCTCTGCAATGTCTTTGCGTCCAAGTTTATACTTTCAAATATGGGGAACAAACTAAATAAATACATTACCATGGATTATACTGCAAACTCTCGCCACCCCATGTTCAGTATACAATGAGAGGCAAGCTGCACTATATGCGTAATTTGACAATTATGCATGCCTTAAAGTTTTATTTACAATGGTAAATATGGCCACTAGGCTTGCTCATCTTACATTGAAATTTAAATCGGCACACTATACAAACTGGAATATTAATGAGCTACATAAATCTTTATAAAACCGTTCCTCAGTATCGTGCAGAGGATCCTGTTTCTATAGTTCCTCCGGGCGTCACACACATCAATGGAGTCCCTTCTTTACTAATTAAAAGCTTGCCGTAATTCTTCAGATTTGCATGCGTTTAAGTTGCAGTCGAGTCAATTAGTGTTTGTTGATACAGTAAGGGCTCTGTTTGATTAGAGATTGGCTTTAAGTGAAGTCAGTTGCTGAAAGAGAATTCTTCATGTGCATTCGGAGTAATTTGAGCTTTTTTTTGTTGCTAACAAGCCATTCTGGGAATAATGGATTTACAATTTATTACTAAATAACCTGCCAATTATATTATACATTATTATTATAATGTGTGGAATTCAACAACTTTTCACTTTCCTTGAACAGCAGTTCATTAGTACTTTTTACTCATCCGTACAAATTCATTCTGTAGCTATCAAAAAATCAAAATAACGTACGCGACAATTTAAAAAGATAAATTGTCAAATAATACAGTGATAATCCCTACCCTATATTTCTATGATTTTAAAAAATAGAATCAATCCCTCCTTTAACCCTGGCGATTTACAGTATAGGCAGCATAAGCGGACTGTCTCTGGTAACAAACATGTTTTCCTTGCTGAGTAATACTGCCACGCTTCGTTAGACACAAGCTACCGCCTTTGTTAAGCGCTGCGCCATGCCAGGTTTTCCACATGCCACAGTGAAGAGAATCCCAACATTGTTATATAATCTATAAGCTTGACAGGGAGCCAAATCAGTGGCCTCTTCTCCAAAGACAGCACTTGTTAGAAGGGTTGATTCTTATTGAAGTAAACGAAGCAAATGGGAACAATCTGCCTGTGAAAGCTCGTTTAATCTTCGACACAGGGAGAAAAACAAGCCGCTAACTGTGAGATGTGGTTATCATGCAACCATGAAAGAGGATGGCAGGGCCAGCATGTACATGCATCCAACATGCGAGCAACCACAATCTTTTTTTCAAGTCACAAGTAGAAATATTGCGGCATAAAAAACTGTTCTATCCAGTTAACGATGGCTGCATTCTCTGTAGCATCTGTAAAAAAGTATATGCAATGCTCATATGTTAATTAGTTCCTTTTTTGTTTTTATATCATATAGTAGTATTGCATGGTTAGTGCTGACCTAGATTTTTAACTCTAGATTTTACATACTTTACTTAACTTCCCGAGGAGCATGTTTAGCAACATTTGCTAAATGCAGGCTGTGAATAACCAAAGTAGTATCATTTAATCTCCTGTTGATGTTTACATGCATCCAACATGCGAGCAACCACAATCAACTTGTGCACAAGGTCCTGTGCACAAGCATGCGACAGTCTATAAGAATTCACAAAAGGATCTGCAATTTTCAAAGTGACAGCCATTTGTAAAACTTGATGCATGCAGTGCTCGCAAATTGCTTTTATGAAAGGGGGTGAATGAAGTAAGTGCATGTTGTAGCCCATAGTTCTATGATCATCAATGGAGCCTTTTGATTGCAGTTACAAAGCCCCGGACAATTAATCTGCCATTACTGTCACTCCAGATTCAATGGATGTGAAGCACTAATTTCAGGTGGCTTGTAAAAGTAAAAGCACAGGGACAGCAGGTTGAGTGTGACTTGGTCAGGTTTATTGACAGACAGACTCTAACAGCAGATGGAATACATCATTATCTTCTCTCTTATCACTCCGAGAACCTTAAAATCAAAACAATTCAAAACACAAAGATATCCATAATAACATCATGTCCATGTTAACAGTAACTATTAGAACAGGGGGTTATAGTCCAACCAGGATATTGCAGTGTTAAAGCCTCAAATTAATATCCAGATTTGTATTTAAATACAATTAAATACAAATGCTGCTGATGCTCGTATACATTATTTAATCAGCCCCATGCACCTCTAGACCTAGCCTCCATAGTTTTCCTTATAGTCATTCCCAATATTCTTGTTTGCAGCCTTAGTGTATGCTTCGGGGCATGATGAGACCAGAGCTAAACAAGAACTGCATGTACCCAGTTTTCTCGTATCAATAAAAAACTTTTCCCTGCGACTCAGCTGACCAAAATCTAGTTAGTTCCAGTAGCTGGCATCCTGTGCAAGTTATATGGTTTGATGAACACACACACACACACACACACACACACACACACACACACACACACACACACACACACACACACACACACACACACACACACGCACACGCACACACACACACACACACACTTTCTATTTTTTTCACTCTCCGTCTCTCCCTGTCTGTCTCTCAAAAGGACTCAAACGACCTTGAGGTTACGGTGCTGTTGGACAAAAACAACTTGACAAGATCCCAAAGTCTTCTGGCGAGGGGAGAGGGCACATTCCACGTAAGCTTCATTACTCCTATTCAATCATCCAGAGACTATACTGAGATTTTTCAACTCGCGCTAACCTGAGCAAAAAGCATCTTTTTGCTGTGGTGGAAATGTCGAGCTGAGAACCAATGTGCATTCTTTTATTTGAATCATATTTTTTCTAAAGTATATAGAAGGAAAATGTTGATTGGTTTCTGAACATACTTGTTACATATCACACCTAAAAAAGAGAACAGTTGCTTCAATGGTCAACAACATAACAGTGTGATTAGCCCATTAACATCAATGATACAATGCTATAAAGACTATGTTTATCTGGGTTCTTGTGATGGACTGAGCCTCTTTGTGCGAGGGCACCCAACTTTGGCCTTCCCCGACTCCACCACAGTGCCGGGGAGACCCCCCTAGTGGAGAATCCTGGTCCTAAATCATCCTGCCATTGACCGGCAATTTAATTCTGCGGATGAGGAACAATGTAACCATTGTGCCCTTTGATAGCAGTGCCCATCATAGCTTGGCTAAATCTAATTTGCATATAATACGCATTCAGTATTTAAAGGCACAGATGCAACCATGGGTGGCTGAAAGGGCTTTGCCTGCAATCACAGGACAACACAGAAAAGTTTATGTTGTCCTCTCTCCAGTATCTCACTGAATTGCAGTCTTAGGGTGTATTCACACATGCCGTGTTTAGTTCGGTTGAAACGAACTCAGATGCACTTCTGCCTTCGGTGCGCATCTTTCAGGCAGGTGTGAATACAGCAATCGCACTCGGGGGCGGACCAAACAAACGCTCCGAGACCCAGCTGAAGAGGTAGTCTCGGTCCGTTTCCAAACGCACTCTGCTGCAGTTCGTTTGTGGTGTGAATTTGTCCGAACTCGATCCGACCCAAATGCAGGACGCACTGTGCCTTTTCTTTCTTTTCTTTTTTAATAAATTGCAGTCAGCTTCACATTATGGGAAAGTGTTGTTGTCGCCATTGTTAGGACGATAAGTTGTGGTTTGGGGAGCCCAGAACAATATATTACATTTGATCGAGAGGACGCGTAAATATGCTGAATGTGTTCAGCGATCAGATGAAGGAGAGGGGAGTGTCTCCCGCACAGTGCCAACAGGTTCACGCTGCGCAAGAAGTGTGTGTTTATTTTGCTTCCCATGTACGGGACCGTCAATACTATCCCCGTGTCAGTTTGGAGCTGAACTGCGTCGACCCAGCTGATACACAGCTAAATCAGCTGAGTGTCAGCTTGAGCCTATTCTTCTCGCGAGCCGCGCGTCCAGCACCAAAAATACAGTACAAATGATGTTTCATATCGTAGGTAGGCTACAAGCCACATAACGTGGCATTGACATAGGGCTACATATTATAACCATATGAAACAACAATAATTTGATGTTTTTCCTCTTTATTTATAGGTTAGATGCAGGCCTTTTTATTATTTTTAACCCCATATTATATCAATGGTATATTTCGCAGTTTTAACTCCGTGCTTCCTGCTTCTCTCCACCCCAGAATGTCTGTCCAATGAATGAATGACCTCAGCTCACGTGTGGTTTTGCTTCGTAATGCTGGTTCACTAGCAAAAGGGGCAATGTGAAAGTGGACCACACCAAACAAAAAAAATCTAAACTCTATTTGGTCTGGACCAAAGCAAGTGAACTAGCGGACTTTCCCAGTGTGAATACACCCTCACAGTCTCCACTGTGTTCCTGATATGGAGGACAGGAAATGCTAAACCCTTGATACAAAATGACAGAAAAAATGTCCCTGGTGGAATTTAGCTGGGGTGGAATATAGGTGAAAAAGTGCAACATTGAGGGAAGCAGTACCAATTGCATATATGGAAAAGATGATTGGAGTCGTTATATTCACCTTGTGTATTCCTCCACAGTCATGTCATGTGACAGCAACTCATGCCATCAGGGGCCTTTATGGGGAAATCGCATCATCTTCAGTACAAGTTATCATCACCTGCAGGGGATTTAAATTTTAGACCCCATTTCTCTCTCTCCTTCTCTCTTTTCCTTTCTCTCTCGGTTACCCTCTCACTCTTTCATTATGACTTCAAAGAGATCCGGTGGCTTGATAAGAATTTTCCACTGCTAATACCGTCATGGAGCTACAGAATTTTTTCACCCGTTGACGCTTGTAAACATTAGGACAACTAATGGAGGGCCACAGACCATCAGCAGAACTCCAGTCACTCGGAACACTGTGACATTTCAGCGTGATCACTCGGCTGGAAAATGGCAAAAAAGCAACAGAACTATCTCTATAACACACACACACACACACACACACACACACACACACACACACACACACACACACACACACACAGTTTATAGCTGTCTGTTGCATATTTTACAAGAGGTGACAGACGTGCACAGTTGCATTATAAGTTATTAATACCCTGTCAGGCAGAAAGTAATGTTTTAGATTTTTAAGATTCAAAAACGATCTGTCTAACTCATTTGAGTCCACTTGTGTGAATTGTTAGAATTCCATTTGGCCCCCTGTTCTTCCTGGGAAAAAAAACAGCCTCAACCAAGCTTGTCCCTGTACTTTTAAGTATCAGTTTTGTGCTCCACCGCCCAGTGAGCAAAGATCATAAATAACCTGCGTTCATAGCAACTCAGTACTATGGAGTGATTGGTCCACCTCTTCACCCTTTTTTTGATTTCAGCAGAGAGCGAGAGAGCGCATTAGAGGGTAACAAATAGTTCTGTGTTGTGGGAGGACCACTGTGAGTAAATACTGATACTTTAGTTGCCAGGGCTATCAGACAGCATCCGCAGACAGTCTGTAGACAGAATCGCAGAACATCCGGCCTCTGGTTACATCCCACCCAAGGAATTTGAGCTTCTAACCTTACCATATTATGTGATTTATGTTTATTTCTAAAAGTGTGCATGTCTCAGCTGGTGACTGTAAGTCCATGGTTTCCCTAAGCAACAAACACACTGTACATAAACTGTCTGAAGAGCATGATTCAAGCTTCACTTATCAACATGTTTATATTGCCGATGGATCACACACGGCTATACATGCAATAAGAATGGGTTCATTCTGCTTAGACTTGTTAACATCTCCAAGCTCCTTGTTTTGGTTCTACGTCCTCCACCTTTACTGTTTTGCCTCTGTCATGCCACTCTTGTCAACGTCCTTCCCAGCTGCAGCTGCGCCAAATGGCAAACATGCATAGCTAGTGACTAGCCTTCAAATGTCTTGGTTTTAAATATATACTCTATATCATTGCTTCCATTGCCTTTAACCAAGAACCAGTTTTTGGAAACCGCGACACTGGGACTGCGAAAACAGCACCCAAAGGATTTGTTTCTTGGCCTTTTCACTACACATTTGTCACATGCATGCGATACACGCCTACACCAGAGACACTTAAAAGCTGCAGATAATAACTTAAAGCTTAGACAAATAGTTGGTGTAGATAAATGTCTCAATGTTGTTTGTGGTGTTTTTGGATGCTATACTTGTCAAGCAATGCTTTTGGAGAAACCACAGTGTACAAAAGCTCTGAAAGCACTTGTGTGTGTGTCATTCTGACACATGTAGACAGAATGAACACAGTCTCTCTCATTACCAAGCCTTCATGGAGACAAGCTGTCAGGTTGAAACCCACAGGAGCCTCCTGCAGATGCTGAAAACCATCAGCCTCAACTCCCAAAGCTGAGGAAATAGGATGTCTGCTAGCATCAGCATCTGAGTGCAAAGAAAATATTTACGGGGAAAGCATTCAAACTGAATTTTTGATTATAAGCCAACTTTTCCACAAGGTGCTAGTCCATTGGGTTCAGTTTGAGTCGACCGTCTGCTGTCAGTGCTGCCGGTGGATAGATTAAACTATCTTACTAATATGGCTGCACTCCGCTAATGAGGAAAAGCACAACATACTGTATCGGTGCAATGGTTATTGTAGAAATAGAGTGAGAGAGAGAGAGAGAGAGAAATCCACAAAGACTTCCACTGACACACTGACAGCTCCTAATCAATATGTTATTATTATGAGCTATAGAGCTTGCTTCACTGTGACCATTGATCCAGATGTCAAGATGCTCTTGCTTAGGCCAAGGTCGGCCAATGAATTTTGTACAAATCGCTGTGAATAATTTGTTAATGTGACAATAAACAAACAAGAGTTGTGTGGCTGAATCAAGATAATGATCGTTCACAGGCATGAATCACAATAAATCCTCCCCAAAATCAACATCTAATATGTCAACTGGTTAGATATATTCACAATATGTATTATACTACAGAATATGCATAGTGTCGTAGTTAATGTTTTACTCTGCAGTACAATGCCCTAATCAGAGTGCAAGTATAAGAGCAGAAAACCTTCCACTTGTTATTGTGCAAAACATCTGTAAGGCATCAGAGCTAAAAGAAAATAGAATCATTATTTTACGCCAGAAGTGTTGTTGCAGACCGCCGGAGCCCCAAAACACTTCCTTTATTCCTCTGCCTTCATCCACTTTCAGTCTGAAATGTCACACTAGCTCTCAAATGACCAAGGCCAGTAGACAGAGGAAACGCCAAACACCCTTTAGTGTCATCCACACTCCCTGTTGCCATGGGCTGTTCACTTGGATAAAGAGAACCCCCTTAAGAAGTCATCAACTTCTGGTTTGAGAGCAGACTCGCAAACCTCAGACACTAGAGAGCACCATCTAATGATGCTGTCAATTGATTTTGTTTTTCTCCTTGTATAATGGTTACATAAAATAAAATCAGGAACACCGAAGCGTAGAACAGGGACAATTCAATCTGATTGGAAAGATGAAAATCAGCAAAGGCTGTCCAACAATGAATAAGGCCATGCACTACAGACAATGTGTTGTCCCTGATAAAGGCTTTTATCTCAGTTTTATTGGTTTGGAATTAAATGTCTGTGCCCTTTTTTGTTTAGCTATAAAATCTCCTGCTGATTCTCCCTAACAAGACAGAGAAAAAAAATAGATAGAAACCCTGCTTTCTCTTGTAGCTCTCGTTCCCACCAATTAACTGAAATGTTATGATTTACAGGCGTAGCATTCATTGATGCTGCCTTTTGTTAGTTTGCTGACACTAATAAATTAGCCTCTGTTGGAGAGCCATTGAACATTGCTTTTTTTAGCCTCAGTGCCAAGCACGTCCTTTTCACTGCACTCAGTACTCCCATCCACTCTGAGATGGACACTCACTTGCCAGCTTGGTCCTTGTTACATTTTATTGCTCTTCATTTTCCAAAAATAGATGTTGGAGTTGGGCCAATAAAATGAGACATATCACTTGCTCATTTCATCTTTCACCTTGCCGACAGAGTGTAGAGCCGCCTGGTGGCCTTAGAGAGCATCAAAGCCCGAGACAGACCAAAGACTACAGTTTGCACAAACTGTCCACCGGCCAACAGACAATTCAGCCAATCATCAAAACAACAACAATCAACGCAGGCAAATTATTTTTGAAAAGTAGTCTATTTGCCCACACAAAATCTATAAAACCAGCAATCCACAGATATTGCACACAAAGATCAGTTCACAAGTAATTTGGTGAAAAGCCTAAGTACAAAGACTTCCATGTCACATGTTGAGACTTTGACACTGATAACTTTTTTTTTTCATGTATCTTATATGTCATTTTTTTATTGTATCTTGTACAGCACTTTGGTCAACTGATGTTGTTTTTAAATGTGCTATAGAAATAATGTTGACTTTGACTTCTATGGAGGGGCTCTTTAAAAGTCTGCGAAAATTACCCTGAATATGACATAATCATCTGATGACATTATCAGGGTTATTTGGTCTCAGTTTGGGCTTGAAACTTTAAAAAATGCTGCTAAATCCCTCTGTCCAGGGAAACTCCCCCAACTGTATTGCAGTGCAGTGCTGCATAACTGAAATACCTATTTTAAAAATATTGGAATGTTATAAATAGGTATATGAACTGTAAAGATACAAATTAAAGGGGGGGAAACACCTTTGTCTTAGTATGGTGTTTTGGGACACCATACCAGGCTGCCAGAACAGCTACAATTCTCCTTGGCGTTGATTATGTATTGTGAGACTCTTTCAACACCATTCTTTCAATGATATTCCCTTATTTGGTTTGATTACCTTGGTGGATAGCACTGTCCAACACATCAGTCCAAAATCTCACATACTGTACGCTCAATTGGGTTGAGATATAGTGACTATGAGTGACTCGTGACAAGAGCTAAATCCAGATGCCACTGTAGTCACTGTTCCCATTGAAACAGTAGCCATTTGAGCAGTCTTTTTGAGAGCCATCTGTGCCCCAACAATAAACCCTCTTTCAAAATCAATTAGATGTTTTCCTCTTGCCATTTTGTTACACAATCCAAATCAATTAACTGGGCATTCTCAGCATTTTTATACTTGCCACACAGCATGATTGCATGTTAATTTCTTAATTGTAATGTGCAGTGTCTCATTCATTAAATGTTTTTAAATTGATTTATCACCCGCCACAGTGAAGCTGACATAAATCTAAATGCATAATGTAGCATATGAGAATCCATCTCACCTTAGTAACATAATATGTGGCACAGGATGTTATGCAAAGTACATACTGTATGTTCCAGTGGCATGTTGTTTATAAATAAATATAAGTGTACGTGAAGTAAATGGAGTATGCAGGGTTTCTATACGGATTTGTTATTTACATTTTAGACCCAGGTCAGGGAAACAGAAGCCCTACTTCTGTATATAGTGCACTGTGTTTGATAAATAAATAAATAAATAGATAAATAAATAAATAAATAAATAAATAAATAAATAAATAAATAAATAAATAAATAAATAAATAAATAAATAAATAAATAAATAAATAAATAAATAAATAAATAAATAAATAAATAAATAAATAAATAAATAAATAAATAAATAGAGCGAGAGAGAGAGACTGGACCAACAATATGAATGCAATAATGGTGAACTGTGTTCAAATAACATTATGATATCTACATGATAGATAAGTGTAATTAGTTTCCTTTTTCCATATTTGAGTATTTTCGCCCTTTCTCACTACTATGTGTGTTAAGACTAACTCTGCTGATCTTTCTTAAACGGGTGCAGGTGCTGTGTGGCGCCTCAGGATGGTGCCAGTGCGCTTTGAAACAAGGAAACATTCTCCACACAAAGAGTCCATATAGACCCACATTTTTACAGTGTGAGTGACAGTTCTAGTGGCATTATTTAATATTAACTTAATGGTGGATGTACTGTCACAGTATGGGCTCCCTGCCAGCTTTCGGAAGCTATTCATACTTATATCGACCGTATCCCTCTGTTAACAAGATGCTGGCTTAGAAAAAACATGCCTATAAAATCACTGCGTAGGCTTTGCAGTTGTATCAAAATCTCAGTTTTTGCTAATTTCAATTGAGCATATATTTACACAAATGCAGTAATGATTGAACACAATAGACAGTGGCTTGAGAAGTGTCAAAGGTGTGGATCCATGGAATTGTTGTATTAGTGAAGCATAGTTGACTAGGTTATTAAGTTGTACTATTTGTGTATAGGCTTATATTCAACTCCAAACCCAGCATGGCAGCTTTAAGAAGTCAGTCTTACAAGCTGTTGATGTGTGGCATTGTTTTGCAGCAAACTTATTTGACCCTTTTATAAGCAACTTCGACACTAAATCCAAGGCTGCCGCTGTTCATAACAAGCCAAACATTGTTACTCCCAGCACCATCACACTAAGGCCAATAGGATACATGCACATAGACTGGACACAAGGGGAACAGCTATCATTCCTTTGCCAAAAGGTAACAAAATCCACCAACAACATCATGTTGCAGTGCTATAGGGGGTTATATTATGTACTGCAGTATTATTCCAGTCCTGTTGTTGTCTAAATTTGCTGCACCTGTTCCAATACATGTTGATAACACACGTTGTTTACCCCACTGTTTTTGCACATACGTAATATGTAAATAACAGAGCTTTGAAGTGGGAACAGGCAGATGTTGTTACCTTTGGAGAAAGCCAGCATAGCTGTATCTCCCTATTCAGTCTTTGTTCTAAGCTTACAGGCTGCTGACAGCAGCTTTGTTCTTACAATGTACTGTACGGTACAGTACGTACAGTACACAACATGAGAGTGGTATCAATCTTCTAATACTGTTGTCAATAAGGAAATAAGCATATTTCCAAAAATGGCAACATATTCATTTAACTTAATCTAAAATGGTAAAAAAAAAAAAACGTTTTATGTCTGCTTGACACTATGACCAAGCCTTAGAATTACAATTCAATCATCTTTTTAATTCCCTGTGTCATTGTGCATGACCTGGGAACCTTCAATACATAACCATTAATCAGAAGAGATACTACCTCACCAGAAATGGTTTTGTTTCAACAAAATATATTTCTTGTGTTTAATCGTGTAACAAAGTGTAGGGCCGCAGTTGCTCATAAATTCAGATGCCTCTTTTCTCCTTTATGCCTCAGTAGAACTGCATAATTGGTAGCCTACAGTGAGTGTTTTGGAGAGCATGCATAGGAGGAATATTTCCCTATGGTGACATATAGTTGATGCTGAACAAAAATGACATTTTCTTCCCCACTTGGTTCAACTGCCAAGAATAAAGCACAGAAAATAACCCCTCTCTGTTCAGACAGCTCACGCAGCTCAGATCATAATTCAAAAAAAGGGTCTTCACACTGCTTTTTTCCTTAACAATATACACACATTCTGTGCTATTTTTTGTTTGTGTATATATGGTCAAAAGTCAAAATTCAATATACCCTACAGGCACCAGCATGGAGACAGTTATTTTTCAGCAAATTTCAATACTCTGCAGTGGTAGACTCCCCAATGAACATCATGAATACAGGGTATTGATATTTTTGTTTGGAGTATATGTGCTCACCCAAGGTTGTGCTGTATGTGCCTGCATACTCCCAAGAGATGGAGGGAGGTTGAATTGTGAATTTGAAATGGTGAAAGTGCAGTGGTCCATTTTTGGAAGAAGGTGGACGGTAGTTCTGTTTAAAAAAAGGGGGGCTGAGGAATAGTTCCCTGGTGTAAGTGGATGTGACAGCTTCTCACCCAGGAGAGCACTTGTACTGAGCACACACTAGAGGCCAGCAGGGCCACCTGTCACACAGAGCTGTGACTAAAGAACTCTATTATCGAACAAGCACCCCGGGGTAACTCACACACCCGTACACACGCACATGCTGGCACACACCACAAACACACAAAATCAATATGCGAATGAATGAAAGGAGCCATAAATGTGGAGTGATTAGATAGGCAGGCGATAAATATGGTGGAGGATAAGACAAAACTACATCGACATCTCCTTTCAACATTAATGCACATTTTAATGATCCAATCCTCTGGAATGATATCCTTCTTGTCACTATGGCCTGCAATACCATTGCTCAATACAGCACATTTTCACTTCACATGATTTGCAGTACAGTGCACAGAGTCGATGAAACAACATATTCTTCTTAAATCGTGTTACGTGGTGCATGACGATGCTTTACTCTGTCCACACTCCACTTGGCATATATGACAATAATCAAGATGGATCTGCACTAAACCATGTACACTGCCATGAACGCACACATTTGTATTTTACAAAGACAAGGAGGGGGCTCAGTGTTGAAATAATAAAATATAAATTTTTTCAAATGAGTGTCAAGCGTGGGTGAAAGGCAGGCACACTGCAGGCTTGATCTGGCCTTTGCGCTTCGTTTGCTTGCAACTTTTCCTCATAATTTTATTGTCTGAAGCGATTACCTGTCAAACACTGTTTATACATAATATAGGTTACTTAATGTGCGGAGTTAGCCTCCTCCTCTTCTAGAATAGCCAGAGGAATTGTTCCACACTGTCACTCTGTTGGGGTAAAAAGAAAATCGTAATCACATTTGACACTGCCCCATCCTCTCGAAAAACCACGACAAGTGGCGCTGTCACGGCTCTTTTGTTTGGTTCTTTTTGCCCTTGAAGCCGTTTGTTATTCCTCAACTTATTGCTTCCTCCCCCCCGCCGGAGATGGTAGTGGTGATGTTTGATTTATAAGTGGCTGTTGGAATAATGTGCATGAAATCGGAGATGATCGTTTCTGTTTCTCAAACCCCCTTACCTCCCCATTACCTCCCTATTGCAGGCGTCACATGATGCTGTCTAGCTGATCCAAGGAGTGAAATTCATTGGAACAGGTGGAGCTGTGGACCGTGTCCCATTAGTGAGCCTGCCAAAAGGCCGGTCCCTGTAGGAGTAAACCCTCCTCTTCATGCGCCATAAGCACAAGCTACTGTATATAGACTCAAATTTATGGGCTAAAAACCTGCTTCCCAGGCAAAAATAGGGAGGGAATGATGAGCATATAGATCACAGCTTTCATTACTTTTAATAAATCTGTAAAATACATGATATAAAACTGTTTTTCTGTGAGGAATGTACTTAGCCTGGAAACATTCAGAGAACAGTCATTTGCAATGAAAGTCAGTGGCTGAAAATGTACTGTGGGCTTGTTGATGTGTGTGTCGGGGGCGCTTGTGAAGGACGTGCATGGCTCTGACTTTGGCTTTGACTGGCCCGGATGTTAGGCCCCCTGGCTTCATGACTCTTCCCACATGGCAACACATTATAGCAACACTCACCATTCTATACATAGCACAAGGAATGATGTCAAAACAAAAATGAAACTAATTGTGCACAGTGATTTGATAAGCTCGTTCTCTGTCTTGCTTTTGATGTCAGCAGGGTATGAATTTAGACCACACTTCAGACGAGTGAACAGTTTCCTTAAAACAATCAGGATGGCTTGTGTGGGAAAGATGAGATGTTTCCTATATAAGACAGGCGGGTAAATGAACGCTGAAGGAAAAACTTTAAAGAATAGATTTTTTTTAAATTGGACAATTATTATGAAAAAGATTTTTACCAACACTGCTTTTGTTAAAGTTGCTATTCTACAATGTGTATACAAACCATAAACAGTGACCAGTAACACGTGCCTAAGCCCAAAAACATCAAACAAATGACATTTTTCTGTATACCACTTTTCACAGTATTCAATGCTCTTTGTTATATGAATGGAATTGAAAGATGAAACACTCAAATGGGTATGTTTTGAAAAATTACATTTTTGTTTATTTGCAGAAAGAATAAGAAAACAAACGTGCTAGTAATAAAGCTGTTTATTTGTCGACTTGTTGAGAAATACAGAAGCCGAGAGAGCGAGGGAAGAAACAACAGCATCCCCGATGAAGCGAACAGACGCGTTGCCATGGCATATAATGGTTAGAGTAGTGGATTCTGTCGCTGCAGGAAAACAATATGAGAGACAGAGTGATGCTATTCATTTGGTTTATATAAGTATTCGGTTCCTCTTATGTCAGTTTCCTACTGGCTGCAACTGACTGTTGTTGAAAGGCTATCTAAGTTCAACTTTAAACTGAACTAGAAAGCTGGTTGAAGAAAAAGCAGTCATTACCCTCTTCAAGGGCCTATTCAAAAACGCCTTCTATTTCAACGGTCACCAATAATCCTTCCTTCACCTTCATACTCTCCTCCTTCTATGAAAGCTCACCTTGTTCTCATACACGTCCAGTTTGAGCTTTGTACCTGACATCTTGTATGTGATACTGTAATTTGTATCACTGCAATTCACATGGAGGGCACAAAGATTGTCCTTGAGCACGAAGCACTTATACAGTAGTTGCAGTACTCTCAAAGGAGTATCGGTGACTAAGGATTCACTTCATGATTCTGAAAGTAATGGGGAATGTCAGTGTTGTAACAAGAAAGTTCCATCTAATTTTTCTTGACCTTTTGTTTGAATACTCCCTCTGAGTGTGTACTTTACAGCAAAATCAATATTGGCATCGTGGTGCTTTGTTCTTGATGCACAGCAACAGCCAGTGGCAACAAATTTTGCTAAGCATATTACATTTCACTCATCTGTTTACATCTGAAATGACCAGGTGATGATATTATAGAATTATATGGTATTTAAGTCACATAAACACTGATATTTTCCCTGCAGGCTGGGTAAGTAAATCGATAAAGCTTGCCAATTTTCAGTACGAAAAGCAGAAATGATGAAGCCTCCATTGATTATCTTAAATATAGACACAAGCTAATTGTGTTCGGAGTGAATTTGTTTGAAGGTACATAACTCAAACCTCCTTTTTAGCTCCTAGCAGCCATTGGATAGTGTGTGGTGTATCCCCAGAGTCTTGCATCTATTATTGCATCGATTTAAAAAAAAAAAAGGTTTTGCATCAAAGTTGCCATTCACTACCAATGAAAATGCACAGCCTTGGCTATGTCAAGTAGGTTCTATCTACAGTAAAAACCTCATTGCACCTTCCAGTGGACCTCATTTGTGCGGTATATTCTTAAGTATATTTTACATGTTTAGAAAAAAAAGTATTTAATAGAGGTCACCTTTGAACTAGTAGGGGAATTATAAGCAGTGCTGCATCCCACTGACTACCGCGTTCTGGCTCTTTTAATATTGTGCTGACTGGCCCAAGAGCAGCTCTCCAATTGCAGTTCAAAACACAGTGTTGCTCAGACAGTAGCAGTGGCCCCATTTTCACACCAACCTAAGCCTCCACATGCTGCTCTCCAGAGACTCCCTCCCTCTTATTCAGCTCTGACATACCGTGTGCGATGGACAGTTTTGAAGCTGTAAATAAGGCTTCAGAGTGGCTGAGTTAAGACCTGCATCCTCAGCCCTTTCCAGACGGTCTGTCTCCTCTTACAAAAGCAGCATAATGTACTCACAAAAGTGGTGTTACTGCAGGCAATTTCTTTTTGCCACCTATTTCTGTCTCTTTGTGATACAAGACCCTGTTTCCACCTGGGATTAACATCTGACTTTTTGAATCTGGTTACAAGTGGCCAGCTCTCCCACTTGTATTTTCAAATGTGACTTCTTTGTCTACTTGTGATCCGATTCCATTTACCCGCGCTGTATTTAAATCAACACGCACATCATTTCCGTTTGCATTGCTGTTTTTAACCGGTGGGGTTCAAACAAGTAAACATACAGGGCTGTACAGTGCCACAGTTTTAATCGCATTTGCTATTAAAATGTATTACGTGCGAAGATAATTACAAGTCTAGGTTGACGAGATAGGCTACTGTCTCATTTAGACAAGGAGGAGCGATGCACAACACTGCTTAGAGGGCTCTACATTAACACTTGCCAAATGCGGGAAATATCATAGATAGTATATCAAAGTAAAAACTCTTAGGCGAGTAAGTTATTACGCCTCTTTGGCTGGTGAAAGATGTGTGTTTTCCGGGCAGCTCTTCTAACGTCTGCTACACTCTTGTCACCACCACCAGTAGCCTATACGGCTTTCTGTATGCAGTTAAAGAGGACCTATGATACTTTTCGACTTTTATGACCTATAAACGTTGTTATAATGATTTATAGTCATGTTTAACCATACTAGAGTATCAAGTAATTACGTACATGCATTTCGACGTATTCCCTGCTGACCGTCTGGGGTGGCTGTGCAGAGCACTAAAAACTATGGCAGCCAGTCGAGCCGAACTTGTTAAAATTTCCGGTATGTGTGTGTCACCCGAATATTTTTGCCATATATGGTCAGGCAAGCTCCCAGGTTGCTATATATAGCAGGGGGTGACAACTTTAGACCAGTGCTCGGTTAGCTCAGCCGGTAGAGAGATCGTTAACGAAGCAGTAGACCCGCGTTCGTGTCCCGCCCGGGCTGATTCTTTGCAGACATTTAGAATCACGCAAGCAATCACTTCCCTTCGCAAGGTAACCAATCACAACGGAGTTGGGTTTGCAGGAAGGGGGGAGGGGGCGGAGATGGCAGAAGCAAAGTGTTTACAGGGCCTGCTGGATCGCCAAAATAAGAGAAAGAGCTTCCCGAAAATCTACATAGTTTTTTGTGATGTGATTCGTGTCAGGTTGCTCTATAGGAGTTTTTAACAAGAAATTAAGACCAGAAAAGTAGTATAATAGGATCTCTTTAAGATACTGCATATGCGAACAGAATATTTCCTGTGCGCCTTCACATTAAAAGCCTGTTACTAGCCAAACGCGAGTTGACTTTTATTCTTAAGCAGATAAGAACAGGAAGTCGTTGCCTTGCAGCTCTCCAGTCAATAGCAGCGATTTCCGTGTTTTCAGATGTACGCAGTGAAATGAAAACAGAGGACAGAAAGCTTGTCATTTGCAATACTGGCGGATGCAACTAACGTTCATGAGGCTTCTATAAAAGCTGCATTTTCAACGTATTTCCGCTCAGGCAGGGGGCGGCAGTAGGAGGTTCCTAAGGTGGATAAAAACCACATTGGTGTTTCCACTACCAAATGAATGCGGACACAACGGTCACAACGGACGTAAACCACCTCCGAATGTGGTTTTTGTGATCCGATCTCAATGCGTCTTGAGAGTGTTTTCACCTGTAGTTAGAGCTTTATTCATGTGCTCCGATTACAAAAGTCAGATGTTAATGCCAAGTGGAAACGGGGTGCAAGCTTCTTTCTAATGTTTTTTTGCTACCCCTCACACCAATATCTTCAGCATTTCATCTCACGTTCACCTCATCCAAAGTTGATTTAACTGCATTCCTCATGCAATAATATTTTTTGGGGAAAATGGCCCTTTTTGTCTGTTATTTATTTGTTTTATAAAAGTTTAAAATGCCCCCATGTCTCTCTTTCTCTTGGCTCATTGGCTCATGTCTCTCATGCTCGTGTTTCACTTTCAAGCCATCTACACATCTTTTTTCCTGCGTTGCAACTCTATGTAGACTCACTGACATTCAGGTTGCAAAGCCATTCCCAGTCGTGCTGCAAACAGACCAAAGCACTTATGTGGAAGGCAATAGTCTAACTTACAAACATTGTTGTGCTTGCAAGGATACAGTCCCCGGATACAGTGGCCTATATATAAGCTCAGCAACAGAGGAAACATGAGTAAAATCCCCATTAATATTACAAGAAACTAAACCCATTGGGAAATGATGTAAAGACACAGTAAATCAATGGCTTTGAAGCATAAGGACCAGTAATGATTTCATTAAGACAGCACTTAGCACATATACATACATCCACTATTCAAGGTAAAGAGGAAAATGGGTTATCTTTATGATAAAAGGAATGTATTTTTGAGGAATAAGTTATTGAGAGAAAGATTCCATTAAAAACTGAAGGGCCCTTTTTTCTCCTTACACTATTCTTCGGGTTCCATTTGTTCAGTTTCTCTCAGAGAGGACTGAAAGCAAAAGCAATCTTCTTGACTGCTCTTAAAAAGCCTTCATCTGCTGAAACCGGCCTCCACAGAGTGGATGATTCAGAACACTGAAGGAGGAAGTTGGAAAACGGTACGTTTTTTCCTATTTCATGTTTTTTTAGCTAGTGTTGTTAGCGTACCTACAGCCCATATCTTATAGAAAAAGAAGAACACTATAATTGCTTCAAAAGAAGATTACCCTGCCTCGGTATTACTTATAAAACAAGATGAGCAAACTAGCCAACTTATTAAAATAGAAATAGAGTAAAGCAGGTCAAGTAGAAGAGGCTTCACTATGCATGAGGGAAATGCTAAAGATTTGGTAGACTCATCGAAATTCCAGCTACAGCCAGCATGGAGCAGATCGTAGCACTCTGCAGGAGGGCAGCAGAGCCTGCCTGCAGTGGTTTGAAGAGTCTGGTGGAAGTTGGAGCAGAGGTGGTGGCAGTTTCCTACAAGAAAAGCAACAGAGAAGATAAGAAACAGAAACTGAATAATACATCGGAAGAGGTGCATTGGGGAGCATTGCAGCCGATTGATGAGATTATTTTGAAAGTATGAGGATAGAGAATCTGGCTTTTATGGCATAAAAATGCAACCATGGCAAACTCACACCGCTGAACCTATGGGTTCAAAGTTCCTAAAATACCAAAATCACATTTATAGATGTAGTTAGTCATTGGTTAATATAATAGAGTAAACATGACTTGCATGGTGAAACAAGCACTTAGACCGCAAAGAGTTGGAGTTAATAGGTCCGTCATGATCGGCCGAACCGGTACAAACACATTTTTAGTGTGTTTCGATGAATAGGTGAATTGGTAATTCAGCAAGTTTGCAATCATATGGTTTGTATTGCGTTCCTCATGACACAGCAATGAACATTGTTTGTTCCGTTACAATTACATGGGACGTCTTCCTCTACATGGTGAAATAAGTCAAAAAACTGACAGCATTAAAAACCCAGCATTAAAGAAGTGCAAACACTACATTTCCACCAAATGACTGAGTGAACGTTCCTCTAAATGCAGTGGATGTCAGTCACAATGCATCTGATGTGCAGCTAGTCAGGGACTGGCAACTATTTGTCTCGCATGGAGCAAAGGGGCCTCAACATGTAAGATGGACTAGCTGTGCTTATTGGGGAAGACAAGTCGTGTTCACTTGCATTTTCACAAGCCTTTGTCAAGATGGGTATACTTTCGGAATAAGATTCCGTATTTTTCTCTCCCCCCCGGCCCCCCTCCCTCCGTAATATAGAGAATAATTTAGTCTGGCCTTTTCCTGAAATCTGTTAATCAACAAAAGGCTCAAAATATGTATTCATAACAGAGATTGATGACAGTACCATCCATCTAATGAAGAAATGCCAGTTATTCGTTTTTCTGAATTTCCGGTAACAATATGGCACCACCTGTCAAACCTGTCATTATCATATTCATAGAATAGCTGTGAAATTCAGCTGTATATCTCCCTGTGCCAAGCACTGTTTCTGAATGTCTGGCAATCTATTTGGCAGTTTTCAAATCGCCACCAACCACACAAACAAACAAAAGTTTGGTTGTATAGTAGTAATTATTTCCTATGAACGTAAACATTTATAGACTATAAGCATTGCAAGGTAGCAACACCACACCGCTGATATTTCTCAAACAGTTTGAAGAGGATATGACACATTCTCCTGGAAGAATTAATCCGAAAAAAGCACAGGCTTTGGACACGAAAAAATATGGGTTTTTCAGAAATGTCGAGGTATGCTGTGTCATTAGATTGATGCTCGGTTGGCACTGAAGGGACCAATGTGCACCAGGAAAACAGCACTAGTCGCTGTTTGAACATTCTCCACAATGGATGGACTCATGGATTCATGCAGTTCATGCTAAAGTGTTGCAACACAAACCTTGATCCCTTTTGGACTTTGCAAAAACCTCTGGCTGTGCAGCTGTGATGACATCCCCACCATGGCTTCTTCTTAAGATTCTTTTTTGAGCAGCAGAGTGGAACTTGGCATGGTGTTTTTCTGCTGTGCTCCATCCAGTTTCAGATTTGACTAGTTGTCTGATTTAAGACGCCCTTCTGCACATCACCGAGTAGCGAGCTGTTACTTGCATTTTGGTGGGCCATCTGTCAGCTTGAACAAATCTTGTTGTTCTACTGTGACCTCTCCCTCTCTCAACAAGGCCTTTTTTGTCCACAAACATGTCACTGACTTTTTAGTTTGTTTGTTCATAATGTTTCGCTCATGGCAGCATTCTGACTAAACCGAAGCCACCGTATAGTGAGTAAACTTCCCAGGATAGTGAGTGTGTGTTTACGTTGGAATTGGCACATCTGAGATCAAACATCCTACCACGTTCAAAGTTGCTTAGATCACATCCTGTCCATTTTACCATCAAGTCATAAAATTACTGAATCTCTCAACCCTGTTTGCATGCTTTAAACTCACGCATTATTTATATAGTGTGACTCACTGTCTAGAAGAGCAGGCTGCTAGTGTAAATGAGAAGTGGATTGCGAGTGAAAATCCTTTTACCAAAAAGATCATTTAAAAGAGTAACTAACTCCACCTTTAAAATATATTAAGTCAATTGTAGCTCTATAAATCATTGTCAGAGATGATCAATACAATTAAAATATGATCATTACATAATTATTTATTTATTTATTTTATTTATTTAACTTTTATTTATCCTCGAGAGACCAATTGAGGGGTGACCCTCATTTACAATGACGTCGAGATCAAACAAATTCAAAGGAAGAACAACAATACATAAACAATATTCAATGCAAATACATCAAATACACAACAACAGGTGAAGAGAAAAACAATTGAAACATTTACACAGTGGTGAAGAGTGGCAGCAATTAAAATGAAATGGGTGAAAGTACAATATAGCCTAATTAAAACAGTTACAGGTAGAGTTTGGCAGATTTAAGATAGTTTGTTTAAATTGGTTAAAGCATATTTAGTTTAATTTGTTGCTGTAAGTTGTTCCAGGAGTCAGGGGCACTGAAGCTAAAAGCTGTCTTTCCCAGAAAATGGTATAACATACGCAAGTAAAGAAAGCAACTATGTCACCGCAAAGAGCAATGCAATTCATATGTTAAACATATTAAAATATATCTGAAATATCAATACATATGCCATTGTTGGATTTTGACTGAAATGTCTCAACAACTATTGGATGTGTTGCCTTGACATTTTGTGTAGACATCCATGGTCCCCAGACAACAATTCTTCATACAGGACTTTGCACCGCAAATCAGCTTAAACTATTTTTCATGTGCCCATCACTTTGGTTTATGACCCTACTTGTAAACCTCATGGCATTCCCATCAACCTCAGCTTCATTTTGCATTGAATGCGTATTAGCGACTGCCAGCTAATGTGGATGCTAATATGGCAAACATAATACCTGCTTAACCCTTGTGTGGTGTTCGGGTCTGTGGGACCCATTTTCTTTTTTATCAAAAGAAAACTGATACTATTAATTATAATTTCAAACTGAGACTCATTGGCCTTGGCTCATTTACTGGGAAGAACATATATCAGAAAAAAAATTTAGTCAACACACGCTGTACACCCCCCCTACACATTTATATTACATTCAGGATGTTCGGGTCTACTGGACCCAGGGCTAATACAAGTGTAGAAATTGTAGGTTTTGGAAGAGAGAAAAGCTTTTAAAGATGATGTAGAGTTAGAGGGTTCAGAATGTGAGGATCACTCACTCTCTCATGATCATTACTCATGATAAACTGCTTATCAGGGGTCGGGTCTCGGGGCCAGCAGCTTGAGCAGGGGACCCCAAACTTCTCCTTCCCGGGCCACAGTAACTAGCTCGGACTGGGGGATCCAAAGGTGTTCCCAGGTCAGGGTGGAGATATAATCTCTTCACCTAGTCTCGGGTCTTCCCCGAGGCCTCCTTCCAGCTGGATGTGACGGGAACACCTCCCTAGGGAGGCGCCCTGGGGGCATCCTTACCAGATGCCCGAACCACCTCAACTTGCTCCTTTTTACACGTAGGAGTAGCGTCTGTACTACAAAATCTCTCAGGATGACTGAGCTGCTCACCCTATCTCTCAGGGAGATGCCAGACACCGCAGGTACAAGTGGCCAAAATGGGTTTTCTCAGAAAACCCATTTCGGCCACATCATCTGCATAAAGCATCTGCATAAAGCAGTGATGAGCTCACTGTGAGGATCACATTTCTGAAATGTCAGTGTCTGACAGTGACTTTGAAGAAGAGAATGAGATTGAGCATCAGCTAGTTCCAAAACGAAGACACAGGACCAGCCTTCAGCAGCCAGCCCTAGGACCAGCCCGTTAGTTTTGTAGTGTAAACTGACCTGAATGGGTTAAATTTCCAATTAAGTTCAAATAAATTAAAATCAAAAGTTGTGAAAAACCCTGCTTCATTTGTAAATTTGTTGAATGTATTCCCCTAATATCTTTTTTATAATTGTTTTTCTTGTTTTATTACATTTTATTAAAAAACAGACAAAAAACGAGTGGTACTTTAATCCATACATGTGATCTAACAAAGGTGAAGGGCAAATATTAACCATATATGCTGTTTATATTTCTTGCAAATAGGATGAAGTAAACATCTGTTGAGTATTTTAACATAAAATGTTTGATTGTGTTGAATTAAAACCTCCTAAAATGCAGTGGGTCCACCAGACCCACGAACACTGGCTGTGTAACAACAATATGAACACCACACAAGGGTTAACATCAGCATGTACGTATCATTGTCTTTGTGAGCATGGTAGGATGCTGGCGTTAGCATTTAGGTAAGTACAGCCTAATAGAGCTAGACAATTTGCGAGTCTTGTTTCATTCCACACAATTTGAAAATAGAGGTACCAGACAAGTGATTGTCCATTCCTCATACATTTACCAACATATCTTAGTATTATTTTGAAGATCCATATTATGAGTGATTCTAATATCCCTGATGATAAAGACTCAAGTTGCTCAGACAAGCAAAAAAAAAGACTACTTTATGGTGTTGCCATAGATAGTAAATAATATGGATGTAGCATCCGGGCTGACCTCAGTTATTCACACGGCATCCAATAATCCTGGTTTGTGCGCGTCGCCATCTTGTGAGATTTTTACTCCGCCTCACTCCTCTTGCCGAAAAGAGGAATCGACGTCACGTCGGGGGTAGGGAGATAGCTGACGTATACCTCCGAGGCAAAGTGAGGGACAACGGGCGGAGAGCTGTCACTCAAGAGATCGCGCCAATACATTTTAACCTCCAAAAGAATAAAAACTAGCGTGGGCCAAAAAAATTCACCCCCCTCAGTGTTGTCATGGAGATATGACCTAAACATACAGACTAAAATGGTTTTGTGGCCCAGGCTGTAAATAGGTTTAATAAGACTTTGAAAACAGCCTATCTAACAAGTGAGTCAAAGAAAAACTGCTCGTCTTGGCGCCACCCCCAGTGGCACTTTCTGGTTACTACAGTTGTGGTCACTTCCTTATTGGATGCCGGTGAAAATCGCTGAGGTTGGGGCTTGGGTGTAGCCTATGTTCCCCGCCCCGGTGTCAAGAGTGGGCCTTGAAACAGAGGCACGCTGACTCACCCACTGATCCCGTTGAACGCTGACATCCAAACAAACAGACAGAGGAAATAAGCCGTGGCATTGAATCAACAAACAGCTGTCAACCATCCCTGTGTTACATGACGGGCTCAGCCGCGGTGAGAACAACAGACCGTAAATGGGAAGGGACAGATGGACACGCTCCGTTTCGGTGACAGACTGCACAGCCCTGGGAAAGGTTTGGGCAAACAGCTTTTTTTTATAAAGAAATATTCTTGATGCAGTGGAGGCAGGCTGCAAAATCATATCAAGTGGCCTGCAGAGGTTTACGTGACTCTGGTGTTGGTGATAAAATGACAAGTGTTCAAAACATTTCCAAGCTGTATAGAAATATCCATATGCACGAGTAATCTTTTTTCTGCCTAATGGGAATTTGATGATCACATTATAGGCTTCATATTCAAAGCCGCAATCAACAGCCATTCGTAGTTTAAACTCTTCATCATCTTCAATTGTATGACAATGGGTGCATTTCACGAAGAGTTTGTGAACGCGCGCAATTAGAATGTAAATAGAAAGTAATCAAACCAAAATTGCACTGCTGAGGTTGTCACAAAAGATGCATGCCAGCAGTCCCCTGATAGCATAGCCACAATGATTGCATGTTATCTCTGTAGTGATAACAATGCATACGCAATCTCCAGGCATCCCCATTCGTATTCTGCAATACTTGCCTATCTGGTAACTCAGATATGATCGCATAACAACACTCCTATGAGTATCTTTGTTTTAAATTGTAATGCATGGTTTGCCCAAGACTCTCTGGTGTCCCTTGTGATTGATTATAGACAAAGATACTGAAATGCAGGTAATATCAAGTGTACTTTTGTGTTATCGCCAATCGTGTTAAAATACTATCTTTCCCACAGCGGCACGTACCGTAAAGCTGTAGGAGCAAAGCGGCACACCGATTGTGTCCTCCCTTACGTCCTTTGGGAATAGCACTCTGTATTCTGTGTCTCCATCAGCACCATAGATCTTCCTGAATTTGACAACACCACTCAATTGCCCGTGTCTAATGGCTTGTATGCTGGTGTTGAAATGCAGAACAATATGCACCCGCTTTTGGGGAAACAAACTGTCTAGCCTGGAACATCATTTTGATATGAAATTATATATTTTCTTAATAGAATTGCCACTCACATATCTCCCGACATGAGGGATGCGGTATGAACTTAGATTTTCGGAGCTGTCAGAAGCCACCAGAGACATTTGTGATGCTCTGAGGTTTTTTTTCCCTGGGTTGTATAAACAAATGTGGGCCATAGACTCTCACAGAAGTATTTGATGTTCTGTGTGCAAGGAGCGATACACAAACGGAAGAGCCAAACACCAAAAAAAAAAATACAAAAAAAATACTACCTTCAACAAATATACAGTGCGTTTCACGTGTCTTTGTTGTTGATGATACGTGAGATTAAAGGAAAAGTTATGGCGGAGAACGTTTAAATTCCATGTTGGTAAGTACAAAGGAGGATATTGATTGAAAATATCACACTGCAGTTCAGGTGAGACTGAGGAACAACATTGTGTACGAAAATGGATGTGTCAAGTATGAACAAAAACATTGTTGAATCATTCTATAATGTGTCCCAGACAAGCAAAAGTGTTGCTGTCTGCTGTGATAAGACTGGAAAATGGGTCTGACATATTTTGCCTGCAGGAAAACCAAAACACGAAAATACATATTCTGGTTGTATGAGCATACCCTTCACTTTTTTGGACATACACTTTCATTTCTTTATTGTTGTGATGAATACAGATGACAGTGACAGTACAAAAGCATTCGTATAACCTAATGTAACTTGAGATATATTGTGATCAATGGCTGCTTTTTACAAAACAGATTTGACGCTGTGATGCTCAGCAGCACTAATTAATGTGCCACTCTCCTGGCAGCGGCGAAGTGTTGACCTGATCCTGCTTACAACGCCACATTTCATTTGTCAGTGTCCGCAGAAGTGAAACATTTGCTTCAAATTTGTTTGTGCTTACTGGAAGATTGGCAGACACGGTCGATGGTTTTGAATACTGAATATTACTCGCTCCACATCAAAATAGCACACTGTTTCATTATTTATGCCATGGAACATTTCTTTTGAAAAGAAACCCATCTTGAAGGAAATAACAATTCCAAGGATCTCTGGTTCCTGGCCTATTAAACTTGCAATCTGTGCTATCAAATCATGCACATAATTATCTTTTATGAAACATTCTTTTCATACTGTGTTTACTGTATATTTCCAAATACCAGCCTGCAGAGCCGGCCTGAGGCATAAGCAAACTAAGTGGTTGCTTGGGGCCCCGACCGCCAGGGGGGCCCCTCCTTTTGTGCATGTGTGTGTGTGTGTGTTTGATATTAACATCATATTATGCAAATGTAAGTTATCATACAAAAAAGGAACACAATGTTTTGGTGTAGATAATTAATAGCCTAATAATTGAATCAGTTAATCTGGTAGGTCAGTGGTTCCCAACCTTTTTTCCTTGAGGACCCCCCTGCCAGGGTCCAAGACAAGCAAGGCCCCGCCAACCCTAACTCCAACCTACATACACACAATAAAAGAATAGAGTGATTAATTACAAACTTTTATTTGCAAAAATAAACAGCAGTTGTAGGCTTTTGTTCTTATTCTCCTGCTTTTACACTGTATATAGACACATGGATTTATTTGTACTAGATGTCTCACACACTCACACTCTCACACTCACTCACTCACTCACTCACTCACTCACTCACTCACACACACACACACACACACACACACACACACACACACACACACACACACACACACACACACACACACACACACACAGTTGACAGGGTGTCACTAAGGTCTTCGGAAAGTTTTTTACTCGCCAGTGCTTGCCGATGTATCATGCAGTGGGAAATCACGCACCCTGGGACTTTTTCCTTGATTTTCCAATTGGATGTTATTGGGGTTTTATAAATTTAATGTGCAATTTTCTTATTTATTTATTTTTTATTTTTTCACAAGTCACAACCTCAGCGCAGACACACTTGTGCGCCCCCCCCCCCCCCTTGCGATCTCTGGCGCCCCCTGCTGGGGGGCGCGGACCCCAGGTTGGGGACCACTGTGGTAGGTAATCCGAGGTTAACTGATCATGTCACGTTCACGTCTATGCACAGTGTGTATTGAGTTTATTTAAAAACATTTGGAAATGCCCTCAGTTGCCCATACACTGTGTATACAGTAGTCTATAGCCTATTTAATCCTTGTCTGTGAAAGAAAAGATAGACAGAGTTCTTCTGCTTCGTTCCTCTCACTGCACTTAGAGGAACACTGAGACTGTTTTAAAAATACTGAAAAGTTCCTCGTAGCCACTTTAAGTGTAAAAAACTCTAAGCAATGTGCAGCATCTGCACTATGTCTTGTATTCATGAGTGCAGTAACAAATATTTGTTGGTAAAGGTAAAATTAACTGTTTTAGAAAGTTTTGAACATTATGACAGTTGAAAGGCATGGTGCTTATTCTTCTTTTGAGTTACAGTCCCAAAATTGAGCAGTATCTGCAAAGGGAAGTATTTTTCCACTTCTTCAAATGCCTCCGTTATCTATTTTCATTCAGTTGCAATCCTTGACTTCTTTTTTTTTTATATATATATATATATATATATATACAGTGCATTGATCCCACAAGAATTCAATTATGGCTTGCCCCTTTCAGTGGGAGTTCAGAAAACAGTGTCAACAGCTGTCTCTTGTGTAGAGAATTGGGGTCCTTCACAAGGACATTTCCACTCAGGGCCGGCAGTAGCCAGGGGCCAGGGTGGGCCGTGCCCACCCAAATGTGGGCTGTGTCCACCCAATCAAAAAAAATACATTTTTTTTTTTTTTTATAAAAGGAATAGGGGAGAGTGGCCTAAGTTGTGCAACTTTTCACTCAAAGTGACTTTAAAGTAAGGCCTTGACAGTAAAGTCTCCAACTCAAATATGTACATATATTTAAGGGTGTTGTGCATCCCTGGCAATAAAAACTTTGGATCTGGAATAAACTGTTGAAGAAATATAGCTTTCGGAAAAAAAGTTGTCTTGATGCACAACTTGCCCCCGGTGTGGTGTAAGTTGTGCGGTTGGAGAGAATACCATGGGGTGAATTGTGCCATTGCTATATATCTCATAAACTGTAATGCAAGACAAATCCATTAGACAATTACTTATTTAAGGTTTATTTAAAGTAAATAAAGTAAATAGTTGACAAAGATTGAAGGACAATTTTCTTAAACAAGGCCTAGCAGATCTAATGGTTTTACCTGCAAAGCTCACAATGACAAAGTCACCATCATCATCTTTCTGGCCATCTGAACTCTCATCAGTGGTGTCGTTAAGTGGAATTGAGATGTCACTCTCTTCTGAGCTACTGTAGACAATCACTTTCTTTTGGTGAAATGTCTCAGAAATGTACTTTGCACTAGTTGCTTCGCGCTTGTGGAACCAACTGCCACCTGACAAATGAGATTCCCCTACATTTCTGCCTTTAAATCAAGGCTCAAAACCCATATGTACACCCTGGTGTTTCCTCCCCATTAACTATCTTACCTCTGCACTACTATCTGTGTTTATGTGGATGTATGGGCTTTACGTCTTTTATTTTGGTTATTGTTATTTTACCTTCATTGTTTACCTACTGAATGCACTATGTACAGCACTTTGGACAGTGCAAACTGTCATACATGTGCTTTTATAAATACATTTTACTTACTTACTTACTTATAACTCACCCAGGCCCTTTGGCACAAATCATCCCATCCCCAGAATTTTGGATAATAAGCATGATGCAGCAGTTTATGGCTGACATCGTGCTGACTGTATAGACTCAAAATGTAGCATACCAAAGCACTAAAACATGTGTCAAATGTTTTCAAACTTGTCTATAATTGTTCAGACACAATAATCAAAAAACCTTGATCATGGAAATTTTACTTTGAAAGGCAAAACACAGTTTTTTTATCTTAAATGTGCTTATATCTTATTCCTTGTGTCTCCCTTCTTTACAGGATGAGTCAAATGGATGGCTCTTCTTAAATATGTGGTCACATTTCCAATTTCTTCCACGGTTTTCTAGAAACAAGGGGTGGAACAACTTCCAAAATGCACAACTTAGGCCACTCTCCCCTACAATGTTTTGGTAGATAGTTAATAGCTTAATAATTGAATCGGTTCATCTGGGAGGTAATCCGAGGTTAACTGATCACGTCAAGTTCAAGTCCATGGCATGCACAGTTAGTATTGAGTTTATTTAAAAATATTTGAAAATGGGGCTGCCCTCAGTTGCCCATGCACTGTGTATAGTCTATAGCCTATTTCAGCCTCGTCTGTGGAAAAAAAGATAACTGGACAACAGAGTTCTTCTGCTTCGTTCCTCTCACTGCATTTAAATGAATTCATTATATTACAGAAAAATATGTCCCGTAAAAGGAAAAGAGCACCAAGCCCATCCCAGAGGACCCTGCATAATATTTTTATATTATTTCAAATTTATATTTCTATGGAAAATCCATGTGTCTTTCTTCAATAGCTTCTAATTCATCTGACCCAGTGTCTCCAAATTATTTGTACACACAAAATTCCTCAGATTTAGCCTCTTAATTTTCCTTTCAAAGTGCACCAGATTCATGCATTTCACTTTAAAAAGGTAAAAAAAAATCTCCCGGGGGAGCATACCCCCGGACCCCCCTAGCAGAGTTGTGACCTCGGCTGGCTACTATTTTCACCCAGCTGGACATTGGAGCCAATAGTGGAAATACTATATATCTATGTGTATAGTATATAGTATATAGCTCTGGACTACCACCATCCAGGTTGCCCAGTCCCAAAGCTTTCTCTTCAATCAGCTCAGGCTGCCTACAGTTAATACTGCGATAAAAAAAAGATACATTATGTTGTATATAATGTATATTATATACAACATGTTATTATTCATAAACATTTTGGAGAAAAAAAACATGCAAGAATCAAATCTCCCACACAGCAACACTCAAAGTTTATTTGCATATTGTGTTCTACACAATTCACAGTAAATGTGCCAAAAATCAGACGCAGAGATCTTACAAGGGCAAACAAATCCGGCTTGCCCAGTGTGCCCACCTAAAATTTCTACAGGCCCACCCTAATCTGACTGTCTAGAACCGGGCCTGTTTCCACTGTTGGATGTTTGCTTTAGTGGTGCTTCAAACTTAAAGAGGACCTATGATGCTTTTTGACTTTTATGACCTATAAACGTTGTTATGATGATTCATAGTCATGCTTAACCATACTAAATTATCAAATAATGACTTACATGCATTTCGACGTATTCCCTGCTGACCGTCTGGGGTGTCTGTGCAGAGCACTAAACACTATTCTAGCCAGTCGAGAAGTCACGTCTTCAAAGCGGTCTACCCTTTGTAACTTTGTGACATCGCATGTAACTTTGTGAAGTCACCACGCGGATGTTTCCATGTATGGTAATGCTGTCACTTCCCTGTTCGCGTCTGCCTCGCGTCTGCCTCGCGCCCTTATAGGTCCATGCTTGCGCTTCCCGCCACTGAAAGTGTTCCGGAAGGAAGGTAACCAATCACAACGGAGTGGGGTTTGCAGGAGGGGGGGAGGGTAGCGGAGATGGCCGATGCACAGGCGGAGGGAGCGGAGATTGCCGAAGCACACACACTCAAGTGTTGACAGGACGTGCTGGATCGCCAAAATAAGAGAAAGAGCTTCCCGAAAATCTACATAGTTTTTTGTGATGTGATTCGTGTCAGGTTGCTCTATAGCAGTGTAAAACAAGAAATTAAGACCAGAAAAGTAGTATAATAGGTCCTCTTTAAGGATGGCCTGACTATGTTCTTAGCCACTCTGCTTATTGCCCATTGATGGAGAAAAACTACTGTATATGAGGAACATCTTTTATTATATTAGAAATGCACAAAACAGTCAAATTATAAAACAATTTCTCACATCTAAGCTAGGTCTTTCTGCTTGTCTTCACAGTAGAAAACCGTAAAAATTAAAAAAATGTATCTATGATTTGTTTGCAATGATTGCATTGTTCATACTTATTTATGGATTATATCTAAACTAGGCACATTTTATTTTCATTATGTAGTTGTTTATCTGAAATCAGTCTGATGATCGAACAAATGTGTTTTTCAGACCTGTTCAACAATATATTACTGATATCTACCTGTATACATAATCTATATACAGTATCTATCTATATCTTGCTCTTTATAGTGCAAATATAAACTGTAGAGGGTTGATCATACATCATCCTGACCTTTTGTAACCTTAACCAATTGATTTTACTTTCCTAATCCAAATGATCTTCCCATACTGTACGTAAATTGCAATACCAAAATGTTTCCCCATGCTTTAACTCAGTGCTTCTCAAATGGTGGGGCGCGCCCCCCTGGAGTTGTCAGGGGGGGCGCGGGCTGCCTTGATTTCCAACTGACAAAAAAAATAATAATAATAATAATAATTTAAGTGCTAGCAAGCGCTATGTGTGCTTGTGTACGGTCATATCCGCGCGAAAGGCCGCGATTTGCAGTAAATAAATGTCCACATGTGTCTCCAAGTGTCTCTGTAGGTTATTTAAAAAGAAATCAAGCAAGTAGACTAATAACGTTAATGAATTATTGGTTATCGCATGACAGAATTGGCCTATAATAATAAAAAAACACCACCTTAACTATGTTTACAGTTTAAAAATGTGTTGAATGAAATGCAAACCTCAGTGAATCATTTGCTCTTGTTTCTCTGTCCTGAGATTCACACAGACTGAGCAGTCTTGTTTAAATGTTACAAATTGAGCTAATAAACTGAACTTTGAATGTTTTTGCTGCAGAAGTTATCTCAGCTAATTTTTGTTATCTAATTTGATAATAAGGTGATTGTATGCAGAATGCTCGTGCCAGAAACTCATACAGTGGTTTTGTACAGATAAATAAATAAATATTGGCAGGTTCTCAATAGTATTTCAATTTAGGGGGGTGCGAAAAAATGTCTGTCCCCTAGGGGGGGCATGACAGAAAATAATTGAGAAGCACTAACTGAACTGACTTATTAGTCAACCCAACCCAACCATATATTGTTGGATAAGATATTGAAAATGAGGGAGCTCTCTGGAGATATGTTCAATATGAATGTTTTACATGATTCTTTGAGTAGGAGGAACTTATATTCCAGGTGGCTTCAAATCTTCCTTCAAAATGTATTCTGTTTTTAACAGTCTTATATAAAAATAGGGTGTGGGAGATGAGGTGGGTATTTTTTAACAGCCACACTCTTGTGAATGCGTTGCTTGCTTCTCGTATCTTTGACATCACAGTGTTGTCAAAACCAACTGCTTCAAATAGCCAAATTAACAGCAATTTAATCAGGCCTTGGACTGCCTAACACTATAACGACTCTAATTATCCTCAAAGCGCTTGGCGTGCGAATATGATCTGATCTTCAACAGAAACACAGCGAGGTTGTGGAAGTGCATAAAATCTTAAAGGAACTCGGCCTCTTCAGGGGATAGAGACTTAACGAGCTCAACAGCCTTTGAGTTGCCTGGAGACAGTGGCAGGGTTATAAAGCATTAAGGAAGGAAATCAAGTACCCCTGAACACAGAAAAAAAAGAGAGAAGCTGCAGAGATTCTGACTAAGCTACGTGGGCGGTGGCTGCAGAGGCTACAGAGCTGCTGAGGACAAATGGTGGAGGACCCCGGAGAAGAGGCAAAATTTGGGATCAATACATGCAACATAATCGACAATCACTAATGCAGCGACATTTAGATAAAGTCCATTCAATGCAATATTCAGTCTTAAATCTTTAGGAAATAATTCCCTATACGATAATGTGCAGCGACTTGCAAGGCTTGGAAATTACATTTCAAAGTGCCGTGCTACTGTGTGTACCATTTCCTTTCTTAATTATGAAGTGAATCACAGCAGTGTTTAATAACATGTGGTGTCAAGCACTGTCAAGAGGTATATTTCTACCACTAACGTATTTTTACTTTTTCTTCTGCTTCTCTCTGTCGTCCACCTTAATTTCCCTTAAATAAATCTCCAAAATGTGACAGGGTGAGATCGTAGGAGTCGGTACTGCCCTACAGGCAAAGCTTTCCATTGTTTGGCCTTTCTTTCATTCTCCCTCCCACCTCCGATGATAACCTAGAAAGCCTTTAGCGAAAAAGTCAAACCCCATTTGCTTTCTCCTCCATATTTTTTCTGCTTGTTTCAAGGGAATCCAATAAACAATAGTTCAATCAGGATCATGATAATGATTCTTTACTTTTAAGGTCATCATAACTTACCTTTTTAACCATGCGGCATGGCTCAAAGCATGGCAATGTCGGTCAGTTGGTCGACCACTTTGGGTCCCACTGTTTGATGGATAGCAAAAACATTCTGTGCAGTTTTTCATGGTCCTTAGAGGTTAATTCCAAATGACTTTGGAGATCTCCTGACTTTTCCTATAGTGCCACCTCAAGATTGACATTCATGGTTGTCAGTGGAATGTCTCAACAGCTATTAGAGGGATTTGGTACAGACATTTATTTTCTTGGGAACATTAATAATTCACAATTTTTCCAATACTATTGGGTATTTTGGTTGACAATCAACTGTATGTACAACTAATTCTCATCAACCTTGTCTGTTGTGTTTCATGATAAAAAAGCAAATTAAGAGCATGCTACTGTGTGTAGTAGACTCTAAGTCGTGTTATATTAGGTTTTCTTTTAATTTTAAGGTCCATGGAGAAGGGTAACTGCTGATACAAATCCTGGAGGGGGAGCATTTTATTCATGAAATTTCTCACAGGCTGTCAGTCGTGGCTGTTGTCCTAAAAAAGCCTCATCATCCTGCTTTAGATCTATGAGGACTCTTATTTTAAAGGGGTTGATGTATTTTTAATCGTTGATCTAGATTTTAATATTTTATAGGATGGGTTTTGGTGACAGCATATCGTCTGAAAATGAAAGCAATAAATCAAAGAGTGAAAAAAACCTTCTGGGGATGATTGTATAGTGCTGTCTTTCGGGAGAAAAACAAGAGAGAAATCCAGACTCTGGCTAATTTGATTGGCATCTATTTTGATGGCTGCTGAAGTGTCCAGGTGCCCTCTTATCTAATTCTCTGTTCGGCTGGGAGGCTGGAGTCTATAATAGCCTCGTTATGGAAGCCTGTTAAATTCATTATGAAAGAAGGAAGCAGGAGCGACAGTGGGGGCCAGGGCTCAGTTGTTCTGACATTCGACTGTCGGAGACTCTGCAGGAGGAATAGTGTTTCTCATTTTCATTAGATTTCATTAGACAACGCCCCACTTTTCACAAGCGGTTTAAAAGATGAAATGCTATTTTGCACTTTTGCTGTTTTCCTCTGCCCACACAGAACTGCTTTCAAGACAGTGTCGCTTCAGATATGAAAAACAAAAAATGCGTTGCGCTTTTAAGCAAAAAAAAATTGTGTTTTGGTCCGAATGTTAGGGAGCGTATTTGAATCTTTCTATTTCTACTGCATGTGGAGAACTAACAAGCAGCACAACTGATCTATTATGCTTGGTATATCATCCGGACAGAGCAAACATTAAAAAAGAACTCTTTGATACAGCTGCCTGTGTTGTTGAACATCATTGAATACATGCCACATTCCATAGCACCTTCTGTCCCTGAATAAATTATAATGGTTTCATCCCGATGAAGGCTTTTAGAAGAAGGGAGGAAAAATCCTCTTCCTGCATCCTGGTACTATCAGACTTACAGTGCAGTTCTTAGTAGTGCAACTACATAAAATGTTAGGTTTTTAGAAACCACACAAGCACAATCATTGTCAAAAGACACCATCATAAACACTGCAGAGATGTATCAAATATTTACTTTGTAGTGAAGCAGAATTTATTTTAAATACCCAGTATTTACCTTGTTATTTGGGATTCCAGTTATATTTGTATGCAGTAGCAATGGTATGCATATCCAGCTGGTTCTAATCCAAGCAAACCTTAACACACATGTCCTAAAAAATGGAGCTTTTTATTTTTAACCAACGTTGAAGGTGATTGTGATTGTAAAATGTATTGAGAAAAAGAGCAGGTGTGTGGACCGTATGTAGTATGGGGCAGAAGTGCTTGGTAAGATTAACCTCAATATAGCCATCAAAATAACCCATGATTGAGAAAACGCAGCCCATAAAACCCAATACACATGATCAAGGATTTTGAATTATAATTGACATGAGCAAAACCCTTTCACTTAATGCTTCATTAGGTTCAAGTAGAGAAACAACAAGCTGATAACTTAAGAAATACTAGAGAGCATCAGCCCAGAAACTTAATGTGTGACAGCACCCAGATGTGAGCGCACAGGCGTATTTACATGAGCAATTAAAATTAATACAGGTAGAGCATGTCACTAATCAGAATCCCTTGGGAGACGATATGATGCACTCAAGGGCAAATCATCTGCAAAATACATGATTATTCCTCCTATACACCTGTTCAACAAGTGTACCTTCAGACTTTTATTGAAATATTTAGAACCATTTTTGAACCACAGAGAGATCACAAGAGCTTGTACAAAGATGTTGGCGTGAGTACCGATATAGGCAATATGAGCCAAGCCAGCCAGACAGAGTTTTCTATTTGTTTGCATGACAATGTATTTTTTTGCTCAATGCAATTTTCTCATACTCGTAGCGTGAAAGAACTATACGAATATAGGAATATTTAAGGAGGACATTCAACCTTCTCAGGCATCGCTTTGTCTCCTGGTGAGATACAGATTGTTTATTTTTTTACTGCAAGGTTTAATGTTTAAATGTTACAGTATAAAAGTAACACAAGTACAAAGGACTGCAAAAGTCCAGAAACTAACTAATTACACAGCATTATCTATGTTAGCTTTTACTATCATTAGCCACTGTGTGGCTACTGATTCTAACAGACCACAGCATTGTGTTTGCTCCGCTATTACTTTTTCCTGTCCTGCAATGATTTAACCTCTGCAGAATATCAATCAATCGGGCTGAGGGCACTTTATCATTTTGTCCCTTCAAGTCAGCCTCCTCTACTTTCGCTCACGCAATCTGCTGATTGTTCTTCAGCCTCCTAAACCGTTCCTGACACACCCCACCGACTTTGGCTGAAATGTCAACCAAATTAGCAGTCAGACTACCTGCGAGCATCACCAGCAAACAGAAAGGCATTATCAGCCATGGCACTGCTACCACATTGAGCTAACAACTGTGCAAGACAAAAACAACTGCACAACAAATCCACAGTTCGTGAACTAAGTACCATGACAAGCTGCAAATGGAAAAGGATGATCTGCTTAAAAATCCAAACAACTCATCTGCTACTATTGGGAAGAGAGAGACTCCTCCATCCCAGCCCCTGCATGCACATTGGTGTCTCTTTATTAAGTCTATTCCCTTTTGGGGACTGTTTGTTGCATGCTATGTACTATGTTGATGTTTGACGCAGCAGGGAACATCTAGAAAATAGAACCGTTCTGCTGTGTCAAAGTTTGTTGAATTTGCAGAATGGAATGAGGGTTCCTGACAAGTAAAACTATTGTAGTCATATTGTATGTATGGTTTAAAAAAGTTCTCTTTCTAAAATTTGATATGACCTGTGAACAATTTTTTTTGGGGGGGGGCTACATGGGTTCACGGGCAAACTACAATTCAAGTGCATTTGAATGGGAAATGAATGTTGCATAAACAGCAGTGATCTTAACTTTAATATTATTGGGGTGTGCTATGGGAGGAAGAACTAAAAGTTATCTTAGTAAACATTGACCAAGGGATTAACAACAGCAACATTGGAAGTGCTTTCTCTGTTCGTTCTTGTTTTTTTTAGTTTATTCTTGCATTGTGAGGAACTTCCAATCACACATCATCATCACTATTCCTACTTCTGAGGCGATTTATTTTTATTGTACCAATGTAAGTATAGGATGTTGAGCACTGGCAGAGCAAGGGGCACACGCGCAAGTGCTCATGTCTAGGTCAAAACACAGTAACACACACATAAAGAAACCCGGTTTTGTCACGTGCAGAATAGTGAAATAGGGTCAACATTAGACATTTACAGAATGTTAAATTATGAAGCTTGCCAGAGTTGAGGGTGAGGCCACGGCTACATTCAAAACCTTTACAAGCATTAAAACATGTTTATTATATCGCATGAATCTTATCTGTGTCCAACTATCAAATACAGGACACACTTTCCTGTTGGGGAGCACAATTCATTTCAGGTTCCTTTCAGCATGACTTTTGGTAAAGGCAGGAAAAAGCAATCAATTTAATTTAATTATTTTGCTGATATATTTGCTAAAAGTGGAGTCCCGTACACCAAATACCATGATTAATAGTAGCCTACTTAATTAATAATACTTTTTCCAAATTTGCACACAATGAATGATCCAGCCAAATTAAGAAATGCAGCAGCATTGTATTTTAATTAATCCTAGCCCGCAGGGACACATTTCTTTGCTTGTTTATGATTGGACCATAATTCTCAGAGGCCCTGTTCAACCCGCCTCAATATGTCATGTTTAATCAGCAGTTTATGCCATGCAAAAGATGTAGGCTGGTGCTTACCTAAGACAAATGGTGCTTCTTTACTTCCCTTAACTTACACCGTACGTCTGGCACATGAGGATTCTATACCGTGTTTTGCACTGCCGTAAACAAAATTATCCTCAGGCATTTGTTTCTGCCATAAAGTGTCTGACAATCTGGCCGATATCATGTTTCACACAAACAGCAATTTCTTGACAGGTCTTGTTTACAATGACAGCCATGGTGCATAACGATCGCAAGCAACTGTCAGGATTTCGATTCAAGGTAACACAGTTTATTGTCCTGCCCAGCCACGAAAGAAAAAGCTTTTTCATGTTCATGTTGGAGAAAAAATGTATGGCTTTATTATAATAACAAACCTATCTCAAGTGCCGAAAACCCAAAACAACTGCTACCTTCAATTAACTCACCACGAGTCCTTTTAACAATTTGTTCCAGCCTCATTGTAAGTATTTGCGATCGTAACTGTAATGCTGTTAAAGATTATAATTCAGACAGTGAAATGTGCTTGGATTTCAAGTCACACACTTTCTAATTGTCCCTCTTTAATTCCCTATGAGACATTTCCCCCCAGAGGGACATTTGCAGGTACTTTGGTTGAGTTCCGCTGGACAAATGTTACATTGACCCATGAATATTATCTCTCGGCTGTTAGAAATAAGCATCATCCGTGGCTTACTGTACAGTCTTAGTAATATTTGTGAGTATTTAGGAAACAAATAAGTAGCCTACAGTTTGTCAAGCCTTGAGAATAAGCCACATCCTCATGCTTCCTACATTTTTTCTCCAGTCTCTCGAATGTATTGAGAAGCTACAGACTCTGCAGACCTGCACTTAATGATGTATGACATCCTGATCTTGACCCCTCAACAGGAAGAAAAGAGCCACATGTCGCTCCAGTAACACTTATTTATATGGCACCTTTCAAGAGCAAGTTGCAATAGTGCTTCACTACCATAAAAAAATAAGTTAAGGTTAATAACCATGGACAACGAATGCCATGTGGCTCATCGCCATGTGCAAATATAGAGTGATACTAAACCTAAAGGTATGGTTACATCAATCTTCCATCCTGCTAGTGTTCCCTCCATCTTCCGTTCACTTACGTAAAGCCTGATAGAAGTGGACAAATATTCAAACCATTACTTAAATAAAGAAGCGATTTCACAGTATACAGCAAAATGTAAGTACATTTTCAAAGTAAAAAAACACATAATGCAGAGTGGCAAACCATAACCCAAAATATAGGAACTGTGCCCCTAATAGAAAATACTGCGTGTCTCTGACGTCATGATTTATGCTGAAGTCATAGAAACAAAATCCTATTTTTTTTAAATATAACACAGGCTCACTGTAACAAGTGGTCATTGAGTAATCTGCACATTCGTGTGCTTCGGGGCAATTGAAGTTCACAATGAAAAGATGCAATAAAGAGTAATAATGTTTCCATTATCAGTAACTGCTGATTTCTAATCCGCTGTGATTTCCTCCAAATAGTTTCCACCCATGAGTGGCTCATTAGTAATCAGTGCAAGTACCCAGCGTTGATAAAAGACAAAAAGATGATCTGCAAAATACCTTTCGTTCTCTCTGATTTTTTTTTTCTCCCACTGCTGCTGCCGAGGCTTTTAACAGAGTTCTGCTTTTTAAATCAATACATCCCTCATTACGGAATGATGAATATTTCATCAGCAAGACTATAACTTCAAATGAATAATTTAACTGTGTTATATCAGGCAGGGTTGGGTGGGGGGGGGGGGTTCCCTGGTCCCTCAGCTTTTAAACCCAACCACTCATTATGAAGCTCTTTAAAACACTGTATAACCCCACCAAAAAGGTCCAGGATGAGGTTCAGAGATTGTTCTCTCTGAAAATGCCAGGGTCAGAGTTCAGTCGACAGACAGGAGAGGTATCCTCAGCTCCAATTAGCAATGATATATACATCATATTGTTAGCATTTATCTTTATTATAACGAGCTCCGTGCATGGTCAAATCCCACATGAATGTATGGCTTTCATGCTCATTATAAATACCAAAATCCCCTGTGACTTAAAACAGCAATCTATCAAGTATTCAAAGGACTAAAAGGAGTAAAAAAGCGGGCGGCACTCAAGCATTTTCTCCGCAGTCTGGTTGGTAATTACATTTTCTTTTTCCTTTTTTTCCAACTGGAAGATATTTTTTTTGTTTGTTTCACACACACAAACAACATTTTATCAGGACTTCTGGCTTCTGTGCAAACAGATCCAAAATAATAATGTATTGTTATTGTAAAAGTAATTGTCGATTTGACACTGTCACGGCTCAACGGAACATGGATCGGCTGTAACAATACATTATGTTGACGATCGTACTATTATTAACAATTAACAAAGTGTGTGACTTTGAGAGAGTAGGCTACCAGTTGGCATCCAGTCAATATCTTCCAACCACCATCATTGCCTAATATTAATCAGGTAGTGTATCATGTTACATATATTATACTTATGTATTGATGGAAAATGATGACTGATGCCCTGCTAATAGAGACACCAGGTAACATTATGTGCATATGAGATATCAACCAAATTTGTAATATGGTTTGGGAAAGCGTGCTGTGACTGCTATTCAACAGGCAAAATACAACTTATAAATTATAAATTGTTATGACCAACACACACACACACACACACACACACACACACACACACACACACACACCAGCTACTGTCAACGCTGCTCCCATATTTTGACAGCTTCTTCTCTTATGTCATAATTTCAAAGTATCATCTTTTTATTTTGTACTGCCTGTCTCATGTCCCACTGTGCACTCTTTCTCAATTTCTAAGCTTACGCAATCACTGTAGAGTCATCTCATGTGCCGTAGAGCTGCTCAGTGATGAAATGTGTGTTTAAAGCAGAGAATTAAAATTGAAGGTTTTACATAAATATATTTGAGTAATCGTTTGAACCTTAAAATATAGCACCAATAGCTGTACCATTGGAGCAAATCCTCAATTCAAAATGTACTCTGCTCGGTTACACTACAAAAAGGAAAGCTTTATCGGCAACATCAAATTCACGATCATACATTAAATATCGAGTGAGTAGATTTCAACCTTTGGGATTTCCACCGTAAAAAAAAGGGATGAATCCACTTTCTCCCTACTCTGTACTTCATCAAAATGGAGATAAGAGTTCTTTCAAGTGTTGAGCTGTGCTGGGTATTAAGTAAATCAAGGTCAAACTCTGCAGTTCATGTAAGATTATGGAAATGTCAGTCTTCATGCCTTCCTCTCAACTTCGGAGCGCTGACACGGAGAGCGCAGTGGTTAAGTATGTTGTCCACAGGATATAGATGTGTTGATTGTGAGAGAAGCACCTTGTTCAGTCCCATGTCTGCTCATTTGTAGGGTTTCATTCAGACAGGTTGTAATTTCTGTATAATTACCTCCATTAGCGACGATTGCTCTTCAGAAGCTTGAGTGTGTAATGGCATATTGAGAGAGCAGATAGTGGAGCATGAAACGTAGCGAGCTCTGCAATCATCTCCTTCAAAAGGCTGCTCTGCCTTTCTACAAGGCAGCGCGTGACTTTATCGAGTTAACTCATCGGTATCGCGGCACCAAGTATCTGCGGATATAACTTAATTCGGTAACACTTTACAATAAGGCACACACAATTGTAGTAGCTACTACATACCTACTACATAGATATGTGTTACCTACTACATAGGTTTTTTTTTTGTGCTACCTATGTGTTAGGTAGCACAAAAAAAAACCTATGTAGTAGGTAACACATAGGGGTTTTTTTTTTGTGCTACCTAACACATAGGTAGCACAAAAAAAAAAACCCTATGTGCTACCTAACACATAGGGTTTTTTTTGTGCTACCTAACACATAGGTAGCACAAAAAAAAACCTATGTAGTAGGTAACACATAGGGTTTTTTTTGTGCTACCTAACACATAGGTAGCACAAAAAAAAAACACCCTATGTGCTACCTAACACATAGGGTTTTTTTTTGTGCTACCTAACACATAGGTAGCACAAAAAAAAAACACCCTATGTGCTACCTAACACATAGGGTTTTTTTTTGTGCTACCTAACACATAGGTAGCACAAAAAAAAACCTATGTAGTAGGTAACACATAGGGTTTTTTTTGTGCTACCTAACACATAGGTAGCACAAAAAAAAAACACCCTATGTGCTACCTAACACATAGGGTTTTTTTTGTGCTACCTAACACATAGGTAGCACACAAAAAAACCTATGTAGTAGGTAACACATAGGGTTTTTTTTTGTGCTACCTAACACATAGGGTTTTTTTTTGTGCTACCTAACACATAGGTAGCACAAAAAAAAAACCTATGTAGTAGGTAACACATAGGGTTTTTTTTTTGTGCTACCTAACACATAGGTAGCACAAAAAAAAAACCCTATGTGCTACCTAACAGGGTTTTTTTTGTGCTACCTAACACATAGGTAGCACAAAAAAAAACTATGTAGTAGGTAACACATAGGGTTTTTTTTTGTGCTACCTAACACATAAGTAGCACAAAAAAAAACCTATGTAGTAGGTAACACATAGGGTTTTTTTTGTGCTACCTAACACATAGGTAGCACACAAAAAAACCTGTGTAGTAGGTAACACAGGTTTTTTTGTTGTGCTACCTAACACATAGGGTTTTTTTTTGTGCTACCTAACACATAGGTAGCACAAGAAAAAACCCCTATGTGCTACCTAACACATAGGGTTTTTTTTTGTGCTACCTAACACATAGGTAGCACAAAAAAAAAACCCTATGTGCTACCTAACACATAGGGTTTTTTTTTTGTGCTACCTAACACATAGGTAGCACAAAAAAAAAACCTATGTAGTAGGTAACACATAGGGTTTTTTTTTTGTGCTACCTAACACATAGGTAGCACAAAAAAAACCCTATGTGCTACCTAACACATAGGGTTTTTTTTTTGTGCTACCTAACACATAGGTAGCACAAAAAAAAACCTATGTAGTAGGTAACACAGGGTTTTTTTTGTGCTACCTAACACATAGGTAGCACACAAAAAACCTATGTAGTAGGTAACACATAGGGTTTTTTTTTGTGCTAACACATAGGGTTTTTTTGTGTGCTACCTAACACATAGGTAGCACAAAAAAAACCTATGTAGTAGGTAACACATAGGGTTTTTTTTGTGTGCTACCTAACACATAGGTAGCACAAAAAAAAACCCTATGTACTAGATAACACATAGGGTTTTTTTTGTGCTACCTAACACATAGGTAGCACAAAAAAAAACCCCTATGTGCTACCTAACACATACGTTTTTTTTTTGTGCTACCTAACACATAGGTAGCACAAAAAAAAACATATGTAGTAGGTAACACATAGGGTTTTTTTGTGCTACCTAACACATAGGTAGCACACAAAAAAACCTATGTAGTAGGTAACACATAGGGTTTTTTTTGTGCTACCTAACACATAGGTAGCACAAAAAAAACAACCTATGTAGTAGGTAACACATAGGGTTTTTTTTTGTGCTACCTAACACATAGGTAGCACAAAAAAAAACCCTATGTGCTACCTAACACATAGGGTTTTTTTTTGTGCTACCTAACACATAGGTAGCACAAAAAAAAAACCTATGTAGTAGGTAACACATAGGGTTTTTTTTGTGCTACCTAACACATAGGTAGCACACAAAAAAACCTATGTAGTAGGTAACACATATCTATGTAGTAGGTATGTAGTAGCTACTACAATTTTGTGTACCTTATTGTAAAGTGTTACCGTTAATTCTTTTGAGGCACAGATGGTTAAAATAGGTGCCTCTTTTTAACAAACATAAAATGACACTCAAACATCCATGGCACCTTAAATCCCTGATATCTAGCATGCAGTGGCCAAGATGTTGAGCCTATACACTAGGTGTTGCAATTTCTCTTTTTGCCCCTGAACCAGGATTTTCATGAGCAGGATTTAAACCCATTGTGCTCCTTTTGTATTTTTTTGATTGCTATTATTTTCATAATTTGAGCAATTTCGAGCAAAGGCTAAAAAAAGGCAGCTGTAAACAGTCAGTTTCTTCAGTGGTGCTAAGCTCCATTTCTGTTGTGTAATTTTTATTTTTAAATTCACAGTGGTAAAAAGTAACAAAAGGTCATATAAACATTCAGTATCTAACTTGCCCTGCGGCGTTATACACTTCTCTACTGTCCATCTGTAAGATTGATATGTTCCAAGCAACTCAACTCAAAATAGACATTCACTATGAAGTAAAACAAAAAATAAAGAAAAAAATAATAAGCTGTTTCTCATTAAAACTATATTATAATTTACTTCATTAAAGTCCATAACTGTTCATATCTATAGCTATGTAATTGTTAGCTTCATCAACAGCTTTATCTACAAATATAGTGAGCTTCAAAAGCTTTTCATAAAAATTCACATTAAAAACCTTTTCACGTTGAATTGAATGCTTCTGATTCTAGACGACAAGTCTACTACATGCATGTGAAAAAAATAGTTTATAGAAAAAACATCCATAACCTAGACAAATAAAAGTGGTGCAATCTTTTTATAAACCATGTCATTTTGCCCCTTCTTGCGATTGCCATGCGGTTGAGACCCTGACCTTTGAGCATCAAAACCATTGTATTTAGCATTGCGGGCAAATCTTGTTTCGCACCGAGCCATTCATATCCTCTGTAACTGTATCTCCTTGCAGACCGCGCTGATAGCGATGGCGGAAGTAACTTATCTGGATGCATCTCTCCCCCGAGTCTCGGCTATCTCTCCATCCTATATCCGAGAGACCTACTGGATGACAAAGCGTGCTTTTTTTTCTCTGTGGATCAATGGCTCATAAGTATAAACCAATTTCCTTTACAAACTGCACTCTGGGAAATAAACAGACACGCTTTCTCGGGAGCCTGACACTGTGTGAGTGACTATTCATTTTATTGTTGGGAACTTTGGGCAATAATGCAAAACTTCTGAGAAAGTACATTTTGAGCCATGAAGGGGGGACTACTATTGTACATCAAATGATATTCCAGTAATCCATTGGTCTCCATTTGTTTTACTGTAGAGCGAAAATAAAAGTTTCAGAGATTTCAATTGGGCTTGATTGGTATCCTTGATAGCAAAACAGAAAATGTTGTGAATATGTTCAAATATGTTCTGACATGTGAGACATGCGGCTGAACATAAATCTTTAAATACAAAAAAAAAATTAACTCATGATCCCTTTCACAACCATTTGCTTGACTTTCTGACAGTAAAGCCATCACTGCAAAATTCTCCTGCTGTCTCAAGACGGTTCTGAAGTATTAAAGAGTCCTTGAACGCACCAGCAAAGAGAAAATGAGAATTTAAGATTCTCTATATTTTTCAAGGAGACTGATCTGTTTTTTTTTTGTTTGTTTTTGTTTTTCCCACATAGCCGTCTTGATACTAGTACAACACATATGTCAAAACATTGTAAAAACAAACTGCTTCGGATGATGCATCAAAAAGGAAGAAATACATGTAAGGATATTTTGACTAAATGAAAAAAAAATGTTGCTCTGAGTTATGCTTAAGGAATGGTTGGTATAGATATGTATGTCGGTACTTTTACTCCCTGGGGCCTGTTTCAGGTAGCTGGTTTTGAGGCAACCCGGAGTTTGTTCGCTCTGAGTTGGTGGAAACTCTGGGTTTTCCGTTTCAGGTAGCAGGTTCAATGCAACCGAGAGTCAGTTACTGCGGCAACATACGCCGTGGGTCTAACCTGCTGGATAGGTGGTTAGACCTACCCGAGTTTGTTTTCACTTTACGCTGCAGCTCCGACTGAAGAAAGAGTGTCACTGTCACACGCGTCCCTGTACAGTTTGAAGCAAAATCACTCTATAGAAATCTCCATCGGGATGTTTTTATCATTTCCTGATGATTTTACGTTTGACAAATCATTTATCTGATCAGTAGCCTTGTTCTCAGCCCTCGGTCCGTTCATATAGGCGGCCACCTTACACATCGTGACATGCTCTACATTCAGATTAATAAACCTATTTGTAGCCTATTGTATGTTTTTTAACGTCTGTGCCACTGAACAGATTTATGTCAGGTGGATTCATGTAACGCTGCGGCTGCACGCGATCGTTGTAGTTCACTTGTGCGATCCTAAAGTCACAGACAAGCCTCGTTAAATAGCCTAATATGAATATAAAAATGATATAATAATTTAAACTGTGATCACTTGAGGAAAATGGATCTGGTAATAAATCAATCAGGCTCTTCAATGGAAACTGTCACCTAATGTGTCTTGACGTTAATGTATTTCACTCCCCATTTAAAAGAAGCGACAGTCTGTTCTGTTTACTGCACAGTAGGCTTTAGGCACTGTAAGCAATGCTGTGCCGCGCCAGCTTTATTACTTTACAGCTGATATGCGTAACTTTTTAAAATAGACTATGGCTTCTCATACGGAAGCGAAATGATTATCTTGACAAAAAATGTTTGCTCTGTTTTTTTTCTGAATTGCCGAGGAGATTAGATCAGAGTTATGAGACAATATCCCGTTAATTCTTCTCCATAGGCTACCATAAACTCATTCGTTAATATTTCTAACTCTAGTGGGAGGAGCGGAGATTTCTTTTTTGAGAAGTGGAGAAGTGGGAGGATCAATCATTTGTTTCTTCTGTTTCCATGGTGAATCATGTTATCAGCGATCCATTGACGATGGCTTTTATGCACACGCTCCACCCAGAGTGAACACGCTCAGAGTTGATAAACCCAAGCTGATCCACTGTTCTGAAACCGAAAACCCAGAGTTGCTTATCAACCCTGCGCTCTGAGTTAACCAACTCAGAGCGTATGATTAAACCCAGAGTATGTAAAACCAGCTACCTGAAACAGGCCCCTGGTGTGAGAGACTTTGGATTCGACTGCAAGCCAATAACAAGCACTGTTTAAGGGCCTGCTGTCGTGCTGTGATATACGTTTTATATTTCTCATTAATCCTGAGAATGCTTTTAAAGTTTTGCTAATGGTTTGGTAGGTTTATATGAAACTGCATATGGTGGTCAAAACAAGTCATGTCAGTAATGAGACACACAATGCCCCTGTTGTTAGCAGGTATAGGTAGGCCTATGTCTACAAAACTCTTAGCCATCATTGGAGGTTATCCGGGTATATTCTTAATCGTTCGCATATGGCAAATAAGGTGAATTTATAGATAATGTCCTGTAATTTCCTGTGCAAATCTTTGGTCAAATGAACTTAGATTGAATATTTACAGAATGGAAATGTTAAAGGTGCTGTGAGCGAAATTATACTTTTAGCTAACTTCCTGTCAGTGACTGCAGTTAGCAGTCCCCTCCCTCATCCCTGCGTCACCACATTAATGCACTGCGGTCTTCGAGCAGCGAGTTATCTAGCATCATCACAGACCCGTAAGTGCAATAAAACATGATAAAAACCATCAAAACAGACATTGGGAAGGATTTTTATCTGCTCCGCAATTGTTGGCGCATACATTTTCACTTCTCTGTCGCTCTCTGCGCGTGCACCTGCAGAGACGTTCCCGTGTGTAGCGTTCTCTCTTCGGATTGGATATCAGGTTGTGGGATCCCAGAAAAGTTTATTTGTGGATTACATACATAGTGGGAGACTGAGAGACTGGTGTTATGAAGCACGCACACTTTTTTGCCAGGACTCCCTCCAAAAAGAGGTTTTTAATCTCAATGGGACTTTCCTGGTTAAATAAAGGTTAAATAAAAAAAAAACACTATATAAGTGATCACTTTATGAATATAATGCGATTTACTGTAACACGTATATTAACTTAGTGCTGTCAGTTTAACGCGTTATTAACGGCGTTAACACAAACCCATTTTAACGGCGTCAATTTTTTTATCGCGCGATTAACGCTCGTCATGGCCTAGGAAACGTTGTGGTTTTTTCACATGCTGTTGTATCAACTAGTAATGTTAGAACTGAAACACCACAAACTATACATATGGCTCACATTTAAGTTACTGTCAATTCAAACGGAACATGTCCTACAGCGTAATTAAGTACGGGCACTCAATGTATTGAGGGCCCGTAATTATTACTCTCCACCATACTTATTCTGACTTCTGACTTCTTCTTCTTCTTATTCTGCCTCAAATTTCTAGCTGCTTCTCCTCCCACACCGTTACACGCAGACATGCAAAAATTTCACACAACGTGCGTCCCCACCCCCCGGGGTGTGCTATTATACAGTTTTTCCCATTTCCGCTAGGGGGCGCTGTTATGAAGTCCCGACTGAAAGAACTTTGAGAGGCCACGCCCCCGCACGCCGTAACTCCGATTGACTTGAAATTTCTCACACAGGTGTGTGTTAGGGTGCTCTACAAAAAAGCCTCTGGGACCATAAAATTTCTTCAGGGAATATTTCCCGCTAATTAGCATAAAGTGAAAAACAGCGTGTTATCCACAACTTTCTGCAATTTGACTGTATCAACACCAAATTTCTCGTGAAGCCCCGGGGGACTACAATAAACATACCCGTAAAAAAAAGATTAGTAGGACAACTTGAAAAACATGGCCGCCATTGACCAAAAAGTTTACGCAGGGGCGGGGCTTAATAACACGTTGGCCATAACTCCTTAACCATAGGTCCTATCATCATCAAACTTGCTGGGTATGTGCGGAAGTCATGTGGTAGCATGTCCATAGAAGCTTATCGAGGTTAACCCATAGGGGACTCCGATTGACTTGAAATTGATTACACTTGTACAGCTCATGGTGCTCTACAATATAGCCTCTCTGACAATAGGGGTCAGCCATGATAATTGTTTTCGCCGCCATTGCCCAAAAAGTTTACGCAGGGGCGGGGCCTATACACAAATTGGCCATAACTCCTTAACCATAGGTCCTATCATCATCAAACTTTCTGGGTATGTGCGGAAGTCATGTGGTAGCATGTCCCTCTAAGCTTATCGAGATTAACCCATAGGGGGCGCCACAAATGTCACCCGACTCTGATTCACTTGAAATTGATTACACTTGTACAGCTCATGGTGCTCTACAATATAGCCTCAAGGAATTTTTTTTTGATTTCCACTAGGGGGCGCTGTAATTAAACCCAGACTGAAGAAAGTTTGAGAGGCCGCGCCCCGCACACCGTAAGTCCGATTGACTTGAAATTTCTCACACAGCTGTATGATAGGGTGCTCTATAAAAAAGCCTCTTGGACCATAAAAGTCAACCTGGAAATATTTTCGGCTAATTAGCATAAACTGAAAAACAGGGTTTTAACCACAACTTTTTCAAGTTTCACTCTATCGACACCAAATGTCTCACGAAGCCCAGGGGGACTATGTCGCACGTCTCCGAAAAATATTAGTAGGATAGCTTGGAAAACATGGCCGCCATTGACTAAAATGTTTACGCAGGGGCGGGGCTTAATTACAAATTGGCCATAACTCGTTGACCGTAGGTCCTATCATCGTGAAACTTGCAGGATACGTGCAGAAGACATGTGGTAGCGTGGCCCTCTAAGCTTGTCGAGGTTAACCCATAGGGGGTGCCACAAATGCGAAAAACGTCATTCACCAATGCAATGTTTGACAGGCCACGCCCCTTTCCCCCTGACTCCGATCGACTTATCATTTGTCAGATGTGTACAGCTCGTGTTGCTCTACGATAACGCCTCTCGGACCACGGGGGTCGGCCGTGATTTTTTTCCTTCCCCGATTTGCGCGGGCAGCCCGTACTTTCAAAATCTCCGCGGGATTTCTAGTTTCACATTAAAATTATTTAACTGGCAAAACGTCAAAACGTCAAGTCAATTCTGACTTTTATTTTGAAGCAGAAAGCGGAACCTAGCACTTCCTATCTCAGCTGCGCGACCTTTACTAGTAGCTTCTAGTGATGGGTCGTAATGTGCCGAGGCTTCGGAGCGTGTGTCGAGTAATCCCGGAAGTTTTTGGTGAAGTGCGTATCGATGCTTGTATCGTTTAGGGCGAATCACGTGACTGATGACGTTCGAAGCCTCGTTTGTTCAAGAAGTGCTTCGGGTATTGTGGATCCACTCGCATTTTGCGGGTTAGTGTTGGCGATTTATTGGTTTGGGAGTGATGTAGACGTGGATGTTGTATCAACTTGCTGTGACTTTATTGTGCACCCCTGCCTCCGCTGTACCATGTGAAAGAGTCTTCTCCAAAGCAGGAGAAGTTGTTTCCAAAAGGGGAAATTGTCTGAACCCCAGCACAGTGGAACAAATTTTGTTTCTCAATAAAAATCTAATCAAATCCTTAAGTTGCACAAGCACATTCACTGCCCCTTACCTTTTTATAACACTGCGACAGTTTGAAAATAAGTATTCCTGTCATTATGAGTAATTCAAAGTTTGACAAAATATTTATTGATAGATTTATATGTTTTATCATGTTTCATACCATAATAAAACATCAAACAAAATATAAATTGTATTTATATGAATTAATACATGAACAATAGGCTACATGAAATGCATTTATTAAGATGTATTGATTTATTTACTTGTCACTCATTCCCATGGCTGCACTGGTGCAGGACAGTATTGAGTGTATTACAAATTGATAGAATTATCTGGCTATTTAACACTGTTTGACCAGCAGGGGGGGTTGTATTGTGTTCAAATCGGTTCAAATGAAGCCTCGAGAAATGAACCTTTTTGTGAACCATTTGGCTTTAAGGCTTCAAGGCTTCAAAAAGCTTCATCTGGCCATCAATAGTAGCTTCTTCCGTGTGTGTGTGACTGAGACTACGCGGAAAAGAACAGAAAAGAAAGCCTGTCATTTGCAAAAGTCCTACTTATAAACCTGCGCGCGCACCAAAACCCCCATGAATGTTAGTGGTAGCCGCCAGTCATTAATTTTCACTTTAATTTTCGCTACGAAGGGCGACTCGAGCCTCGGCTGCAGCAGCACCATGGCAACCACCTGCACGCAGGCATAGTGTGTCCACTCCACACACACAGTCTGAAATAAGCCGTGGATGAAAGACTCCCAAAACATTTAGGCCTACAACAAATAATTTAATTTAGCCTTAATACTAATTTGTTTATACCCTATGTTGTTTTTAAATAAAAAAGTTCCAATATGTTTGTGAATGCTGTTCTAGGGGTGGAGTGGGGGGGTCTATATTGTTATTTGCACTGAATTGCAAATTATGATATTTTAGAAGAAATAGGTTACACTGAATTACAATGGTGTAGACATCAATGTAATTCAGTGTATTTCTTCTTAAATATCATAATTAGAATGGGTGTGATAAGAGCATTAAAATGAGAAAAAATAATGTGACAAAAAGAAATTAAGGGACATTCAGGCTAAAATAAATAAAAATGCGATTAATCGCGATTAATCCCGAGTTAACTATGACATTAATGCGATTAATCGCGATTAAATATTTTAATCGTTTGACAGCACTAATATTAACATAAATGTATCGCTCACTTCACCTTTAAAGCCACAACGAGTAACTTTGTCAGTTGGCGGCCCCTTTGGACAAAAGCGGTAGTATTTTTACGACGCCAGCTGTCGTAAAGCTGTTTTCTAGCGCGTGCCGGCCGTGCGAGTGTCAAATGATTAGGACGCAATATAGTGCATGTCCGTGTGTTGAAAGTGTGAGGGCACGGAATCTTTTCGGCTCCATGAGAGTGGTTAGTGACACTGCATCAACTATTGCCAATAAGTACTACACACACCTGATTGCAATGAGTTGATGCAGTGACACCTAACTACTCTCACGGAGCTGAAAGATTCCGTGTCCTCACAGAAAGCAAGAGATGGCAGTTAGTATGGATCACGATGAGGTAATGTGTTTATGTTGTTGTAAATAATGACTATTTCAGATGAATAATGGTCATCTGATGATGGTGAAGCAAAGTAAAGTTTGTTTTAGTAGGCTACCGCTCATTCATTTAGGAGGAGTAAACACTGCAGTCTAGTTCACTCCTGTGAAATTGTGTACACGTTGCTTGGCAACGTCTTTCTTTGCACTGATAGTCTTGTTTGCTGTTAAAGGTAATTTATGACTATCAGAGGAAACATGAGGCTGTTAAGATATTTAAATGTTACTCGTAGTGGCTTTAAATGGCTTTCATAAACATAATGAAGGAACCCAAATACAGTATTTTTTAAAGACAGAAATTGGTGGGAATTTGCATTTTATTTACTTTACTTTAAAAAGTAACTGTGAGTGGACCTATAAAACTTTTTATTGAGTATGGCATTGTTCTTCTTCTGCCTCCCCCTTATTCTTTAATTGCTTCCGCACTAATTAACGGAAGCACATGTGGTATACCAACATCCACCCACACTCACACCTTCCTTTTCCGTTTTAGTGTTTCCTTTTGAGTGTGTTTTAAGACTATCATCGTGCGGAAACACAATAATCCTTTGTTTGTTTTTTCGCTAATATGTAATGCCAATAAAGCAACTGCTAAAACTTTGGATAATTAAAAGCAAGTTTGCGTCCAATAAAGCTCTGATCTTTCACACCATGGATTTCTGATAATTCATTTGAAGCAGAGTGACGGAGGATTTGACCTATTGATTGAACCTATACACTTATAACTGGAGTTGCAGTTATGCACAACATTGATTTCAAGTAGTATCTCTTTCTGGTTTTGAGTTATCAGGCTTACTGAATAATAACACATGTGCTCTTTTTTCTCCTGGACCCCTTAAAAACTAAGAGTCAGATCATTCTTGATAAAGTCTCATATTGTTTCACATTGGTTTAGATTGACTTTCCTAACCTAAATAAATGTTTAGCTCAAAGACGTAGCTGACCGTACCGTTAGGTATTCAATTGCGGTTTCCAAAACTCTCCCAGCTTTTTGTTCACCTGCCTACACATATAGTTTTAACTTGTCTGCCAGGATATTCACTTTTCAAGCTTTGCAAAGCTCTTTCTTGTTCAAGCACTACTTCAATACATCCACCCGATTCTGTAGAGTGTTTTTGGTTGCTAAATGCGCTGCTTGTGTTCTCTTGATGCTGTTGCTCCTTTAAAAACAAACGTATCAACAACAAAAATCCCTGCCTCGACTTAATGAAACTACTTCAGCTGTGCAGAGAGGCGGGTAGCTTGAGGTTATATCATGGATTGGCAGAATGTTTTTCAAAAACATATGAATGCCCATCTGCAGCAGACATCATTTCGAGTTAAAAATGCTCTTGAGTATTTGAAAGCGTACATTTATATACAAACATATCCGCTGTTTTGTATAGCTGCACAACGTCATTTACATAAACCAGGGGAAAAAAACACCTCCTTCTTATCTACCCACTGCTGCGATTACAAAATGAAGTGTCTTTCCAACGAGGTAAACACAGCAGCTTAAGCATCCCCATCAAGCATGTTATACTTTAGCGGCTTCAGGATTGGTGTTGACAAATTCATGGCTTTGTATCATCTCCATGATCACAAGTTGAGCCCCTCTGCTGGGAATCTCCCCCTGAGCCCCTGAAAGAAAAGAAGACTGAAATGACTCTCAGGACTTTGGCCATACTCATCCCTTCATCTCAGCACGCAGCGAGATAGCAGTCAGTGAAGATTCTCTACCTAATAGATCACAGGCTATTCAAAATAGCACAAAGTCTGGGGCAAAAAAAAAGGTTTCAATGGTTCTATACCACTAATGCTAATGTACAGACTGGAACAGCGGGGGCACTATCTTCAATCGACATCATTTTGATTCAAGTTTGATCACAAGGACAATGTTGCCGTCTCCCCTACTGTGTATAGGCTGCTCTAATAGCAAAACTTTAAAAAAAATGTTTAAGATATTCGTTATAAAGAGTCGACATGACTTGCAGGACTCAATATTCATGTGTTATTCACAAATGAAGATCATATCTAAAATACATATTAATTACATATACATTTCAGTGACAAACCTCAATTAAGCCTATACTATACATACCCAGCAGACGAAGACAGTAGTTAGCAGCTAGCTGTTGAACATGGTGGAGCATGTAGCTGCTGATCTGTACTTAATGACATATTTGGGGCATATTTACTGTGATAATAAAGCCATTGTATTGCATTGTAGGTGTAGAAGCCTGTGTTATTGGCGTCAGTGTACCAAACTTTATATTATTTATCAGAACTTCGGAAATTGCTGCTAAAGAGTTTTTTTTTTCTGTATGATTAATACATACATTTCTAAGCTAGATGCAAAAATTTGCATTTTTTTTGTATCTGGGTTACGAAATGCATTTCTAGACTGCAAGAGAGACACTGGGGGAACCAATTCTCAGTTTGCCCTGGAAGGTTTTGATCTCCTGCAAGAGCCATTTTCTCTGAACCTCCTACTTAATGTTTTGACACTGTTATCCATGTAAATGCTCAGTGCAATGCTTATGAATACCGAGAGCTCTCTTATGCACATGATTTGTCGAAGTGGTTGGAGATCATTTAATTCTTCCAGGGACGGTGATTAACAAATGCATTCATTTCAGGTTATGCACCTCTTTGATGCCAGCAGAGGGAGAGAGAGTGAAAGAGGGAAGGACGGAAGGCAGCAGGAGAGAGAAGAGAGGAAGGGAGGGAAAGACGGAAGAAAGAAACACAAAGAGACAGTTGAGACGACGCACGGCAATGGGAGAGGCAAATCCTTTATAATCATGTATTACTGATGTGTGGCAATGCGCGCAGAGAAGCGTCTTCATTAGTACTGTTGATACCAAGCACAGCCTCATTCTAAAGCACAAAGAGCACTTTGCACTGGCAGACATTATCAACATTGCTCTTAGCTCGACAAAGACAGGAATGAAAAGAGGCGAGCGCGTATCGTACAATAAAAGCTGCCAGTAATCACGTCCCAATTTCCTCCTTAACAACACTGTCTTTCATTGACCTCATGTCCAATTAAGAGCAAAATCCCTTCACATTTCCTTTGCACAGTAAATGTGTGGCGGATGAGTGTCTGAGCGGAGGTGGGGGTTATTTTGAAAACTTACCAAATGTAGCTGAATAAATGTGGTTATATGTATTCAGCTGAGAAGGATGTTATGCAGTGTAATGCAATATTTTGACTGGGGAAAAAGCATAAACAATGGGTAGATGAAAAATGTGAAGGTTGCTCTGCGTTATAATTATGAGATTTCATAACTTAAATGGCTATTGTGATGGTCATTATACCCCTTGTTATGCTTCCAGCCAATCTCTATGGAGATTTTTTCATCGCTTCACCACTGGTAATAAGCCAACACCTTCCTTTGGGTAAATATCTCATTGTTTTTAAAGGTCATGTACCAAAATACAGATTCATTGCTCATGCAAAAGGGCAGATGTTCGTGAACAAAAAAACAGGAGCGGCATAGGTGGAGGATTGTGAGAATGGTTGCACACAACCCACAGATCACCTCCAAAGACCTGCAAGAACATCTGGCTGCAGATTGTGTATCTGTACATCGTTCAACAATTCAGCGCAATTTGCACCAAAACATCTGCTTTTTATAAAGACCAAATAACTTAATTTTTGTCTCATCAGTCCAAAGCATTTTCTTCCAATATGAATCTGGCTTGTCTAAATGAGCTTTTGCATACTCCATGCAACTGTATCTGTGGCGTGGGCGCAGAAAGGGCTTCCTTCTCATCACCCGGCCATACAGATGTTTTGGTGCAAATTGCACTGATTTGTTGAACCATGTACAGATACACAATCTGCTGCCAGATGTTCTTACAGGTCTTTGGAGGGGATCTTTGGGTTGTGTGCAACCATTCTCACAATCCGCCGCATATGCCGCTCTTGTACTTTTCTTGGTCTGCTAGACCTGGGTTTAACTGCAACTGTGCCTGTGTCCTTCCATTCCCTGACAACGTTCCTTACAGTAGAAATTGACAATTGAAACCTTTGGGAAAGCTTCTTGTAGCCTTCCCCTAAACCATGATAATGAATAATCTTTGTTTTTAAGATCTTTTGGGAGCAGTTTTGATGATCCCATTCTGTCTCACTTCAGCAGAGAGTCAAAGAGAAGTGCAACTTGCATTTAGGCACCTAAAATACATTTTTTCATGATTAAACAGACATGTATATGAGGTTCAAGGCTTAACAACATAATCCAACCAACTTTGTGTTTAAATTCATCAGTTTTACATGCTGTTACAGGCATTAAAATCAACAAAACCACAAGGGTACTCATATTTTTGCACAGCCAGTTTTTCACATTTTATTTTATTTCATACAACCAAATACTGCTTTTCTAAAAATCTTTGTTTGGAAAACATCCCAGTACTTAGCTGTTCCTGGTAAATTAAAGACATACTACTTTTATATTTTTTTTGTGAAAGCAGAGTCAATTATAATGCCGGCTGAGAGGGGTTCCCAAACCTTTTCATATGATTGTAGATGATGTATAATGCTACACCTGGGGCTACACTGTATGTCCCAGGCTAAAAGTTGGCTGATTGTAGACTATGAGCTACTTAGGATTGGATTCTTATTAAAAATATGATAAGGAAAAAAATCAAGATCAGACTGTTACATCACTGTAAAATTAACCCGGAAGTTAAGCTGCAATAGTTGAGAACTTGTTTATATTTTAAAACAATGATTACACTTCCAATGTTAAAAGACAAAACCTTGTCATTATAGTTACGTGGACTTCTGCAGCTTGTTAGCTAGTATGCCCAACTTGCTCAAGATTGCGTCTCAAGCTTGTGATACCGATTAACACAGTTTTTAATCAATTTCATTCAACCACTTCATCACAAAATTCAAAGAATAGGCATGCTGCATATTTAACGTTGCTAAATTATCGCTACATAAAATCAGATCAAATTGTGACACTTTTTGAGATGTTTCAGTTTCCTGGCTTACACAGAATCCCTGTCCACATTTATACCAAAAGACTAGCTGTAGTAATGCATTCATACTGCACAGATTACAAAATATCACATGCAACACTCATGCAATACACATCATTTTTAGAGGTTGGTTCATTAACATGAATTGTATTTTTTTTGTCATAGGCCTATTTGCCACAGTCATCCACCATGACAAAGCACATGTGCAATAAAAGTGGACTGTTCTTTTCAAAGTGTGTACAATTAACATTCATATATATTTTTGCTCCAGCTAAAAGTTACTGCCATAGTTTGAGCATGCACCCACACCATGATGCCTGGGTAGAGCCACTGACAATTGTATGATGGATGTCTTATACTAAAGCATGTTATTTGACTTTGATGGTGAACATGGACTTCCAACCTTGTACATTTTGATCTGGAAGGGATGACATTAAAATATGTGTGATGCTGATGAGTCATTTTGTCTCTCAACACATTAGCTTATTACCAATTGCTCTACTTTGTCATATCTCTGCTTTAAAAAAAAAGGATGTTCCAGAGCATTCAGTGTTTGTATTTATTATGATACATTTAGAGAAAAAAAATAAAAATCTATTGCACCTTTTAGCGGAAAAACCTCTTTATATTTTACAAGAGGACTTTGACCAACAGCACTCTTTATAAATGGAATTACTCAGTGTCCTTGAACATTGATTGTAGCTTTTACAGAGAGGCAAGAATGTTTAATAAATTGCATGTGTGTGGGTTTGAAAAAGAAATCCACCCTGAATATCTGTATCACTTTAGGGAGGAACATTTCCTTTCATCACTTGAACCCTTATGTATCTGCTCGTGTGATGGGCTACGCAGGACATAAGATAGTGTTTTGAGGGCTTGGCAAGCAGGAGAAAGAGTTGATAGCGCTACAGTATTATCATGGCTGGCCTGTCACTAGGTGTGGACAAACTGTGTGGGGATGATCGGGGACAAAGGAGGCGATTAGTTGGACAGAGCACTCGTAATACACTCTCGGGGGACCAGTAAGTCAGGCAGCTCAATGCCGCAGCCAGGTTCACTGAGCAATTAAGAGAGCTGGGAGAGTCAAAGTGGCTTAGCCTGATGCTCCGCCGCACTGTGCCAGTGTTGAGAGCAGAGGGTCACTTTCAACCCCTATCAGTCCACCTGTGTGTGTGTGTCTTAATGCACCCATCCACACTGGCTAGATCAGCCGAGAACGCGGCCAAAAGAGACCAAGTGGGGCCAAAGAAGAACATGGGAGGAATTATTCTCCCCTTTCCCATATAATTGTGTCTGACATTTCCTTTGGCTTCTCTCCCAGATCGCTAGGAATACATATATTTATTTCCTCATACTCTTGTTATCCCTGGCTGCCTTAATGAATTATTTATAATGGGGAGAGTGAAGGGGTAGAGAGCATTTTTCTCGGAGTAAACATACCAATAAAAGTAGAGATCACTGCAATAAAATGATATGGAAGGCGTCATTTGCCCTTTTACCAAAATGGCTTTCAAAGTATTATTGGCCACGCAACATCTTTCAACTATCACAACAACAACACCAGCAAAGCTCTTAAGCGACATGATGGGGTAAACATGAGGTCTGAGTGGAATTGTATCAATGAATATTGCAGGGCCCTTTGTTATAAACTCATCATAATTAATTTGCAATGCATAAACAATTGATCTTAACTGTAATAATCCTGGCTGCTGCACAAACAGACTCAATTAAACCCCCTGACTTTCATATTATTATTGAATGCTCTTATGCTGACCTCCAGGAGTAAGTGCAAGCATAGTAATTGAATTGTCAGATATTTCCTGACTACTTGGCGATCAGAAACGGCAATAAAAAAATAATAAAATAAAAAAATGTGGGTGTGTCTTTGATTTGCTTGAATGAAGGCAGTGATACCTTGAAGGGAACAATTTCAAACTTTACGGCAGAACATTCATACATACATGAGCACTCTCGCACCTACAGGTCCACAGATAAATCTGGGCACCAATTTACAGTACTGGCATGTGAGAGAGAAATAAAATCAAGAAATTAGGAAAAAGCTTTTTTATTTTTTTTTATTTGACAAGAAACTGCCACTTTCGAGGAAAGATCTCTAGGTCGAAATTGCATACCGTCTTATTTACCATCCATTCAAATGTATTCTCTAATCCTCTCAATGATTTTTCACATGTGAGAGTGAGTTATTCAGAACAAGTTTTTGCTCATCGAAACATACTTGCTTGAGCAGTTCCACTGTTTCTGGGTTGCAGGCAAGGGCAGTGATAGGTCAAAGTAGAAGGTCTGTTAAATGAAGTTGTACATAATAAAGAAAGAGGGGATGGGAGTGAGACAAGGGGTGGTGTTGGGGGGGGGGGGGTTCTGTGCATTAATAATTGATCAAAGAGCTGTTAAATTGAAATGTGTTTGCATCAATTAATCATCCCCCCAGATGCCACTAATCAGCCTTTTCCTACCGCAGCATCATAGCAATCCTGCAGACTACACCAGTTGTGCTTGAGCCTAAGCCATCATTCATCATGTCTTGACTGTGCTCTTAAAGCTGGCCCTCAACTCTGTGACAGAGTGATTAAAACACTATTGCCATTGAGCGCTGCAGGCTTTACTCACAATCTCCTTCCGACAATTGGCCGCAGTGTATGCTACGTGTACAGTGTGAAACTTGATTACCATGTTTCTTCGAGTTATTGATGTTCTTTGAACTTTAACAGGGTGGTGAGCCGTTCGGCAAACAGTCCGCAGCGACACTTTCAGCTCTCAAATTGTTCAGTTCGATCACTGTCAGGCTCTACAATTACCTGGTATTTGTTGAAGGGGGTGGACGCCCATTAACAGTCCGTGACCAGTGCAATTCGAAACAATGCTTTTTAGGATGACTTGATTATAGCTCATGGATAGCATTCATTTAAATCAGCATGGGTAAAAAACTGTTTTAAAGAAAAATAGTAAGATGACAACAGTACCTAAATGCATCATCTGGCAAAGTTCCTTAGTAACCCAAATGGTACAGACCCACAGTGGGATTTACAGCTGACAGATGCATGTGTAAATGTGGAGCTGCTGCATAAAAGAGAAAGAATTTGTGTCATTTGCAACATTTAATTTATGAAATTAAATATGGTATTAGGAAGGGAGTTGCACTCAATTGTGGACGACTCTTCTTAAGTCAAAATCAAAGCATCCGCAGCGTTGCATCGTTTGTATTCCAGACATGTCGAAAAATGAAATGAGACTGTGTGATTTAAGAAAGAACCCTGCAATTTGGTGGTATTTATTGACCATCTGGAGTTTCAAATTGCTTGAAAAAGTAAATACATTAGGACAACATTTAACTAAATAATGCCTTACTGTTAAACACTGTGCTTGATTTTTAAGGTTTTATTTAATCAACGTATTGATGCATGTTGGACACTGCGGTGTTCATTTGTCATTTACTGTTGTTCAATGACTTGATTAATTCTAGTGAGGTATACTGGGTTGCTGTTATAATTGGTCTGTTGTATGCACAAAGTGCAAAGTGTCCCTCTGTAAAATAAATAATTATAAAATGGCACTGCGTGTCACACCATGGTGAGATGATTTCCTTGTGCCCACATACAGAGAGCTTAATACATGAAACAGTGACAATTAGTAGGCTATTGTTAATAGTATGCATTAATTTCTCCTCTTACCTAAGTCACCTGAGGATAAGGTCATCCCAAATGTGACGTGTTCCAAAGAGTCACCTCCATCTAATCTGTCTGAAATCAGAGCCCGCATCTTTAATTAAGATGAAAGCACAAACTGATGCCTTTTTATATTTGCTACATCAGTGAACATCCAGGTTAATCCAGAAAGGATTTGTCTCTACTGACTGAGAGTGACCACTCATGTAATAAATGCACAGGTAAGGTGACTCCATATCAGAGGGGCCTGTGGAGTTACAGGATGGCCCAGCCACCAGTCATAATAGTCAGTCCCACTCAGCCATGTTAGGAAATGTCCCCATCATCTTTATTTAAAGTTTAATATCTCCGGGCTGTGTCTTGGGCCTGATGCTGTTGACGTGGAAATGATCAATGACAGTAGATCAACCCCATGGGAAGTGCAAGATACACATCACATGATTAATGGCTTTGCCAGCTGTCATGAACTACACTGGACCAATACAGTGAAGGCTTCATAAATCATAAGTCGTCTGACACATGAAGTTTTTGTGCACCTTATAAAAGCCACGTTTGGTGGGTTTTAACTTTTCATTGCTTTTTTCTCTCCTCTGCACTCAGGAACATAGCAGGATCAATTTTGCCTCAAATTTTTTTTTTCTGTTCATAATTACTGTATTCTGTTGACGGTAATGCTATTGCAAAATAAAATGCCTCCAGTCTCGCGATGAATTAAACATGAAGTTTAAGAGTACAAATAAGATGTCCCTCAGGAAAATCTGTCATACACTGTCATTCACTAATGAATGTCTCTTAAACCTCTATTAAGTGTTTACCACTTGAGAGAAGGAAGACTCCAAAACAAATCCACAGCAACAGAGACGTGATATACCATCAAGCTCAGGGCTAAAATATCAGTAGGAAATTGGCTGCGTACACATCCAGCAGACATAAAGCAACATGGGCCTCCCATTGGAGTGATTAAATGTTTTCCTCCCTGTCAAATGTAAAATTTATATTTTTGTCTTATGGAAAATAACTGACTGTCTTTGGTTTTCTTGACGGTTGGATGTAAATGAATAGTTAATATCAGCAAGGATGGTTTAATACTACAAGTTCCATTATTCCGGGGGGGGGGGGGGCTGCAAACACTTCTTGAGAAGCCAATTTGTCGGACATACATCAGAAGAGCAATTGTGTATTGTGTAATTGTTTTATGAAGTCAATAATATTTAAAACCGCGATCTGATTCCATTCTGGACGTGGAGCGACTAGTTTTCTACACAATAGGACTGAACAGTACAGTCGGTTAAAGTATAACATCTCCAGTTTGCTTTACGTGTAACTTTATATGGCTCTGATGTGAAGGAAATTGTAAGAGAATTTCACCTTGCTGTAGACCGCCAGCTGTTATTACTGAATACAAACACAACCAATTGCAGAAAAATGCAGACCTTAAATAGTATCAAAAACAGGGTTTGGTTCCATGGAAATCTTAGAGATTATCACTTCAAATTGACCCTTCACATTACAGGAAGTAATTTGATTCAGTAAAATAAAAACTAAATACCACTTAATAGAGCTAAAATAGTCCATAATGTTTCATCAGTCTTCAAAGAGCATTGTGTTATTTACCATAAACCACCCACTGGCAGTTATTATTCTTCAACTTTTATCCAACTTTCTGTCATGGTCTGTCTTTGTCTTGTCTTGTTTTGGTGGTTCCCCATGTTTCCTGTTTTATTTTGGTATGTCTGTCTTGTTCCTCCCCATGTCCTGTCAAGTTTCCCTCCTGTGTGATTACTGCTCCCTCCCCTAATGTGATACACCTGTCCCTCGTTGTCTACCCTGTCTTGTGTGTGTGTATTTAACTCCCTGTGTGTCATTGTTCGGTGTCTTTGCATTGTATCTGTTGGTGAGTCCGTCCCTGTATGTTCCTGTGTTCCATGTGCTTTGCCTTTTTGGAGTTTTTGTGTTTTTCGGACAATAAATTACATTTATTTGAAACGTCTTGCATTTGGGTCCTGCTTGCCTGCCTGCCTGTCGTCACCGTAACACTTTCTTGATTCCCTTGTGCTTGTTAGGAACAATGTCTTCCTCTTTACTACACTAATAAACTTGAGGCCTTTTTCTACATTTGTATTCCACACAAATCATTGTGCTGCCGTGTGGTCAACTCCCCTTAATGGTCACATTAGTAAGAAAGGGTCAGCGGGGGTACAACTTGGAAATCATTCCACAATCCACCCACCAACCACCTACACATAATGTACTGTATGCACAAGTTCATTTCTCAAACATGCACACGTGCACAGACACCAAGAGGAGAATTACAGAAGGAGGTGATGTACAGAGGGGGAATGAGAAATAAGGAGACAGCGATAGAGGTCAGAACATTGCACCTTTGCTAACACTGTACAAAAGCGAGGCTATTAGAATTGTAATTATACTCATTAGCCTAATATCCCCTCCTCCATCCTGTCCGGGATGATATGCAACTCTATTGAGATCCATCAGCTTCATACCCATTGGGGATCTGTGAACATATGGTGTATTTAATGATGAGAAAGGACTAAAATAAATAAATAAACTACTTAGCACATGAATCTAAAATAATTGTTTATCCGACCATGCCTTTGGGAAAGCATGGCATTTCTATTACCAGTTAGAAACACAAAGAGTAAAGTTCCTCTTTTGTATTTAATTGCTCACGTTCAATCTGTAGCTTCATTATAATAGAACCACAACATTGCTTTATTGTTATCATGGTTTTCTTAAGGGAAATCATGGCTGATTGTTTCAGCATGAAAATGTTAACATAAATGGCAGAAAATCCTATTGATGGGATGGTTTTCTGATTTGGGGGCCTTAAATCAGTACTTTGTGCAGTGGAAGGTTACTCCTCAAACCATGTCCTCTATCCAAACAAACAGCTTGTGGGAATTTACCAGAGGGGTATACTACGAAACAAACTCAACAGAGCCCGGCTCTCTTTTTTTGATCTGGTTCAACATAACACACACCCTCGCTCAGAGCTAACCGGTATCACGAAGGAAGTTATCAACCTCTTATGTTGAACGAGGGTTTCGGCTTCAGGCTCTGAGCGCGTCCCCATGAAAGGGGGCGTTTGACCCGTCATTTGACTCTGCATCCGCACAAAATGGACTGATCTTGTGCCGCTAACTTTACACAAACGGACTGATTGTGAGCAGCTGAGTAAAACAAACGAGTGTCGCCAACTTCATTCAAGAGGAAGAGTTTGTCAGTCTGAATTATTACAGCAGAAATCAGAGAGCCGAAAAAAACTCTTACTGCAAATAGGCTAAGGAGAGTGGAATGCTGCCAGCATGGAAATGATTTATTTATCTTGCCGATCGTACTCGCAGTGCGTAACGTGACATTATAAAACAATGAAACGTTGAACTCGGATTTAAACACTATACCATTTAGCCTAATCTATATATAGGCTACTTTGCTATATGTATAGCACTACGCCTATAGTCCCACACTTAAGAATGTAATTTAAGTCTGACACTGTCCTCAAATGAATAGCCTATGGAAAATCACTTTAGGTTTGGGCCACATCATAATGAATACAATTTTGATTTAGACTATTAGCCTTTTATTTGAATCTTACAAATACCAATAGGCCTACATTAAAAAACCTGTAGTCTGGATTTTTCGGACAAATATGAATCTACTGTGAGAAGCTTAACCTGCGAGTCTGCAGCGATGTCCGAACTGTGACAGCTGTCACCTGTCACGTCCCAACTGTAATCGCTACTGATGAAAAGAAAGAAGCCCACAGTGAAATAATGTTGCAAACTGTGATTTTATAGAACGCTTCATTAAGAGCCAGTGTGTGTAGATCGCCAGGTAAAACCATTTGAGGTGAGAGCATAGAGTAGCGCTGCATACAGTAGGCCTAGGTCTAGGCTATTTAACGTTTTCTGCATCAATAACTGTATGCATGTGGCAAAAAGCCCCAGCGCGATGTTACAGTTCACTCTGCTGTAAGCCTTATGTCACGGCTTCGTTTCGTTAATTAACTTATTGATCAATAAGTTTACTTATTTAACAAGTTTCCTCAGTGAGAATATATCGCTCAGACAATATAGTCAGGTCCGCGGGATTTCAAAATGTGTAGTTTCCTTAAAGGGCAGCGCTCTAAGAGCCGAATTTGAGCTCAAACTCTGAAACAAAAACTGCTCTGAGCAGGTTAGCCGTGCAGCCTCTGTTACCATGGTGATCTAGCCAGGTAAAAAGAGAGCCACCTTTCGTGATACTGAAAACTCTGGCTTTAGACTCAACTGACCTCGCTCAGCCCTTAAACTCGCTTCGTAGTATACCCCTCAGGTCTTACATTATAATCAAACTTGGCAAGGTCAACACAAAATATAGATCAGCTTCCATCACTTCATGGGTCTGCGGAAATAGTTGCCAATGCCAACAGACATTAATCAAAACAGAATATGTTTGAGAGCAGAACTTTCCACACTGAAAGAAAAAATTGATTGAGACCAAACCCCTTTTAAAAAGAAGAAGGAGCTTTAGTGTAGAACATCAATGCATATTCCCACAGGCCCTGAAAACAGCAGTCATCAAGCTACTCGTAAAAAAGAACAATCTAGATACATCACTCATGAAAAATTATAGGCCCATATCTAACCTACCATTTTTAAGTAAAATCATTGAAAAAGCTGTTTATCAACAGCTAAATAACTACTTAGCAAAGAACAACTGCTTTGATGTTTTCCAGTCAGGATTTCGACAACACCACAGCACTGAGACTGCTCTGGTTAAGGTCCTCAATGATATCCATTTAAACACAGACAGTGGCAAAAGTTCTGTCTTAGTTTTACTGGATCTCAGTGCCGCTTTTGACACAGTTGACCACAGCATATTACTAGATCGACTAGCAAACTGGGTTGGACTTTCTGGAACTGTACTAAGCTGGTTTGAATCCTACTTAAAGGATAGAGACTATGTGTCAATAGGAAATTTCACATCTGAGCGGACAAATATTGAATGCGGAGTCCCCCAAGGTTCCATTCTTGGGCCTCTTCTGTTTAACATCTACATGCTCCCACTAGCTCAGATTATGAATAAGAACAAATTATGCTACCATAATTATGCAGACGACACACAAATTTACATAACCATATCACCAGGAGACTACAGTCCGATACAGGCACTGAGTAAGTGCATTGAACAAATCAATGATTGGATGGGCCAAAATTTCCTTCAATTAAACAACGACAAAACTGAAGTAATTGTCTTTGGTGCCAAAGATGAACAATTAAAAGTCAGCGCACAGCTTACATCCGTTATGCTAGAAACCACACCCCAAGTCAGAAATCTTGGTGTTGTAGTAGACTCCGACTTGAATTTCAAGAAACACATTAAATCAATTAATAAAGCCTACTACCACCTAAAACATATCAAGAATTAAAGGGCTTATGTCTCAGCAAGATTTAGAAAAACTTGTCCATGCATTTATCTTTAGTAGACTTGACTACTGTAACAGTGTCCTTGCTGGCCTTCCAAAAAAATCTATCAGACAGCTTAAGCTAATTCAGAATGCTGCTGCTCGAGTCCTCACTAGGACCAAAAAAGTGGATCACATCTCCCCAGTTCTGAGGTCTTTACACTGGCTTCCTGTCACTCAAAGAATTGATTTCAAAATACTGATGTTGGTTTATAAAGCACTAAATGGTTTAGGGCCAAAATACATTACTGATCTGCTGATACGTTATGAACCGTCCAGAGCCCTTAGGTCGTCTGGGACAGGTCTACTTACAGTCCCCAGAATTAGGACTAAACAAGGAGAAGCAACTTTTAGTTATTATGCACCAACAATCTGGAACAAACTCCCAGAAAACGTGAGGTCTGCTGCAACTCTCAGTTCTTTTAAATCGAGTCTGAGGACTTTTTTGTTTCCATTTTAACCTGCAATTTTTATTTTATTTGCTTTTAAATGTTTTAGAATGTGTTTTATGTATTCTAATCTTGCCCCTGTAAAGCACTTTGAGTGGCCTTGTGTCTGAATTGTGCTATATAAATAAACTTGCCTTGCCTTGCCATAGGTAGCCTATGTTTACAAATGACCTCCATGTTAGGAATAGCAACAATGTTTTGTTTGGAATGATGCATGTAGATGACTTTTGTTTAATGGCATATGTATTATTTTGTCAGACGGTCGCTGCTAGCTTAACTCACATGGATAGTCACTTGCTTGTCATAGGTTTTGGTACATGCCCTGGCTATTAGCCTGCATGACATTGTGCATTTAGCTGCTAGTTAACTTGACCATTTGAGTTAGACGATATGACATTAGTTAATGTTACACATGTCATGTAGCCTACTGATTGGGCTGAGCAGCTGCAGTCTGAAAAAAATAATGTGCATTTTTTTAACCTATTACAATAACACATATGGTGTGCTGTATTGTTATGTTACCTTCTAAGTTACAAAGAGGAGGCTGGTTAGTATGGGGTTTCATTTAAGTTGGCTTTTGTATCAGCTATAGCACAACACAAGTATAGCAGCATTAAAGCAGAAAATAGCAGCATTAGCCTCCAGATACCAACACTTCCCAGGAGCAGATCCACATAGCATAGTCATTATTGTCAGCAGCCTTGTAACCTACTGATATTTTACAAACCAAAGGCAATGACACGTGCATGTAAGTCAAAGCACGAAATAGTGTGGTAGTCGGTAATGGTTAATAGCTGGTATCTCAGAAGAGAACGATCTGGGAGTTGCCTTGGCTTTAAATTGCCACGCAATGAATAGAAAAAGAGACCTTTGGCTTGAAGTGCATCTTTGAATAGATAAATAAAAACCAACAGAGCACAATTATTTCTCCCACAAAGTCACCCTGTAGACACATGATTGGACTCTTAGCAGGTACACTTTCTTTTGAAAGGCAACATGAACAGGAGCGGCAGTAGCAAGTGTAAAAGCAGACTCGGCTAATGAGCAGGGCAACCCTCAAAACCTGGGAGCCTGTATAGACCATGCTGTAGCAAAGGCAGGTTTAGATGTATATTTCAGCCAGTGGAGTAAGACATGTGGGAGTTTGGGAGTGCAATTTAAGTTGTCTGCCTGAACTGCCATGCGGGCTTCTCAACTGATGGATAAAAAAAAAAAAAAAAAAAAAGAGATATAGAAAGGGAACTGTTCCAATTTGGAAAAAGACCAATTTGCTGTAGCTATAGGCATATTTATTTCCCATGAGTCACCACCATGCCTGGCATCCTGTTCGTTAGCCGTGTGCGGCTCACATATTCGAGGCACATACCCCTCACTCACTGTGAAACTGCTGTGATCTAGATTATTCTCAGTACCAGGCTTTGTTGATATAACAGTCGGTGGGCTTTATATTTTGGATGTTTTATTGGATTTTATTACTGCCTGTTTTTTTTTGTTCTGTACATTTGGCACAAACTTACTAACAATCATTTTGAAATGTCTTCTCTTTCACCAGGATTGTCCATTGTGAGGAATGTCCAGGTGTCTGTGATATGTATTGTATCTAACAATGAGAGAGGTCTCCTTAACTACCTTGAGTCTGTGAAAATAGCAGCAAAGGAAACGCTGTAATCAGCACAATAATGTGTCCAGCAGCTGACACTGAAGACGCCGGCATTAGTGTGACTTAGGGAGCCAGGGACAAAACAGCCTCATTAAATGCTGTGTCTCAGGTTGTTAACAGCAAGGCCTGACCCTTTGATTACACCAGAGCAAAAGAGACAAAGGCAATCTCAAGAAAAACCTCCCCTCGCCACTTTGATTCATACTGCAGGATCCGAGGCTTCGCTGTGCTTTTTATTTTATTTTTTTGATCATATTAGATCATTTCAGTCAAAGTGGCTTCCAAAATAAATAAATCAATAAAGACTGAACATGAAAATACTCTGGAAAAACACTGCAAACAGCATTAAGAAGTATGGGAGGGAAGAGAGACCAAAATCTTGTGAGATGAAACGACTCTCATGGGACCCTTGACTTTGTGGAACCTGCAGGTAATTGGCTTACAGCGGTGCATAAGTTCAATGAACAAATCTTATGAAGCTTAGCCAAAGTTCAAACAGGAAAACTGACAGAAGTGTGTACTCACACTTAATTATAAAGTCTATTTCTCTCTCTCTCTCTCTCTCTCTCTCTCTCTCTCTCTCTCTCTCTCTCTCTCTCTCTCTCTCTCTCTCTCTCTGTTTGCTCACACTGTCCCACTCATCTTACCGCCTTTCAAACTCAGTTGTTGAGGGGCGTTTCACTCTCTCAGTTTAACCTATCATATTCCCCATAATCTCTGTAAGACAATTGTATCATTGTTGCAATTGAATTTGAAAAATGTTCACTCTGTCTTTGTCAGCAGTGATTTTTCAGGCTGATCGATGCAACCCTCCTCCACATCATTTATCACCTCAAGTCCTCATCACATGCTCTCTCCACTTCTATACCTCCACCCAATGACTATTCCATCGGAGAGGTTATTCTGCACAACACATATTATTTTGCCATACCCCCCTAAAACCATGTCATGATTAGGCTACTCACTGAGGAATACAACTGTATCTGGAATATAACATGTCAAATATATGTATTTGTTCACCCTTTAAATCTCTGATTAATTTATCTTTCTCGTGATTGACATATAGAATTGTTGTGTTTCACAAGGACTGTGCATGCACATCTACAGTATTTCGTCTGGGATGTATTTGGATGCACTCAAAGATTAGGTATACCAGAAAACATGGAATGTGAAACTATAATGTTAATTCTAACAATCTAAGAGGACTTGAAATCAATCCATCAATAAATCAACCTTTTTTTCATATACTGTAGCACTTTTCATACGCAGTGAAGGCAACACAAAGTGCTTCACATAATAAACACAAAACAGACAGAGCAGCAAACTCCTTTCAGAAAATAAAAACACTAAAAACAACATAACTCAAACACGGACTGAATAAAACCAGATAGGTACAAGATAAAGTAAAAGCCATGATCAATAGAACAATCAAGCAGGAAATGAGGAAACGCTATCCAAAACACTTTGAGGAAACAGCAGAGGACCAACTCAGAGAGGTTGTATTAATGTAATGTGAAAAAAGTCAAATAAATAATACTGCAATTATTCAGAAAAAAATTCAGCAGATAAACTAATCGATAAATAAAAGTTAAGAAAAGTAAAACTAGTAAGATACAAATAAAAATATAAAGCAAGAATAAAGAAGTCTGATATAGACTCATGAATAGGGAAAATAAATTAAAGTTTAATAAATACAATTTAAAAAAATACAGTTAAACAAATATCCACAAGAGTGGATATAATCCTGGTCAATAAATAAGATTCAATCAAAAGAAATTAAAAAGGTATGTCTTCTTTTGAAAATATGAACCCTCTCTGCTGCACTCTTTCCACAGCCTTCCAAAATATAAAATGCTTGATCATATATGGGCGGGGATGAAAGCAGATAGGAATAATGAATGTCATGTGAAAGCAATGAGGAGTTGTATTCATCACAAAGCAAAAGCGAAAAGAAACATTTTGAGGGGGTAATAACAAGCTGCACGCTAACAGTACCAACGTGGATACAAATACACTATATGAATATTTTAAAGTGCCTATATGATATATAATGCATTTATGATAAAAGGCTGAATATTTCTCAGATGGCACTCTCCTCAGTTAAGAAAATATGTAGCACGTATATTTTTTAAATTCATAATTAAAAAATAAATGTATGCATCTTATCCCTTTCGGATCCTGCTTGTTTTTTTTTATAGATATAAATGATTGGCCTCATCCAAAAGCATAGAATCATGCTGATGCTCTTCCGCCTATATCATACAACTCGATGCAAGACAGCGAGTGACCAATGCAGCCTATTGCAGAGATGAAGAACACAAGGTCATATGCTGGAGTGAGATGAAATGGGTTAAGTTATTGAACGAGGGGTTCTGGCAAATCAAGTGTTATTGAAGAGAGATTACATACAATCCCTTGGGCTGGATGTATAGAGTGGGGCTTTGGAGCAGAGAAATATGGGTTGAACTCCAAATTCTTACCTGATTTACCAAACAAAGGCTGCTATAAATGAAAAAAACCTTACAATACATTCAGTCAAAATACATTTTCATCATAGGAACCACGTTTTAGTCCTGAAAAACAAAGGAAAGAGGAAAAAATATATATGTTAATAATCCCTGCAGCAGTATGTTACGTGAGCAGATTGCTGTGTTAATGGACAGGCCAGCAATTAAATACGGAGCTGCTGCATTTGTATTTTTCTGGTTGAAAGGGAACTCATGTTTAAAAGTTGAAATGGCCTCTCAGAGACATAAACAGTGTTCGGTAACACAATAAGGGTACATTAAGCAACTGTTAGTTAATGCTTATTTAGTGTTATTAAGGGTTAGTTAACCCTTATGCCCTATTAAAAAAAAGTTACACTGGGACCGTTAAGTACATTTTGTGTATTTTGACCTTTAAACTGCATTAAAATGATGAAAGATCAATATTTTTTCACAATTTTTTTTAAATTTTTTTCATGAAGAAGTTGTTATTCAATCTATGTCATGATTTAATTAATCAAAATTAAAAATTAACCCTTTAGATGCCAGTTTTGATCATATACCACCAACCGCTTTATTGAAAAATACACTAAAATTCAATATTAAATTTATTTTTTTAACTTTGATTATTATTAGTATCACCGGCTCACCCATCTGAATACTAGGTGTGAAAATTGAATTTGATGCATTATTACTTTTTGTATAATGTCAGATTGAATAAAAAAGTTACACTGGGACCATTAAGTACATTTTGTGTATTTTGACCTTTAAATTGCATTAAATTTATGAAAGATCAATATTTTTTCACAATTTTTTCTTTCATATTTTTCATGAAGGGGTTGTTGTTCAATCTATGTCATGATTTAATTAATTACAATTAAAAATTAACCCTTTAGATGCCAGTTTTGATCATATACCACCAACCGCTTTATTGAAAAATACACTAAAATTCAATATTCAAATATTTTTTTTAACTTTGATTATTGTTAGTATCACCGGCTCACCCATCTGAACAATAGATGAGAAAATTGAATTTGGGGCATTATTACTTTTTGAATAATGTCAAATTGAATACAAAAAGTTAGATTTCTACCATTGACTTACATTATAACGAAACTTTTTGGCAACCCGCCTTTAAATTAAAGTGAAACAATTTTTTTGCCTCTGATTTCCCATTTTACTGCAGAAAACACAATGCAATTGGGTAAAATGAAAGAGAATAGTAAAATTTACCCATTTTATCACCTCTTTTATCATCAAAATATGAGTTTTTATGATGAAAACCACTCACTAAAACTACAAAATAACAGCTTTTTTTTTTTTTTTTTTCGTGTGTGAGTGTGTGTGTATGTGTCTGTGTGCGTGTGTGTGTGTGTGCAGGTGTAAGTGCATGTGTGTGTGTGAAAGTGTGCTTGTGTGTGTGTGTATGAGAGGAGAGAAATTACAAGGGGTACAGATTTACAGCCCTAATATCGTATGACACATGCAAACACACACACCCCCCCCACACACACACATACACACACAATCTTATTTTGTCATGGACATGCAGACATCAGTCCATACTATCCATATCAGAACACCTTTGACATTTTTCTTTAGATTTTTTTGTCACATTGGCCAGTAATCCTGAAGTTTGACAGAAAATATGAAAATTTCAAATCTTTCCTCGTTTGTGTCATTTGGCATGTTTGTTCCTCGGTTTGAGACCATATGAAATGAATAAATCAACTAAAAATGGGTTAAAACCTAAAATGTGATGCCTTACCTTCAAAATGAATGCAAAAAATTATATAAATTCTGATTTTATCTTGCCATTGCCAAGGAATCAAAAATACTGGTTTTATGGCTTTTTATGAGTTTACGAAATGGCATCTTTTTACACAAGGATTTCAGTTTATGTGATTTGAGTTCACACAGACTGACTCCTGTAAAATATTTTTTCACTTCAACCATTCTGACTAAAAGATGTGTTCACTAACTACACATCAAAACCATTTTATTGTATTTTTTTATTTTTGTTATTGGTTTGCAGCCATGAATTATAAAAGGATGCCAATTTGTTGTAAAGGGTCACCATAGAGGTCAGTGGGGGGGGGGGGGGGGGGGGGCTAAAATGGGGCATTTTTTTTATTTACCTTATTTTTACATAAGTTTATCAAGTTTACTACAGAGAAATGGGAAATTACAGTCAAAAATATTTTTCGCTTTAATTTTAAGGGGGGTGTCAAAAAATGTCGTTATAATGGAAGTCAATGGTACAAATCGTGTAGTTAACGGTCCCAGTGTAACAAAAACATCTCACACAGTCAAAATGAAGTGGAAATGGATGAAACTCAGAATATCAAAACTTCATTGTAAAACACACCTTCTTACCAAATTTTATGGCTAAGGGACAATCACAGCCAAAATTATCTCAAAAATGCGACCCCAGATACACAAAATTCCACCAACGGGGCATAAGGGTTAATACATATTTAATGTTATTACGGGTTAGTTAATGCATATTTAATGCCTATTAAGCATTAAGTAAGTGTTAATGCTTAGCTATTAACGGTTTGTTAATGCTTTGTTAACTAATGCTTAGTTAAGCATAAACTAAGCTGAACAGTTAGTGCTATGTTTATGTTTATCAAGCATTTACTGACCATGTATTAACAGTTGGTTCAAGCTTAGTTAATGCTTATTAAGTGTCAATTAAGCATTAACTAACAGTTAATTAATGTACCCCTATTGTAAAGTGTTACCCAGTGTTCCTTTTAAGTGATATTTAATTCAATTGAACTTGCATTGTTATCATATCTGACAATGAACATCAGCCATTTACAAAGATGCACAATGCCTGGTTAAGCTCACCATCATCACTACTCGTTTTTATTTATTTTTATTTTCAATGCTGAAAACCAAAGTGTCAGAAAAGCACTTACTTAAAATACTTAAATACTGTTCAATGTTCAGTAATACAAAGTAGTAGACTGATTAGAACTTGTGTTAATGGTAAATGATGTAACATTGAACTGATGTACCTAATAAAGTGGCTGGTGAGTGTATATACTGTATTTACATGTATATATACAGTATATACTGTGTATATATTTATTCTTGAGAATGCAATTTATTCATTGAAAAAGTAATACATTAGAGTTACGGTAATTCAAAACATAATTAGAATGGTAGTGTTGTGTTGTTCATTGTTCTCACCAATGGGATATTCATTTTCAATTTGTTTATTCAAAATATCCTGATTTGGACCTGCACATGGACAAATTACAACAGGAAACATGGCGTTCTTTTATTTATTTTTAGACCTATGTATCTGTGATTACATTGTTCAGGCGGCTCCCATGTCCAATTTTTCAGGTTTTACTAAATGTGTGCAACTGTGTTGTTAATCAACCTGCCTCAATACTCACCCCACTGTTGCAATTGATTATTGCTTTGTTGTCATAAAGAGCAGTTATATATGTTTTTATTTTTTGTGTTGGTCTTGTTTTCGTCACTGACTTACATTGCAATGTACCACCACAGACACAGAATACTGTACATGCAGGCAGGAAGCCCTGTACGGATGTGGTCAGGTCATTTGCGTCCACAGAGAGCGAGCCACAGGAACGCATAAGGGGGGTGGGGTTCTGTCCTCTCTGGTTAAAAATGATCTGTGAACATTATTTTGAAAGCAGTAAAAAAAAAAGCGTGATGGAAAAGGTGTCGAGGCTAATGTGTTGGGTTGTTAACGCTGCTGATTATGGTGAGCAGACTCTGCCCCCGTCTTACATGTGGCTCTGGTTAGAAGAGGCCTTGTGGTTTTGTAAAGCAATGACCCCAAACTGCCTAAAAGCTGTTCCCCTAAATCAGAGTATGAGGAAACATACTTCCCAAAAGAAAGTTTATTTTTGCCTTTTGCCGTGCTGCCTGCTCTACAATATCTTAATATGATCATCAAGATTCTCTGAAACGCACACCGCATCTACGATTACAGAATACATTAGTGAGAAGCATCTGGAATCATTAAATTTCACTTTTTTAAGGGGGGTGGGGGGGTGGGGTTTGGTGAAAGAGACGCTAAAAAGTCAAAACCAGTGCCGTATAAATCTTGAAATAAATTGGCAGGTGGCTGTGACACGATATAATATGCTAATCCATCTTCCACTGTGAAACATGAATGAATGTGAAATATGAATATGGAGGAGCTCCATTCGCTCCTTCTGTTTCAGGACACCTGGTCATTACGCTGCTACATAACTTCTGCCTATACAACAAGTTTTCTTCAAGTTTTTGGCTGTGTGCTATACCTGCACCTGCATTACTGTATGCACATATTCGATAAGTATTAATCACCACAAAGGCAAACATATTGCTGCCTTTTACAGGGAGAAATGTAATGGTGATAACTTCCTCAAGCACTTGTCCTTCTCCAGAAATCATTTGTAGAGATATTTTCAATGTATATATCACAAAAAGAAAGGATTTTGCTTTGTTTTTTCCTTAAATTGATTTTTAGACATCTTGTTTCATGAGGAATCATCTCAGAGGTGCTGTAAAACATGTTTTTAAGTGCCCATCGTTAAAACAGGCGAACAGTGATACCATCCTAAGCGTTGGAATGAAAGCTACAATCTTGGAATAATTATCGTCATTCTGTTACTTTTTAAGTTCCCACAGCAGAGGATCAGTCTTGTCAGCATCTTCTCCTCACTCATGTGCAGGTCATGGTGCACTCCATGTCCACCTAGGTGTTTACTGATTTCTATAATCTCTCCTGTGTCCTAAGCACTGTGTGAGTACACAATTTGAGTGCTTTTTGAGGGGGACATTTTTGTTTTAATTTGATGATGTGAATTATTAATCAAGAGAAAATAAACCATTTTGGCCGGGGATTTATACACCGTGGAAAAACAACAGTGCGCGCGCAAGGATGATAAAAGCACAGATGCACGCGGGTGCATTCAAAAATATTACACACACAATACCAATGCAGTAAACAAGGAGTGTGAATGGGTCCAAATACCCCCCCCACACACGCCCCTAGTCCTGGTGGACTATTTTGTCATTACTGGCTGTTGTGTGAGCAGGGATGCAGGAATGCAGCATCCAGTAAGTGAAGCCCTTAAGCCCAATGCTTACAGAGGCCCTGCTAGCCCCGTTGTGTTCTGCTAGAAATCACGGCCCACTGAGTCACAGGCCAGTGGAAAATGTCAGATAAACATCACACTGGGAATGAGCTTCCTCTCTCTCTCTCTTGCAGTTTAAGTGGTTTAGGAATAGCACTAGAGATGGAGCTGCTTATTTTAAGTGACACGGTGAGAGTCAAAAGGTCAAATGAAATATACAAGGTTAGAGCATGGCGTAGATGGTGCTGAGTAGATCAGATGACTGAGGCACATGCCAGGGTACGTTGTGGGTTTTTCGCTCTAATTCAAATGCTATGCGGCATGTTATTCTGTCTCAGCAAACATCTCTGCCGTCATCCTCTATTATGGGCCATGCAATAAAGGAGGGAAGTCTTTTGTGTGAGAGGGAGGAACCGAAACCTGAGTCAGAGCTTAAGAGTTCTGCCGCAGAAGAAAACATTGTATTAGGACTGAGCCCGAGACTTGGCTCACCCTGCAAATTGTCTGAATTCACACCTTCGCACAAACATTCGCAGAAGCTTGTCGTAATTTCCTGTGAGACCTGAAAAATAAAAAATAAAAGACAGCCAGGAAAAGCTCTCACTGCAGGCTGGTATTGTAAATCACATGAGGGCAGCTCTGATATTTCATTTCTGCTGAACATTCTCTGCTCATCGACCGCTTGGAGAAAGTAGCCCGTGGAACATCTCTTCCAGTTTCGTGACATTTTACACACAAACCCTGTGCTGCGCTGCAGGTGTGAATCACACTGTGTTACATGTTTGGCAGACATGATTTTTTTATATGTCAAGGTAGTGGTTTCACACATACTTGAAACTTAGTACATATACTTTTTTACTTGACCCCTTAACATGTACTTTTTTTCCAGGTAGCTTTGCAATATTGGAATCGTATTGTCGGACAATGTCACAAACACACACACACACACACACACACACACACACACACACACACACACACACACACACACATACACGTGTCCTGTGATAAACTGTATATGTAGTGTGTATATATATATACTGTATATATATATATATATATATATATATATACACTCAACAAAAATATAAACGCAACACTTTTGTTTTTGCTCCCATTTTTCATGAGATGGACTTAAAGATCTAAAATTCATTCCAGATACACAATTGTACCATTTTCTCAAACATTGTTCACAAATCTGTCTAAATGTGTGATAGTGAGCACTTCTGCTTTGCTGAGATAATCCATCCCACCTCACAGGTGTGCCACATCAAGATGCTGATCTGACATCATGATTAGTGCACAGGTGTGCCTTAGACTGTCCACAATGAAAGGCCACCCTGAAATGTGCAGTTTTGTCTCACAGCAAAATGCCACAGATGCCACAAGCATTGAGGGAGCGTGCAATTGGCATGCTGACAGCAGGAATGTCAACCAGATCTGTTGCTCGTGCATTGAATTTTCATTTCTCCACCATAAGCCGTCTCCAGCAACTTCGCACAGCCATTGAAGAGGAGTGGACCAACATTCCACAGGCCACAATTGACAATCTGATAAACTCTATGCGAAGAAGATGTGTTGCACTGCATGAGGCAAATGGTGGTCACACCAGATACTGACTGGTTCTGAGTCCCCAGACCCCCAATAAAGCAAAAAAATGCACATGTCAGAGTGGCCTTTTATTGTGGACAGTCTAAGGCACACCTGTGCACTAATCATGATGTCAGATCAGCATCTTGATGTGGCACACCTGTGAGGTGGGATGGATTATCTCAGCAAAGCAGAAGTGCTCACTATCACACATTTAGACAGATTTGTGAACAAAGTTTGAGAGAAATGGTACAATTGTGTATCTGGAATGAATTTTAGATCTTTAAGTCCATCTCATGAAAAATGGGAGCAAAAACAAAAGTGTTGCGTTTATATTTTTGTTGAGTGTATATATATATATATATATATATATATATATATATATATATATATATACATATAGTAAACTGTATACTCTGTTTCACATTGCTTTTTCCAGCTTTGGTTTAAAATGGGTGATAATATTTGCATATTATGCAAACTAGACTTTTTACACATTTCCCCACTGCGGCATGGAATCTCTAAAGAACCGTGGGGTTGGACAGGGTGTGGTTGCATAATTTAAGGTTTTAAGTTAAACATATGAATTTTTAAAACTGAATAAAAAATCTCTCCCACAGCACGGAGGTGTCCTTTAATTTGGTATTACAATTCTAACCTCTTTCCTGCAGTTTCAAATACTTGGCAAAGCTGCATTACAGGTTCCTCGGCCCCAGAATCACTTATGTTTCTGCTTTAAGTAATTCCTCTCCAGTTATAGAAGATGAAAAAGCAAATGTTATAGTCCATTCCCTTCAGGACTGCCTCATTGTACTAAATGAGTTCTGGCCAGCCCTTGTAGCTGCTGAAATGAGTGGAGATGAGATGCCCGGTTCCTCCTCCTCCTCCTCCTCCTCCTCCTCTTCCTCGCTGCCATTCACTTGCAGTGGCAACCCGTGATCATGGCAACGGCAGGTCTTTAGCCAGCCCAGTCAGGTCTAGACTGGGCCAAGCTGCAGTAGTCTGCTGGCTGCAGTGCTGAGGCGCTGTGTTTAATTAGGCCCATCCTGCTGAGCTGCTGCTGTTTATTTCCCCTGTGACACTCTGCTGATCTCCACTGAGCAGCCAGAGAGGGAGGGAGAGAGACAGACAGACAGAGAGAGAATCATTATGCACACACCTATACTGTTGCCTCTATATAGGCACAAAGCTACTCACACATACCCGCTCACAGCCAAACACAATAGAGCAAGACTCTCATATGACCTGACTGTAATATGCTATATACACAATCATCTCCGTGCAAATGTTATTCTGTGCACACACAACCACTTCTGAAAGAGACGGTATAGCAGCTCATGGTGCTCAGCCAGTTATCCTCTAGTCTTGATCCTGCACTCCCACATTGTAGCACTGCAGCAATGTGCTAGCCTCACACAGCTCTGAAAAATACTCCAAAGTGTATGCTTCATATTAGCTTTATCATAATGTGGAAACATGATCAAGCGATGAATTGGTTGTGCGTCGCATTTTGACATTTTTGGGAAGAATAAACATATTCACTTTCATGAGAGATGAGAAGATATAGGCTATATGTAAGATTGGGTATCAATCTATGAAACTACCGGTATATTAAGCAAATGGTTACTATGGCTTAACACACAGACTGGAAACAAGGGGTGGTATACCAGCTAGCTACGTGTCATCAACTGTTGTCACCTTAACTGGGGACAGATTCAACAAACAATATGTAATTTGTTAAAGTAGCTACGAGGAACTTTTAAATATTTCTTATTTCTTATGATCATAAATTACACCTAACAGCAAACAAGACCATCAGTGCAAAGAATGCTATTTTTATATAGTTGTTCTTAATGCCTTTGTCATGGGACCGCTCACCCAAGAACAACAGCTGGCGTGGTAAAAACACTACCACTTTTGTCCAAAGGGGGTGCAAGAATGAACACAAACTGAAAGTTCCTCGGAGCACCTTAAGAATTACATTGGGTTGAAAACAGGGGAGCTGAATTAGCCGATCATGAAGGGCGAATTAATATGGGTAGAACATACTGAAACATTTTCATGCCATTTGTTGCCTCTAATTTATGTCAGAATGCTACTGCGACACTTATTGATGGAAAGAAATTCTTGACATTTTTTTTGTTGTCAAAATTGGAAAACACACAGCACCCTCTGTCTCACACACACACAACTGAGAATGGAGTACGTGTCATATGGGGAAAAGGGCAGTGGCTGCGTCACTCTCGTACAAAAATCAATCTGACAAAAAAACAACAACAAAAAAAAAGCAATAGCCTTGACAGCCGTTAAGTTGGGCCAGTGAGTTTCTCGGGATCCCCACAGGGCGGACTCTCCACTGAGTTCTTTTAAACATTAGCTGCTTAATTTAAGTGTGGGTCCAGTGAACGGTAGGTGAATTACTTCTCATCTCGACTGGGAGAAAGTGGAGACGCGGCGGGGAGAAGCATCAGGTCAGCACAACGCTGCATGCCAAATGGGAGAGACAGAGATAGATAGATTGTCGGAAATACAGCTCATTTTTGGAGGACGCGTATTCCCTACGTGCAATCTAAGCTGCTTACCTAAACAGATCTGGAGTGGGGCAGAGATAGACAAACAGGATAAGGGGGCTGTCTGTCCACACACACACAAATGTCCCCTCTTTTTTTAGTTTTCCTCATTGCATCTCAGTTGCTGTGAATTGAAAGCAATTGGAACACATGGCATGCTTTGTGAAATGTGTTTGACTATACTCTGGCACCTACCAAACTGCGAAAGTAGGACTGGCAGAGAAACCATATGGTCTGTGCCAGATCCTCTTTGTTGCACTAAACACAATTTCACACACACACACACACACACACATGTTGATGATTTTCTGCTTTTACATATGAACATTCACCGATGTATGCCCTCTAGTTGTCATGTCAGGCAAACAGAGATGACAGAGTCTAGGTTGGTTTCTCTAGCAGTTATAATGGCATAATGTCAATATGAAAGTCATTCAGATGTTAAAGTTCAGATGAGCTGCCAGTGGACCTATATTACAGCCCCAGGTGTTTAATAAGTACGACATTACAAATTACATTTTTTGTTTCTGGCAGGCATGTTCCCTTGGCCCGTGAGATAAGAAGAGAATATTTTCCGTGATCCACTAAATGGAACGCTTTTTCCTCTTTAGGCTAAATATATGTGAAGAATAATTCATGAGACACACTTTTCCCGCATCCGCCTCGCCTTGTAATTCGTCGGGCCACATGGTGTCATTGTGTCTGGATGATAAAGTGAGTGAAAGAAGCGAAAAGGACATCCAGAAATTCCTTTGAAGTGCACAGCTGTGCTCATATCGGTTTGTGTATGAAGTATAATGAGGGGCCTCCCTGTCACTGTCACCTGTGATAGACTCGTCAGACACCAAATCACTGCGGCTAATGGAGAGATGGACCGGCGGGATACAAAGGAGAGACATTGTTGGACGAGGTTTCGGCGGCACCAATGGGATGCATTATGGGGGATTTATTTATGCTGTTAATGTATTTGAGAGGAGCTCATTTGTCTGTCACCGCGTGTACTTGACTGGAGAGAGGATGGAGATTAGCGGTGGAGCCAATGTGACCTTTCTGTCTGCCTTTCCTTCTCGCCCAAGCTTTGGTATTTTCCTCTGTGCACACCGAGTGACCGTGAACTTGAATTAAGAAAAGGTCCTTGGCAGCAGCGGCGGCGTTTTCTGTACCAAGGCAAAGAGCAATCTCAAATAAGAAAGTGTTTCTTGATCCGGTGCCTTGGTCTAGAACGCTCGGGGAAAAAAAAGGCCTCTAAGACGGAGCTGATTGCTGCCGGTGTGTTTACTTAACCTGATTAGAAAATACACTTATCATTGCACAGGGGTAGGAGAGCGGTGACGTCCAACGTCAATCCAGCTCTTGCGGTATTTGTTTGCTTTAGCCTGTCATCGCAAAATGTAATAAATACAGAGCAGATAAGAAAAAAATCTGATTCATGCTAAAATGAGTTCTCTGGAAAGTCTTTCAGCTTTAAATAACCAGAGATAACAAATTATTAACAATGTAATATATTAATGTTTGTATTAACATAATAACATACTCTGATACTCACACCCAATTTATCTATGGAAGACTCTTAGAAAGACAAACAGTTGCTTAGTGCTTGCCTTGGCAGGAAACAGAATCTGAAGCCAATACAGATTCATAGCACAAAACCTTCTTGCCAAATGTTTGTAAAGATTATGGAGTATAACTGGCAGTTTAATTATTTTTGATAGCACATCATTAGCAACGCTCTCGGTACACATTTCTGTGTCTCTTGTTGGCATCTTGGCAAATGGGACCCATTGTTGATTTCCTTTTTTTTTCCTCCATGTCACCGAAGTTCAGGACAACACTTCTGGCATTGAGAATGATTGGAGAGAGAGAAAGAAAGAGAGAGAGAGAGCAGTGACAAGATGAAGCAAAACAATCGCAACATGATCAAAGCTGCTGAGTTGAAGAGAACACTGTGAACAATGAGCAGGGGGAGGGCGATGTAGTGAAACAGATCACCTCAACACAAGTTTCTCCGACACCGCAGTCTGTGGGATGGAGTGGGGTGGCGTGCGGCTAGATACCATTAATCAAAACTACCATACTAATGTCAAGGAACAGCTTTTGTAGCCCATGGTGTTACTGTACAGCAAGCTCGGGCAAGACGTGCAGAGCTGTAAATGCATCCCAATGAAACAATAGCCTTTTATTTCTCCGGTGATCCCATTATCAGCCAAGGTGTGACGACAGGCAGAATCAAAATAACAACAAAACAGAGTGCGAGGTCCGGTCGCCACTGTACATCATTATCGAACCGACAAGGTAACAACCTCCATTTTGTGCCATGTTCACAATCTGCCTACATGTACATAATTAGCCCATTTCTCCCCTGCAACGAGCATCGCCTGCGGCAGCTGCATCCCTGTAGACAGAGAGAGACGTGTGACACCCATACCCACCGAGCACTGTCATTACACACTGATTGGAGGAGCAGAGAACTCCTGAATGGGGCCCTAATGGTCGCATGTTGGGATAAGGAGCTGGGTAAGGGAATGTAAAAAAACATATAATAGGGTGGTGGAGCTAAATGGAGGCGGTTAACCGAGTGTGATTATAGCCAAATTGTGTTGGAGACCACAAAAGCTTAAAATAACTAGTACTGGTTTCAGTCCTACTGTATGTTGACATTTGCCTCTCTATACAGCAACCGAGGCCTCATTAATACACAGGCCGCAGACATTGTTCTGGTGGTGTATTTTCTCTGTTCACTTAGGGTTTGACTAATGTGGTTTTATAAAAGGCAATAGTTTCACCTTTCTGTGCATTGTTTACACCATAGCATTCATAAGCGCAAAACAAAAATATTGCTTTCTGCTACACTGTGAATATACAGTATATCTACTTTTATTCTACTGAGTGACTGAAACATGTCAGTTCTATGTTTGAATACAACTTAACATGTTAAGGAATTGCAATTGTTGGTATTGCACCTTTAAGAAAGTTAAGAGTTTGTATTGATATACTGTATATTCACCTGAAAACATGGGATACTAATAAACTCACTAATGCATTGAAACCTAAGCTGTAAAATAATATCAACAGTTGGAGGATAAATCATTGCATGCTCATCATTGTACAATACATTAGGCTGTAAACACACATTGAAATTGAAATTGACATTGAAATATGCCAGTGATATTTTCAGTCTGTAGTGTGAGCTTAAATCTCGTCAAATCTCTTAAGTTTGACTCACATATAAAGAAGCTATCTAAAACTGTAAAAACTAGTCTGAACTGCTTTAGACTTATCAGGTCATGCCTCTCCTCTAAGGCATCTCATTTGTATCTGCATGCCATGGTTTTTTCACATCTATCATATTGCATCACTGCCTGGGGCCAGGCCACTAAGTCAGCTACTAGACCTCTATTCTCACTCTATAAACAAGCTTTAAAAATTTTAGACCAGAAGCCACAGAAATGGCACCATTGTAAAATGATTGAGAAATACAATTTGTTGACTTTTTCCAACTTTATAAAATTCTGTTCCTTGAAAGTTGTTTTTAAGTGCCTAAATGGACTGGCCCCACAAGCAATGTCTCAGATCTTTAAAAAGACTGACAACTGCCGGACAATGACAAGGAGTTATAACCAAACAAAACTGTAAAGTTCGAAGATGCAGGACAACATTTGGCCAATTATCTCTCTCAGTGCAAGGTACACACCTATGGAATTCTTTACCATCAGAGATTAAATCCCAAACAGAACTAAAGAGTTTTAGTGTGAAAGCTAAACAGTGGCTCAAGCAGCAGCAGAAATGTGAACATTAACGTCTCTCAAGTTATTTTAATAGAGCACTTTACTAATGTTTAATGCTAAATTTTAATTGTGTTTGAATCTGAAATGTATAACTACAGCTGTGTGTATTGACTCATGGTACCTATTAATTGTATTATTCACTGTATCTCTATCACTGCATTTATTGTATTTAGTATCTTTGATTGTATTTTAAAGCCTGACCCAGGGACAAAGACTGCAAATTAGCTGAAGCTAGACGTCTTATATGCATCACATTTTCCCATTTTTTTGTGGCAATGTTGAATGTATTGTCCCTGTCAAATAAACATTAAAATAAAAAAATAAAAAAAGATTATTCCGTCTTTAATGTATGGTAGATGTGCTTTTGTGCATATTTGTGTGTGTGCGTGTGTGTGTGTGTGTGTGTGTGTGTGTGTGTGCGTGCGTGCCTGTGTGTGTGCGTGTGTGTGTATATATTTTGTGTGTACCACTGTTGACATAGATGCATATAAGCTCCTATTCAGCAGACACTTCTGGGTCAGCTCCTTAGAAAGATTCTAATCCAATCTGTTCCCTCTATGTACAATTAAAACACCGCTCAGAAATACTGTATCTATACCGTGTCCCAATTATATTTTTTCCAAATGCAACATTTCCACAGTGCATGCTCCTCTCCCACTCCTCCAACCTGTAAGTTTTGCTGACAGGGCTCTGAAATGCCTGGATTGTCCGTAGATCTTTTCACGATGCCCCAGATCCATCATTGTAGGGCCATTGAGGCTCATTGTGTGCATCCATTAACTGTATCTTTGGCAGAACCTTACAAAGGGCCAGCTTGGAGAGGGTCACTGGTGCGTGGGCCCCCCGCCATCATAAATCTGCAGTCTAGAGAATAACCTCCCATGTGCTCGGCTAATGGGGCTGTAATCGCTGGTACCACTTCTTGGGTGGGACTGAGGGGAGAGTGTGTATGTGTGTGCGTGTGTGTGTGTGTGTGTGTGTGTGTGCACGTGATGGGAGTTGGGGGGGGCTTTATGAGCGCACAGGGTGCATAAAGCATTACTCATTTGAATGCAAGCTCCGAGACCAATGAGCCCTAACTAATCACCCAGCTTTTTTTGTCTTTTCCACAAAAGTGTTTCTGAAGACACAAATTAGCCAACCATTTTAGAGACACTTCCTTTGTCAAGATATCGATATCAGTCATTGTCTTTATACCCCCGCTCCGCCACTGTGGTAATATCTATATGAATAAAATATAGACTAGAGGACAAGGAATGGTCAAAGCCCTACCCTCACTCACTTTTGGATGGATCTCATTGTTCCTCATTATCGAAGTGGGTCAGTGCCTCTTCACCTCTCTGCTCACCTGTGGAAAAACATATGGGTTTAGAGAGACCTGCAATATTAATGCCCCCCATAAAGCAGCGAGGACATTCTCTGCAACCACATCCTACCATAAATATGGGTTTATGTTTTGGATCTGTACCGGAAACAAGCTCTATGAAACATTATAGCTGTAGTAATTTGTTCCCGTATGCTTGAAGACAAGGTTTTAGAAGCCATTACCTGATTGTCATGATTGTTTACAGCATCTTTAATATGAAACCCAGTGAACTCATATGTTGACTCATAATTTGTAATGTATTGCAAAATCATACCGTGAAGCAATTCCAAATTAATGGCATGTGTAATTATGTTTTCATTTCACTGTAGCAGAGCATGTTAAAGATTCTAAAATGTTATTCACTCCCTTTGACAAAGTGTGAAACCTGGCACCAAAGTCACAAGTTGTTAACTTGTTTAATTTGTTTCCTTGTGCTGTGAATGCGGAGCAGGATTCCTGAGGGCAGTACCATGCAGGTACTAGTGTCTCACTAATTTGCCTGCAGGTCCCTGGGAACAGCGATTTCCCTTGTGCCATATACCTTCATCTAAATTGGGTTATTTTGAGAAAGCTGAACAGGATAAGAGAAGATTCTTTAACACCCTTTGACTACTGTAGATTTCGAGAAATTCGTCACTTTTTTTTACGCTGCTTTTTAAAAATCCTTTCTTCCCTCCACCTCCAGCTTTGTAGGCAGCTCAGTCAGAACATCTCCCACTGGAGTCTGTGAGTGTCCTCGCGAGTAAACAGAGCTCCTATTGGTTTTCCTACCCACACACACTCATCCAAAGGTCCCCCTCTCTTCGCCAATCAGTCCCTGCAAGTCCTGGCAGTCATTAAAGTGTCTGAAACACACAGAGAGAACGTGTCCACCTTAATACTGTCCCTGGGTGCAGGGAGAAGCAGAATGCTGGGATTGGCAAAAAGAGAAGAGTGCCTCTGCTTAAAGGCTCCCAGTCCTCCATTTTCCTTCCTATGGTGGATGATCAAACCCCTGAGGAAGATTCGAGTCAAGTGCTTAGAATTCATCACTTGTTTCCTGCCAAACACTGCAGGGTTACTGGTGGATTGTCGCCAGTTGTATTCTCACATCAATTACATCGTTTAGATAATGGACCAACGCTTGATGTCCAATCATGGCATTTACTCATGAAGCCCCAAAGCATTCAATATGAGATGATTCATGTGAAATTAATAACCATATGCATCACATTGTGTTCATATGTAGTTAAATTAATCATATGTTTGTTTCCGAAGAGTCATTTCCTCTTTCTTTCTCCATTCATTCTGGAGTTTATTTTTGTTTCATTGTAAACAATTTCCCCATTGACAGTTTAATTTAATGTCCCTTTTTTTCTTTTCAAAATCCATATTTTCTTTATAGCTCAACCACTGCTATCATGCTAGTTAGCTCCTGTTAGCTACAACAACAAATCCAATCAATCAGGCTAGGTAGATAGCGTGTGCCGCGTTGTTAGGCTAGATACATGAATCAGTTGTTAACTGACAATATTACCGCCTTATGGTCTCGCTAACAGGTTACTTTTCATATAAATGAATGTCGGTTACATTGATGCCATGCCTAACGAGTTGACACACAGTTTAATAAGTCTATCAGCTCCACAAAACTCTCTCTGTATTTCTCAGTATGGCAGCGTTTACAAACTGGTGTCGCCCCCTGTGGCACAGGAGCTCAGAAAAATCGAAAGAAGCACCTAAATAATGTTTAAGTTGTTGATTCTACAACTAAGAATGTACCTGGATGTACAGCAGAAGGTATAAAATCCATGCGCAATCATCATACTCAGAATTCCTCATGGGGGCGACAGAAGTTACACACTTAAGCTTTAAGTTGGTCAATGAGAATGCTAATTTGTTTCAACACTAAGAGAATGATTATATGGAGTCATAAATGAAGACATTCTAAATACGTTTCTTTCTCGGCTTTTTTCCCGGCTCTTGCAATATCATCGTTAGCTTTAACTATGAGTGACCTGTCATGAAAGCCTTGGGAAGTGTGTGGGTGTCTCCATATGGTTCACTGTAAGCCATGAGGAGATAATAACACTTAAACACTAACTGAAACTGCATAAACAGAATGCATCTAAATGAGTAGTTCTATTATTATTGTTATTTGTTCTTTACTCTTCATGACAGAAATGATATGCTTTCTCTGATTTACAGCTGTGACACTTTCATTATTATAAGTGAAGAGTCGTGTGGAGTCGGCTAATACACCAGAGATAACCATATCAGATATTCATCCGAGGTAATTTCCAATATGTAAACATGTTTTTTGTCCTTGAAAGGGTTGTGCCCAATAGTCCAGCAGCAATGATAGATGACCAGTTGTCCACCCGTGCGTTATACTCACCGCTCCTCCGAAACGTGCTCATCAGATGCGTAGATTACCATTCCACTCAGGTCCATCTTCTGCGTGCTGGGACAGAAAGCCGAGGCTCTGCGTAATATTAAATACATGTGCAAACAGGCAAGCGCGCAAATAAATAAATAAAGAGAAATATTTACGACTACCTGTTGGATGTCGTTTGCAAAAGTGGTTTCCAGATCACTCATTCATACAAAATGTTTTAGTAAATGGAAGACATTGCACCTAAAGGCATTTCGCTGTGGGCTTTCAGTTGGAGATCAGATTATCTTTATCCTTGCACAAGGGCTAATTTTAGAGCTTGTGAATATTCAAAACAAAATAAGTCATACTACTTTGTGCTTTATCCTTTATCTGTCTCTCTTCTTGTGTAAAATACACAACGTATATAACTTATATACACAGTTTTACAACATGGATAATTTACCGGTAAAAAAAAACGTACTCTGTAAATATTACTGTGATGTCACAGTAAAAGACATCACAGTAATATTTACAAAGAAAGTATTTTTTTAACCCTATATTTCTCTTTCTGTGATGTCACGAGAAAGAGAAATATAGGGTTAAAAAAAACACTCTTTCTGCCTTTTCTCAGGCTAGGATGAACCGATTTCAATTTTTTCCGCACATTTATACTACATAGGATCTCAGAATTCAATACACCTTCATATTCAAACCGGTGAAGTAGGCCTTTAAAGATGGAGTCAGCGATTCTGGAAAATGCTTTACACTGGATTTTGATTTTAATGCACACACAGTACTGACAGGTACAGTAGCTGATGAGGTGAGGAGATATTCACCGAATTTGACAAAAAAGTTATTTTGACAACAAGCATTCAGAATACCTGATCCACCTTTAATGGGATATGTAGATGGTCTTTAAAAATATTTCTTTCTTTCTTTCTATCTCTCTTTCTTTGTGTTTTTCCTACTAAATTGTGTCCTCTTTCTCGTTCAGACAAAATCTAGGTGGCCTGCTACTGGAATTGCCACAGTAGTTCTGAGGAGCTGTGACAGGTCTGAAGATGTCCCCAGCATATCTATGAGAAAAAAAAATCCACAATATAGCCATTGCTTAAACCCACTGCAGCACAATGGAACCATAAAAAGCCAGCCGCATGTGTCAGAAAAGCTGACTGACAGAATAGAACAGGGTAGAAGTGGGGGAAAATGTGAACGACTGAGGCAAGGTTCACCTTTATCTTATTATAAGGTGTGATTGATCACAGGATCATGCCATTAATGGTGTTGGAGCTCACTTGCAGACACCGGCTTAAAAAAAGGTGGTGCTGCCACATTATTGTGCAGTGCTGTTCCTCGACAGGGTGGCAATATCCTCCGCTTCTGACTCGCTTTTCACAGTCTTTTCATAGAGATTGCCTTGAGTTATAGGAGATTTGAATTATTTTTTCTATATAAAAACCTGGTTACAGCTCTTTTGAAAGCCTACTTTGCATATGAATGTTTCTCAACTTCCACTCATCAGACTACAACTTAGAAATCATTGGCTCTGCATAGTCATTCCAGGACTAATGCATCTTAATGACATCTCTTTGGTTCCTATTTAAGACACTAATGGGCAGTAACGGATTCCAACCTGTGGTGTGTTATATTAAATTAATTATCGATTTCGGGCTCATATGCAATTGATGTCTCAGTCCTTGGATACCTTGTTATTGATGCGTTCTCACCGAGGTTGTTAAGCATGTCTGATCCCAAAGAACGCATCAGGCTGGCTGCAAAGTTGGAAGCAGGTACACAACGACACAACATGCATGCAGAGACATTTTGGGGGCAGCAGCAGCAATGCAATTTGTCGTCCACAGCCAAACGAGGGAAATCAATGAAACATACATGCAGAGTCGCATTCACAGTGACCCACTCAGCTGTGGCGTCGAGGATGTGGATAATGAGCTGAAATTGTCATGTTCGGTATTAATGGCGGCCGTGATTTCCGCCATATTTTACACTTAATTAGAATTAATTTGTGTTATTGTTTCAACGTTGGCTCTGTCAGTGAGGAACAGCATATGAAAAGGGATTTAATGAGGTCTTCTGACATGGTGTGAATACATAATGAATTTCTATAACATATAAAATTTAATTAGTCAACATACTTATAAATGTTTCAACTTATTCCACTTAACCATATATTTACTGGTTAGATGCCTAACTCTGTAGCTGGTTCTATTCTCATACTCACTGCACTGAATATGTGTATTTCTTGGGCTGAATTCTTTGCTCTGCACACTGCTGCCAGAAAAAAACAATATATAAACGGCCATATAAAAAAAGGCACCCTGGCATTTGTAATCGTTTCTTTTGTCTCTTGCATTGTTGCCGTTTGTGTACCTGACCTGAACATAGCAGACCCAGTATGTTCCACAAACTGATAATAAAGAGGATTGGGGAGTTCTGTGATCAGGGGCTTTTCTGTCTTTGGCAGGCATGCATTTGTGCTAGTTCATATAGTGAAGAGTTTGTGGGTATCTTAGCTTTGGCATCTGTCTTTGTTTAACAGAGGAAATAGTTTCTACACTGCAGGAGGAATCAAAACATCTCAACACTTAAAGCCGGCATAATGAAGGGGGGCTTTTTATGATACGACCTGATTGAGCCGGCAGCAGTTTAAGACAACAGCGTACAAAAATAAACTTAGCAAACTATATTGAAAACAACAAGCGTAAAGGTTCATCTTATGTTGAGGTCAACTGAATTTTCCAGGGCAGTGAATAATCCTGCCTCAGTGTCATGCTGCACACCACACCTCAGCAGTGTGAGATTGGGCCTGTCTATGTATTTGTTTGCCCGTAATACAATTTGTCCGTGCTATAAACAAGTTGAGTGAGGCAGTCCTCTCACTGCTTTAGTTGAGGAATACTTATTTGTGCTGTCCTGTTCTTTTTGTTTGTTTCTAACAAAAAATAAATAAAAATAAAAGAGAATAAAACATATATGTTGCGAGCGATTCAGGTTCCAATTTTCTTTTTTAAACACACACATACCTGTACTTCTCATGCTCCCTTCACTGTTGGAGTTATTTAGGTGTAATTGTAGCTATGAAAAATAGAAGTGTTTTTCATACTGGCAAGCTAAAAAGTAATTTAGCTCTGTAACTTGCAACATAAATCAACCTCTCTGCAGATTTCATCTAGTGCAGCAATAACTGGATGTATTTTTTTATATATATATTTACTTTTTTATCCTTGCCATCCACAATAGACATGCAGATGAGCCGAGGACTCTGTTGCAATAAGCCTCAATGTGACACTTCTGAAATATTCCCCAGTGTAAAAATCTTGACTTGGAATATATGGATTTCTGAAGCACAAGCTTGTTTAAAAAAATAATAGAATGAAAAAAATAAAAACTTCCACGTCAGAAAGACCGACAGCGGAGATGTTGCCGGAATAAAATAACCCTTACGCAACTCCACTTAGAATTGAGGGTAAAGGGTCAAATCAAGAATTATGGCCTTAAGACAAATTATTCAGAGGTCAAAACCCATCTTCCGGGCACCCTGAAAATCTCTCTTCTCTATGTTACACCTTTTGGGATTAGCTATAGGCCAACATTTTATTAGCATGAAATATCAGTTTTGAGCAATTTCTTCTATCATGGAAATTTTGTCAATTGAATTTCAAGTGCAAAAAGGATTAAAGGGAGCTTAAAATGACTGTGTTCATCACTGCAGCACACTCCAATCACAGTGGACGGTTTGACACCTGTCAGAATTGACTGATGATTTTTTTCTGAGCCGCTGATTCATTGCCCTGTTTCAGTAATTAGCTGTAATTCATGTCAAACCAAAACACGAGGCCAGTGAAAACAATCTCCAACGGATGTGCTGCTCTCATATCACGTCCGGCTGTCTTTGACAATGTTTGAATGAAAGCTGGTGTTCTTTTAGAGTGACGTTGCTCTGGAGTTTTTTTTTTTTTTTTTTTTCCTGTCCAGGCTGATGGCTTGTCACTGCAGCCCTCGGCTATCCCTACGAATGGGTGACTACAATAGACTCAGCAGACAGGAAAGACTGGCCTGCCCAGTGGCCCCCTTTCTCCCCCATACAGACAATAATGTAACGACCCAGTTGTACAATCAGCAGCACATTGATCTCAGGGCCTGTCTAGCCTTGAGCACATTTATTAGCCACTGATCATGGAAGTCCTTCCTTCACTAGTCACCAGCGAGACCACAGGAAACGGCAATACATTTGTTCTCTTTGGAAAGAAATGATCTAGTTATTGCACCGAATGTGGCCAAGGGACATAAAGACTTAATGACAAGAGGGTGACAGAATGTCAAGTCTTTAAAAGCGTGAATAAATCTTAGGGCTCTCGAGGGAGTCTTTGTATTCCTTCTTTTTTTCCTTACTGTTCTTTTTCCCCGTCATATTTTTTTTTTGTTGCATAATTTATTTCCGAGGAGAATAAAAAAAAATCTAAAAGTATTTCTCTCTAGGGTGCGCCCTTCCGATTTGCTTTTGCTTAATGGAATTGTTTGGGAGTTTTCTTTTTTTTGTTGGCCGGTTGCGATAAAGAAGGTAGACACACGCCTGTGAGTGTGTTTTAGGGGAGATGTGTGTGTATGTGTGTGTGTGCGTGCGTGTGCATGCGTGCAGAGTGCGTGTGTGTGTTTGTGTGTCAGAGAGAGAGAGAGAGAGAAAGAGAGCGAGAGAGAGAAAGAAAGAGATGGCCTGGGTGTGAATGTGTGCACATGGTCCATGATTACATTACCTTTGTGGAGCACATCAACCATTCATGCAAGAGGAACCACAGGCGAGATGAGAAATGGGTACCGTGTGCTCGCAGGCAGCAGAAAGTGACATTGAACGTTCATATACAAGCTGAAAATCTCATGCTTAGCCGATATGCATCTTAAGGGGGAAAAAATGGGCGTGCATCATTTTTATCTTCACACCTCCCCCTCCACCCTACCCTCTCCTTGCCTTTCTTTGACCAGGGTGTCACTGAGAATAATGGCAGGACGGGGCCTGATAAATGAGAGCTGATAAATCAGTATCGTGAACACAGACAGAAGAATATCTGCTGAAACAGAGGGAGGGCCATTGGAGAGATATCTGACTGCAGTCGGTGAGGACACAGGGAGCTGTAGATCAAGGCTGGGTGTTGGTGAGATCGCCGCGCCAAAAAAAAGAAAGAAAAAAGACTCAAGTGCAGGTCCCTTCCACCTCTCGTGGCTGAAGCAATCCAAACAAATTGATCTGATATTATACTTAGTGGGCAACGAGGTAGAAATGAAATGTATGGATTCTACGCCAAGTGACTAGGTCCACACACACACACACACATGCATTAAATGCTGCAAAAGTGCCCCGTGTGTGCGCACTCTGTCATCCGGCCTGCTTACTTATTCATTCCAAGGTAGCGTGCAGGGGCTGGGAAACCATAAGAAATATGCTCTTGCATGCTGCAGGGCCAGAATTTTCTATCGATAGCCAGGGTAGCATCCATCTTCCAAAAGTCCACCAAAGGTCAGACGCAGCATAACTTAGAGGCTGGTTTGCATCGGATTCTAGTCTGCATTCTGCATGTTTACCAGCAGTCCCCCCCACGGAGGCTGGGTGGCTCAACACTGTGACACTTGTTCAGCCGTCCAGACACGCACACACACACCCACACACACACACACACACACATGAATGCATAAAAAAACACACACACACACACACACACACACACACACACACACACACACACACACACACACACACACACACACACACACAAACTAAGGAGCTGAGGATGGCCGTCTTGTAAATCTGCGTTGGTGAGGGGGTGTTGGTGAAAGCATTGTTTCACAGTCAATAAAAGGGGCCCAGGGGTGCTTGTAAGAACAGCAATATGCAGCCATTTTCCAAAGAGAACATCCTGGGAGTACACAGTAGTTACAAGTTGAGTTCCTCCTCTTGTTCGGAGATAGTGCCCAGCACATATTGCAGTTTCTAATGGAAAAAGATATGGAGTCGCTGGAATGCAATGTGTGCATGAGAGCAAGGATTTGCTCCGGGATATACAACAAAGTCCACAATGCTAACAAGCAAACGATAGCAGGTTCATTATTTATTTATGGCTTTGTGTTCCTGAGGTGTTTGCTTTTCTTTTTTTCCAAACTTGCATTTTGTATGTCAAAGACACTCACAATAGACAGATGAAAACCAATGGCATTCCCATCCAACTTAATTAGCTTTGCAAATAATTTCCTGCATATTAGAATAAGAAAAAAAAATCCCCCTTCCCATTACTATTTTTATCCATTCACCAGCTAGCTAAAAGGTGCAAATGAGATGCTATTTTTGAGCAATTATTTCACCCATCCTTCCATATGGCAAATCAATGATGAAAAAAATGCTTCTCACACAATCGTCATTCCAATTACAGCTCGGTCTGTCAATGTCAATGAATATAACCCCCCCGCATACATTGTCCTTTAATTTGCCATACATCCTGACAGAAGCAGCAGCAACCCCTGTTTCCCTTGCATTGTTAAACAGCCTCCAACGCTACATGTCTATAAACGGCACGTACAGATGGCTATGTTTTGGGTGTGGCTAAACTACAGAGCTTTTATGTCGCGGGCTCTTTAAGATTGACGGCTTTCCTTGGGGGATAATCCATGTTGTGAAATTGAAGTGCAGCGCTGGAATATCAATTTTTTTCTTCTCCCGCCTCTGCTGAGGGTTAAAAAATGAAAAAGAACTCGACTGCTTGGCGGATATGAACCCGTTGGTGTAATCCGAACATCAAGAAGACAATGCGGTGGGGTGGGAGAGCAGGTAAAGGTGGGGAAACGGCAGCCCCAGGAAGTGGACAAATGTACACTGTAGCAGCATGCTGCAACTTTAAAGCTATTCATCTTTTGGGATAGTGTGACGTTTTGGGGAAAAGCTTCTTTTTTTTCTGGCGGAGGGTAAGAAGAAAAGATCAATGCCACACTCCAATCGGCAGACCGTCAGCTTGCTGGCTGTAGCTGTTAAAAAGAGTGAAATAGCTTCCCTGTCTCCATTGGGACATTACGGAATTCACCAAAGTATTTCCACCCAAAGCATTTCTAAAGCTAATTAACATGCAGTGACAAATGCTTCAGCTAAGAAATAAACCAGCAACTAATTTGTTAGAAACAGGCAAACATTTTCTGTGGTCAGTGCTATTAGGCTAACTTTTGGCGGTCTTTTATTACCATATCTTCATTCTGCGCCAGGCTAGTTGTTTCCCCACTTTTTTATGGACTTCGTGCCAACCTTAGCTAACCCTCCCCCTGCTGGCTGAAACTTTATATTTAATGGACAGACATGAAAGTAGTATCGATCTTTGTCTCCATCTCTCCACCAGGAAGCAAAAAAATTAATTAAAAATTGAATTTCCCAAAATGTCAAAGTATTCCTTTAATGTTGTGAAAGCATTCCTCTTAAAGTAGGCCTACGTCCTGCTTGGCTGCACAGTTGTTAACGTTGGGCACGTCTAAGCTGCAAAAAGTATTTGATGAAGCCCTTTCTTGAGATGTTCAGCCACTTACCACATCAATGCCTGGCTGAGATCAAAGCAGAGAAACTAGTTAGGCAAAGGTTTAAGTGGCTTCTATTAGAGCTGAAAAAAAAACATTGAATCCAGCTGTGATTTTTAGCAAAACAAATTTGACTCATTTGCAGTTGAAAAAACACATCGAGGTCAGTGACGCCTAATCCAAATGGGCGTCGTCAGAATTTCGTGTTGCTCCTGGCGAACACAGTGCGTATCTAGGCACACTCTGAGCGAATTCTGATACGCACCAGACGAGGTTGATAAAAAAAATAAGTACTTTGTAAGAATAACTTCCTAGCCTCGTGCATGGAGGATGTAAGAACTACCGGTGTTCTTAAGAGGAACAGGATGTGGAACTGATTAACAGCGAGCAGCGACACTGATTACACCGGCTGAAAAACAAAAGGCCTGTACCGGTTCACTGCTTGTATTATAATAGACATTCATTGCCTTTTTTATTTTTATTTTTTTGAGGGCTACGAAGAAGAAGAAGAAAAAAAAAACTTGCTCCTGTCTAATATAGTGGAATTAATAAGCCATGTCCCCATCTATTCAGCTGGGTGCCAGAGGTGGCTCTGTGAATTCCAAGTCCCAAAGGTAACAGAGTAGAGAGAGAGAGAGAGAGAGAGAGAGAGAGAGAGAGAGAGAGAGAGAGAGAGAGAGAGAGAGAGAGAGAGAGAGAGAGAGAGAGAGAGAGAGAGAGAGAGAGAGAGAGAGAGAGAGAGAGAGAGGGGAAAGGAAGGGCAGGTGAAGGCTAAATGGCATCATCTAAATACGCCGAACGCGCGACAGCTGAACAGATCGTTACCGCATGCCACCACCACCGTGTACAGTACAGTACACACACACACACATACGTCACTTTCATCTTCACCCTTCCATGTCCCAGGTGTGTATATATATATATATACATTGGCACCCTAGGGACAGTTTTTGGAGGCGTTCTTCCTTTTAAGGTCAAGCCAATCTGACCTACAGTACAAATCCCTAATAGCACACAGGTGCTGAATGGATTTTGGCATTTCCCTGAGCTTTTGTCCTTGACTTGATTTGGGAGAGATAGTGTTACAGAAAAAGCTTTTTGTTATGCTTCTTAGCGTGCAAGTTACATAACCTACGATCTGCAGCCTTTTGCTTGAACACAATGTGTGCAAACAACAGATAAATAACGACTATGAATGATTTATTCTCCCCTTTGGTAGGATATTGTGCAATTAACTTTTTTTTGTTTGTTTGTTTAAAGCCATTGTCCTTTGAGATGGATTGCACAATTCACAATCTAATTAAGCCTCTGCAACAATGCTGAGTTAGAGCAAAAGCAAATAAATAAAGAGGCGGTTTTAGCTCCAAAATTAGCATTTTATTTGGATGGTTGGGGTCAGAGATGTTTAATAATTTTTTCTCAAGAACACATGGTCATCCACAAGGCTTAAGTCCAAAACCTTTCCCAGTCTTAAAGCTGATTCAGTAATTAGTGCCTAGCATGTCAACCCAGTTCCCACCCTCCCCATCCCACCTTTTTGGTACAAATTCAACAGTTGTGCTGACAAGATCACTACTTTTAGATTTTTCTTTTATACAAAAAACTCTCTTAACTTCTACACATTTAATGTCACCCAGATTTTTATTTATTTTTTCACTTTGTAAATAAATTTGGGAAACAACACTTTTGTCATTTTGTTGTCATGAAAAGATAGAAACATGCAAAAAACTTGAATTTGTAGTCCAAATTATACATTTACAAGTTTGGAACCTTTTGCACTTCTTCATAATACTACATCGAAAGAAAAAGATAAAAGAAAAAAAAAACATTATGTACACACATCTTTTTACAGTGAAGCAAAACTTGAAAATATCAGATGATGACTAAGGCGAATGAAGTGTACATAGATTAGACCAGAACAGATTTTTTTTGTTGTTTTTGTGAAATACTACATCACTTCAGAAAAAAAAGAAAAACAAATCTGCTACAAAAGTATGATTCATAACTCCCTTTATTTGCAACCAGCTGCATAATTTTTTTTTTTTTTGTGAAAAAGTCTAGAAGTCTAGCGTACTGTACAGTGCTGCTCTTAGTTGTTTTTCTTTCCATCCTAGCTAATCCAAGCTAACAGATGATCCTTCATTTCTTCGTCTTCATTGCAGTCTATTTAAATAATCTTCAACAAACAGGAGCATTGTGTAACCAAAGAAAAAAAGCATGTAGAAGCATACCAGAGTGTTACATACTGTTTGAAATCACTCCAAAAGTCAGTACCATTAAAGCCTTGAACATAAAACTAATCGTTTAGATCCCAAAAAATGTACAAAAAGGCACATTATATCCCAGTGCTTCTGTACTGTGAAATTCAAGTGTAACTGAGCGCATTCAATATCAACAATCCAAGTGGTGACAGTCCACCAGTGTTGTCTCCCACATCCTCCATAACTGGACCCACAGCCTATGTCAAAAGCTTTCAACAAGCATATGTATGCGTAGACTACAACAATAAGCCTAGGTTGGTTTGTTTTGTTTTTTGAAAAACTTTTTCGGAATCAATGTTTATTTTAATTTTTTTGTTTCTTTTCTTGTCACAGTTCCGTCACTCTTCTCAGGGAATATCAAGAAGCTGTCCATTGTCCATCAAACAGGAAACCTTTTTTTCCTTTTTCGTCTTTTTTTTCTCCACAATGTAATTTTTCATCTCTTCATTCTTTCGATTGGTGGGGGGGGGGGGGAGAGGGGGGGTTTGGCTGTTAAAGTCCTTAGTCGTCGCTTCCGCCGTACATGTCTGCCAGTTTTCTAAAGCGAGGGCCCCAGTCGCTGAGGTAATCGTAGTCCTGGTCGCCCCCGCTGCTGGAGGAGTTGAGGGAGCTGAGGGAGCCCGCCGTGGAGCCGCTGCCCTCGTAGTCAAACACTAGCAGGGAGTCGTAGGGAGGAGCGGTGGGGTCGTTGTCTGCTGCCTTCAGTCCCTATACAGAGGAGAGAGGGGGGGGGGGGGGGAAATAAAACCAGGCTTAGATGAAGGAAATTAAGCCACGTCTGCTGCACACCCAAGACTGTCTGCAGTAAGGAGAGAGAGCCACATCAACACAACTGCCTCCCCTCCCCTCCCCTCCCTCCCCTCCCCCCTTCTACTGCAGCACACGAGCACGGGCTAATCTGTCTTAAAACCCAGTCTGTGGTTCAAACCGCCACTCGTTCAGGAAATAAGATTAATCGGGCTCTGGTGTTCCTGCGGTGGTTTCTTTTCCTCTTGTGTTGTGGTTCTCGGACTTCTCGGGATGTTTTCTGGGAATGCACTAGGATTATCTGGTTCTTGATCAAAAGCCAAGATTGAGGCATGACCAGCCAGCGGACGAGCATCATCTAGAATCATAACCCCCCCCCCCCCCTCCCCTTCCCCCACTGACCCCTTTAGCAAGACCGCTCTCTATCTCTCCCTCTCTCTCTTTCTCTCTTCAAGGACTATTTGGCAGGCGGTACAACTATGGCACTGACACTTTGTGATCTATTATCTAGAAACTAATATCTTTGATTTATCAATTTTTATCAGGCTCCTGCTGAAACGAGGCAGGGAAGAGGAGCACATGTGTTATTATCGTGGTGCTGTTGATTGGGGTGGTTCTATTTTGAAGATTGTGCTCGACATTCCCAGAAATCCGCACGGTGTCACGAGCGTTCCTCATGGATCGCTATTGATTTTTAGCCCCTTCCCTTAACGGGACTCAAGAGACTTGATGGATTGCTAATCTAGGAGTTGAGATGCGCTTCGGCCATGAACCACTCTAGATCCAAGCCTGTTTTTTTCTCCCTCTTATTAGATGAGGTATACCACCCCAACGAATAATAAATGAATTAACAGAAGTGACGTGACACCACACCGAGAAACGAGGCCTCCGCTCATCGGGAACTTGTCTAAGACTTATAGTATCCTCTGTGCTGCCATTGTAGTGCTGAAATGCTCTGAAATAAAAAGATGGATTGAAATAAAGTGCCCAGGCACTTAGCGATTATTTTCCACTTGTTAGCTTTCGTGAAGTATTAGGGCTTAGGGGCCGGTGGTGCTGATAATTCGGTGAGAAATATGACGGATGGATCGTTTATTACAATTACAACTATAATGGCTCTGCTAGTTATAGACCCCCCCCCCCTTCCCCCCATCTAAGACCAAAACCTCCCTGGCAGTTTCATCTGTCTAGTCTATCACAGAACTCATGGCACGTAATTTCATTATCGAGTCATCCACTGTGCTGGAGACAATCGCCATTCTCGGTGGAATGGTGAGCCGTCATTACTTTTTTTATTTGGAGTCAGTCTGTCCTGCTGATAACAAAAGACGTGTGTAATAAAACCCACTGGCATTTCTATTCAAGAGACAACCTTGCAATGCCGGTGACTGAAACGAGGCGCCGTGCAAAACATTAAAGACAATCATACAAGCTTTTGTGGCACTGCGTCCACCTGTGACCAACAGAGGTTATGTGTAGTTGGTCCTGATGTATCTAATGTTACAACCCCCCAGTACTGGGAACAAACCAGGAGCTGACTAATAGACCGTTTGTTTGTCTGACTGTGAAGTTAAGGTCTTTATGCTAAAACCTACGCCTTGTTTTTTTTTGTCCCTCTAATTTAATTAAGAGCCACAAGCTCCTGGGGGCGTGTGCACATTACAGATCAGACCCCCTCCCTCCCTCCCTCCCTCCCTCACTCCATCCCTCTCTGTCTCCCCGCTCCTCTGGCAGCCAGCCCCTTATCAGTTGGGTCAGATTCCGATGGAGCTAGCTACCATGACTGAGCATTAGCGACATTCAAATCTGGGGACTAAAAACAGATAAACGTTCGCCCTTCCTTTTGCAACGAGCGTTTTTTTTCTGGGTCAGGACTGCTCAGTCTTAAAAACGCTATTAAAAAGGTCTTGAGAGAATATTAAAACAACTGGTCTGATGAAAGATGGTGTGCACTGGGAATCCTGCTCTTTATCGAGCAGTGCAAAAACATTAAACTTCACTTAATGTCGGCCCGTTTCGACAAGTGTATTAGGGCGCATTCGTGAGACGCAGCAAGAGTGAAAATTAGGAGGGGGGGGGAATGAGGTGAAAGGATCTGAGAGATGGATGGTCGCGCAGCAGAGCTGAAAGATCAAGTTCTAATCTAAAAACATGGGCGCCATCCAAAAACTAGGAGAGAGCTCCATTTGTAATGCAGTGAAACTCTTGTCTGTTGGAGCTTGTAAAAAATACATGACTGCTCTTTTCATTTTACATTCTCCCTTCATGCTGCAGTCAATGATGGCCTCGGGGCAAACAGGGGCGCTGCGAACGGCGCACTCCAATAGAAAGCCAATGCATTGCCTCTCATCTCCTATTTCTATGCTGACACATCTATAACTGTTCTTTGGTGGAAAAGTGAGGAGAAAAACAATTATATCTAAGCGAGTTAGCATCATATAGTATTCGGGCTTTATGCATGTCTGACCTCATATATGTGAGATGAGAAAAGTTTCTACTTTCTGCTGGGGGGAAAAGATGAAAACAATTCTGAAAAACAAACAAAAAAGACAATCGATTCAATCTAAAGTAATCTTTGTTTTTCGCTCCACTACAAGGCACTGCACCAACGCCTAATGCTGAATCGTATGAAACAAATTGTTTATTCAGATACAAGTTGATTATAAGAAAGTCATCGAGCTTGAAAATGAAATTCTGGAGCTTTGTGACAGCACTGATCCTTTTCATTTCAGCTCTCTCCCCCCACCCCCCTTGGGATTTGATTACACCGTGGCAACACAACCATCGCATTTAAAAAAATAATAATTTTGTTGACTCGTGCTGCGTGCTCCGGCCGCATGGGGAGCTTACCTCGTTAATGAAGTCTCCGATGTCTCCAGGGTGGGGTGCTGCTGACCTCATGGGGTATTGGGGCTCCGGGTGGAGGGGACGCTCGTCTAGACGGCGGATTCCCACCGGCTTGATGGCATCAGGCTCTATCGTGTCCGGCTGCTGGAGTTGACTCAGGTCGTAATCCTGGGGAACACATAAGAGACAGATGGGAGTTAGCTGAGCAGCGTGACAAGAGCCCAGACCCAAGTGTGCATATGTGTGCATGCGTGTGTGTGTGTGTGTGTGTGTGTGTGTTTTTATACATGCATCAGGAGCAAGAGAAGTTCAACTGAGGGGAGAAGAATTTAAAGTTAGAATAGAGCAGGAAAGAGTTGAGAGGAACACGTGGGCAGCTTTAATCTTCTTGTCTGTGAAGCACAAGCCCAGGGACAATTTGACACATAAAAAGAGAGGCAGCGCTGAGGGGGTCCAAGCCGAGGACCACATCATACGCTGCAAGAGTGTTTGTACTTGTGCGCGCCGTGCTGCAGGAAGGAGGATGTGCAGGCGACTGTTTTGCTCTAATCAATGCCCAGACACGGGATGGTGGATATGCATAAGCCCATTGCTAATCCTATTAACATTACCAAGGCAACCTGAATGGCTCGCACTTTGTGCAAAGTCATGGGCAAAGGGAAGTTAAGAGGAGAACAGGGGGAGGGGGGTGGAGAGAAAAGGAGTTTGGAGAGTACTGGTGTGCTGTGAAGAGCAGAGCTGAGCTGAATGACTGGATGGTATCACGGTGACAGCAGATATGATAGAGGGAAAAAAACACCATTTGAGAATCAGGGTGTGTGCCTAATAAGCGTGCATGATGGATTGTCCCCTCTTTAGAAAAGATTTTCAGTAATCCATCCATCTCTAATATCCCCCCCTTCAAATTTGTCTTTGCTCAGCTGCACATATACCTACTGTGAAGACAGCTTCTTGCATGCACACTGACTCCCAGGGGGAAAAAAAGAGGCTGCACGTGCTCCAATGTTAAAATAAACATGAGAATAAATATAAACCCTCTGATGTACAAACAACCGAGGTGTACTAGCAGGACTAAGCGCGCGGGCACTTGACAAACACCTACTCGACTCCACACTAACCAGTATCATCGCAAATCAACACACACATTGATTATTCATGTGTAATTTGATTTCATGGGGGATGACAGTAAACCACCCGCGGCTAGCTGGAGAAATACCGCGGTCATCGCAATAACACCAGCCCATTATATTTGGTCTATTTCAGTCTCCTGTTTGACCTTCTCTGAGGGGTCAGGAGCTAGTGACAGGAATGACAACAGAGACGTATAATGGCTAAACTAGGCAGGACGCTCTAATGACATACCAGCCTCCCCCCCCCCTTCAGGGGATCCACTCCTAACGCATACATTGGGTTGGGTGAAATGGCTGCCCCGAGCACTCATGACCCACATTCAGACGTTGGGAGACTGAACCCGGCTCAGCCTCTCACACACCGATCTACTGTGAGACTTGAGCTGAGCTATTTCAAAAGACGACCAAGTTCATTATTTTCTTTTTTGCCAGAATTCCTACCGATAATAATATTGTCCCCACTTGTTCAATTCTTGAATCTGGGACAGCAGCAACATCACTAAAATAATTCCAAAAACTGTTTTTCAATTTTCATTTCATGTCCGTTCAACATAATAACAGAGCCAAAAGCTGGTTATCGTAGCTTAGCTGAAAACATAGGTGCTAAGACGATTTTGTAACTTTTAGACGGTCCCAGGCTAGGTGTTTACCCCCTTTTTTCCCCACTCTATGTGCTTAGTTAACTTCTTACTGACCTTATCCTCTAACACTTGATTAGAAGCCGAATAAGTGTTTTTCTCAACACTTTAAACTATTCCATTAATTCCGACTGCTCATGTTTCTTGTTCTGGTGTCGCTGTGATCTCAAATCTCAGCAATTACTTCCTTTGTGCAAAAATAAGCTCCAAATTGCAATAAAGCTGAATAGTCTAAGATAAGAGATGGTACAGTTCCTCTGACACGCTAAACTTGTCTTTACCTCCGGTGAAGCACATACATGAAGCACTTGTTCTATCTGCATAAACAGGCCTGATTCGTGTCGTTTCTCTCACCGCATGGGATTGAAAAAACAAATCAACACATTTTGCAAAGCACGCCTCCAATGCCTCACGCCGTCTGAGGTTAATGTGCATCACATTATTTTGAGGTCATGTGAAGATGCGGATGACTCATCACTGTTTTGCATATATCTTTACACCTGGGAAAAACTGTGAGCGACAACGTCTCAATTCAGTGTCGTTTTGGGGAATTATTTCTACCATGTGCCTGAGAGCCTGATGAGCTGTCTGCCGTTGATGAAATGAGCGCTTCACAAACCAATACAAACCAGAAGCAATGGTGGCAGCAGCAACTAAAATCATATACTCCGGGAGCGCCCGAAGGTCTGACACTTCAATTTCCTCCTCAGTGGGAGATAGGGAGAACAGAGGTTGGCATTATACAGATCACATCGCTTGGAAAGAAAAGGGCCATTTTTTACCCAATGCGGACTCCCTCGATTTCTGCAGACAAGACCAATTTTCTCTTGGCACTCTGCCCATCCTCTACGCCACAAAACATTGAAGCTTCTTTCCCCTCAATACATTCCTGCACCCACTGTTTTGACTTTAAGGGGTGTTATATTTATATCATGTTTCTTTTTCAACACGCTCTGGTTCCAAAAGTTGGTGAATTTTGTGTCTGAAAATGAGGATGTGAATACACAAGAGGCTGTACACTCCCTCATGCCTAATGGCTGGCTGATGCGTAATGGTTTTCTTCCAGTCATATTGTTACCTTGGACAGAGCTTCATTATTGTGCCACAGCAGATGTCTATCTCCAAATGACATCAGCTTACCAATTACAAGCCTCCGAGGCTAATTTGGCAGTGTGCTGGGTCAAATCGGGGTCTGCCTGCTTCCTGCTAATACCTCATCCACTGCAGCAGTTCAGCCAGCAGCAAAAGGAAATAGTCCATTTGGTACACTTTTTTTATGTAATGGTTCCTTTTCCGCTAACAAGGGGTCATTAGGGGCAATTGAATTTGTGTCTTTGTATACCTGAGCAGTGCACAAGGGATAAGGAGATGTGACTTTATCGAGGCCTGTGGCAGTGCATTTCTATTGTATGCATGCGATGATTGTGTGCGGGAACCAGTTCCAGTCGAGGAAACTTTTCCAATATTTTTCAGAACAGATTGGATCAGAATGTGTTTGCCGTATTGATTTCAGATTTCGATATCCAGCTCCATTTTCCAGGAGAAGGATAATACATCCGGTGTAACTCCTAATTGTGAATGACTGTATGAATGTGAGGTATAACTTGGAGCAGCATAATGCGCAGCATTGACACTAGAAAGAATGCATATAGTGTATGTATACACTTGCAGAAAGTGTATAGGTGGTCCTCTGTATCCTTGCTGCTGCATACTGTGGATGTGTCCTGAATTTTTCTCCCTAACAAAGACCACACACTGGCCTCATGTCACCCAATTATAAACACTGTGCAGCTGCATGGTGTGTTGGTCTGAGTCTACAAATAATACAATGACCAAATTCCTCTACTGAATCCACAATAACACTTTTTCTGATGCCCAAATTCCCTTTTTTATAATTGACCAAATGCCGTGGGAGTCGTCAAATCTTCAATGCTGTGTAAACAGAGTATGCTGTGCAAGAACTAAACAAATTATGGTCTGTGTCCCAAACCAATGGGAAAAGCAGACAGAAATGTTTCAATTTAAAATAACCAAACCTGTCCTCACTTTAGTTATGAACATACAGGACACCTTCTCATGGCTTTTAAAAAGGTGCACTATGTAACTTTGAGTGTTTCAGAGAAGTGGACATTTTAGGTTGGTATAGGTATCTTCTCATTACTTTTTTAAAGCTCCCATATTATACACTTTTCGGTTCTATTATACACCATATTATATGGTCTTAGTGGTCCCTAATACTAATAACTTTCAGATAATTTATTGTACTATGCTGATGTTCAGCTAATCTCACAATGGCCTATTTTTTTAAAAGAGCTGCAGCTCCCCTCGTAAATATACAATCTTTGAGCTCCCCCCGCCCCCTGTCCGGAAGCGAAGCCAGATACGCCTCGCCCTCTGTCTGTCAGGGCCGTGGACCAATAAGAAATAGGGGTGTGGGCTGCACAGTGGAAGCTTCTGGCTTTCCAGTTTGTGAGGTCAGAAACGAGGAGAATTCTGACTGGAGTATATTGAGGGGGAGGGGTGGGGGTTTCAGAAAGGGGGAGAGTGAGAAAAGGAGAGATTGTTATTTTTTAAATATTTTGGCAGTCTCTAGGCACACCGTGGACCCATGGATATGTTAGAACACATTTAAAAAGTGCATTTAGCACAATATGTGACCTTTAACAAACTTGCCTCACAAGAAAATTGGATCCCTGGAACACTGAAGTAAGAAAACTACCATTACAGTTGGGCCCGTAGTTTTGTTTACAAACATATTTTTGTATTATATTTGGTCCCACGTGCCTCAAAATTATTTTGTTTTGATTCATGATGATGGGATGATCAAATACTACGAAATGTAGGGAACATGTGTTTTGTAAACTAACTGCAGGCGATGCAAATGTAAACAACGCCCCTCCCACAAAATTGCATAGTGCACTTTTAAAATAACTTGCATGGTTTCCAACATGATTCTTACCTGATCCTCCTCTCCTCCACCTTCCTCGTCGTACTTGAGAATGTTGTCTCTCACATCATCCTCTGGATCGATGAGAAGCTGCTTGGCCTGACGTTCCTTATCACGACGCTTCATCCACACCACAAACATCAGCACGAGAACTGATTGACGGAGAGAGGGAGAGAGAGAAAGAGAGAGAGCGATAGAGAGACAGACAGAGAGAGAGAGAGAGAGAGAGAGAGAGAGAGAGAGAGAGAGAGAGAGAGAGGGATAGAGATCTCATATTACAAAAACATAATAAGTGTAATCTGATCCGATGTTTTAGAGCTTGGATGGGGGCCTGATCAAGGCTATCTTTTTAGTAATCCTACAGTAATCTAGTCGTATCTCGGATAATGTTTAGCTGTCTTTTTTTATAATCCCTGCGTGTGTCGGTATGTGATGTGCCGTTTGAGAGAGTCACACTGGAGGAGACACTCACTGAGGAGGATGATGATGCAGAGCAGGATGGAGATGATGGCGCCGGTGCCCAGACCGGCAGCCATGATGTGCTGCTGGTCGGTGCAGTCTCCGTTAATGTCACACTGGCACACCTTGATCCGCAGATAGGAGACGTTGGCCATGGGCAGGTTGCCGGAGTCTGTGATTTTGATGGGGATGTCATAGAGTCCAGTCTCTAGGAAGCCAATCCTCAGGCTCATCTGGGCATAGTCACCTGAGAGAAGACAGAAAGAGTGGGTCCCTGTCAGTGCTCATACAGAAACTAAGTTGCTCTATGTGTTAACAATGATATTTCCTGTTTCTTTTTTGCTTGTTTTTTTTTCTACAGAGGAATCTTTCATTAGTGGATTAAAATCACTTAATAGTCGTTTGTAAAGACCGTGTTCACTTTATGATTACACCCCTATTACCACAGGCATGGATTCGTACCTGGAAGTTGCATCAGCATCTAATCCAAAACATGGTTCAGGATTTAGATTTGGAGCTTATGAATTTACTGAATACCTTCTGAAAATAATGCTGCTTAGGCAAAATTCCCAGCAGTGATAATCCAAATGCCATTATCCTATCAAGACATATTAACAGCATTTCAAAATCACACTATCTAAGAGCTAACACACAACAAATGAGTTTTTCTTCCACCCATGTTTTTAGTTCTTATTAGCATAAACAATTACGGACCGTCTGGTAATGTTAATATAATATTCCACCTGACCCGCCTCCTACATTGTGTTATTTTACACATTGTTCAGGGAGGATCACACATCAAAGTCTCCAGTTTTAATTACCAGACACCAGGCTACTGAATTTTATACTTGTAAGATTTTTTTGTTGTTGATGTTTTGCAGTTTTCGAAAAAATGTCCTCAGATGATCATGAATTACATGAAACAGCAAACAAGACCATCAGTGCAAAGAATGCTACTTCTGTACAGTTATTATTAATGCCCAGGAACAACAGCTGGTGTCGCACAAACACTACCGCTTTTGTCCAAAGGGGGTGCAAGAATAAACAAGCTGAAAGTTCTTAAAAAATAAATGCCAGTGTTTGAAAAAAAAATGCATCAAATGAAGTTTAGTATATTATATATTAGCACACAAATATGAATCTAACTGGGGGTAACTGATGGGAAATTCTGTGTATATGCAGGGTCTTACCGCTGATTCTTGTGATGGTCCAGTTTCCTTTAACATCTTTGGGCCGGTCAGCTAACTCAAAGGCAAACGGCCCGGCATTGGGGTTCAGGTCTTCGTCAAGTGCAGTGATGTTGATGGCGTTTGGCTCTGGCTTTTGACATATCTCTGCCTCTTGGGGCATCACTCTGGGAGCGTTGTCGTTGATATCCAGCAGGTGGATCTGGAGAGTACCTGTACCACTTGCTGGAGGTACACCTGCATGAAATAAGACACACACTACTCAGTACATACATATTTATGGGGAATGTTTTTCTCCACAGATTTACATATGGTCAGAAATATATGCTTTTGAAATGTCATCTCTCATGTTGCAGTCATTATGCAATGGACAGAAAAAGTAAGTAAAGCATGGAGTCTGTTTTGTTTTGGTTCACATGGTATACTAAGCAGACATTTACTCCAGTGGGAGAAGACCCATCCAAACTGCATACTGATCTGAAAATCTAATCTCAAGTGAGGAGGTGGACAGAAAGGGAGATATCAGAACATTTGTGTGTGTGTGTGTGTGTGTGTGTGTGTGTGTGTGTGTGTGTGTGTGTGTGTGTCTTAAAGATCGTCTTCCTGATGAAGGACACGGGATGGGAATACTAAAGCACACAAACAGAGCCCAGTGTCGCTCCTCTCAGGCTCCTCTATGTATTCACTCAGCTAAGAGGCTTTTTTACCATTCAGGCCACGCTCAAAGGAGCTAGTCATCCAATCCTGACCCATTAATGCTCAGAAACCTCTTTATTGGTAGAGTTTTTAAGCCTATTGGCCTAAGCTATGCTCCGCGGAACAGGGTAAACCTGAACAGAGGTAAATCCCACCAGTGCACGGGAAGAGGTGATCACATCCACATGCAGCATGGTTCCGGGTTTGCGCACACATTAACCTTCGAATGCGGCATTCAGTGTCCTAGACACGCTAAATGTGCTTGGTACAAGGTTAACTTTCAAGCGCGGACGGATGATGTCTTTTCATCTTTAACTGGGAGAGTTTTTTCTAAACTGATTTGGTGTGTTTTTGCACTGCTTTCGGGTGAAAAGGTAGTCAAAGTGATGGTAGGTGGAAGAATTGACCTTTGAGAGGCAGGCTACATTAGACATCCGCTAGGGCTTCCTTTAGAAAAGGCGCCATTATCTCCTCCTGAATGCTCTAGCAATAATGGCCTGGAATAGAGTGCTTGTGTAACAGCCTCGCTAAAACACCTAGACCCTGTAACCAAAGTATTTCTGGCAAAATGCACTACCACTTGAAATGGTTACGTACCGCTGTCAGAAGCCATGAACGTTGCATTGTACAAACTGTTCCTCACAAAAGGCGACTCTCTGTCCAAAATGGCAATTGTTGAGATACGACCAGTGTTGGGGTCAATCCTCAGCCAGTTGGCTGGGTCTGACAGTTTGGAGTATCTGTGGGAAGAAACAAAGAAATGATGAGGGTTTACACAGTGACTCATAATCCTTACTATTCGCTTTAAGCTGAATATTCAAGTCAAAGGCTATCTGCAGGTTCCCTTTTTTAAGAAGCGAGAAAGCTCTAAAAAAAGTATTTATTTTGTTTTCCGTAGAAGAAAGTTGTGTTGGTTTATTGACTCTGTGTTTTCCAGTTTGGCATTTCTTTTGAAAAATGTTTTTGTTTTTATTTGTTTACGCAGAATAAATATTTTAGACGTCATGCATTTTACATCATTAATCTAACTTTTGGGAACAGCCTCACAGCGGGAGAGCAAACTGGCTTGTTGTTATCAGGAGCTCAAACTAATTTGTAGGACAAACCGTGGAATTACAAAGCTAGCTTATTTTTACATGGGCTGCATCCAGAGAGATAAACTCTTTCACAGCCAAACAGCTGTGAGGCAAGACGTTGAGATGATGAAAAAGGGGGGAAAAATAAGGTTCAACAAGATTGAGAAGGACACACGCTGGCTGCATACTGTTATTTGAGCAGGAATGATGCAGAAAGACATCTGAGTCTATCATGTTACACACACATAGTCCTGTATTATTAATGTTGTTGGGAATTATTTTAGCTAAACATGTGATTGAATGAAAACATTTAAAATTGCCTTGCCTAAAAAAAAAGTAAACAAAACAACCATGTTTGCAAGATGTTAAAGGGAGAACAGGAAATGTAGGAAATCAACTACTGTATTCTGGGAGGAATTGTTTTTTTTATTTGATTCACGCGCGGACACGCGAGTAACGTTACATACGCGACCGCGAGAGAGAGAGAGCGAGAGACAGAAAAAAAAGGGTATACGACCTTATCTGCACCTCTAAACATCCCGACCAATTTGTTTATTCACTTTAAGTCGAATCATAGTGGTCTATGACCAAGCAATCACTGAATAAAAAACACAGGAAGTTTAAAGCTCCTGACTCCTGCCACCACAACTGTCAACACTACAGTGCAACTGCCTATCCACCCAGCTCCTTGACATAAATAAATCATGCCCTTACATTTAATGCTATCAGAAGGTGTGTCCTATCAACACCATTTACAACGGGTTATTTTTATTTTGACATATTTATTTTATTCTTATTTTTATTATTAAAAATATGTTTCACTTATTTAGCCTATTTCTATTCTCCCTGTTTTCAGTTCAATTAGGCCTTTGTTTTAAGTCCAAAGTCATAGTGTTATTAGAAAAAAAACCTTAAAAAAGTAAAATAAATGCATAATGTTCTTAAATCAATGATTACCTGTCTTTAATAATCGTGATAACACAATGTGATTACTAAAAATAATCATGATTATGATTGTTTCTTTCTTCTTGCAATTTCCATGGTTTAGATAAATTAGAAACAATTAAAGTATTAAATAGGTAGGCCCAGTCATTATTAGTATGTTGACTTCATATCTACAGGTTGTTTATTGTGATTTCATAAGTGTCAGTGAGCTCCATGGTTACGCAGTGATTGACAGGCAGACTGAAATGCTCTTGAGCTGGACAGAAACTCCCCTCTCCCAACCCCACACCCTCTTAAAATACATAAACCGTTTGCCTTTACTGTTGCACATAGTCGCGACTCCAAAAAAAGTCGGTCGCGTACTGACCCCCCAAAGGCTCATTCTGAGCCAGGAAAAACCCTGGTTTAACTTCCAATCAGAAAGTGCTCAGCCTCCATGATTTCACTGTAAAAATCTACCTGATGCTCTGCTGCATGAAGCGATCCGGGTCCTGTGCAGTGAAGGTGGTCAGCGCTGACTCGGCTGCCACTCCCTCCTCCAGTTTAATCAGTTTGGGGTTGGGCTCAAAGTAGGGACTCTCGTTGACATCTATCACTCGGATGGAGACGGTAGCGGTGGATTGACGAGGGGAGTGGATGCCCCTGGCCAGGGGAACCTCGTTCTTGGCCTCCACCGTCAGCACATACGTCCTACTGATTTCATAGTCGATAGGCTGGGGAACATGGTAAGAGAAGAGAATATAGGAGTCACACATCAAAATGCAGGATGAATTCAAACAAAAGAAAATCGCGTTAAATTTTTCGGTTATGTGGAACTATGGAGAAAGAATCGAAAAAAATAATCAAAGCTTTTTCTTCCTCATGCCTGAGAAATGTTATTGTGAAAGCTCACAATGGGACAGTGGGACGAGATAAAGAGAATTTTTCCTTTTATGGTCAGTTGAAGGATACAGTACGAGAGCTGGCGTAAGAGTTGCACAACCAGCCAATTTACTTTCCTTTCTGCCTTTAACACATAATTCAAGCAGAGAATTTGCTAGCAGTACTCTTACACCTTACCACTCACCATAGTCAGGAAGTGTATTTTATTTTTAAAGTAATGTATTTGACATTTTTGATTCAGTGATCTTCAACTGTATCAGTACTAGTCTTCTTTTAATTGTTTGAGTTGGACTGTTGGATTATTAACACTCTGTATCAACAGGGAACACCTTTCACTTGTATCAAATTCAATGTATGTTATGAAAATACACTTAACATATTCTCACTTCTAGATATTTATGCAGATTCAACCAACCCCCAAACCTGTCAGTATAGCACACACACATACATACATATACAATGTGTCTCTCCACGGGGATTTTAAAAAGGTGTGAAGTTTGATGAGGTGGCCTTACCTTGACGACCGTTACCAGGCCCTCGTTAGTGGTGGGATCAGTGGGCACGGAGAACCTGCCGGTGGGGTCGCCCCCGGTGATTTTGTAGACGGCGTTCCAGGCCAGCGTGTTGGGCTGGTCCTTGTCAGTCACCGTCAAGTTGGCCACAATGACATTCACGCGGTTTTCAGGCACCTCGCCGAAGAACTGCATGAATAAACCATGAATGTACAGAACAGCCGAGCCGTTAGTGATACTGCTGTGGCAAGCAGAAATATACACAGAGCCCCGGCCTCGCACACTGCACAGCGGGACCAATTCTTTTGGTAAATAGACATCTAAAAAGGTAACTCATCATGTCGTCATGGTCATCTCATTCCCCTGTCCTCCCCTGATAGCACAACGGCAGCATTGCAAATTTGAGTGATTCACGGCCACAGTTAAGTGCCTCTTTCACTCGGGGCAGACATCCCCAGTAGTTGCATGTGTCAACATTTGGAGGGGAATATAACGCTTTACGCATGGCTGGCTTACTTATATATATCTGTATGGCGGTGGAAGTGCTGGGGCAAGCAGTACTAGGTAAGTGAGCAGAAGTGCCGGTTGAGTGCATGTATCCACAGTCGGGTGAAATTGGGGTCCTAGTGTGGTGCTTTCCTATCTCTAAGATTGCTGTGTTGATGATGTCTCAGTATTCCAGTTTGTTTCTTACCGTCTCAGCAGTAAACTCTGGTGGATTGTCATTGACGTCGGTGACTCGGATGACAGCGGTGGCCGTGTTGGAGAGGCCGTACATGGGGTTGCCCTCCATGTCAGTGGCCTGTATGATCAGGGTGTACTGAGGCACTTTCTGGAAGGGAAAAGGGAAGACAAGGAATAGCAGGATTGAAACCCAATTATTTGACCTTTGAACAGTGTAACAATCGATAATGTAGCTATGTTTGGCGATTATTGATTTGTTTGCTGACTTTTCAGTTCATTAGGTAAACCTGTGTAATCTAATGCAATTCAATACAATACCCGAGACATAATATCTCAACTTTAACTTTAGGGTGCTTTTTAGAAAAGTGTTTATTGGTTATGTTGTTTTGAACTCCATTATATTGGAGTTTTATAAAGATGGGATTCATTTCTGGATTATTGTTTTAGATGGCAATAGACTAAACTGGTAACTCAGTGTACATCAGTATTAATGCCTTCAACTAAACTGAAATAAATCTGAACTGGCTAGCTTTCCGAATTATGATGACTAATGGCGGCATTTTATATAAATCCAATATATTCTCTATGGCCTATGTGGGTTTGCGAATTGCGTGCGAAACACCGCCACAAAGCTAACAAATGACTCTTTTCACATTAAAAGCCACTCAGGTGACGGACCAGTTGCTAGGTAATGAGAGTCGGGAAAATTACTTTCATGGTGGCAACTGGCGGACATAAAATGGAGGCCCCAGGGCGGAAGTGATTGAGCAGCCACCTATCCAGATTGCCCTCCCTAGAATTGCACCAACTGGCTCCAGCTTTCTGTATTATTTTTTTCATTTTCTCAAACGGCCATGCCATCCAATTAAATGACAGAGTGTTAACATTTACAGCAAAGGCAAGAGAGAAAGAGAGAGAGAGAGAGAGAGAGAGAGAGAGAGAGAGAGAGAGAGAGAGAGAGAGAAGGAAAATGAAAGTAAAGCTTCTGCTTGAAAAAGGGAGAAAGACAGAGAAGGCGAGGATGAGGGAAGGGAACCATTTAGCTGCTCAGTGATGCACGCTGCCTCCTTGTAGGAGTAAATAAGTGTGAAACAGCCAAGTCTATTTCTATTTCCCATTTAGTCGGTAATCAGCTAAATTCACTTTGGCTCATTAGTTCGTAGACAGTTGGGATATTAGCAAATATACTCAAGCTGTGTCTTTGTCATCATGTTTAAAAGGGGAAAAAATGCACAGCCCATTTATATAAACATAGAAATTGATAGGTTGTTATGCATTCACAGCAGGTGGCAAATGCAAAACAAAAAATAAATAATCAAAGAATAGCCTTGCTAAGGAAAGGCCCATTTAAATGCTGATGAGGTCATTATATTATAAGTGTACATTCACAAACACTATATAGAGAGTGAAATGGGAACAGCATTATGGTGTCTGAAACCAATAGAAAGAAAGCTGGGCCATAATCCGATATACCAGAGGGGAAAAAAATTAAAGAGAGAGAATGAAAGGCCACAAAGACGAGAGAAGTCGCGTCAAATACCTCTCTGTCCAGGCCTGCAGCCACTGTAATGATGCCTCCGGTTTGATTGTTGATGGTGAACATATTGGAGGTCGGACTCTCGGGATTCTGAGACAAGATCTTATAACGAAGCATGCCGTTGGCTGTTTTGGGATCATCTTTGTCAACAGACGTCACGGTCATAACAAATGTTCCTACGAGACAAAAAGACAAAAGATACAGATCCTTTCACGTCATGTATTTCCTTTTATCATTGGCAATCAAAATTCATCACAAATAGAAATAGAACAATATCAAACACTACAAAATGTATAGCTTTGTAATACAGACAACCAAATGAATGTTCTTTTTTTGTGATCTTTAAATACTACTGATGGCTTTAATACAGCAGAAGGGAAGTCTAAGTGGCCCTCCCCAGGAAAATCATCAATGCTGTTTGATTTGCTAACACTACAGGAAGCCATGAAGCCAGGGGCTCAGACTACCATCGATGGGTTGCTCATACAGTGTGATGTGGTGTTTGGCTTTGTGTGGTTTATTACCTGGCTTGGAACCCTCTGGAACACTGCCGTTCCAGATCTGATGAGTGAACTCCGGTCTGTTGTCGTTCATGTCGATCACATTGATCACAATGTCAATAGGGTTTTCCACTTGGTTGCCGTTCAGGTCCACTGCGTGAGCTCGCAGCTGGAGGAGAAACACATCTTGACTTTAGAACGGTTAAAACAAAAGTGTTGATGACTCTCAACAGCATAAACAATATATTGAAACCAAACTGAACTGCTGTCATAATGAAACCACCAATAGAATGACAAACAGCTCAGAAATATCTCTTTATTCAGACGAGCGTGACCAAGACAGGAATTCTGTTTCTTTTATATAAAGAACATGTTTTTCCCACAACTAACTGTAGCACGTGCAGAGGAAACAAATGATTACATTTAGTCCTAATAGGGTTGACAACAACACAAGCCTTTTGGCTGCCTTTGTATGGTTGCCTCGTGACACAGATTCCCCCCTGAATGTATTCAGCTCTGTTGCCTACACTGGGTCAGCACAACTTCATAAAAAAAAAACTCTGATCTGCTGCAAGTGCAGTGTCAATTATTGAGTTATACTGCATGATACAGTGTCAAGTGCATACAGTAAAGTTATAAGTAAAAAATTAAGGAAATAGGACATCAGTGATGTTCTCAACAATACTGAGCGGCTCCTCTATTGCTCCAAGAGCTACAGTTCACAAGCAGCTTAAATTGAACCAGTATGGAAATCTGTAACACATTACTTTCATTGTGAAAGTATTTCATGGCCTTTAAAGATCAGGTAAGTACACTCGAGTAGGTAAACATGTTGAAGTCCAGTCAAGTCCATTTCATTTGTAGAGCCCAATATCAAAACATTCCTTCAGGGGGCTTTACATTCTGTACAGCTTAGGAAAAACTCTATCCTGAGACCCTAGATTCAGATTAAGGAAATACTCTCATCCAAAAAACCTTTTAACAGGGGGGAAAAGGAAGAAAACTCGAGAAGTCTATAATTTCATTTATACTACATCCTTGCTTGATGCCTGCCACTTTGTGTTATATGAAGATACATATATAGCATTTAAAAACCAAGCTATATCATTTAAAAAACATTGGAATGTTACCGGAGAACCACTAATAAATAAAGCAAAAACATCACATTCAATCCGTTAAATTCTCAGACGGATAAGTCAGACGTTTGAAGACCGAGCGCAGCCTTCGCCTAGTCTGGGGAGACTGTTCGGGCTTCACGTGACCCTTGAGCACATGCCATCTGGCAGGAATGTAAAGCCCCGCAACAGAGAAGACATTTCTCTTCTTGATAAAGCAGTGCTGGAAACACTGTTAGCAAAGGTTAACGATATAATTTAAAAGTTAAAGTTATTGTGTCTGACTCACATGGAAGTTGTTGATATGCTCTCGATCCAGGGGCTTGTTGACAGACAGCTCTCCAGAGATGGGGTCGATGATGAAGATGCCAGTGGGGGGCTGGTCAGCACCAGGGCCCGTCACACTGTACCGAAGGGAGCGGTTTTTGTCATTGTCCGACCGAATCTGTGGGTGAACAGACGTGTTAATGAAAGCCCTAAACAATGCTAACTACATTCTCATATTGTGTCTGAAAAACAGACTTTTTTTTCTTTTCTTTACATTGAAAAGTTTACATTTGGGATGTGTGTAGTGTTTATATATTGGCTGATGCAGAAGATATCAAATGATGGAAAAATAAGCCAATATCATCATCATTTATCTTAAAACTAACAATAACACAGTGCATCACAATTACAGCTACCGTCTAAGAATAATTATACCATATATTTAGTATCTAATAATTATTTGAGTCATTGTTAATAGTAGTCTATAGTGTTTAAACAGCAACAAAATGTCCACCACAGGTTTCTGAAAGGTTAAATAAAACTACCCTGTATCCACACAATCCACACTGATTTATATTAGATTAAAAATGGCTTGCTGTGCAAGTAAAACAGCAGTTGCACTGTGGAATATTGAAGTTCTGTCTTGGTGGGATTGTGTATTCTGCTTGCCATGTAAGCCGAGACCCTCTGTGCCTACACCCCGGATCCATGCTGAGCAAATAGAGTATTTCCTCATCCCACTAAAGCCCAGAAACATCCCTTCTAATATGGCCGGATTTAATATAATACATACAAATAGCATGTACAGGACTTAACACTCGGAGAGGAAGTCAGCTTAATACGCTGGAAAAAGGATCGACTTCTTAGCTGTACCAAACACGGCTTGTCCTCTGTCAGCCACCCGCACCCACAGCCACGACCAGAGAAGTGATGTACATGAACTGAGCTTTGTGTTTCCTTGAGCCAAAATGGTCTAATATCTCAACAGGCACACAATGAACGGCTGTGAAGGTGAGCACTTCAAAAAATGTCTTTCAGCTTCTAAATAATGCCAGGTTACATTGGTACCGACTGCTCCCCGTAGCAAAAGATAAATAATACAAAAGGAAAAAAAAGAGCCTTGACCTTTAGCAAAGTGCTGTAAATATGAGGCATTCTGTTGAAGGCACAAGTCTCATGACTGTGTGACCCGCTCAGTGGGGGGGGCCTCAAGGCAACTGGGAACTACAAGGTTGTTGTATCAAGCGAAAGGCATTTTCTTTGTGTTGTGAGGTTGGTGTGTGTGTGCGTGTGCGTGTGTGTGTGTGGTCTGTGCATGCGCTAGGGTGAGCCACCTTACCCGAACAAGCTCTTGTGGGAACGGGCCTCTTGAGTTCTCCGGGACGTTGATTGGGGGGATGACCCAGTCTCTCTTCATGCGTTTCAGTTGGCTGTCAGTGTTACGTGATGGAAACACTATTTCTTTCAAATCCTTGGACACGACTGGGGGGACAGGAAATTCCTGGAACGTAAAAAGGAAATTGTTTTAATCAAGAGCTGGTAGTGATCGTATCCATGTAGTAAAATATGGACTGCATACATTTGTTAGCCATGCTAGAGGCATGGATGTCAACGTTGGACCATGCAGACGGAAACAATTATTAGAAGTCGTGCCACAAAATATTGTACAGATACTCATAACTCCTCATGAAAACAGCTGAATTCTGATTAATGCTGAGTCATTGACTTTTTCGTTATTACCATAATCAGGTCAAAACTTTGGTTTATGATAAAGACCAAAAATGACATAATTTGTAATTTGTGTTAAGTCCTAGTTAGAATGCCAACATGCTAAACTAAGATGGTGAACACGGTAAACATGCCTGATGTTAGCACTGTAACTGTGAGCATGTTAGTATGCAGACCATAGCATTCAGCTCAAAGCACCACTCTGCCCTGATACAGCTCCCTCATAACTGTTGGCACTGCTGTTGAATTTTTTTTTTTTTGCTGTTGACACCTTACTAGATTGAAGGGTGTTGCAGACTGACCCTCCTATTTAGGGTTATACAAAAAGGAAATGGAAGTGGCTAACATTTACTCAGTAAGCTCTTCCAGGTGTCACTTAATACTAATTTTCAAAATGTGTTTGCCATCAAACTATGTAATTCTATGACTTTCTTTGTAGCCTAAAATATCTGCGGTACAACATGTGACATTACGTGTTGAAACGCTTTGGTGTGGCTACTGCGGCAGCCGCACAGCACCGCTGCTGGTTTGCTTTCAAATGGCAGAGCTCTTCTTATGTCCTGATAAAATGCACCCACACAGACGGACCAGCTTCCATAATGGATCTGCCATCCTCCCTCGGCTGTAATGAATGAGATTCGAAACAAAGGAGGATGGTACCTGCAAGCCAGACACTAAACACACAGATGGCTCAAATTTCTTACGCCCGCTCCAGAGATTGAGGAGACTGAAGTAGTGCCAGGGAAAGTTAAAATAACCTTGAACAAAACAAGGCATGAAGGGAAAGAGAGAAAAACAATATGTAAAAATCCGTCAATGTCGTTAAATGATAGCTGGGATTTCTTCGATTTGTGTCATGTTTATTCAAGTATCTTTCTGCTGTTGCATGTTACCATTTGAATGTTTGATTGATCGTGAGGTTGTCCAGTCCTACAAAACTACTACAAAGTGTCCTATGGAAACATGCATTAATTACCACTTTGGCACCTTATAACGTGACCCACATCCAACAGTCCCCTCCTCTAGCATCTGGGGAGCTGTCGGGAGAGCTTCCACTAATCATGTTTGAAATCCGATTAGACTGCTTTCACACATTGGAAATGCAGAGTGGAAAAGCGGACAGATAGCGAAAGGAGCAATGCTTCAGAAATATCTATTACCCTATTAAAATGGGTACGAGCCAGAGCAGTAATTATTTGCAAACTGTGTCAGGAATGATGGATGGCACCGTGGGTCTGTTTCGGCCCAACACGCATCTATCTCTGGTGCGTTGGAGGTCTGTGCACCTATCCACACTCTCTGAACCTCCTCCATCTTCTGACTGGGAGTCTACTCCAGAGTCGAGGAGACCGTTAGGCTGAGTGATGGCCCGAGTGTTTGTGAGCGTGTGAGAAGCATTAGTGCATGTGTGTGCATGTGCCCTTTCAGAAAAAAAAGATCAGATCGCTGAAACATTCTCTCGGACTGCGGTGGAGCTCGAGTTCTAAATGGAGGTGGAGATGGTGAGCGAGGACACACTCAAGTTAATGAGGATATTGTTTGGTTGTCATTGATTAAAATGTTTCCCCAAGGCTGCTGCATTCACCGACTAATAAAAAAATGTAATCACTGATGTGATTAAGAGATGTGTGATGATTCATGACAATAATTACGCTGCTGGGGAAGACGAACCGCTCGTGACCTAATGAACGTGCAAGAAACAGTAAAGTCAATCCCTGATTTTCATTACAGACAAAATCGGTGGATACCCAAAAGTGCTCTACAGAAGCACATAAGTATGGCCGCTGATGATGCAGCTGACAATGTGCACATTTATCAGCAATGTGAGGTATTGACTTTTATTTAAAAACTTTATTTATAAAAAAATAAATAATACTGAAAGTCCATGTATACCTCTTTGGGACAGGTATGCATTTGCCTTTGACCAACTGACAACAGTGACCGATGGTATCATTAAAAGCACATACAAGCAGGAATCCCTATGGTTAATGAGCAACAGTGGCTAACGACGGTGTTTTTCAAAAAGCCATGAAATCATTACCGGCTACAAGTTTAATTTGGGCCCAGCAGACCACTGAGCCCGCAGCACCGACAGTAACTACACATTACTGTCGGTATTAAAGTTTACGCCCAAATAAAATATGACGCCCGCCTTTCCTGAGATTATCTTCTGTGCTGCACGTTTAGAAATGGCCCACTTGTGGCCATTTGCTCAAGTGTATTACAGGGATAAAGAGGAGACACACATTGGTCTTTGTTAAACAAACATGATAATTGCATTTGGCGGTGTTCATTAAGACATCTGAATGCTAACCACGCAAGATTTGTACGGCAATAAATTTAACAAAGGCACGTGCATGCTCGTAACCCGGCCTACAGAATGGCTCTGGATTTAAAAGTAGCACATCGTAGTTGAGAATAGCAAGTTTGTGTGCTCAATTAGATGCTATCTGTTTCTTTAAACTCACAGGAGTGAAGCTGCCTGTACATTTAAAGCAACAGATATTATCTAATTGAGCAGGATCACATAATCCACTGGCACCGGAGTTGAAACCTCTACAATAACACAGCCTTTAGAGCTTCTTTTCATTTCCTGGTAACAAGGCAGACAGACAGGACATGTGCAGAGCTTTCTCTGTGCACTTCCTTTGATCCTGAGCCAACCGCAATGTTGACATGTGAGCACATGGTCATTCTAACTAATTGCAGATGACTGCACAACACGTCCAGCGGAACAGTTTGAGCATCACTCCACAGCTCTGACAGATGCTTCCTGTCTCCCACAGTACTGGAAGTGGTGCGTCCCCTTTTGGATGATAAGGCAATAACCTATGATAGCATTTCAGTGAGCATGCCTGACGATAAGGCATGCTCACTGAAATGCTACTTTATGGGGAGCTATTTTGCATCTGCTCTTGCAACCCACTGACCGTGTTGAGTATATGTTTGTACTCCTAGTAAATTGACACATTAAGTTTTAATTAGCACGCATCCATCCACTCTCTTGGAACACCTGCTACAATTTAGGGAAACATTCATCTGTGAATGTGCAGTGTCCTTAACAACTTACAAAGCTTACGTTATTCAAGGCGAGGGGATAATTGACCATTCCACCTTTCACAATCACAATTGGCCAAACAATTGACAAATAAGGCAGAAATGTTCTGGAGGTGGTAATGCGGTATTTACCTCTTGGCTAGAAGGTGTGGAGGGCGTCAGTCTGACTTGAGTCACCCATTGCTGCTGAGCGGTGGTGTCGCTGGCCTTGATCGATAGCGGTGTCACGAGGAGCGCAGAGAGCTGAATGCTCCTGGCAGCATAAACTACTCCGTCGGCCTCTATCCGGAAGTCAGATGGGTTACTGCATTCAAACCGGACCAGACCGCTTCGGCCACAGTCGACAAACCTCACTGCAAGACAAAGAGACAGAAGAAGAAAAATTAGCCAGGCAATGAGAAAGAAAGAAAAATAGAGATGGAGACAGCAGAGGGAGGTGGAAGACAGACAGACACACAGAAGGCCCACAAAGGTTTTCTGATTCTCCTTCTTGCTCATACATTATTCACTTCAAGCTGTGCCCCTAAGGTATTGCTCCAAACAGGTGCAGTGGAGGAGAGAGTTGGAGGGAGAGAAAACTAAGGAAAAAAGGAAGTGTGCCCCTTAAGGGCTATTAAAGAAGTACCCAGAAACCCAAAGCATTACTTTAAAACTGGATGTGTAAATTTGATTGTATAACTGCCCTGGTGTGTTCCTATTAGAGGAAATATATACAGCATGTATTAACATGTTTAAATCTGCAAAGATAAGTTCTATATATATTTTTTCCCAGCTAAGGCCAATTGCATGCTAGCTTTGTCCCCCATGACATACAGGGATGCCTTCCACGGATGACTGCCGATCCTCAGCTCCTCAAGAGACACAAGAAGCAAGTTCGTGTGATGTTTATTTCATTGGCATGTTCCCACAGAAAACGCACCGAAACCCGAACACACACACACACACACACACACACAAACTGCAGACAGGTGGCTCATGGGGGCTCAAGTCCCACCGGTGCGGTGCCTCAGTGGCAGTGGTACAACACCAGTTCATGTTACAAGTGAATGACAGTACAGCCAGGCCTACGTAGCTACATGTACACACACACACCTGGACAGCTAAGAGCTCCATAGTGTGATCCCTTTGTTTGGATATGTATTTCTGGCACCCCCTCCATGTTTATAGCCCCAAAAAACGGCATAAAGGGAAAGATAAAAACTCCTCTCGGCCACAGAGATCACGGTTACCATATATAGTTTGTGTGGAGGCTCTGCTGGTGCCGGCTTTGAATTATTAAAGTAGATGTGGAATTACTTAACAAAAGCCTTGAAGGAGGGTGCCTAATCTTCCTTTGTGCCGCTACCTTGGGGACCCACTGATGTCGGCACTCGGAGCTCATTGAGTTCCTCTGGGCTTGGGGAGAGGATGCAGTAGATCAGTTTGGGGTCCAGACCGGAGGAAGTCATAAGTTTAACCGCCAGGCTTCATTTTATAGTATCACCCAAACACACGCAATCAATTCTCCTGAAGTGCACCACACCCATACTGCTAACAAATCTCTCAGTGATGACAGGTGGTGAATCCAACACTTTTCTTGTTGCTTGCAGCAGCAGACGAGGCAAGATGTTTTCAGGTAGGTAGACGCCCTTGGTCTCTCCACCTGTTTTCTTGGTGAGCAACAAACGGGCAGAATGGCTCAAAGCAGCACAGGAGCAAGAAGGTGAAATCAAATATTCCTTTTTAGTTTAAAAAAGAAAAAGATGATTGTTGAAAAAGGAATGAGAGTGGATAAACCAAAATTCAAGAGCAAGCATCCTATAATAATGGATTGGATTTATATAGCGCTTTTCAAGGCACTCAAAGACGCTTTACAGGGTTCCAGGTTCCATTCATTCACACACAGTCATACTGGTGGTGGTAAACTACCATAGTTGCCACGGCTGCCATTCAGCGCCTACGGCCCCTCTGACCACCACCTCAAACATACAGCAGTCATACACATTCACACGAGGCAAGGTGGGTGAAGTGTCTTGCCCAAGGACACAACAACCATGACACAGGTGGCAGAGCGGGGATCGAACTGCCAACCCTTGGATCATTGGCCAACCCGCTTAACCACCTGAGCCACGGTCGCCCACAATAGCATGTTTTTGAATGTGAGAATGCAAGTGAAAGGAAGAAAGAGAGAAATAATCAAAGATGTGAGGCTGACTGACATGCACTGTAAACAAAATGAATTCATTCTGATGAATAAAAATGAACTCTTGCCCTGCTTTATCTAAACCCAAACAGAGAGAACAAATCTTCGGCGAGGCCAATGTGCTGCATTCCATTACTGCTACTTCTAAAAGATTTAAACTCTGAAAAAACAAGAACATTGCACTGTCTGCAAACTATGCTTTTTTTAACCCTGAAGAGTTGCAATTCATCTAAATATTTCTTAATAGCACAAAAGGTGAAGTTTCATTACAGGAGAGCCAGCAGTTCCATTAATTAAGATAAAAGATGACACATACTTTATTCTATACTGGAATTCACTTGATATTGACCATCCCCTTCCTGGCTGCCTTTGTTAAATTACCCTTGAACAATTAGGTTTTTTCTCTCTTTGAACCTGGAAAGCTGACATCAGATAGATGACGCTCTCTCCCTACGAAGGTTTTGCCTTAAACCCAGCTGCCTGTAAACTCAAAGCCTTCAGGCAACCCAAGTCAGCAGATCCTCAGACAGAGGTAGATTAAAGAGTAAGACCCTGTTTCCACCTGGCATTAACATCTGACTTTTTGAATCTGGTTACAAGTGGACAGCTCTCAGTCCGTGTGTTCCCACTTGTATTTTCAAATGTGACTTCTCTGTCTACTTGTGATCGGATTCCATTTACCCGCGCTGTATTTAAATCAACACGTTCATCATTTCCGTTTGCATTGGTGATTTTAACCGGTGGGGTTCAAACAAGTAAACATACAGGGCTGTACAGTGCCACAGTTTTAATCGCATTTGCTATTAAAATGCATTACATGCGAAGATAAATAACAGTCTAGGTTGACGAGATATGCTACGGTCTCATTTAGACAAGGAGGCGCGATGCACAACACTGCTTAGAGGGCTCTCGCCAAATGCGGGAAATATCATAGATAGTATATAAAAGTAAAAACTCTTAGGCGAGTAAGTTATTACGCCTCTTTGGCTGGTGAAAGATGTGTGTTTGCGGGGCGCCTTTTCTAACGTCTGCTACACTCTTGTCATCACCACCACCAGTAGGCTACACGGGCGGCTTTCTGTATGAAGTTAAGATACTGTATGCGAACAGAATATTTCCTGTGCGCCTTCACATTAAAAGCCTGTTACTACCCAAACGCGAGTTGACTTTTATTCTTAAGCAGATAAGAACAGGAAGTCGTTGCCTTGCAGCTCTCCAGTCAATAGCAGCGATTTCCGTGTTTTCAGATTTACGCAGTGAAATGAAAACAGAGGAGTAAGCTTGTCATTTGCAACTCATTCATGAGGCTTCTATAAAAGCTGCATGAACGCCAGTGATGCATTTTCAACGTATTTCCGCCCAGGCAGGGGGCAGCAGTTGAGTAGGAGGTCCCTAATGTGGACACAAACCACATTCGTGTTTCCACTACCAAATGAATGCGAACACATCGGACACAAGCGACGTAAACAACCTCCGAATGGGGTTTTTGTGATCCGATCTCAATGCGTCTTGAGAGTGTTCTCACCTGTAGTTAGAGCTGTATTCATGTGATCGGATCACAAAAAACACATGTTAATGCCAGGTGGAAACGGGGTCTAAGAGTCTGTCAAAATAACTCACAATACAGACAAAGACATTCCATAGATTTAGAGTTATCCTTAGAGGTGGGCTCACTAAAACTACTCCGTCTGGGGTGGTTAGATCATAATGTTATTCAGCAAATCTAAGAAGAACTGAAACAAGTATGACCACTCAATTATCAAGACAAGAATCACATCTTTAAACATTTAAAAATGTATTTTGAGAATAAAACATATTAAGTGTTTAATTGTTCCAGCTTCTTATGTATGAAGATTAACTGGTTTTCTGGTGGCCATTTTAAATTTGCAGGGGACCTTTTAATATTTATCGGGAAAACAAGTGACTGATAATAAAAATTATCAATTTCCACTATATTGCAATAAACAAATTGCAATTTAAAACCATGCCCGCTAGTATATGTTTGGGTATTACTTAATGTCCACTCTTCCAGATAATTGAGAAGTCAAATTAATTTATATTAAGTCACTACGTTTAACTATCACTAAAAGCATCAAAGCTGCAGCAGCCCAAGAGTTTCCATTTTCTTTCCGACTGGCACTTTAGACTACACATTTTGGTCAATGTGTGTAGCAGTGCACTTGACAGCAGCGTTTCCCCCCCGAGTTATTTTAGCCCAAGCCCTCATGTTGAGCTGAGCTTCAGCACTTTAACATCGTCTAGATTTTGGCCATCTGAAACCCTCTGAGACGCCCTTCAACAGGCAGCCTCCACGGCAACCGCTACACAAACTCCCAGCGGGCGCAGACACTTCCAATGATAATGCATGAGAATGTCCAGCATGCGTCTCACCATTTATCAGACACACTGTTGTGGCTTGTAAAAATTGCAGAAATGTGTACGGTGGCATGGCAACTATTTAACCCCGGTGCCTGCAACTTATCTATATCTAGATGTATTAGCTCCCCAAGGTTCAGGACTAAAAGAGATCTTGGCTGCCACGCCCGAACAGACATGTCGTCATGGGCACAACGATAAAGGCCTTTGGTTTGGATACAAAATGCCGATGCAGCAGAGGGAGACTGGGGGTTGGGGGGTTTAAAAAAAAAAAGAAAAAGAGGGGGGAGAGAGGGAGAAAAAAGGACTGTCAGCAGAAAGGCCTGTCCGACTAATGCCCTGCACCGGGGCCCAAAATTACCTCCGACTCAATGATCCTATTCACAGCTTAGATGCCCCCCCTCCCCTTCAATGACAAGCAACACAAAAACCCCGGCTAACCTCCCAGTAGTGCCAGAGTGCCTCTCTATTGTCTGCTCCATCACGTGATAACTCTTAACTCAGACAGACACAAATAGTTAGAGAGAGATAGGGAGAAGCAGAGAGAGAGAGAGAGATACATTTAATTTGGGACATGGAAAGCAGGCTCTGCGACTGCGCAGAAGCAAAAAAAAAAATTCCACAATCATAGCTTTTATACCTGCCTGCCAAATACACTGGCTGCAAGCGAGAAGGCTCAAAGTCCCTCTAATGTGCTGTAAATGTGACAAGACTGAAACCTCTTGTGTGAGATCATTCCAATTTACCATCATTCATTTCTGGGAAGTGAGGTCACTGGCAGTTGAGAAATACTCAGCATAGGTGTTTCATCAGTGGCTAAACGCAGAGATTGCAGACCCAGGCAAATACCCCAGTGGCAATGCCTCCCCCCAACCCTGGCAACATGGTACAAACACCTCTGACAAAATGCATTATTCGCAAATGAATGTGACCAGGTTTAGTAGACTGGCCTGCTCTGGCGATGGGAGACAATGCAATATGAAGCAGAAGCTCCAACTGATTGTGCTGTGTGAAACGGCCATACCAACACCACTGTTTATAAGATCCTGTTAAGCCCCAGTGGAGCTTGTACTCTGGTACCTCAATTCAAACTGCTGTGATATGAAATTCTTATCCAGTCCAAAATTGGGGAGACCATGCCAAATTAAGGTTAACAGTCTCTAACAGTGCACAAACTTTGCGCCCAACCACAAAAATACCCTTTATAGCACATTCTGTAATTGCCCAATTATTCCACAAACTGCTAAAAGCACAATGCTTTAATGGTTTTTAAATTCAGATTGCTGCTTGGGTTGCATAACTGTACGTGCATTTAGTCTCTAAATGTTCCTTTTGTCTAATGCTCTCATTATAAATGCATATTCTATGGCTTCCAGGCTGGTAAGTAAACAATCGCCATTGTGCAAAGTATCACATCCCATTTCCCACGTTGCTTAAAATGTAGAACTATTTTTAGTAAAGGTCTTCAATTGGCCGAATGATTGTTTAGTTGGTCTCTGATCCGATGCAATCAATACAGATGTATTTACATTTTCCTGCACATCAATCGATTGTGTCAAGATTGAAGTCAATACTTATGGGGTTGTATGAGCATAGTCAATCCTTTTGAATAAAATAACTATCACCGGCAGAGTGACAGTAGTCGTCCTCCTGAGACATTTCTAAATGTATTTTTTACTTAAAAAGAGGTTGAGATGCAGAGATGAGACTATGGTATATTTTTGTTTTCCAAAGGGTATATTCTTCAGAGGAGTAAAAGTGTTTGTAGCTGAAGCTCGGATCTGGGAGTGATGATATTGCCTTTCGCCAGACTAAGCCCTTGAAGGCGTTTTACTAATGCACTTCACTTCAAACGCGCAAAGATTTCCATGCATTTATAGCTAGGCCATAAATATGTGAGGGATTTGCATGAAAAAAACATGTTGTGTTTGTACTCTGTTCAGTGTCTCTAGCAATTAAGAAAACTAAAGAGGAATTGCATCAGTGCATAAACACATTTAACAAGCATCTGGTTTAATTTCCTAGCTCGATTGCAGTGACCATTCTCCCCCGCACTTGGTTTGTGTAGTTTACACATATTGTTGGAGCTACTTTTGCTTTCTAAAACGGCGGCCCCCAATTAGAGAGTTAGGAATAGACACTCAAAAACATCTTGATACTACTTCCCCTTATCACACCCCACCCACATTGGTATACACACTGAGGAATTTAAGTAGTCTGAGCGGCTGTAACATGAGCTTGCTCAATCTCAAACACAGATATTGTAAAGCTCCTTGATCTAGCATACTTGTACGTAGGAGAGGGGAAACTATGTTCATTCTGTGTTCTTTTTTTTTTTTTACAATTGCATTTATACCTTATTTGCAGATGATCATTTGTCATCCCAGGGTACAGCAACCACGTTTGACAAACATTGTATTTAAGGACGATTATGAGGCAAGAGGCACCTCCATTTACTTCAGAGGGTTTCTCCCTGTTCTCTGTTATGTCTCTCAGCCATGATAAGCCTTAAGAAAACTACCATTAAGCTCTCCACTGCTGCCTACACATCAGCCTTATGCTTATTAGATACCTGCTGAGTTCTGCTGAGCGACGAAGCTAACCCAATGAAACTGGCTGCTGTGATCTCCCTAAAACTGACATTATTCCGGTGGCAAAAGGAGAAGAAAAATGTTTTCGCATTATGGCAGTTGCTCTTTTGAATAACTTATATTTGGCCTTTGAACAATTATCAACTTAAATGGGTTTGTAGTGAAGGGGAAGAGCAGGGGGAACATCACAATTATTCTCAGGCCTTTGTTGGGTAAATTAAATGATTCTGTGTTTTCCAGTTCAATGACAGCAGAGCATTGTGTGGATTACTGTGTCACTGGAGCCAAAGAGCTGATAAGGCTAAGCTACATCCTTCTGCAGTTATCAGCTCATAGCGACTGGGATTTTTTTCGGCGAGTTATTGAGAAGAGCGGCTTGATAGGCTTTGGCGGGGTATTAAAACTGACCACATTACCATGCTGTCATGCTCAAACTCTTTATGATGTCTATCCAAAATAGCTCGGTGACTACTGTGAATGTTTACAGGTGAAAGTCATTATGAAAAGGATCATATTAATAGGCCGCTCAATCAACCTACTAAAATGGTGAACGCTGATAGCCTACCAACGCCGAGTTTACAGTTCTACAAAATGAGATGTGAAAACTCATGACAATAAGAGCTTTTCCTTGACCTTGTTCTGTCCTCTTGTAGAAGGTCGCAGGATTTTAATTGCTCTCAATCCCAATTCACCTTAAATGTGCTGGCTTTGGTCACTTTGTTCAATCTACAAAGGCTTTATTGCTTAACGGAGGGGAGGAGAAAGGGATGGAGAACAAAACGCAGGTAGGGTTGAAAAATAAAGCAATTTGTTTGAGGTTGGGGGCCAGAGGCAGGTTGAGGCACTGAGGTGTCTTTTAGGAATCAGACTGTGAATAATGATCCATTTAAGGTGTCTGCATGCATCACTTTTATTTGTTTGTGTATTACAGGGGTCATTCGCTGGTGACCATACACCGCAGTAATACACATTTTAGAGAATGCTCCACTGCACTGTACATCCATCTCTGCCGAGCCATGGTGCTGTTACAGGGCTGTCGTGTCTAAGGCATTTTCATCTGCATAGAACATCACACCAGATTCTGATCCCTTTATATAATTATACATCTATTACAAAGAAAACAAAATACACTACTTAAAAAGAAGGCGCTCAAGTATTATGCACATGTCAAGAGTCATTCAGAAACCTGGAGTTCATTTTAGAATGGATGTGGTATGTAGTCACTTGTATGTATTTTATATCTCTTATGCTGATGAAAGAGCTGATGTTATATGGATTCATTTTACTGAAATCTATTTGTGGTTCATACTGAGTTACAAGAAGGAAGAGAAAAGACAAGCATAAGCGTTAAACAGCCAAATAGCTACATGGGCTGTTCACTATGTGCCCCCATGCTTCTGGTTCCAAGCTGAGACGGGATTTTCTGAGGAGGCTGATCACGAGGGTCGGGCACTAAAACTGCCTCAGTGCAACCTGTAATATGACATTATTAGGTCCTTTTGATCTCAAATGCACGGACTCAAAGCTATTTAGTTCTTCCCCTTGATAATTTCTGTCAAAAATACCATCATAAAAATGAAAGAGACAAAGAAGAAGGCAGTGGCTAGTGATGAGGTAACCTCTACTGGCATGTTCACGGAGTCTTGTAAGACTTTTTAATCAAAGCAGCGCAGTGGGTCCTGACTCTGATTTGCTTCTTGGAGAAGAAGGACAGAAGTATATCTCTCTGCACAGAACTGTACCAATCATTGTTCCACTGGGAAAGTCATTATCCAGGGCATTCGGTGGAAAAAAACAGAATAGGTGACTTACGCAATGATGTCAACGTCTCATTCTGCTTTCACCAAGTGGAAAACTAAAAAAAATGTTTACTCCTGCATGGTTAGGCTATAGGCTCCAGCTTCACTGTTTTTAGCTGTAGTAAATATTATCTCTCAAACTCTTATGTGCCAATTCTAAGGCTCGGCATTGGCACAGTATCGCTTCCATCTTAACTGAGTCAGGACTTCATATTTATGGAAATTATCTCAACAGTCACTTAAATGATTGTGCAACAAGATACCCCCTTATTGTAGAAAGAGAGTAGAACTGTTATCATTGCAGAAAACAATCTGGGGTTGAGGGTGGCTGGTGCCAGACGGAAAGGCACCGGTTTGTATACTATACATTGGATGTTTTAGTACATGGTGGAAACATATTTTATCACTTAAAACTCATGAGTGCGATGAATGAGTGATAAACGGAAGCTGTGTCTTTAGAGACATTTTGATGATGTGTCATTGTATGATACAGATGGACAGCTGAGGAATGAATAATGCTGTGGAAATGAGGAAGTTTCAACAACTTTTGAATAATTTCTCTGGGAATCTAGTTGCCAGCGTTACTTTGTGAAGCAGAAAACAGTGACTTTTCCAGCCGGCTGCAGTTCAATATTTGATATGAAATTATTAAGGAGTAAAGTTTCATAAATTGGATTAAGGAATCAACAAATGGAGTATCAATTTCTATGACCGTACTTCAATTTGAAAAAAATAAGGCATTTGCAATGTAAGTTTAAGGATAGAAATGGTAATGAATAAATATTAATGTGATCTTAAATACGGTTGTTAACACGTGTACCTTGCTGAGATTCCACATTCTATATCCCCAACAGTAAAGAGACAGACACAACCGTTACAAGGCAAAAACAAATCAAATCGTTCATTAAAACCGTCATTTGCACTGGACAAATTAACGTCCGAGAAGACAACGCCATCTCCCGGGAGACTGACCCAAGAGGAAGCTATTTGTATGTTATCAAATTTAATCAAATAAACGCAGTTGAATATTAGGCCCTGATTAAATTCCGAAAAAACTGTCCAACCTCCTGTGTCATTACTTGACGTGGTGTTAATTTAACACTGAGAGGAGGTAGGACCAGCCACTGTAAATAACAACCATCATGTTTGACAAGGTTAAGTACCCTCTCTACATATTTGACACGCCCCATTCATAGCTATACTGTAAAGCAGCACATGGTTAATACTAATCCTTAAAATATTAACTGCTTTCTGTCTAATAATAAAAAGTTAACCATCTTGATTGCCTCACTTTATTAAAATACATTTACACTTTCATGACATGTTGCTTGATTAGCAACGTGTATAACCACCCCAAACAAACACAATGTCAAAGATGGCAAGTGATATTCAAGACAATGTCATATAATAATACAAATTTTCTAATTTACATGCACTACTCCCACTATCTGTTAAGTACATCATATCTTATGCTGCTCTTACTCTTTAGTTGTTTGGATATTTTAAGTCAGTTCTTGATTGATAACTCCCTTAGGTTGCCTTAAGTGTTTGTGATTCTTCTGAGTTCATTTAGTTTGATGACTTCAGCAAATTCATAGAAACCTCCCGCTATGTTTAAACTGGGGGGAGATTTAATCTGCAAAATAAACTCAAACACTCCAGTAGATGGACCATGGCGGGACAGAGTTCATATGCCTTTATGCAAATGAAATTTCAAACAATTTTCTTAGCCATAATGACTCAATACAAATTAGCAAGAAAGTGATCGTTAAAGTTAATGAAAAAGGAGTAGTTTGTGAAGTGCCACTACCGTCGCAGGGAATAATACTTGTGCATGCTTTGCATAGCTCTGTTGTCAATCAAAACCATGCAAATGACTAGCTCAGGTAAAGACTGATGCAGTCCACTGCATCCAATTACAAACCTAACCACACACACAAACATGCCATTCCCATTCACTTTCTCTCATCTTATTTAACCATGCACAGGTCACACACACACACACACACACACACACACACACACACACACACACACACACACACACACACACACACACACACACACACACACACACACACACACACACACACACACACACACACACACACACACACACACACACACACACACACACACACACACACACACACACACACACACACACACACACACACACACACACACACACACACACACACACACACACACACACACTCTCCCTGAGCCCTCTGTGTGCACAAAACAGAACAGCACAGATATTTGAACCAGAATCAAAAAGTAAGGGATTTTATACAATACAGAGGGTCTGGGGGAAAAATACATAAAATGATGTGAGTAAGATGTATAATAAAGGCAAGAAACAAATGCAAAAAATTATGCATGGGTATCTGGGATCAGTTCTGGGGACATTTTCTAATGTGTACCACAGTCACACAAGTTCATGCGGAGATTTTTGAGAACAAAGCTAATGGAATTCCTGTTTCTCTGCCTTTTCCTTTGGAGAAGTCGGGGCACGGCGAGAAACAAGGAGAAGGCATGTGAATCCTCTTTGGCTAAGAAACAAAGCAGCAGACAAAGGAAGATGTGGCTGACAGCCTCTGGAGGAGACTATTGTACTGTAAGAGCGGGACTGCTTGTGTGCATCACTCAAAATAAAAATTATTTCCTGTACATACACAGAAAATACAAACTATTGATTGATTACCATATATGGTAATCAGTTAAATATTCCTAGGGGATCGAATGAGAAATGTTTTATAAATCGCCAAGCAAAGAAAGAAAAAGAAAGAAAGAAAAAAAAAACACTTTTGTTGACGAGGACAAAATAATATTTAAACGCTGCCATTTCTAGCTAAACAAAGCAAATGAGTCATTGTGGTGGGCTGACCCTTACAGTAAAAGCGACCAACAGTTACACTCATGTTGCTCACTTGCCCTATGCCACACATAACGAGGCACTCAAAAAACTCTCTCTAAACCCCCTTCCTAAGAGCAAAACAAACTGAAAAATGGAAAAACCCAAGGCTGTAAGGTTGGGGGAGGAGAGAGAAGAAGAAAAAAAAACCATTCCTCAAAACAATGACAGCAAAGAAAGACAAAAAAAAATCCTTCAAAGAGAGGGATTAGGGCAGCCGCCAATACACAGGGTGTGTGCATTTGCCATTGCACGTTTGAATCAATACGTGTCAAATTCTGCTTGAAACACAATTAGCCCGTGCTTAAAGAAAAAGACGAAAAATACACAGAGGGAAGATTAAAGGCAAGCCCAATGTTCCTCTCCAAGAGCTTTCACGTTCAACACATACACAGCTTTTGAGACGCATGACAGCTTGTTATGTGCTGCTCCACATGAAGAAAGCAAACAGGGAGGGAAGCATGAATTGTATGAATGTACAAGAGCTGTCTTAATGTGTCAACCAAGCGTATCCCTTTGTACCGAGTCGGTTTCCTGGAGATATCAAGGTTGAAACTAAGATTGCAAACACATCTCGCTACTGACGTACTATAACCTGTTTGACCCTCCCCCCACTCATAGTGTGTGCTCAGAAGAGATCAAAAGGCGTGTAGGCAATGTTTGTTCTATGCATGCATGGATGCTAGTATTACATCCATCTGTGCAAAGCAATTAATGTCTATACCTTAAGGCTGAATGGATGATACAGTCATAGATAGCACAAACCTGTATATCGCAGGAGACAAAGAAATCAATTCAAAAGCTTGTTTTTTTGATTGCGGCCGTTTTATAGACTATGAGGGCTTTGAGTTGTTCACCTCAAGTTGGATGGAAAGTTGGTAGGTTGTTCGATACTGACGTCTGGCGCACAATTCAGAGCCGTTATAGATCCATGTTACCGTTTCTTTGTCTCTAATGCCGGAGTTCAGCCTCCAACGCTCAATACGGCATCCATTTGTAAGAGAGACACATCTTTCTATTACGGCTGCTCACTGTCATATAATGCAGGACACCTTTTTCATTTCCAAGCGGAGGGCAATTTAACACAATCCGACCTCACAAAATGACATCCTGCAATCAAAAACTCGCCTTCAAATAATTTGGAGTGAGCAGCATTAAAAACGAGACAAACTATTTTGTTTGCCTATGTGCAGTATGCAAAGCTAAATTATGGGGTTTAATACTACATTATGGAAGAAGAATGAAGATGTGTTTTCCTTATGTGAGCAAAATCTGTGTTTGACATTACAAATAGAAACGGATGAAGCCCTGATCCACAGTGCAAATGCAACATCAGGTGTGAGCAATTAGTCTTGGCATCCGTCCAGCACCAGGAAGTTGTCTCCAGTCCCATGCATTATCTGTGTTGAGGGAACAGTAGAGCATTACCATGTGGGGAGAATGGGCTGTGTGACTGGACTCTATGAGAAGAGAGCCCTCTCACTTCCCATGTAATCAGCTGAACTGAGTGGGTTCAGAGAAGGATCCGTGCAGCTGTGCTTTATTACAGACACAATGAGTCCCAGATTAGGGTAACTGGAAGGAGGGAGGGGAATACAGGATCATGGCAGAGGAGGAAGAAGGGGGGGGGGGGGGGGGTTGTACACACATCTGGCCTCAGTTTGTCTGCAGCTATAACACCAAACCGCAAACATGGCCGTGTACAAATCTGTCTCCGCTTGGAAAGGCCGCCTGCGGAAATGTTTCCAGAGCTTGAGTTTTTAACGCAAGGACTCTGGGGAATAGTCTGTCGCCTCTCACTGATGGCAATGTTCTTCAAGGTCACACTGACATCGGCAGTGGTGGCAGGAACAAGCAGGTGGCAGGGTTCGACATAACCAATGGCCCGCTGGCCCGGGGCCAGTAAAATCATATGCAGGGGAAGTTGATTGGCCAGTCACTGTCCCGCCCGGGCCAGTAACGGCCAATCACAGTTCAGTATATTTTTGTAGACTTCATCATGGTTCATTGAAATGCGCATTGAGAGTCGTAATGAAAGCAGCGTTTATTTAAGACTCAATATAATAAACCTAATATAAAATATATTTTTTAATGAAAGGCCAGCGGACAAACGATGCGTGGGCGTTTTGACAGGCGGAGCAACAAGCGGGCGCACTCGCTCCGTTGGCAGAGCTGCCTACTGTCTGCCTGCGAGTCGACAAATCAATCGACTTTTGCCCCCTTTCTTTCTTCCCACAGCAGAGGTTGAGGTGCACAAAATGAAGTGATAATTGCGCTTTTCCTGCCGCCGTAATGTTACAGTATTTGCATCCAAGCCCTAATGGTAATACAAATGAGAGGCTTTATTTAAACGCTGTGAATGCGTCTCCGGTGATTGTGTCGGTTGTAGACAGAAACTAACGGAGGGACTCGGATCACTGGACAGTTCCTTTAGTCGCGTAGTTTGTCTGCCGACATGGCTCTGTGTTTTCAGGCTCGAGACATACAATCAGATCGCGGAAGTATTTCCCATTGAAATCGCTAACGGGGGGAATATCCCGGTTATTATTTTAGCCACAAACCACAGTTCTTCTGCGCGGCGGCTCACTCGCTCACTCACTGGCTCTCACGGTGAAACGCTGCTATGTTCGGACGAAGGCATTGTGTGTTTCTAAGGTGATAACGTCATAGTCTTAGACGAGCGTTTAACTTACGCTGCATATTTTGCACTGCATTGTTTTGTATCAATAGTTTGAAAAAATGGTCCCACACCGGACTCTTATGTGAAGCTGACACTTCATGCTGAAGTGACGCTCCTGCAGCGCGCTCACAACCAGACGTGAACTCGCATACACGGTGAAATCTCCCATTAAAAAAAACGGCATAACCCCCTGATTTTCGATTTCTATTCTATCTTTAAAGTCGACTTGAGCGCAAGTGGAAAACCGGTCATTCGGTCGACACATTCACATCCATAATGCATATAGAAAAAGTAATAAAAACAGCCTACCACACCACAAAGACTGATCAGACCTTCATCTCTTATTTTTCCCTATGTTTGATCATGACTTATGCAGGTGAACAATTCATTAAACTGCCCAAATTCAAGAATAAAAACAATCATCAAACTACTGGACTTTAAATACTGGCCCACCCATTCCACATACTTTCAGTCGTAGGCTTCAAATTCAATATGTTTGCCTGGTTTTATAGTATGTGTATGAGCAATCTCAACATTTAATATAATTAACTAAAAGAAAAATAACCAAATCTAAAGGGAATATCTATACTGTTACAGTATAGATATTCCCTTTAGATTTGGTTATTTTTCTTTATTTTTCTAATACAGGTATTTACATAATTATTTACACTAAATTATGAAGAAAAAAAAGTGTGTGCAGGGCCAGTGAAAATATACAAGGGGCCAGTAAAACTCGGATCCACTGACCCAGCGGGCCAGTAGGAAAAAATAGTTGTGTTGAACCCTGCGGTGGCACAAACATGTGAATAACTGTGGACGGCTTCTGGTGCTATCGTGTGGTCACTTGTTTGTTCTCTCCGTGAGGAAACGATAGCAGTGTTTTTATACCTTTAGATTTGAAGACTGTTCCGTTTCTGTGAGTACATTTTTTTGACACAAAAATAGCCGTAACTGTTATGAAACAGTGCAATATTTGTTTTTTAAAAATGCTTCCAGACCAGGCCCCGACAGTGGATCTACACAGTTGTGAAGTGGGCTTTCAAAACTTCACAAATACAAACCATTAGCGCTCCTCCACCTTACCGACCCAGAGAGAGCGCAAGAGAGACGAATGAGAGGGAGAGAGTAGTCTGCTTCAGAGGAACCTCTCAGGCAAACAAAAAAAATACAGGTTCATAGCGTGTTATGCACAGAGAGACAAGACTCACCACCAAGACATTCCGATACCATTAGGGCTTACTGGAAAGCCTTTCTATCCTCCTCAGAACAGCTTACACATAAGGAGTGATTAAACATCAAACCACACTGTTGCACATAATCCACCAACCCATTCCTGATGTGCCTCCCCATTTGTCCTGCTTTCTTCTTTCGCGTATACATGAGAAGAGACGAGCTGATTCCGAACAGTATTTAGAATTAATCCCACAATAAGATGTTGTTTGAAAAAGTGGCAGTAAGAATTTGTTGTTACACAGTTGAGGTTTTTCCTTTGTAAGACTTTACTTACTAACAGAAAGGCTACAGCTAGCTTGAGGATGAAATGCAAGTTTGGTCTTGGCTTACATTGATTAGCTTTTTTGATTACCAAGCAAAGGCTAAATTGGGCAGCACCACTTTTTTGTGGGTAAAGGTGGAGGATTAAAGAGTTTCAGGTGTGGTCCAAATATTCTTTAAAACCCCTCTGCTAGGTCAGATTGTGAAATAATACCAATTCCCTAGACTGGAATTGATCCTATTTTTAAAGCGTAAAAGACAAACGAAAATGATGGGGGCTGTATCTCTTGGCCGTTGACTGGTTTTATTACTTAGACTGCTTCTCATCTAAGGCTGTTCTCCCAAATTATCCACATGCCGTGGATTCACTGGAGTGGACACAGGTATTGTGTTTTTTTTACTAGCTTAATCTCATTACTTTCATTGGATGATAAAAACCCTATGCCAAGAGTGAGCTTATTATTTTTCAGCAAAGTCTATGGGCACCAGATGTGTGAGCATGCTCAAGACGGATGCAGAGAGTTAAACAAGCAGTCCTGCAGTGATAATAACAATAATAATAACCACCACCACCTTTTATTTTTTGTTCATATCTTCAGTGGTCAGGTATGGTCACAGCTGCTTATTAACCAATATGATCTCTTTCACTACTCTATTTCCTCTAGGACCACAGAGGAGAGATCCGGCAATATATACTGACACTAAGATGTACGGCCTAATAACTCACGTTATATGAATTCAATAACATGTCTATACCCCTGCATGGTTGTTGATGGGAACCGTAAAACAAACTTTAATATCCCAGTGTGTTAGAACTGTTAATGATCAGTGCTGTGGGCAGTTAGGCTGTAACTCACTGTTCATGGCCACCTCACTGCGAATGAAGACTGTAATTCTTATGCAAACTCTGTATACGTGAACATTGGAGAGATGTCCCTCCTCAGCACCCATAAATAACTCCCATTTGACGCTTTTACAAGCTCACCAGTTCTGTGATGTCAGCATTAAGGTTTTGCATCCAGCAAACTCACCACTTTGTCTGGTTGATCACACCCAATTGTTTTCTCAGGAAAGTGCGACACTGATAATTTTTAAATTGGTTATTCATCCGCATGTCATTTGGCATCTGAGGGTAAACAATTAGTTAGCGGAGGTACGGCTTTGGCAAAGCTGACGAGAACAGCAAATTATGGCAAACATGGCATGCTATGAGATCACAAACTGGCAGCCAGCTGTGTCTGTTGACGCTGTAGAACCCTTTCAAGCCCCTGACACATATGGTTCGAATCAAGTACATCAGAGTCATGTCGAGTTTTAAAAACAAGGTTCCATGTATTCGCAAAATGCTGGATTTAGTACAACACGTCATAAACTACATCTCGACATGCAGGAATGCTGACACTGTACTAATACAACGACAAGCACAACTCAAAAGAGGAAAAAAAGCACTTGGCCAACTGTTTCAGTGTTATACAGCAACGGTTTTCAATTAAAATCGGAACAGTCCATACGCATCTAAAACTAGGGATTTCACTCTATAATGTGGAGCTTAAGTATCCGCCTCTAAAAAAACTGCTCAGGTGGGAAATAATCAAGAAATAAAATTAAATGGTTTGAATTAAATACACCACGGCCTATTCTAAATCTCTCACCATAATCTACTGCACATGTTCAGACGTAGACACACATTAACCTACAGCTACACACAGAAGGAACACTTCACTGCATATTTAATTAATTTAGTTTGAAGGTCTCCAACGTCTATGTGGACACAAAGAAATGGTCAAAAAAAGAAAGACAAGGCTGAATACTGCTAGCCATTAAATCGAGCTGTGCAACTTCCATTATTGTGTCACTATTGCAACTACTGTTCACCCCATTCATATTAAAAGGGGCCGGACCAAGAATATAGAGGCAGGTCACAAAAACACACTTACAAAAGAAGGATTCAAAAAAATAAATACTGCCACCGGAAATGGTCAGCTGATACACTCATATACAGTCTGGGAAAGGGCGTTGTCCATGAACCTCAGCGTGTTGCTCCATCTTAAGTTACAATACCCCCCCCCCCCCCTCCTTTGTGCACAGGGACAATAACAGTGTTTAGGAGAGGGGGAGACTGCAAGGACGGCGGGGGGAGATTTAGTTACCTTCCCAACCATTGCCATAACGACATATGGAGGAAGCTCAGTTACATGACAACAAGTCCGTCTTCCTTTATTCATTTCCATGCTGTTTAGATGCCTCAGGACACTAGTTGTGTTAAGCAGTAAACTAATACACAATACAGGAGAAAGTATATGGGAGACACACACACACACACACACAATTGAAATCATGCATGTTCACAGAAACATGATTTCTACTAAGACTAAAGTAGGTTTCAACTACCTCAGTGTTTGTGTGTAGGAATATAATTGTATCTTCCCTCTTTTGTACACTCATTTACATAATGTGGGTGTAGAGGGGTCAAAGATCATCTCCATCACAAATCCCTTTGAGTGAAGACTCACAATGGGCAGGAGCTGAATGCTTTTAGCCTAGCGGCAAAAGGGGAATCGGGCTCCTCCCTTCGGTGCTGCGTTCCTCCATCCCTCTACCCGCACCTCTACTAACAACACCCGGTTGTCAGGGTTTGAAAAGAATCTCACAGCCTGCGATGTAACCTGAAGCGGTTTTTGCATATCAGTTTTTGACTGGTAGTAAGCAGAGCTGCGGAAAAGAGTAGAGGAAATAGAATATGGCCGACAAAAATCCTTGTAAAACAAAGACAAAGAGAAGGGAGTAAAAGCAGAGCTCTACTAGAAGCGTTTTTATTGTTGCTTGGGCCATGACAGAAACTACAGGGCTGCCTTCAGTTGTCACATTAAAAGACCCATCCGTCAGAAAACCGAGCTAAGTGTAGTCCCTGCAGACTACTAAGAGGAGACACTTTCCACTGTGCTGGCCAACACTCCTAAACCCAGCTAGTGTAAATAAGATTCCTATTGGCACTCGCTATGACCAGCATACAAACAAGGCCGTAACATTCCACAGAAAACAAAACATTGAAATGATAAGACTTTGGAGGGAGGATTTCTTGCAAACTAACCAAGCGTAGCTAAGCAGAGTTTACTACATCTTACCGTGAACAACATTCAGCACTGTTTACGTTATCTGAATAATGTGTAGTTCATGGGAAGTTCACTCATCATTAATAAGAGACTGAGCAGGGCATTATGCGGGTATTAATTCAAGATTCCTTTCCTTGAAAAACTGCATTTGTTGTTTTCCGGTCGGGTCTTGAGCCTCAATGAGGGCTATTGTGCCGGAAGCCTGGCGATTAAGTATGCAAGCTTCTGTCAAAATAACAGCAGTATCTCAAAAGTGTCTGCAGCTGGGACGCCAGCAGATATTGTGTTGCATTCAGACCTGGAAGGGCTCGGGCCAGGCAGGGGATAACATGACAGCTGTAGCGACCCGGGATACCAGGAAGACCTGGACGCACAAACATTTGCCTTTCTGCCTCACTGGAATCCACATTAGGAGGTCATCGGCATTACAGAAACCCCCCAGACGTGACCCGGTGGCAGCTGTGCAAGGGAGTTAACAGCCCAAACACAAACAAGGGATAGGGTGTTCAGAGAGGCATGGGTGCTGCCATGCATGTTACAGTATGACACCACTGACACACTATCCCCAACAGTGTGCCTGGATGAAATTAAATTACCATGTCATGACAGCCTGTTCCATGGATCCAAGTAGACATTTATGTATATTTACTGAACAGGAAGGGATGAGATGAAGAGCCGATGAGGGGAGTGGTAACATGAGAAGCCGCATTATCATTGTAAATCAATCAGGGTAGCATCACCACGGTCACGCGATCTTACACCAAAATACTGAAATGTTTGATGTTGTCCTTGCATATGTCCCACTCCATCAGCCTAAGGTCTTCTGCTCAAGTAGACCAGTGGGGGCTGAGCTCTTAAGATCAATGTAACATATGGAACACACCAAACTGTGAGGGAGTGGCGCCCATGAGGTTAGATTTTAACACAGACAGACAGCTGGTGCCATGAGCTACGACAGCAGAGAATTCATATGGAATTCAATTCCCCTTTTTTACGACTTGTAGAATCGTGGGCAAATTGTGGCGCTTCTCTGGTAAGAACATTAAAAGGTTTTTTATTTGTTATACTGTAGGTCTGCTAGCAGAGAGCAGGTCACTTTAATGAGTGCCAATGTCCGGCGCATGTTTCTCCTCCTTTTAACAGCGTGCTGCCTCAAAGCCCAGGTTGGATCCTCAGCCACGTCAGGGACATATGGACCCTCCATCTACAAACATGGCCATTAATGGGCAATTATAAAGCCCAGGGCCTGGGAATATGCTTTGCATTTATAGGTCCAATATATCCAAACCCAGAATCCTCTGTCTATCATGGCCACATTAGGTTATATGAGACAGGAGGCCCATCAGACCTAATAAGCCTTATCCTTTCCAGAGGATGGCCATTAACCCCACCCCACCCCCCCAACAACCATGTCAGCCCAGACATCAGCTCCCAGTCTAGTAAATTAAACAAATGAATGGCGTCCTCAGTATTGCAATTAAAGCATAGAGTAACATGAAACTATGAAGCTCATTAAAGCTCTACCCCCATCTACACTCCAAGCAGAGCCCGGGAAAACTCAATTATAAATCATTTATATAAAAAGGCAGACATCCAATGTGTGTATTTGGTTTGGATGCCCAGTTCATATTCAGTCCTGCTTAATGCCTGCAACCTCGGAGCTTTCTGAAAGTGAGGCTCAGGGGTAAGGCAGGTTACATAGCGCCATTTCAGTTGCCCCTGACAACCTCTGGCTTTTGCCAAGTTGAGCCCTCTTCATTTGAGTTCCCCCCGTCTTCTTCGTTTCACTCATCCTCCCTCTTTTTTTAGATGTGGGTCTCCTGCTTTTATTAAGTCCCCTCCCCCTTTCGCTACTAACACAACCGCGTTATCCATGTCAAATCCATTGGAGACAGCCCGGGGAAGTCAATATGGAGCCAATAGATTCTCTGCCTGCACTGTGGAACTCCTGAGGCAGGGAAGGCAAACGCAGCTGAAACTACCACGGACAGCTCAAAACAACTGTAGCAATTCTTTTTAATCTAAGGCAGGAATACATTTTTAGGGAAAAGCTTGTATTGTGGAAAAACATGTCTGCTGTTTCTTCACACATTCAGTGATTTATTCAGGTGTGACAGAGATGATCCAGTAAAAAAAAACATTTTCCTTCCTAACAATACAATTAGATAAATAAATAAAAATCTATGTGAGCAAAAAAATGAATAAATAAACAATTTTGATGGTGTTAGTATGCTCAGAACCACAGGGAGGGGAACACAATTTTATTATTCATTCAAATGGAAGGCAGAAAAAGAATAGAACAATCAGATGTGAAATACTTTATTCTTTCCATTTTGGGATGCAAACAAATAAAAAAAACAATGTCTCCAAAATACTGTTAGCATTGTTGTTGTGGCCAGTTATTACATTTGTGTTATGACTTCCACATGACAGGGTTCTGCTTTGACTTGCAAGTTTTTTCGTTCTTTGCCGTGGTTTTAATTAATCTTTTCACGAACAAAAATAATAAACGATAAATGTGAGGTCGGAAAACAGTGTTTAGCCATTCCCACATGTTCCACACTGGCTCAGGATCCCACCCTTCTCTACTCGCTACTAGGGGTGGGAAAAAAAATCGATTTTCCGATTAATATCGATTCTCTCTCGGACGATTCTGAATCGATTCAGAAAAGTTAATAATCGATTTTTTTTTTTTTTTTTTTTTTATAATTTTTTTTTTTTTTTTTTTTTTGTAAATACTAATACTTCATGCGCCATTGCGCATGCACACCACACATGTGCGAGTTGTTTCCAAAGTGGCTTCAAAAGGGCTGAGAGCAGCAAACCCATGACCTGCACCGGCTTTATCTCTGTTTACGTTTTTGTATGAGAGCTGAATTCCAAGACATACTTTTTGTACAATGTGTTGAAATGACATAGAAAATAATAGATAATAGAATAGAAATCCTATAGAAACATGATTTACGAGATTAGAAATAAAATAAAACTGAATTGGTTTAGTTTTTACATACTTCCATATTGTGTTGAAATGCAAGCTGCATTGATTATTGCACTGTTCATAGAAAGTCATATTTGTGACAAGAAAAGCTTTTCTCTTAATACAATATTAGAGAAGGCAATTCATCTGTTGATTGTCTTTAATGATCATCACAAAAGTAGGAAGTGATTAGCAAACTCCGAGTAGCAAACTCAGATGTGCATATAAATATATTTTTGAAATTCACACATGGGTATGTACATAAAAAATTTTTTGCATTGAGATGCATTGAAAATCGATTTTGAATCGAATCGTTGACCTCTGAATCGGAATCGAATCGAATCGTGAGGTGCCAAGAGATTCCCACCCCTACTCGCTACCAGCCGATTGTCGACTTGAATTATAATTTCAACCGTGAGCTTAGAAGAGAGTGAAATGACCCTACAAAAAATGTATATATCAAGCCTTGTTTTCTACAGTCTTTTTTGTTGTTGTTGGCAATTAACACCTGCCAACAGCCTTTAACCCTCCTGTCCTGAGCCGCAGGTGTGAGGAGACCAACGTGTGACCTGATGAAAGACACACTGCTGGTTTAGTGCCAAACAGTCATTTCCCCTCACTGATAGGTCATCCTTTATTTAGCGTAGCCTAAGGAGGTGTGCTTAGCCGCCACGCAGACCCACTCACACACACCGTCACCAAAACTAAAAATAAACCATCACCACCAGCACAGCCGCATATTAACCACAGCAAACCAGCTACTAAGCCTGATATGACGGGGAGTCGTGGAATTAAACCAATCGGGACGTACAACGGGTGTGGGAAAAGACTGAACGCGGGCAGGTGAAAATCTGTGAATCCCCAACATGTACGACACTATTTCTCAGAATCTTCCTTCTGCTGCTCCCCACAATGGCCATGAGCTCTAGAAGTGACAGTGAATACTAAACAACGTGCGCTAGTGTCTCCTGGGCTTCTGTACGACAGGCCTGGCGTGGAATCATAAAGGAGTGACTTTGACAGAAAAAAAACATAGGCTTAGAAAAAAAAGGGTGAAAGATGAACAGAAGAGGAGGCAATGAATTTTGAGGTGGTGGTGGTGGTGTAGGGGGGTTCGATATGACAGGGGGTAGTTATTTGCTGGCAGCAGCAGCAAGCCCTTTACCAACAAAGGGCCTTTCATATTTCCTGTGCACAGAGACAGAGACTCCCATTAATCCCGGAGGGAGGGCTCATCTCAGGCTTCTCCTCCGCACATAAATTACTCTTCTTATGCCCTTCCTTCCCATTACTGCTCAGTGTTTACAGCATCAATAGTAAAGAAAGGAAAGTGGAGGAGCCAGCCGCACATCTTTAATGTGTTAGGCCGCTCTTTAAAAACAGTTATGTCAGTGCTAACTCATAACACATGTGCCAGCCAACATTTTCTTTAGCTCCAAGCCACAGTCAGGAAGCTGTGGACAACCCTACTGTCCAATGTCCCTCCTTTCATTCGGTCTCTCCATGTCTCATTTATGTTCATATCTCTCGTATGGGAGGAGTGAAAGAGCTCAGGCCCAGCTGTCGCATTTTTGAACAGATGAAACCGGCTCTGACGGGCAGAAGAGAACGTGCCAATCCCCACTTACGCCGCACAGAACTGAGTTGAACAGTGGTGCACAGCTCCCCGTGTGTGTACACACATACACGTCCTCAGACCCTGTGGTGGTCTGGTGGAAGGCACGATAAGCAGCTAAGGAACCATCTTCTTGCCTGTGTGGCAGGCTGAGAGTGGATTTGCAAGTAGTGGAGAAAGATGTAAATAAAAAAAACTCCCCACTCATGCATGTGCCCTGTAACTGGAGTGCCTTTTTTATGAAATAGACACAAATAGATGTTTTCCAAGCTCACGGCAGATGGGCCAATAAACGAAGAGCACCGATCAGATTGATCAGGCTGAGGAGGGACTAGAATCTGCATTGGCTGTTTCATTGAACGCTCTCAGCAGGGTCCTATACCCTACTACTGCACACACATACTCTTTAAATGGCTGCAACAGCCCTGTTCATAAATGTACTCAGCGTGAGAGCACTCTGGTTGTTAGTTTGCTAGCATTAAAAGCAACAATGGCAACACTGTTTTCCTATGAGGTGGTACTAATTATACTTGTCGGTGGTGCGAAAATGTGGAGGAATCAGCTCATAATAGGATGATTTGTAGACCTAGTCACTCAGATATACATTTATGTAGTTGCACTTTAGTACCGCAAGCCCCCTGGATTCAAAAGTATGAATAAAAGGTTATATTCCAAATCTGAAGAAATAAAATTGTGGCAGCGTTCCTTGCAAGTGGCTTTATCTGCAGTCTAATATCTCAAGCACCAAAGTGTATTTTATTGTACCCATCTTGAATCATCAAATATCTATAAATGAGAAGCCACAAATCGCTTCAACACATCAATGTGTAGCCTCCCGTGGGTCCTGAATCTTTTCTGTGTTGGTTTGTTTATGTCTATGAAAAACCCACAATGTACGGTTCAATCCGATTCAAGAAGACAATAAATTGGCAAAAATACATTAAATATACAGAATCGTAGGTAGGGTTGCAAAATTCCGGGAATTTTCAAAGTTGGAAACTTTCCAAGGGAATTAACGGGAATTAACGGGAATTTTGGGAATTAATGGGAATTAACGGGAATAAACCAAAAATTTAACAAATTTAAGGTTTGACCTTAACAGTGATTTTAAATATAGTCGGGGGAAATGTATATTTAGCATATTCTTGACTAAATAAACCAGCTTTCATGCTTTCACACTTGAGAATATGTGCTTTTCCTCAATCACATGCACACAGCACACTGCTTACTGCAGGGGTATTGAGGCCACGCCCCCTACATGCACTGTGCATTCCACACAGATGATTTCTAGAACCCTGGAGCATTGAGGCTACATTAAGCCCAGAGCACAAGACTTTTGAAGACACACATTTGAACATTTGAACTACATTTAAGTTTGAATATGATAGTCCATTAAATTTCCCCCAATTTCAAGTCAATTCCCAAAAATCGAATATTCCCAAAATTCCTGAGCGTAAGTTCCCATGGAAAGTTTCCGGAAAGTTTCCGGTAATTTACCGGAAACTTTCCACCCCTTTGCAACCCTAATCGTAGGTAATGAATACATATTCTTTCTATCTTCCTAATCTTTAAAGTGATGTAAAATGGACAGTGTTTTCCAGTGTTGCACACTACAGTCAATCTGCACAGAGTATAGCATGGTAAATGAAGAACAAAGCCTTGTTTGTGTCTTTTGACCTAAGCCCTTCTAGACAACACATCCTTGGTAGGACAGAGGGGAGACATCCAAACGAGTTCACCGCAGTTGTTTTTCCGCTATTTATCCAATAAGATCCTCTTTAAAAGACCAGCTGTGTGCGTGCGTGTGCACTGGGGGGGTGGGGGAGTTGCTTTGAACAAACACTAGATACTGAAGTCATAATGCCATCTCGACCCAATTGTTTCATGTTCTTGGTTAAATCACAGCACAGCATATTTCGGACCGCTATCCGCTAAAGAAGTTTGTTGTTGACTAGTAAGACTCTTACGTTTATCTATTTGTTCAGTTGACTGCAAAATCTGACAAAATGGTTGTCAAGCATTTATTTTACTTAAAAAGGTATCATTGTGATTCAGGGATGCACATTGGCTAGTGGCTCATTCTCTATTTAAACAAGACAGAAATTAAAACAAGAAATATTACATTTCTTTCTGAATATTAAATAGTCTGACAAATGGACTATGGGGAGCAGCCTTGGTGTTCATACAGAAGTTTGTGATTTACAGCTTAAGCAACCACTGACGTGAATTTAAAATGGCATAATGCATTAGCTCATGATGAAACAGGTAAATGGAAAACATGTCCTTATCCATTAGGATCACCCATAACCACGGCAACATCATGATAGCTTTATGTGTTTTCTCAGCTTGCCTGGATTGCTCAAACAGCCGAAGTTGTGATTTTACACGTCAGGCTGTGATAAACCGACAGTGACTTCATGTGCATCTCCTCCTGACAAATTTAGTACCTTTAAGAGAAAGCGCTCAGCGTAAAATGCATCATTTCCAGACCACAAAATGGCCCACACAGTGGAAGAAGCAACACCAGTCGAAAGTCAGCATCTGGATTGAAAACACGAGGATGTTACATCTCATCTTGTTCTATGAGTAACTGGCATCTCGCATGGAAAAAGGGCAATTCACAGTTCAAAGAGGAAGGAAGGGAGTTTAAAAAAGGTGTGTGCTATTACTATTATGTTGCTGGTTTTCCAATGTAATTACAGTACACACTGCAGAATTAAAATATACACAAACCATCATTTCATTTTAACCATTCACTTTGCTTCTCTAACATTTTATCCTCCTCTTTTGAAACTGTGTGACAGCTTTAGAGTGACAACCATATTTGGCTGCAGTGTGATCATACCCTTGTGCATGTTTCCCCCCCCCCCAGCCCCATCAGCTGGCACCCACTTGTCCCTGCTTCGAGGTAAGCTTTTGCGATACGGAGCTTTTCAGGTCCAAAATAGCCCTCCCACTCATACATACTCCTGTTACCCCCGAGGCAAAGATAATTTTTTCTTCCATTTTGCACATACTGTACATTTTGGTAAGTAGTCAATCTTAACAGTGCACGCAAATGCAGTCCCTCCCCAACCCACACGTATGCATTGCATTTACAAACAGCACTCGCTAGCACAGAGTATTCTCATGCATTAGTCCTTTTACCTCATCCCCCTGGCTGTATCGTTGTAAATAAACAAACGCTTGAAAAATTCAACAATCTCCTCTAAATTAATACTACAGAGGGTGGCTGAAGCAGAATCAGTGATTCAGTCTCTGTGGTTGCTCTCCTAATAAGGTTATAGGGAAGCCCAGTCGTTTTTTCCAAGGTAGATGTATGAACAATATATGTATGATATTAAAAATGTCCTTTAAGTTGGTCCTCACCAGTGATCTCCTCTAACAATAAAAGCACATTTATTGTACCAGTTCTCTATTTTCATCTATGGCTTATTTCCACTGGGACGCGATTATGGTCCTATGTACAAACAATGTATCAGGCAGAGATAAGCTTCTCCAGAGTCAATAAAAATGGTTTTAGTTGAACCTCACAAGGGAATGGGGGTATGATTATAAACACAAGTAGTGGGGATGGAAAAATAACATCATAGCATGTTGATCCAATATAAATGCATGCCTCTCTTGCCTCCCACCAGGTTTCACACACTGGGAGCTCTGGGGGAGTATGGGGCTGAAACAACATGATGTGCCCACTCCTTTCTGTCTCCTTTCTCTGTTTCACAACAAAATTCATTGCATGCTTCGTTTTATTCAAAATAGTTTTACGCCTGTTCAGCTTTCCTCCTTTTGTCTCATTGGCTAGTAAGTAAATCACAAGCAACGACAAAAAGATTTGTGAGTGGGGGAAAAAACTGCAAGGCCTTGTCTAGCAGTTCAAATCTCCCTTATACATAAATAAAAGAAAGAAAAACGTAGTGCTTGCTTACTAAGTCCACAAATCCTTCATCTGATAATAATGACCTCAGTACAAGATGTGCTGCTGTAAAGTGTTTCGTGCTCCAAGTGTTAATCCTACAGGCATTTCACGCATTGCACCCTGATCTCTCCCAGACACATTCAGGGGAGCGTTATGATTCAGTGCTGTATGTGCTTTCAATTTCTCTGTTGGCAGAAAACAGTTGGTCAAATAGTGTGAAAAAAACAGAAGGAAAAAAAAGAAGGGAATGATTTAAATGAAAGAGAAAAGTGGAGGACAAAGTTGCCCCCTGGGTTTGATTCAAGCCCCGGCTCTTTAATAAGCCCAATTCATTTTCCTCCTGGGTCTGGCTCCCTCTATCACTAGTGACAGGCGTGAAAGGTCAATAACCTTGGCTCATAGCCCTCATATGGTTAGCAATGCCATAAATTAATGGTTGAGGCCGTTATTCCAAACTCTTCAAGTCAGCCGAAGGAAGCTTATCTTCTACAAAGGTCACAGTGCTTAGAACACTTAGTGTGAGGGTGAAGGGCTGACACCGGACCTGTATAAGATTGAGCGCATTGCACATTTCGGTGGATTCATTAGACTGGGCTTTGGCATTTCTCTCAGTGTTGAGGTTTTATTAAGCATATTTTTTTTTATATTAACATTGATTGAAACAACTCTCTGGAATGGGGGAAAAGGTTTACCGAAACTGAATAGCCTATGCTAAAAGTGCTACCTTGAAATCTTTTGTTAAGACTACCCTTTCTCCCAATCACCAAGAGATATTAAGCCTCCTCCAGGGACAAAGGATTTTCTGGTAGTTCTCATGACCTTGATAGATTCGTCCTCATTCTGAAAATATTTGTTGGTGTTACATTCCAATGCTGTAGTCATGATTTGCTTTCAATGTGTCATGCTCACCTGATAATTGAAATACGTTAATGCCAAAGAATGTGACCCCTATTTTGTTATACAAGGGCCAAATACTTGTCAACCTAGGCATGAGATTTCAGAAAGTAAATATAGTTTTTAGGACAATTAATCATGCAGCTCTGATGGGCAGCAACTCACAGCCTCCCACAAGAAGATTCTACTTGCGCATGAAATAAAATGAGAGCCAAAGAAAATGAGAAACTAGTGAAGGAATTTTAACACTCTTGCAAGTTAAATAAAGAGACCCAGATATTTTATAGTTTAAAAACAATTAATATTTGACTTACATATGGGCAGCGAGAAGGAGAACTCTAATTGGATGCCCAAGCTGCTCAAACGTTTGATAGATGTATAAAATGGTTGACTAAGATGTTAGCTATTAAGAGCTGGAAATAGTTTGGAGGTTTTAGTTTGAGTCTCACCGTTTATACATCGCTTGATTTGGAGAAACTTGATTGATGAAGACAAGTCATTTCAAGCAAATAATACAACCATTGTATTATCCCAACAATGATGTTCATTGTGCTCACAACTTGAAGCAGAAGGTCATTTTCAACAAGAACTAATTCAAATCAAAATCAGATTTAAACTGTTTGTCTTTGTTTAATCCACCTCATTGGATTCAGGATGGTCTAACACACAAGGGTTGGTTATGAAATTCATACTGAACATAACTGAAACAATGTTCAGTTCTTCATCTTGTAGCAGCAGTTCTACCCGCCAGTAGGACTCTACCCCCTCCAGATGCTATCCTGCTGAGCAGGCACTGCTACAGGAAATAAAGCGGGCGACATGCAGCACGCTCTTTAATGCCTCAGTAAATATCGACAGAGGCAGAGATAATATAAACTCAGACAACGCAGGCAGCCGAGCGATATGTTGCTAACTGCCATAGTGTGCGCTCAAATGGAGACAAGAAATTGCTGTAGGTCAATCATAATATCTGTGTGTCGATGGCAGACACTGGTGTCAGCATGGCCTGGTAACAGTAGATCACTTGGGACACGTAATATGGTGGGCTACATATGCTTATCTGATGAACCAACAGTTTGAAAAAAGGGGGGGGGGGGCAATGTTACCAGTCGCCAATCCAATCAAGGTTAAACAGATGTATGTACTATAAATCAAAGTAATTTTTTCTTTATTTCGAAAGACAAGCGAAAAATACAAAATAACTCACGCCAGAGAGAACCATTAATGATATGATCAATCGATAGTGAATTGGACTTGGACATATCGTGTCTTTTTGCAGGAACGGACAGGTGCACTAGTCAGCCGAGAAAGAAAACACCAAAAACCATTAAAAAGGCAGCCATCTATCAAAAATATTACCAACACCACTAAAAATCACAGATCACACTCATGGCTGAAGCTGTGAAGCCAAGGTCAACCCAAGAAACAAATTTGGTAGTAGAATAAAGAACTAAATGCTACAGCACTGTACTTGCATTACTCAATTAAGTCACATCAATCATTGTATGGTGCCGAGGGGGCTCCTCCATCTCAAAGCTAGCATGTGGCAGGGGAGGTAGGGAAGGGAGTGGCGTATGCGATAAGAGGGGTGGTTAAGAGAAGAGAATGTCACAAGAAACGGCATATAGCGACTCATCAGACGCTAGTGTCCAGAAAGGCACTGATGCGTTGAAATTGAAGCCTCCGCCGGAGCACAATAGTTGGCGTGGCCCTGCAGGAGGTAGACATCTCCTCCCATGCAGGATATTGGTCTTTGTGAACATGGTTACAGTATCTGGGTCAATTAACGTGTCCCTGCTTCAAATTTCTCTTTTGTTGTTAGAGGAATAATAGTGTGCCTATTCGTGTAGCCCCTTGAACACAGCATGGGGTTTGAAAAATGTGCGCTATGTGTGTCACTCGCATACGGAGAAAAAGGCTAAACACAAGTTCTGTTGCGATTCTATTTTCTGCATTTGCTCAAACTATTTCTATTAATATATTCATTTAGAGTATTAGCTTTCCCGTTTGACCCGGCGCACAAAGACGTTGTGTCTGCCTGCCGTCTTTGGTTCGCTGCTGTTGAATTTGCATCTGGGCAGCCAGTGAATGCACTCTTTTCTAAAAGCAACAAAGCTGAGGCTAAATGAAGCCAAAGGTATTGCCTCACGAACAAAAGATTTAACGAGACTGAGAAAGTAGTGGGGACTGGGAGTGGTTTTTCCTTCACATGCCTACAGATGGAAAACGTGAAGCCAGGTCTCTCTCTCTATACTTTCATCTAGCTTAACATAATGAGAAAAACTAGCGCGGCAGAGAGAGACTGTGGGCAAAATCGAATGGGGTGTTGCACAATAAACAGCTGGGGCAACACTGCAAACAGAGCTTTCTTTGTAGAGACAGGATCTGTGAAAGAGATATGGACTTGTTTGCTCTACCAGCCAAAAAAAGGCTGTCCCACCGAAGAAAAATGGCACTGGACTCCACAAATCAGTCCCCGGTAAAGTAAACAATTCACTCCATAGTGCTGATGCATTGTCTCCTAGGTGCAAGCTGGCATTTTCTTTTCCACACACTGGTTCTAGCATTACACTTGTGAAAAATAACACCTAGCCTAGTTATAGGGAGGCATATATGCAGAAAGTCAGGTCAATACAGCTATTTATACACGGCCTCATTACGTAGCGGGGTCACATTTAATGCACATCCTGTGGGTTCTTCATAACATTAAATAAAAATGGCTAGTAGCAACATCCCAGCAAAATGCCTAAGAATGGATCCCCCTGGTGTCATGACAAACTGCAAACAGGAAAAGATTGTTTTAGAAGAGCAAATAAATCTTTTCTCTTACGACAGTCTTTTAAATGGAAGCACACATATCACCTTTAAAACCATAGCAATACGGCTTCACGGATGGAGGGGCCCAGGTGTGATCCAGGACCAAATAACCTATAAAAATCCCTTTAACCTTTCCATGACTGTGTGGAGAAGAGCAACGCAGTGAAAAGGTATGCCTTTCAGATCACTGTCTATTCCCTTTGGATCATGACAGACAATGACATTTTTTTATTTGGCAAATCTTGTTACACGCAACCTTGTGAAGAGGAAATGACAATCTATATTTAACTAGTCACAGTCAGATTATAAAGCAGGGTCTGAATGCAGATTTTTTTTTGAAGTCAAATTGTGTGTTGATAGAGGCGGTCTTGGTCAATTAGCCTTTATCAACAGCAAGTTATAGAAGTCTCCATTACCAGGAGCCGCCCCATGCACTTTTAAGAGCTGTCTGGGTTGAACAAGGTAATTATATGCCAAGGACAAACCCCCCCACACAAACACTCACAAAGGCACGAGAGAGCGACACCTTAACTACTGGCCAGTGTCAGGGCCACACACTGTTAGGTGCCAATAGCAGAAGGCCGGGCCTGTAGCTGATAAGAGCTGATATGAACAGAGGTGATGAGAAGCCACCAGGATAATGTCAGTCCTCTACAAAATACTTTATCTAGCTTTAGGAATTGTTCAAGTACCTGTCTGCCACCAGATTATTTACAGACTATCCTTTGCTTTGGTGAAGAATGTAGGCCCTAAAAAGGTCAGACATAAATAAAATATATCCTGTGTTGTCATGTAACCCAGCAGGCTCAGACAGCCCACCCACAAATTAGCCGCAGATGGGTGCACTTGCTTTAATACGCCAACATTTTTCCTTTTCTTTTTTTTAACGATATAGCCGTAGGACTGCAATGGAGCTGTGATCTTCTGACAAATGATTGTGGTCGACCGACCACAAGCACTCGTCCAACTCTACTTCCTTGTTATACTTTAGGCAAACTGCATAAAACGGTTAATTCACAAAATCATACACTGCCAAGATTCAATCTGTTGTCACAATATGTGGTGGTTATCTAGGCCATGGCGCTCCGAGGAGAAAAAAGAACAGTGACAGGGAGATGAAAATAAATGTATGCAGGCTGATAACAATAAAGATTTGTTTTTAAATTCAAGCCTAACATCATGCCAGTGATGCTTTAGCTGGGAATTGGAGCACAGCCTTCATTATAACATATTGATCAGTGCAAACAAAGACCCTGGATTCATTGAATTCCAGATAAAAAAGAGAGGGGGATGGGTGCAATGAACTGCTGTTCTGAACAAACTTGAAACCTCTGCCTAAGCTTATAAAAATGAAGGAGAGCTTGCGTTTTTGAACGCCACCAAAAAGAGACAGATGGTCTTGGGGTTGTGCTCTTCTTGATGCCCCACATACAACGACAAAGAGAATTGTGAAACATATTAAACCAGGAAGAACTTCAAGGTGTCTCATGCTGCTCTTGCTTTGCATGATGGCTACTCTGTGCTTATGGATCTCATCTTACAACAGGGATTTGAATATTAAGGAAGTAATATTTGGCTGATGAATTATTCAGCATTGGCCAGACATCAATGCAGACCACCTCATACATCTCAAACATAAAGATCCAAATGGCAGGACTGTCTTTTTTTCTTTTTTTACCATTGTGGGTTTCAGGTGATTCTGTTCGAGACTATACCTCAAAGTGGCTAGCCTAAACGGATTGTTTCCAATATTAGACAGAGCTATTTGACATTGGAATTCTCCCCTCTCAATCCTTTGACCTTAGCACAATGGCTATAATTGTGACTTACTGTCCATCATGCTATTACAGAACACGTTATGTATGCTGCCGAAAAACTCAAGACATTTGCTTTCGTTTGTTTCTCAAAGTGATGAATGATCAACTTCGTAGGTCAGAACAACACACGTTTGGGGTGCCAAGCATTTACAGCCTCCCTGGTGAGGAGGGTCAAGACCCCTTTGGCCTCAGCTTTCATTCATCTGTACCTTGGTAGGTAACCCCCACCAGCCTCATTGCAAATATGTGGGCTGGTAAAGCAAAAAAGAAAAAAAAACATGGGGGTATGTTGCTTGAGCACTTGGCCCAGTTTACAGGAGAGGGTCGAGCAGGGTCACGTCTGACCAAACACCGGGGCCCCTTAAACACATCTGAGTGGCCCCAGCTGTACCCAGGGCTATCAGAATCTTAACAGAGCGCAGAGAACCAGAACAACATAAAAATGGGTTCAGCAAGTGCAAAATGAAGGATTTCACATATGCAATGTTTTTCCTGTCAAAGGGGGTGCGCTTAAGTTTGTTTTAAGAAGTTTGCCTTAAATAATCACAGCAAAGAGGGGTTATTAAACCACATGATGGGCGAAGTGAGAATTCTGAGATACATATATATACACTATAGCCCAAGTAAGAGAGCTTTCCAGTCCGTGTTCCCATTGCTGACGTTGACACTAATTGTTTCAATCACATTATTAAACTGGTCAACTGTAAACCGCAGCCAGCTCACTGCACCCTCTTGACACGCTCGCATTTAAAGCACTTGAACCGAGGCTAAAGCAAGACTATAGACATACTTCTCTTTCATCAGCAGCGCTGGCATTACCGTCAAGAAGAAAAAAAGCAGTAAAACACAGGGGCCGTGGGGCGGATGAAAAGAAAAATGAAAGCAGAATAGGTGGTTGGGGGTAGGGATTGCAGTACTGCAGCATAAGAGAATGTATTAAGCTCAAATAGGCTTTTGGGCTTTTCATTAACCCAGTTTTTAGGGAGGGGAAACCTCTGCTGAATAATGCTCAGACTGACTCACTCTGCAACCCTGCTAAAGGCCTCATCTGGAAAAAATAGCACAATGTGTGTCAGCTCTCCAAAGCCACCAGAATTCCATTAGACAACCAGGGGGCAGACCACCCGCAGCCCACATCCCACCTGAAATTAAACGCAATTGAGTCAAACAAGTCACTTTATCAAGTGACTAAACAAGATAAGAGGGAACACAGCACAAAAGAACGGAGCTGCTTTCATGTGCATGATGGTCTGATAATAAATAACTATGTTAGGCTTTCTCTCCACTCAGTTATCAGACCAGAGCAAATATTCCAAACTTAAATGCAAGGTCATATGGGGCCCCAGAGGGTAGACAGTTGGAAAGGCAAGGCAAGGCAATTTTATTTATAAAGCACATTTCAGGCACAGGGCCACTCAAGGTGCTTCACAGGGTTAAAATCAAATAAAGAATACAAATACAAAAAAGGAACAAATTTAAAACATGGATAAAAATACAACATTTAAATAAAAGAATTAAAACATTTTACCAAAAATAAATAAATAAATAAATAAATAAAAATTACAGGTTAAAAGGGAAACAAGAATGTTTTGAGACCCGATTTAAAAGAGCTGAGAGTCTCAGCGGACCTCAGACTCTCTGGCTATGCTTGATATGGTTTGGCATTTAAAAAGATTGAGCCAGCGATTCTTCACAATGCTTACTACCTAATTAATACCTAATTTTCAGTGCACACATACTGTGCTGTGTGTGCACTGAAAATGTGTTACTGTTAATACAAAGCCTGGGCTCTGTAAACTGGTATACACAATGGGTATGTAAAAGGGGGTAGTGACATACCTGTTTACAGAGCCTTTTTTTCAGCACTCACACAGTACGTAGAATAACAGTACGTAGACAAGAAGTGATTTTGACAATGAGCTTTCTCATGAATCGCTGACTGCACCTTTAATGGATCATTGGAGAGGAGTGTTCATAGAAGAATAATTGTCCTTCTTGGCTTTTTTTTTGTTTGGCTGCTCTTCTAAGCATCTTTCCTGAAATGTATTTTAACATCAATTGAAAATCAATGGGGCATTATTTGGCCTGCTAACAGTTAAAGTCCAGTTTACGCCCCCAGGGAATGAGATTAAATCTTACTATCAAACAGCTATGTTGTTAACTGCTTGGCCACAATTGCCATCATCAAGTCCACAGGATGTCGCTCATTTAGCGCATACAATGGCAGCTGTTTACATGTCAACCACCATTTCCCGGTTTTACAGTCGTCAGGATGTGTATTGTCTTAATCAATAGCAAAGACAACTCTGATAGGAAAAGGTTTCACAGCTCACCAATGCCGCGTCTCAGGCATATTCCGGGGTCAAAAGCAATACAATATGAGCACCGGACTCCTATAAACTGACACCTTACTCAATGTACGGATAGTATTACACAGACTAGCATGAAGATCCTATTTCAAACACACTAAGCAACCAATAACATAAGGAGTTCATGCACATTGGGATACGCTGACTGGGTTTCTATAACATGACAAGCGCCTATGTGGTGTTTTGTAACAGCTACAGACTTTCAGGTATGTGGATACAAAAACAAATGCCTTTTGTATTCATTATCTAAAGCCTTCAGGCCAGGGGACAATTGACAAAGTTAATGAAATGCAAAGGAAACATAAAGCATTAGCCTGCTACATGTGGCTAGTGTAGAAGCTTCATTTGAAAAAAATCTGATCCTGGTCAAAAACAATATACCAAACCAGCATGGTGACAGCAACGTTGAAAAACTTAAGGCCTCCTCTGCACACTGTGGGGGCATTGTCTTTCAAAACATGCCACAGGAGTTTTTCATTAGAGAATGCAGTTTCATTAACATCACATCCCACGCTGCTGAGCCCTGCTGCATTACAATGATACTGGAGTGCCCCTCTCTGTGTCAAGGAAATCTCCACAGAGCAACAACTCGCTGGGGGGGAGGGGAGTAAAGGGTAGAGAAAAGAGGAGAGGGGGAGTGTGTGTGTGTGTGTGTGTGTGTGTGTGTGTGTGTGTGTGTGTGTGTGTGTGTGTGTGTGCGTGCGTGTGTGTGTGTAGTGTGTGTAGGGGGGGGGGGGCAAACAAAAGGGAACCTGATTACCACCGGTCACGGCTCATCCACAATCCAACAGAGGGAAATCCATCACCTGCAGGATCAAACGCAAACTTGTGCACAAGGTAAAGCCCAGTGAAAGCTGTACCCACCCATATAAGCACTCCCCTTCCTTCTCTCCTTTCTTCTCTCATCATTGCTACCTCCCCCTCCTCTCCACCAACCCTGACTCACACCAACGTCAGCGTGCAACTTTTAGGCACACACTGTGAAATCCAACACAAGCGAGAATGTTTTCTGGTCCGAATGACCTCAAGCCTCTAACCTCTGTAATGGCACACTGGTGATATATTCGCGTTTTTATTACCGTCTGTAGACCTGCGTACCGTTTCACGGTAGCTGCATCCTCAATTTGCCAATATTAAACTCCAAAGAGGCGGGATTGGTCATGCTTCCTGCAATGTAATGGGCTACAGCAAGGAAAATCATTATTTTTTACTTTCTTGTTTGCACAAGGTTATATGTTAGAATAAATATAAATCCTTGACAGATTGGTTGTCCCGCAGAAGAACAATTGCTCTGCCAAACATTTTGAAAGATACTGAAAATGTAGTTTGAATTGCCATGGAGTGGGTTTAGCAGGGGAACACTGCAATTGGACACATAACCAAATCATTCTAGCAGGAACCTAATAGGCATTGTAAGTGTTGAAAGGAGCAGACAGAAATACTTCCTCCATATGGTTTAAAATATAATGCTCAGGAAGTGAAAGAAGAACTTACTGTAAGAGGTGTTAAATTGGGAAAAATCATATATCATGAATTATTTAATGCAACAACACAAGGTATGGAATATTGAATTGCCATTTTTTTTTCTTGATTAAAGTTGCACGAGTATTACAATCTGTGTGTAATTGATTTTTATTCATTGCAATAAGAAGTGTTCCTAGTTCAACCAATGTTGTCCAACTTGAAATGGTTTTTGTTTAAATCTCAAAAACACACACAATGTTTGATCTAGCTTTTGTGCAAACACTGCTTATGTTTGTGTCTGCTTTGAAGCAGAAAAAAAAACATCATGCTAGCAAAATGGACAGGAGCCATGTAAAGTCGAACCACGTTGGAGCTGGTTTACAAGGCAAACTACACCACTTTCAATACCACACAACTACACCGAAGCTAATTGTTTAAATATGTCAGGCTTGTTCTGATCCTCCCTGAAATGTAACACATGGAGGCAAGCATGCAACAACTGATAGGCATGCCAACACACATACACAGACTTAACAAGCATCCAGAACGGAGTAGCACTGGGAATATTTCACCACTCACCGTTGAAAAGAGGCTGTCCTTTCTCTGCGATATCTGGCACCACAACCTTGTACACATCTTCAGAGAAGCCTGGCCTGCATGGTGGGGTGCCCCTGCCCTCTGCTGCAATCTGTAATGGTGGGGGGGACAAAGAGTCATAAATCAGCCTTCAAAAATGCACTCTGTTGCCTCCAAAACCCCTTGGTCACGTTCCGTTCAAGTCCCCGCAGTTGTACAAAAGCATCTGTTGTTTTTATAGCAGGCACCGCAATTAGGATAATGAGGCCAAAAGGGTTAAGCATTAGCCAAAAAGCATGGCTAGGCAAGAACAAGCTCCATTTGTCCCCCCTTGAGAGGCCCAGGCGCAGGGTAGGGGGCTATGACCAACTCTTTCGGTCGGCCCCTCTGATCAACACACTACTCTGGACAAACATTCCACTTTGAAGTGCAGGTACAAGGGAATAAAACATGTAATGCTACGATCCACTGTTAGGGGAATAAACATTCATGCAAGTGTCTGTAGAAATACCAACTGCTGCTGTCTAAATAAACTAAAAGGCTATGACAAATTAAAATAGTGCCTTTTTTGAAAGAGAATAAAATGAAGACTGTTCATATGGGGTGTCAATAGGCCTACAACATATTTGGGGAATAATGGGACTGTTACAAAGAAAACTAAATCTTTGAATCAGTTGAGCAGTTACTTTCGTAAAAGCATTAATTTAGCAATAAAAGCAAGAAAGATGTAGACACAAGTAGCCTACAGAAATCACAAAGAACATGACTAAAAATAAAACAGTCTCTGGTGTTCAGACAGATGTCCAACATGTATTCCATCATCACACAACCTCAGCATTGATTCAGCTCCAATGAGCAGAGGCCTAGCCCCATTTCTTTGCGTGCACTCTGCAAAAGAATGTAAAACGCGACGGTTCCTTCTGAAAAAGAGCATTGTGGGTATCTGTGCCACTTGTCATTCTTAATCAGAGGAATTTAAATGGAAAATGCTTGCAGAGGAGGGGGAGGAGCGGAATCGGAATCCTAGCACGTTACAAGCAACAACGGCACTAGGACGTATGTCTCTGGGTTTAAGTGTTAACACAGGCGCCAATACAATTGAGTCTTACTATTTCAGCTGTTGAAACGGCACTATTGAATGGCGTGGCTGTTTACGTTGCTCAGAGCAGCCACATCATTTTTTGTACAAAGAGTTTCCATCCTTTAGGGTTGGCTAACAATTAGTATCCCTTAATAATTATAATCTAACCCTATGCAGTTAAACAATGTTGTCTGTAATTGCGAAATATTATACAGTAGGCTACTTTTCATTGTTGCTGACGTTTTTTTTTTAAACGGGACTAAACTCGCCGGGGGACAGGGACACGCTGCAGCAATCTGCATAAATATTAAACCAAAACTAAATTTAACCAAGTGAAAACTAGGTTAATGTGGGCTCTTGTCTTCCAACTCCCATACAATAAAATATTCAGTTACATGAACTTAAATATGGCTACGTCATAGCACATTTGAATGATTTCAATCTAGCCTATATAATTCACTTAAATGTACGTAGGTTTAAAACAGCGAAACCAACAACCGTTAGCTAGTCATTTTACAGTCCGTGCTATTGGGACATTATCGTGCTTTTTTTCCCCCACCGTTTCCAAACACGCCATGTAAAGTGCCTGTTTGGAGGCTAGCAGCTCGCGAGCGGGCTCGTAACTCAACAGAGAGCAGACGGCATCGACGTCAACGGAACAAGCACTCAAACTGTCCGGTGTATAACTCCGCTCGAGACCGCTTTATATATATATATATTAAAAAAAAAAGATCATTACCTGCAGTCCTGCCAAGACGGCCAGCAGGAACAGACCACTGCCCTCGTGTAGTGAGTACATTGGTGCGCCCGTGACCGCTTAATTCCCCTCTTCAGAATCCGTGTAAAAAGAGAAAGAAAGAAGAAAAAATAAAAGAATATCCCTCTGGCTCAAGCGTGGCCGCAGTGAAAACAGGTCCCTCTACGACAAAGGCAAGAGCAGTAGTGGTGGTGGCAGCAGCGGAGGAGTAGGCAGCCTCCTCCTCTATCAATCCAGTCTGTACTGAGGGAAGAGAGCACTGCCTGGTACTGAGGCTGCTGCTCCCTCCCATCCAGTCCAACACAAAAACAAAAAGAGCCCCGGCAGCCACTAGTCTATACACCGCCCATCTCACTGTCTCTCCCTACTGGTCACATAGCCAATTTCACCGCTGGGACGAAACGTGGTCTGGTCTCCTATGTTGTTGACCGTCATCACAAATGGCAGTGAGGAGCCTAGGCTCTGTATAGGTCCATGAGGCTAAGCCTATTATAATATTAGCACACACATAATTGCTATGTTCATTCACAGTGTGTAGAGTTTATGGTGGTCTTATCTTACATGGTGTATATTTTTTTCTGTTGTGGCCAATTAGGCTATGTTAGGATAAATATGTTTTTAATGCAGGCCTAATGCTTTGGTACTGGTAGCCTATCATGATTTAAACTACATAAAAGTCCTATCACCTTCGCCGACCAATTAAAACATGACTCTCATAGATTGCCTATCATTAAGCCGCCCTTCCAATCCAAATTAAATTAACTCTCCAAAGACAATGTCTCACCATTTCAGTTAACAGCCCCCTGCAGTTGTTGTCAACATATTAAGGTCAGTTTGAGGTCACCATGTATTTATTGTCTGGTTTTGCTCCACCATGCACATTATATCTACATTTAAATGAGATACTCAGCAGAGACTGACAAAGAAAAGAACACATGTTGTATGTATGAATATATTGTAGCTTACATGCCTACTTAGTAGGCCCTACCATGCCCTTCATGGGGTGGTCAGTGGTTTGGTGTAGAATTTAGTTTGAAGTTATGAAATGGCAGTGTGTAATTTCTGAATGTGATGCACTGGGTTGTATGCATATCCACATTGTTTTGCATTTGTATTCTGTGGTTATAATCTCCAGACTCCTCTGAGAAAAAAATGCATTTTAAATGTCATAGACATCAGTTATTCAGGATTCAATCAGTTGTCTCTCAGCCTGCATTCAAAGTAGCCCTGACCCCATTGATCGCTCTGCGGGAGATTTTGATCACATTGCCCTTTGATAATTGTTGTTTACTGCACATTTGATACTAAGGATTATTAATTGTCAATGCTTTGTAGATAAATCTGCATGTGTGACTCTCTCTCTCTCTCTCTCTCTCTCTCTCCCACACACACACACACACACACACAACCACACATAACATACCGCACACAGTCCCTCTCGTTGCTGCCGAAAAAATGCTCAGCTATACAAATGACTGTATCACTGTGGACCTTTGAATTTTGCATTATTTCCATTCATCTTCACTTAAGTCTAGAGTCCGTAAGTAAAGCTTTTTTCATGTACCACTAAAATATGCAATGAATAATTCCCTTACATTATCTTCTCATGTGATACAGCCTGACGAAGGTTGAGCTACCTCGGCTGTGCTGTGGACACCTAATTAACTATCAAGAGATGGCTGCATGGAAGAGATTGCATCTGTGACACAGATATATTTCAGTTTGGTGGACGAGAAATATACCCACCCTTCTGCAAAAATTAGACGTAGGCTGACTTTCGGTTCACCTCCTCGGGAGCAGTCTGTTTTTTCCAAGTTATTTGTGTTTTGAGGGGCATGTGAGTGCGCGTTGGGAGTGATGCCGCTCCCCACATCTCGCAAATCAAACCATCCGCTCCTGAGAGTGTGTTGTAATCCTGAACAAACAGTGAGCACTATCACATCCCACTTACTGTCAGCACACACACACACACACACACACACACACACACACACACACACACAGGAAGAAGGCGGCTGATTCATTTTTTGAAAGCTTGTTCTAACAATTGCCTTGTGTCACTTTACACCCTTGTCATGGATTAACACGCCTGATCATCCATGTTTTAAAATAATTACTGTCTCTTTGGTGGGAACAAATTCAATCAAAAGAGGGAAGGAAGTGCCACAAAATGTAGATAACCTACTTAGCCAATTAAAGCTGTACAACAACTATGGAATTTGTGGTCTCTTTATTGATTGCTCTGCCATGTCTAAATAATTAGCAGAATATATATATATATATCCAAAGCATGTTTTTGTTTTTATTTTTGTCGCTAGTAATACATTTCCGATTTCACGTTACTTCCTGAGCTCCTGCGGGTTTCTGCCGCGAATGTAGGGGGCAGACAATGGACACTCAAAATAGTATTTCGAGAAGAAGTAGCTATACAGTCACAGTCAAATTGAAGTGGAATGGTTATTGTTGACACAAATAAATAATATTAAAAAAGGAAGACTGTTGTGGTCATGGTTTTCCCACTGCTGGTTTCCTTGACAGCTATTAGGAAACTCGGCAAAAACCCTTTTTTAATCAAAGGCAGTCAGATTCAATGTGCAACTCTTTTTCTTTCTTTTTTCAGCTGCAGAATCGGGCAAGAGATCAAACTGAATGACCTGATGATAATTGTTATCGCATTTGGTACAAATTGATAACATTTATTTAATCGAATCTAATTGAGAGTGGGATCAAAATGCCCCATCTCTATGATTAATGCAGAGGCGGTTATCTTTCATCAGTACTTGTCTAACAGGGAGGGGATGGAGGCGTTAGCGGGAATCCAATTTGGACTTGGTGCATTCAATCAAACAATATCACGTTGCATGATTCATAAGACCCCCCTGGAGAACTCTGTGTGCAGCGTGGATATACCTGAATTTGGCGTGTGGTTCTGAAATGTACAAACAGAGGGGGGATAAATGTACCATCAAGGTCGCTGTGCAGTCCGTACGCTGAAAACATTCTCTGGCCCTGTGCTGTCTGTGTGTGGGCAGATAACATTGTTTTGCAGGCGTGTGCGAGGCAGCCGTGTGATGCATGTCGGTGGCGGTGCTGCTGACACTGCGGTTGACTCTGGTAAACGCAGGTGTCCGAGGGGCTGGTGGCCTGTCGCCTGAAGGAGCCCCTTGATTCCCCACCTTTTTTTTCTCTCTCTCTCTTCACAATTGGATGCGGCGCGGAGCAATGCAGCACTGTGGCCTTGATGGCACGGGGGAAGAAAAATGGACGAGGTCAGCAGCACTTTCACATCGCCGGGCGCTCCCCCACATGCTGACTTTTGTGTTTGTAAAGAGGAATATCACACAGCTCACCCTCTGCTCCACACATACTGTTATTCAGAGCTCTGTCATTTTTCTACTGAGAGCCAAATATAGATGAAAATGTTCAGTGACACACATGCAACGCAGCCCTCTTCCTTTTGAATATTGGCTGCTTGTGTAAAACAGAGATAGACACAGTTGCAGTACTTTTACAAATGACACTGGGTCTCAGTATTGCATCTGTAAGGGAGAATGTATTCTCTTTTTGGAGAAAACACAAATATTTTGACCCCTCTTAACCGCTGGCTCATTACCTTGTCGATGGCAATCCTCTGCGTGTCAAGGGTTGCTTTGGAACAAATTAGTGAGTGGAAAGGAGCAACATAGTCCTCAGAGCCATTATCAATTCCAATCAAACTTCATTGTTATGCATTCAATAAAGGATGTCTAAGGACCACAGTAATGCTCTGATTATTCTCCTCCTCCGCCAAATCAGCCCATTCAATCCCTCATGCCATCCTTACAATGGGGCCAAATAGAGCTGCACATGCACACATTAGGGTGCACGTACGCACATGTGTATGTAAATGCATGTACAAATTGCGAATGGTATGGTACGCTTGATGGTGTCTAGTATTTTCTAGCAAGGTCACAGCATGTCATCCTCCACAAATGCAATGCATGACAGGTGTGTTTGACACAAATGTTGCATGAATACAATACAGAAAAGTTGTAACTTTGAAAAAGATCTGATCATATTGTACTGCATAAGCAAAGTGACAGCAACGGTGACAGAGACATGCGGGAACATTTTCGCCGAGCGTTTCCCCTGTAATGTCTTGTGAAACGACATGTCACTAAAGCAGCTTGGTGCCACCCCCTTGTTGACAAATAAAGGGGAAGATGCTGCTTTTGCGGGCTCTTGTCAGCAGCTCTGGCAATGTCTACTCTCTAGTCGCAGGGCTCAAACAAGTGTGTGTCTGCCCCAATTTACGGATAGTAGTTTTTTGGGGCCACATCTGCCTGCTGTGTACTGGTGCGGCACACAGATCTAATAGTGATTGATTGCCTGATTAAGGCAAATTGTGTTGAACTCCAGAGCAACCCAAAGAGAGGAGAAAGCATTATTTGTTAGTGATGCAATAAAAGTGTGGCTCTTGATCAAGAATGGCACATGTGAGCAAAAAGGCAGCAGTCTCAATGGTTTGTTGTCCACCTGTTACCCTGTCTTTTCTTTCTAACAAACCATGACCAACAGCCACTTCTTGCACGTGATTTGCTTCTTGTTTATGTATGTATCATCTCAATTCCAAACTGTATGAATAAGTGTTAAAATGATAGAGCATATTATGGTTAGTTCTTTTTAGTTTACCATGTTAACCATCTCTCTTTAGCATGTTAGCATTCTAAAAAAAATAGTAAATGATGAAGAAATGGCATTAGTGTTATTGGTATTTTGTCATGAACATGTTATGGACAAATGCAAATGTTGTTCTTTTTAGTGATAGATGAAAAGTCAGGAAATCTCCACATTGATAACCTACTGAAGGGACATGTCAACCATATGGTAAGTGGTAAACAGACTGATAGACCAATATTGCCATTCGTAAAGCAAAGCCTCTTTGGCTTAAAATCATAGCCTTACGGATTGCTATAGCATGTTTCTATTCCTCTTGAGCACCAAATGAGAAAAAAACTCAAATTAACGGCTGTGGTGCTGCTATTTGAGCTGTCGGCGTATAGCTGCAAAGTTTTGCTTGAATAAATAGCTTTATCTTCTTACAGTAACATGACGTGTAAGTCAGTCAAGTGCTTGCACACACAGCCTCTTGCACTTACACTGAAGCCCACCAGTAAACAAATGAGTGTTATTATTCTTATTATTATTTTTTTAAATAATCACGTCACATGTTTCGAATCAGTGCACATGCAGCCACATTTATTCCCACCATAACATTCAGTAAAATGCAGCAGTATACTTGCCTGTGTAGCTCCAGGCGACCCCAGTTCCTCTTTGGCGTTTGCAGCATGAAACGTATTACGCCTTATCACTATTGATCTGCAAGAAGACAAGGTCTCTGGTCCTGACAGCCTGGCCTGTCTGATTTAGGAGTTGACCAACAGCCTGTCTGAGCACAAGGAGCCTGGATGGATTTATATGAGGGCTGCATGCTGCTTCTGCTGATCCACCCCCACGCCTCCCTCTGTCTAGCACTGGGCTTCTTTATCAAAAGCTTAATTTCGGAGTTAGTCGGGGGAATAAGACAGTGTTTTTTTTTTCTTTTTTTGTAATCACAGACTTAATGAGATAAAGGTTACTTCAATAAATGCTTGATATTTCGGTTATCTAAATGTGTCAAACTGAGAGTTTAGTTTCCACATTTATTAGATTGCTTCATGCAAATGGCAAGAGAAGCCTGATTACCAGAATCTCTTAATAATTACTGGGGGCTTAAGAAGGTGGCAAATGGGCTAGCTTGCAAACTCTGACTCTGTCAGAATGCATCAAGGGGAACAGTGTGTTCATTAAAATAATTAACATCACGATGAAAAGTATGCTAAAAGGCCAGCTAGATAATGTGCTTCCATAATAAATGAGACGTTGAATTTTAAGACGCATTATTAGTTTCCTTTATCTGAAACATACCTCATGTTTTTAACTTTGTAGATGATAACCCTTCTACGACACATCAACACTATGTCTTTACCTCTTACAGTAGACAGTATTGTTGATTTGACAACATTTACTGTGTTAACATCAGATTAAAATATGATCCTAATTCCTGCTAATTGCCATAGCACCTATTCCAACACACTTGCCTGTGGGTATTAGTATCTATTTATCCCCTGCCAATGTGAACAGGATTATTATCTGGTGTATTATGCTCATTCATCCACAGCTCGTTAGCAGTCAGCAGGTTATCAAACGCTTAAGATGCAATTTTGCTTTTTATTAATTCAGAAAATAGTGCTGCATTTTCCATACGATAATTACAGAAGAATTAAAAACAAATGAAAACACCTGCATAACAACAAAATGTAACACTTAAATTGCATTGATGGACTTTCCACTGTTGACTGGCCTTCACTTTCAGTAAAGCAAAGTCCAGCCAGGCATCATATCAATCATTTAAATACAAAAAATTACAAAGTTATTTGAAAATAGCATATGACTTATTTGATGTTTGCATCCTTGCAGCATAGACAATGGTTCAAACCAATAAGCAGGCAGGATTTATCCAACTTCCAAGGGCATTTGCAGCCAAAGCAGCAGCTGTTAGTGGCAGGTTGCTCAGAGCAAAGGGTGCCTCATTTGGCTCGCTCAGGAGGTGATCATGAGACATATTGCCTTTACTCTCACCCTCCACACAGACACATGACTGCTCCCTTCACCCGCTGGGGAATTTGGGCAAGACTAATATCCAAAGGTCAGTGGGACACGGCAAAAACGTCTGAAGTGAGCTATTGCAGGTGTCTCTCAATGTTTGTTCACGGAAATTGTGATATCTAAAGCTCCTCATAAATTATTGGCAGAGCTTTATTTGGTTAAAAGTGAATCAGAGTGATGCATCCATGTGACTCACACAATCCGCACTTAGATACACAAAGCATGTCCCACACAATACTTTTGAAACTCCCACAAATCCTAAGCGAAACTGTCAACAGATAAGGCGTTTAAAAACAAACGAAAAATAATGATATGTCTGCGTTGGCACTGTTAAACATAAAGGCCCCCGCCTGCATGTGTTGGCACATCCAAAACATTTGATTTCCTCTCGGGGTATTTACACGGAAAATCTCAAGGATCCCTTTTTTTTGTCTCAGTTTGTGCTTTCTTAGCTGCTTAATTCCTCTCTCACCTTGCGTGGTGTCTAATTGGGTTTCATTGATTTTCTCATCCATGATGCTGGCTTGGCCTAGTCTCTGCTGACCCTGCAGAAAAATATCAGCCAGGCTGTCTAACAGGCACCATTCCGGCTACACACAAAGACACAAACACACACACACACACACACACACACACACACACACACACAAGCACATGCACACATTCTTGTACTTCTATCTTTGTGAGGATACCCATTGACAAAATGCACTCCCAAACCTCTAACCTTAACCATCATAACTGAAAGCCTAACCTTAACCCCACCCTTAACCAAACCTAAGCCTTGTTCTAACCTGAACCTTATAACATATTCGTTAACCCTCCAACCTTCCTTTGAGGAAGTGACGTCCAGGCAAAATGTCCTAACTTTTCAATGATGTCCTCACTCCGATGGGCAAAAGCCAGAACTGGTCCTCACAAAGATTCCTGTACAAGTACACACACAAACACACACAAACGCGCCCAGCATCCACAATACAAACAGTGAATAACTGTGTCAGTGAGCTGGAAGTGAGTCAACCTGTCGCTACTGTGGCCCTCACAGCAGAACCCTATATAGCATTGGACTGAAACAACAAAAGGTGCAGCGGGGGGTGGGTGGGTGAGTGGCTGGGTGGCTGTTCATGGACTCTAGCATGGTTGTAGGGGGAGTGAGGGGGGCCAACTGGCGGCCGTCAAGAGGCCTGGGGACACAGCCACACTCATCTGGGCCTGAGCGACCGACCATGTGTCACCTTGAGTTCTCCGGAGGAGGTGTCCGGACACAAACCTGCTGGGCCAGACGGGCTGTGAAGGAGGAGGCAGGATGAAGGCAAAGGGAGGAAGTGCGGCTGGCTATCCAGCTTTCCATATGCGGCGACTGGTGACTCAGAGGACAAGAGAGAGAGAGAGAGAGAGCTTATACTTGAGTGACAAATAAAAATAAATGAAAGAATACCTTCACCCTTTCCATACTGCACTGCACACAGCAACCGAGAGGATAAGAAGCAAAGGATGTAGCACAGACAGAGCTTTGATAGCAACTGTGTCCTCGTTTCCTCCTCTCGACTCCTGTCCCCCTTCTGCCATGCATTATAAACGGCTGATTATGACAGCGACAGCTCCTCAGGTGTGCAGTATGCTAGATTTGTTATTCAGCTCACAGGCATTGCTGTCCCTCCCTCTCACCACCTGCACGGGCACACAGACACAAATAAACACACACACACACACACACACACACACAAAGGGCCACATACACACACAGCAACACACATACACACACACCCACACACGTACGTATTGCTCACAGCTGCTGTGTCAGCGGGACTCAGGAGCAAGAGAGAGGGGGATATTACATGAATCAGCCTCGCACAACTGTTGTATTCACAGTGCTATGATCTAAACACGCAACTTAAATTGGGCTTTTTATTGTTTGATTTAGATTTTCATTTCATTCACTGACTGTTTTCGTGAACTTGGATTTTGTTTGATTTTCGAGATAGTATTTCACTTCAGTGGGCAAAACGGGCAGATGTGCATTCCTGGATCACACTGAGACAATCTGAAACCAGACATATTCTATCCTTGGGAGCACTATGGGGCTAGCCTGGAAATCCAGACCCTGATATCTTGAACGATAGAGGGTCTGGCCACGATCAATAGTAATTTCCAACTCAAGGGGCGGCTCCTACTCGTGCATTTCAAATGCCACTGCACGCAGTTGGATAGCACTACAACCAATCAGAGCGATGCACAAGGTGACGTAAGCCCCTTTCGTTTAGCGAACGGCTGTTAAACTGTTAAATTAAACGTTTGCCGTTGTCGGTCGGCAAAACAGAACATTCCACTTACTTGCTAATGAAATATTTGAGTGCCGTCTTCCAAATCGTTAAGGGTCGAGGCCAAAGCAGTCTCAAACTCACACAACATATCCGCAGCCATCTTTGATGTTTACTATCACGGCTTCGACGTCGCATGCACGTCACTGTCGTCATCCGGTTACGTCCTCCCCAGAGTACCATAAGGGCTCTGGCGCGCCCATATTAGATAGAACCAATTGAAACCATAGCCAGATTTCTGGTCTTCTTGATAAAGCTTCAACAGAGCGTGTTCAGTTATATGTCCATGGTCCAGACCAACACGCGCAACAAATTTAATTTGCCAGCGCCTAGTGGCAGGTCTGGGAATGCCAGGCTACTATGGGGCCACAAGGCATGGCAAATGATAAAATGCATTCAATAGCTAAAAGAAAAAATATTATTTCAGAATATTCCACTTTTATTATGATTTGTGAGTTTGGGCTATCTGAAGGCTATTGCATGATCATATCCCTTGCAAGGCATATTTCTATGTTTAAATTCTTCACCACACTTCATAAATGGTGATGCTGAACACGGGATCTTCTTTTTTCGTCCTAGAAAAGTGTGTATTCTTGTCCAACGCACATGCATTTCAGATATAGCTGGATGTGGGAATATTCCTGTAAAAAAATAATGTTTGGGGCGCCCTTAACTCAGTTGGTAGGGCTCTCCTCCTTTTTTTTTATATGAGAGGTCCCAGACAATTATCACATTTTCCTTTATTGTTTTAGATCAGTATCTTACCACTGTCGTCAATTATTTATAATTTCCAGTCACAGGAGGAAACTACATAATCAACTCTATCTTCCCATCACCAAATGGCTGACAGAGAGCTAAAAGGAGAGTAGTGGACCTACATTCTTCAGATGGCTGGACACACAACTCTAAATGAATGTCGCTCCATTTCTGCTGGTGTGTAAATAAGCAATAGTTCACTAACACTTTGGTCATGATAACATTATAAGGTAAATGTATGTCAATGTCGTGTAAACTGCTTTTTTGTGTGGCTGTTCCCAAGTGTCCAATGAGTGTCCTGTGAGCTGAAGTGTTAAATGAAACAAAACAATCCACCCTAAAATGATTCGGCTGTATACAACATTCCTGTGCCTCATGCTGCTTATTTGTGAATTTTTGTTATAGTGGCGCACAGCTCAGTTATAAACTATGACAAATGAGGTGAGGTCACCTTGAGATTGAGACTGCTACATTTTTTAATAGTGGAAATGCGTCATAGGGGAAATGCTTCATTAAAAATATCAATCAAATCAGAAGGTAAGGATTTTTTCATAGCCTCACTGGCGAGGCTACAGTATTAAACTCGTGTTTACAGTGCAGCTAAATTACAACACGTAAAAAATGTCTGTACATCACTGTATAAAAGGAGACTAGGGAACTTTACTCCCTTGTGATAATACTGATCCTTTGTACTGGGCACTTTTGTTTTCTACTGTTCAAGTATTTTTAGTGTTGTGGATGAAAAAATCCAAAAAGGCAAATATTGTGAATAGATTCCACTTTAGAAAAACATGCTGAGTAGTTCTAGTTTCAGGGCAAAAATTACAATTCCGAGGTGGTGATTTTGAGGAGACTCCTCAGATGGCATTTCTTGAAGTGCTTGTTATTTCAGCAGTGCCCATGGCTTAACTCTCTAATTTGCTCCAGCTTTGGCTTCACTCTACCATGTAAATGCAATCAAGTTGCTGACAAAGTATTTCTGTTGGCAGAGCTGCTGTCTGCCTTTTACATTAAATAAATAAATGCACCGAAAACCAATCTAAAAATAGAAAAATTAATCACTTTGCCGGGCCATGCTGTGGGAAGCAGTAACTTACGGAGGGTTACGACTTCACCTTTTAAAGTCACTTCAATTGCATTGAGGGGTTGCATATTTTCTTGCTTCTGCATTTGGCAGAAGTCATTTTTTCTTTTTTTGTAGCCTAATCTAACTTGACAAGGTTAATTTTACGCGGCCCAGTTTACAGTAAAACAGATTGCTGACCTTTTGACATACAGATTCGCAGTCAACTTTTAATTAGGTTCTGTGTTCACTTCATTACTTTGCTTTTTCTAATGCTGCCAGGTTGCAAACGGTAGATATATTGGATGTGATGTAACCTGACCAGGTTAACCGAGCATTGCACCCCCTACATTAAGACTGATTGCCCAACCTTACACACGAAAAGGTTACATCAACCTTCAATTAAAACCTTCTCCAAATTTCTCATACAATACAGAGAACAGTAATGTAAATGTTAGTTTAATGAGGGCTAGGTCAAGAGCTGAAATGTGAATGCCTCTGTGCCTAATTTGCTTTGTTTCTTTAAGGGTCAGAAATTACTTCTCATAAATGCATCATTACGCCTGTTCTTCAGATATGCCTTCAGGGCGGAATTAGACAGACGCCACCTGAATTGGAGGTATAGGTGTTACAAAAATTCAGCTTTTTAGGTCAGTAATAGAGGGATTCAAATAATTGCATGTGTTGATGTTTATGAATTATGTGAATTCCATCAGCATTGCTCTTGACATTGTGCCAACAATGTGTTTCATAATGACTTTTTTAATCGGGGACAAGCCTTAACATGCAGAGGAAATGTAGAAATTATATGACCAGCTGTTAGCCAGAGCCATGGTAAGTGTAAGCTTCCTCAGCGGCAATCAACCCTGGGGACACTGACGGAGCATATGTTGGTGGGAATGCCAGGGCTCAGACCCCTTACAATAAGACTGATATTGATACTGACAGATAGGCTCGTATGAATGTCGTTGGCTCCCAAATGTGATGGCAAATTGTAGCCTATTGTGGGGAGAGTTTAGGATTCTGGTGACAAAGTGTCATCTTGCATTAGCGCGCCGAAGAGTGGCGGATCAGGTCAAACAAGGTGGCAGTGAGGTGGAGAAAGGCAGTCAGCACATGAGGATGTTCACCCCTGACAAGCTTACTGCGCGCTGCTCAAGCACTGAGAGGAAGAGTCGGTGTAGCCAAGTGATTTTTTAAGTGCTCGTTGCGGACCACATGATTTCCCAGTCCACCGGCGCTGTTTTTTTTTAGTTTGTTATTCCTTTCGGGTACACAAAAAACATATAAGTTAAAAACATTTATTAAACTGAGTCGGATCGCCTTTATGTCAGACAGCAACAATCAGATAAAAGCTTACCAAACCTCCCTGTCCACAGTATGAAACCGGAAGAAGTCTAAAAGTCAATCTCCCCCCTCGGCATCTTGTTGTAATCTAAAAAATATGGCGGTGGAACAGAGGAGGAACCCAGCTGAGATGTACCCCTTCCTACTACCTGCAATCTGTTCTTAGCAAATCCATGATGAACAATTCAGGATCAAGGAGAGAAAGCAAAGGTAACTGGGCTTTCATACTTATTGCTCCCCTATGTGTAACCATATGGTCTGCTCCAGTCCACTACATCTACTCTATATAATGCCAGCTTTTAAGACACACAGAAGAAAACATCCACGTACCATTTTTAGGCTTCTTACATCTCTCTTAGCCTCTTATTTTGTGTTTCTCTAGACGGTTCTCTCCCTTTTTGCTATTCTACTGCAATGTACTTCCTCAATTTAATTACAGTTCATTAAAAATGTATTCCGTTGCCTGCCATTAAAGTGCTGTTCTAAAAGCCGTGAATCACCTTGTTACAACCTGTATCATTTCTTACAGGATTATAAACGATTGGTTTCAAAAGCGTATTATTTCTGATGCTTAATCTCTTTAAAATATTCTGAAAGCTGTTTTTTTCCTATGATTTACCGTGGTGGTGCTGCACCAATGAGATGATGCCTCTTAGTCTCACAGGCAGAGACTTTGTGGCATCCTGTCTTCATGTGGCTCCTGCCAAAAGCTTTGAGCTGAAAAGGCTGGACATCTTTGTTGTCCTTTCCCAAACCTTTGCCGGGAGTTAGGGAAAAGCAGGCCCAAAAAATGTGGCTGAGGATTTGCAAAAAAAAATAAAAAAATCTAGAGCGAGTGTCTTGTCTGCTTCTCAAACACATCAGACTACTCAGATGTCACCGAGTAAAAATAACAAACGCTATGAATAGGACGTCTGAAATTGTCCTTGCAATATTATGGCATTAATTTAATTTGTATTTCCACTTTCCAATTTGAAAGGACATTGAGACATCTCCCCGCATGCAAAGTAGAGGTGGGGGGTGGGGGGGGGGGGGGGGGGTGGTGGGGACGTGTTATCTTATAACAGCTAATTAGATTTCTTATGTGAATACTGACATGTTAAACAGGCTTCTCCTACCAGTGCCCTTCATGGGCCATACTCTTGTTTATGATTAACATTAATCCTGCCGGCAGAGTGGAAACATCTTGCTGTCTGAGTATTGGGACAGAGATCCTCAATCATATCAGAAATCATTTGCAGTGATCCATGTTGGTGTTGAGCATTTGGAGTGATCGGGCTGAACAGATGTAATAATAAAAATATAGTGGTATTAACATCTGCAAATATTTTTTAGTGTTCATTAAACGTCTGTCTCTGAAATGCATGGATGTGTGCCAAAATCCTGCTTCTAATCTCCATTAACCAGCATTTCATCAAATAATAAATCTCCTAGCATGACTACAGCCACACGACTGAACACACAGTGTGAAAAATGTAAAGATTTGTTGTCAGCAGTATTGATTTGTCAGCATCTCCGGAATAATTGAACAACGCACACGCGTGTCCAATTTAATGCACTTCCTTTTAACTTGGGAATATCATGTTTTTCATTGATTCAGGTTACAGCAAGAATAACAAGGTATCTGCATTTTTACAAACACATTAATATATCCTTGTTGGTAAGACTGTGGCTGAGATGCTAACAACATCATGCTGATCTGTTGATGATCCTGTCCGGTCGGAACATGCAATGGTCTATGGTTGTTATTTTTTTTGTTTTCTGCTCCTCCCTACCGCTCGGTTTAATGGGATATCTCTAATGCTGGCACAATAACTAATTACCTGGTGAATTTGCATGCTGTTGTTGCAGCTAACATCATTGGTTCCAATTATTACCCCTGATTTGCTCCGGGACCTCCATTACAGCATCTCTTCATATTTCTGCAATTATACGCGGTCATCGGATGGAGACATTATAAAACATAATTGAACAAGCAAGCAATTTGTTTGATCTGCTATTCATTTTGTGAACAGGTGTCTTGCATATTTGTGTACCTTTCCATGTAGCTTTACAAGAAAGTGTTCAAAATGATACACATCTCATTTTGCATGAAAGTACAGTTGTACTTAACCTCCGCTCGGTCAATATCACCTGCTGACATTTTGCGAGCCTAGGACTGCTCTAAGACGGAGAACTGCTGCAACCGGCACAGTAAACCTCCAGGTGATTATTTCTGAGTCAGGGATAATATATTAGTTGGACTGTATAATAGTTGGACTGTAACAGTTCCCATTTGACTTTGATAAGATGGAAAGTTGAAGTGAACAGACAACACTCACACTGCAACAGAGTGGAAGTTGTAGAAAAGCACATGAATAGAGATACGGTTATTACATTCCTCTGCAGCATGTATTTACTAAAGTGTATTTCTCTCAGAAGTTCCAGATGTCAATAGCTGATATCAGTCTTGCATCACCCTTTCCTTGCTTGAAATGGTGGAGCTTTTGTGAATATGTATTACAACACAAATGTCTTATTCTTAGTCAGATAAGCTAAATAAATACTTATTCATATGAAATACCTCAGCAGCCTGACTTTCACTCAAGTGTTGCCTGAAACTACTTAGAGATTGTGAGATTTCACTGTAGTGCTGGCTGTACGGCAGTATCAACCAGAGCTATCTCATAAGGCCTTGGCGTGAGTGCCTTTAGTGAAAAAGTCTTGGACCGGCAGTGACACATCCTCCTTGACCTGGCACTAGCCCTGCTAACAGTCACATGTGTTTTAGCTCAGCATGTTGACAGCGGGGGAGTGCAAACAGAGATAAATAAGCAGTTGGAGTACCGTAATGCAACCCGGAATACATTCTTACATTCTTCAGAGGCAAGGGGGAGTCTCCTTTATCTTTAAATGTTGGATTAACAGAAGTGTTGTTCTTTTGAAAAATAAACAGAAGTTACCAGAAGTTATTTTGAAACTGGTGACTATGTGTTTACTATCCTCATCACAGAGTCAACAGACAACATAACAGCTGCAAGAAGCAACTTAACAGATCTATAGCATTTTGCATAGATCGTTTTTAATATTTTTACGTGACACTGGGGATTATGACCTTTCTTTTATCTGATTAAATATAAAACACATTATTTTCTCCAAGAGTTGATTAGGGTTAATGAGATGTCTCATCACTTTGAGTGGATGCGATAAAAACAAGGTATTATAGGACTGGCCACCCTTGTGTACAAAATATATATTGTACTGTATATCCACTATTTATTGTGGTCAATGGTTATTATGAGCGGTTTATTCGAAGGAGCAAAAAAGCAAAAATAATTTTGATGCCTAAATTTAGTTGAGCGTGATTATCATCAAAGCTTTATGGGATTGCATCAGCTGCCTATTTGATAAGAAAAACAAAGCACCTTTTATTGTCAAACTGTCACTGAACAGCCCTGATTAAGGTGTTTCAAACAAGTTCTCTGCTTTTGTCGAATGCAATGACAGTAAGATCTAGAGATATAGAGGGAGATATCATGAAAAGGATGTTGTTGTTCAGCGGACATGGGGAAGTTATTCACCTCATAAATGATACATTTCCTAAAAGAGGACACGTTCCATCAAAACTTGAATTTCTACAAAATAAAGGTCCCAACTTCTCTAAAACAATAAAGCATATGTATGTCTTGTAAAAAAAGGTGGAGCAGCATCAACAAAAAGATGGCAGGCATTAACCTTATTATTATACTATTATTTTTTTGCCCAGGGATAGAATTGGACAACTGAGTGGAATTTGTACCTAATTTGTGCTTTCTGATTCAGATGAATTTACCCTGAAATATAACCTTATTAGCTGACAAGGGTTATGGCAAATTCATTGCTGTATCCAGACCTTTCTCTCTGGGGGTTGGGGGACGGGACTAACTCTGCATCATTTACCACACATTCCCTGTGTGTTAAAACCACTGAACCTAGATATTATACTGGTACTGCTAAATAGGAGGACAAGGAGTTCTTTTTTCTTTTTTGTAGAATTAAGGTGGTAATTACAAAGACAAATCACTTGAACGGTGGGAACAGAGTAAAACAGAACACATTACAGGCGTTTCGGTACACACACTGAATGTCAATACCTCCAGATTAAATGCTGTTAAAAATGATCTATGGTATAAGAGATTTCACAAAACCATATGCATTTTTCTGGTAGTTTTTATTTAGATTTGTTGGTGCAAAGCCATTTGTACATGTATTGTACAGTTGTAAGGCTTAGATGTTTGGTTACATTTTGAGCAATTTCATGGTACATTTGCTGTGAAAACACTTCAATCAGGGGTTAATCAGACAGCAGTTACATAATGTAACAAGACTGTTCAGGACTCCCCCTTGAAATAGCATTAGCACTCAGTTTGTATGCTGAGACTTTGCATTGTGTGGTAGTATCTTACTTATTACTACCCACACCAAGGACATGATTTCTTTTCTTTTTTTCTTTGCTAGAACTTTTTCTTAGGACCACATTAACATATTTCAGATTTTTTCTTTTGTTATCATTCAAAGACTTTTTATTCTGAATTGTTTAGCCTTGAACAAGTATGCCGTCTTTGAGTGCTTTTGAGTGGTATTGCTATTATTTCTGAACGGCATTTCTGTCCATTTTTTCCAGTTGGCAGGTATGTGAGTCTGCATCACGTCTTATCAAGCCCACTGCTGTTGAAAGCACAGTTCTCGTAAAGTATTGTATGTTTTGTTGAATGCTTTTACCTCTTACTAAATCAATTTGTGCACTGAGCTTGTTTCGGTCAAAGTAAAGAAAATTGACACGTTCTGAATAATTGGTATAAAAATGTACTAAAGAAGATAAAAAGAAGCCTTTATGGTTTCTCCTTTTAATATCTTAGACCTTGACTCCTCCTTTTCATGTTACTCAACTGAAATTTGAAGCAAACTAATGGCGCTTTTCCACCGCAAATGTAGCTCGACTCGACTCAACTCGACTCGACTCAACTTGGTTTGGTAGCAGCACGGGTCGTTTTCCACCGCAAATAGTACCTGCTGAACGTGGGCGGGGTCGTCGTAAGGGGCTGAAAGCCTACTCCGGAGCAAAGTAGCAGAGCAGAAATTGCGAGCAGTTGTTGCACTATTAACTGAACCAACCGCCAAACACACGGATGAAAAATGTTTAAGAAATACCCCCCTTGTATCTGTTTGCTAAAAGAAGTAGAAGAATATTGCTACGGGCCATTAAAAGGGATGGTTGTTGTCCCGATGTGTGACTCTGCCACACAGTCAGCTGTAGGGATGCATCACGTACATCCCTATGCACGTAAACACGGGCATGATAAAGTTGACTGTTTAGTGCTTGTTTCAGGATACGTGTTTTCAAATGCAAGCCGTGTCTCAGCCTGAATATTTTATTGAGGTAATCAGTTCAGTCCGAGGCTTGTAATGTAATCGCTCGCTATCATGTCTGTCCCAGCTGGCTACTATTAGCCTAGCTGCTAGCTGCCCTACATGTCTCCTCTCGTATGATAAGTAACTTCCCCAACAACCAACACTGGGTGAGCTTAGCGAATATATGGAAAATAAATTCAGATCTGTGATGCAAATCAAATGAAAGAGAGCCAGAGAAGGCTGCACGCGGCGTAAATACACTCAAAAGTCCCGGAGAGTTGGGGAGAATAAACAACAGAATGAAGCCGGTAGTCTCTGGCCACTGATTGGCCAGACAATAGTCTCTGGCCAATCAGTGGCCGGCCGTCTGCCGACGTCACCTTTTAGCATCGGCTCAGCTCGCTTGGAACCTAGAGCGAGGCGATACCAAAAAAGCAGCCGCTACGTGGTACCAGGTACCATGAAATTGCGGTGGAAAAGCCAAAAATGCGAGTTGAGTCGAGTCGAGTCGAGCTGATACCATGCGGTGGAAAAGCGCCATAAAAGAGTCACACTATGGGGACTTAGTAAGGCAGTGAGAGTGAGTCCCGGGCCAGGCAAAGAGCGTAAAAAAAAACTAGACAAGAGTAAAATGCAAACCTTGTGGCAGTGAGTTGGTTTATGACTAACCATTTGAAATATAAACATATATAAACAATGATTTACTCACGCAGTTACACGTGTACACTTTCACACCCCTACTTAGTATACACAATACGTTTACCAGTAAGTAAATAAAAAATAATACAATAATCCGAAAAACAGTAACCACAGGATATTTTCACTGAATATGACTTTGTCGCTATGTGTGCATGCAAATACAGTGCATGCTTGGGCAGAGAACATGTTTGGCTAGGGCTTAATCATTTTTGCAGTTTTTATGACAACAGGTCCAATCCTCACATAACGGTATTAAAAAGGCTTGGCCAAGATGGTGCCTAATAAACACACATGATAGTATTAAACTATTTATATCTCCCTTCTCCATTGTATGGAGACATTACAACTGATATACTGTAGAAAAGTCATGGATGTCCAACTGACAACAACTGAACTTGACATAGCTCAACACTTCGTAAGCCTGTGTATTGTGTTATGTTCCTCCGTGACCTGTAGATCAAAGTAATGGACTATTGGAGGCTGTGCATGCCAAACTTAAGAGGCTCAAGCTACTAAGCAGTATAATGGTTTTTTGGCATGTTCTTAATTATGGGACAGTTTCCCCTGAGTGATTATTTTCTTATGAAAGAGGAAACCAATTGTACAATCTCATCTGATAAATAGAACAAGGATGATTTATTAGAAAAGTATACGAACAGGATCCATCAAATCAATCAGGACGCAATTATTTGATGGGCGACAAATGCCGTTGAGTAAGGCAGCCCCTGATTGGTTCTGGTAGTCGTTGACTTCAACATGGAACGAGGAATAAGCTTGTGAGATATGGCTGGTCTCATGAGGCTACATTGACGACTACATTAACTAATCAGAAGCTGCTTTCCACTATAAGGGACAAACATTAGGTCTGAATGCGGGTCCTGATCAGCTCGGTCATTTTTTGACTGGGGTCCTCGCCTCGGAGATTGGCGAAAGGCCAGACTGATCTGCGTGAGACAAACAAATGTGAAGCTTGTGCAGGAACATGCTGGTCTCGCCAAGTGGAGACTACTTGTCCTCAAGAAGCTGCTTTTGAAGGTCTTTGCCTATCTCTCTGCTGGTGTGGGTACCTTGTACACCTTGCTCTGATAATGGTCTGATGACTTCTTGTTCCAACAAGTTCAGCAAGTCAGACGTGTCATCCATTTTACTTTGGTCGGAGCTGGTATTGATCGGTCCTAAGTGTAGCTTCTTTTTCTCCCTTAGCAAAGAATTATGTAGCAGTGAAAGAAAAATACTCCTCTACCTGCTTATCTGGGCCACACTCGCCACATGTCTTTCATCCAGACTAGCTGTAACCATTGATATGGTACAGTATAATGTTGAAAAGCATTTCAAATATGTTTGCAGCCCGGTACCATCAGTGATATAACATTGACTTTACCCACTGGAGAATTGGCTGGAAAGTACTGGATTTGAAAAAATCCACACATTTCTTGTTTACCCAACTTTTTAGTTTGGATCTAGAGAAGAGATATGAGATCTTAAAAAAATATACTAGCCTGCAGGAGCCTGATATGTACTTGGCAGAATTCTACTCCATTGAGAATCATACATTTTTGACAAGAAAACCAATTTGTAAACATAGCACACTGCACACACGCTATACACACTATTGTTGTCCAAGCACCAATTTTAACTTATTGGGGAGACTGCAAAAGCGTTCTTGCTTCAAATGAGTGATTCAAATAAATAAAAGTATTACACGCTTAACTCATCAACTACGAAATCTATTTACATTTGATGTGCTAAGGCACAATGATGAAATCACTTAGTAATATCACTTTTGTAAATATGTGGAGTTGCATTAGTAAGTTTGATTTTAATTTGTCATATCCTTGAAGCATTCCAGAACGTATTAGCGTATTAGTGTTTTTCGTCACTTTATAGGTCCCCATCTTTATGAGCAATATAGAATTCTTACAAATGCTCAACATGCTTATGGTCAAAACGTCTTGACAATTACTTAGACTTGTATAAGACTTGTATATAGAATGGATGTTCTCTCATTTTGATCAGGTGCCATTGATGATTTTGATCATTATAATTTGGGAACTGCTGCTTTAGCACATTTTCATCCATCATACCCGGCCATGAGGGGTGAGCAAATTATAATTCTGTTACCATTGTTTGTACACCATGTTCTGTGGACCCTTCTGAATGCTTGTCTGGAGTACTGAAGCGCCTTCTGTATGACCATGGTAGAGCTGCTCTCTGTCAACTCAGTGAAGTCTGCTTGAAAGTCATTTTGCAAGCGTTTCATCAGTCATACATAATTCTTCTTTGATGCACATGGTGAGGAGTGCTAGCCTGATTTTAATGTGATAGTGGCAAGGTTTTTTCCCGCCTGTGGATACCTCAGGTAGACAGTCTTGTACCATTTAAATTGCCATACTGCTTTTTGTTGGGTTTTTCGTACCGTGTCCTCCAATTGGACTTATTATGGGATCATATTTTTTTAATCCTACATAAGAAGAGTTATGAATAAGATAAATATATAAAACATGAGCACATATACTTTATGTTTTTACAAGTTGATGCCACATTGCTTGAATCCATTTGTGTGCCCTCTGAATGTGTTTGATATGTAAAACTGAAGCACAGCATTATGTTAAGCAGGAATTTCAAGCTAGTTGGGGCACTTAGCTCACTCTATGACTTTGAGAAGTTCTACAAGACCTCATCCAGACACGCTCTGGACTTAGCTGGATGTGAACGATTGGAGGCAGACAGAGATATCATCCATCAGCCACTTCACCTGGGCCTAATGGCTGGCTGCAGACAGGCATGTTTGACTGTGTTTGATGTGTGCATACCCACCTCCTCGTTTTATGTCAGAATATCAGCAGGCATCACAGTATCAGGGCTCACAAATGGATTTTCTAATCCACTTGTTTGCTGGAAGTTTTTTCAATCCCCGGTTTTGATGCCCGAGCCAAAAATGTACTTAAACACAAGCATTCCCTTAGACTCCTGTCTGTCTCAGCCCTGAGCTGTCACTGTGTGTTTTTTGACTGGCTGAAACATTTCCGTGGCAGAGAGAAAAGAGATGCAGGCGGGAAAGGCGAAGGACATCAGGAAAGCTCAAATAATGAGATGTCAAGCAGGGCAGACCATAATTGTTAATTGCATTTATTGCAGTGCTTTTGGAATGCGGCCATGATGCTTTCAGGAATATAAAGTGGTGTCCTCAACATGTTCCAGATTCAGCCCTTATAAATGGGTCTGAGCGATCAGTCCTGAAATTCAATAAGCGGTTCCCTATTGCAGTCCACAGTCAGCCCTTATAAGGAGCAAAGACAGAGTTTTCAAAGTGAGATAGATATAGTCTCAACAGCTTTTCAACTAAATGAAACACTGGCTTTGTTAAAATTGTTGAAGACCTGCCAATGTGCTATTGGTCTACTCTGACATGTACAAATATGTTTCTCCATTATGAGGAGGACAAGGCCTAATAGTTCGACATAATGTACATCAAACTGGGTTATGTCAACTGGAAATGGCTCCAGGGGTTTCTGTTTTGCCTGGGACATGTTTGCTTGTTCCGCTCTTTGATTGACAAGCGAAGGGACCCTTTTTCTCAACTTTTTACCTCCACTTGAACTTGTGCTGCCGGCACTGATGGTCACTTCTCATAACATCTGGAGGAAATTAAAAATGTGTGAACCCGTTAGTGAAGTATTCAGTTCATGAGTGTTCCAATCCTATAAACATTATAGTGATTTTGTAATGTACATCCTCTCATCTACCATCAAAATAATAGAATAGTGTTTCTTGTGAGAGCTGGCTGAACATCCTGCCAGTCCGGTGCATGAATCCAATTTTAAAAAGAAACTGCCAATCATTCTACTTTTCTGTCCCTCCAAATGCATTGTCGCTGCAATAAAGACATAAGACTCAGGACAGCTACAAATAAGGCTCTGTTTGGAGCCAACAACAACTTTTTTGAATGTATACAGTATAAAAACTATATATATACCTTCCCAGTTTTACTTGCCACCCCCAAACCATCTGCTGTCAGACATTAGTAATTTGTTTTATGGTGTTCTTGGCAGGCAAAGTATGGCTTCACGATAATTGCTCTTTTATTGTTTCTTATTCTATTGTTAATGTTGTTGTTGTTTCGCAGCTTGTCCTAATTAAAAGTTTGGAGCTTTGGCTGCCCTTTTTGTCCTCCTAAATTGCTTATCCTGCAAAGTTAACATTAAAAGATACGACTTATGGAGTAAGGGACATGAGCAGATATGGTGTGTGGGACAGCAAAGTGTCTTGGTAGTGGAAGAGACTCAATCCTCTCCTCTGGACTACAATGCACAAGAGTTTCTGATACCAGTACTTGGCTATGAGGCCTTCATGTTGCTGGCACATTTTCTCTCACAGGACCCACCAGAGTAATTTAAGCTAGTGGAAACAACCTGTGTCTCCACTCTTAAGATTGATTTGACATTCCTTTACTTTCCTTGTGCTTTGCCATCCCCTGGGTAAAGTGCAAGTCAATATTCTCCCTGCATCTCCGACCGCACTGTTTGTTTTTAATGGCTTTTAAGTTGACATGGTGGTCGGAGCTGGCTTTCTTTGGTCCTCCAAAGTGTATTCGGAGAGTGTGTGTCTGGTGCTGAGTGTTGGTCATCGTCACAGGCAAATCCACTTTCACACAGCCCAGTAAGCTCTCACATTCAACAGCACAAATTAACTGTGAAGTGTAAACTCTCTAGATTAAATGGAGGACTTGACCGAGAGAGGAGAAAACTGACTTCATCTGGTATCGACACACTCTAACTCAGCTTGATCCTTTGATATATCATTCTGCATTGATCACACAGATTCAATCTAAAATTGTTCTTTTGTATTGCAAGTTGACTTGTGCTCATGAGAAATATGAGAGAATGTCATTGACATGCTGTGTGTTTTACCCTTAACAAGAAATATTTTGCAACATGTTACAACATGGTATGCCTTGATATTTTTAATAAAAGACTAAAGAGAAACTTTATTACCGCTTTGTTTTCAGCCTTTTTTTCATTGGCAGTGTGAAGCTCTAAGGGGTATGTGTGATACCACCGGAATCTCTTAAAATCCCAGTTTAACCAGAACTTTGGGGAAAGCAATCAAAACATTTTCTTTTTTAATTTTACATTTGTATCTTTCTCTCTCTCTCTCTCTCTCTTGGCATGTCCCTCTCTTTGTTCTGCAAATTAAAAAAAACAGTTGTGAGGAAAAATACCCCCACCATTGTCTTTCACGTAAGATAGACAGAAAGCCTTTATGTCCATGTTGTTCGCATGCAATATTAGAGCTTTATTTCACTCAGGCACAACGCACGGCCTATTCTGCCCATAACGCTGAAAGTCATTAGAAGATTTTTCTTCATGAATTGGTTGACATCCCTGCTTCTTGCTTATGACATGCTGATGGAAGCTGTCAGCTGTTACATGTACTTACATTGGAATGTCGACACAACCTTGATCATCCTGTCGTCAGTAAAATATTTATCTTCTTTCATTGCACAGCGAAAGTGACAACACCGATGTGATTAACACCTACATACAAACCTCCCAATGAATGCCCACCAATTATCATATTGTTATCAAGTATTTGACAAATTATGAATTGCATACACTGTAACAAATTGCTGTAAGAAAACAGCCAAATTCTGGCCGTAAAGTACTGTTTTCCACTAAAATGGTACCATACTGTAGAAAGCAATGCCTTCTGGGCAATATGTGTGGGTATAGCTTGCAGTTTCTCATAAAATACTGTAATAACATATTATACAAAATGCACTTTTTCAATGTTTTTTAACATAGATATGGGTCCACGGTGTGCCTAAAGACTGCCAAAGTATAAAACAACTACTACTCGACCCTGCATACTGTGAATTTATATACGACTATACTGTGTTTTAGTACATAGTTATTATGACAGTAATGTACTAGCAGTATACTGTATAGATCATGAACAAACACCAATGTACTGTAATTCAGTTCATGGTTTATAACAGTAACATTCATTAAAGTAGATAACAGTAGGGGAACTGTAAAAGTAACAGTATATTAGTGGAAACACAGCTGGCAGTATTTTACTGTTAATTTACAGGACAATACAGTAAATGTTAATAAACGATTCCTGAACCGTAATCTGAGAATAAACTTTATCTGAACCCGATTTGACCTCATGCATCCCAGATCATTAACACAAATCAATTACGAAGATGGTTGTTGCTTAAGTTGCTTTATTGAGTAATACATTACATTTTGTTCTTTTCTCTTTATCATTTTCATTTCCCCCCATTTCCATTTCTCCTCATAACCTGGGTTTAAGTTTTCTTAGACGTTATGCCCTGTCCCTGAGTTTAAATGTCACAGCATTACATATTTGTACTCGCTGATGCCCTATCCTGACAGAGAGGGGGGGGTACAGCTATCTCTTTATTTAACACATGGTGGTAATCATTTGCACTCAGAGGGGTCTCTGGTGAGGGCAGGACATCTCCGTCTGTGTCTTTTTAATAGGGTTCGTCTCCACTGATTAGGCATTGTTGACAGGGGAAGTTGTAGAGCCTAGCACCAGCACGGAGCCCCGACTTACTTTCTCTCATTTATTACCACCTACCCTGTCTTCTTGCTTAAAATGATCAGCCTTAACACACAAACACAAATGAACACACAAACACACACCCACATGCTTTTCCTCATTATGTCAAATATCAGATGGTGAAACAAACATCGTCAAGTCATAGGGGAGAGCTAGGCAGCGTCTCCTCCCACGTCTTCCGAAACTTCTCGGTCTCAGGGCCACACTGGCAATTGCACTTCGGCTCTGTCATCATTACACCATGGTTCACGGCACAGCATCAGTTCTTTCTATCCTGAACCAGGCAAGAACCAAGCTAATTAGCCTGCCATTTCTATTCTCTTGTCTATGAGGCTGCTGGATTTTCCCTGATTAGTTTCTTCCATGTCATATCTATAATGGTTCAGGGGCCGCAAACTCTGTTCTGTCTAAATTAATCAACAGTGTTCTTTCTTCCTCTGGTTAAAATAAAGGCTAGACCTTGAGCTAATTGTGCAGAGATCGTTTTGTCTCAAAATATTTTCCTTCTAGAGGCCTAATTTACCCTTACAGATCACACTTCCGACTGTGACAGCAACCCCTTTCCCAGTCTTCCCCCATGCGTCTACATATTGGACCGAGGTTGGCTTTTAACTCTAGGCCACTGGAGGTTCTAATTGACCTACACCTTTGACCAGTTCTTGTACACAAACGGTAGTCATAAAGAAGCAGCCAATGCATATTGAGCAGCTATGTCTTCCTTTGGGTGCTGAAGGCTAAATTAATTTGTATGAAAGTCAAGGGGACCTGGACAAATAATACAATAAGAGGGCTTGCATTCCGTAGTAAGGCGTTCTTGATTATATATTCCTGACAAATGGATGCTCGTGCATATGCAAAAGGGGGACCTAATGGCATACTAATGCACACAGTGTTAGCCATTATGTATGAACCGTTTAAGCCTAACCATGAAAGCCAATCAAACCATAGCCTTCCAAATTCCATAGTGTGCATTATTTTTCACAACAGTTTATTCTTCTGAAATCATCAATTAATTGCATCGAGTTAATTTGCAGACTGAACTGCAGATAACCTCTACCGCTGTGTTGCTGCAGTGTGTGTACCCTGAGAGAACAGTGTGGTGTAATAGATGTGCCAGGGAAAGGAAGGATGCGCTCAGAGGATTAATCTAGGCTCTCATGGGGAAACTAAAGCTGGGCAATGGATGTTTGGATATAAAACTTGACCAAAACAAGGAAAAGCTCCCTATTGTAAGGTTATATGCATCCGTATGGACAATGGTTAAAGACACGTAGCCTCACTCAAAAATTTCTAAGCTCTGGAAATATGACCTAGCTTGGTCACTATCCATCATACATGGTCATTAACCTGTGACACATGGCTACCATTTACCAATCATCCCTCACCATAAATCACTTTGTCCAGTGAAACAATACCTTTGCTACACCTTACAATGCAGTCCCACAAGAAATCACAGTAGGCAGTCACACCGCCCAGTGAAAGTGGCCAAGAAGGGGCTGCTCGTCACATGCGCCGATGGTTGCGTAACCAGCTGAAGTGCACAAGCCTGTGTTGATATGGGCTGGCCCATGTGCATGCTAGCTCTGGCCTTAATTGGCTATGATTATAACTAATGGCTATAATGATGTACAGTTTCTCCCCGGCAGGACAGTGCAATTAGGATCAAGCACATTTGGTATCTCCTCAGGCAGTCCCCAAACCCTCTTTCTCTCATAGTCCTTTAGTCAAGCCAATGCATGTGCACATATGTACAGCAATAGTTGTTAATGTGACTGAGACTCAGTATTACCATGTCATTGCATGTTTCACTTTTAGCTGTTTAACTGTCCTTTTTATTCATGACAAAAACAGCCTTTTATTTTTTCCTTTAAACTCTATAATATCAATAATTAAAATTCATTATAACATGTATTTGCCACAACCATACATTTTTTCTAGAAACCCTCATACAATTTAATGTAGTATAAAAGCTTTGCAATACATAGTGAAACTGATCATTAATGTTCTGTGTGTGGATTCTCTTCATTTTGATTGTTGTGGCTATACTCTATTGTACTGGATTGAAATGCTTCTAGGATTGTGTGAGTGACAATTAGGATGGAGGACATTTGATCAAACTCTTTGGACCCAGCCTTGCTTATCAACTACAATCGTGAGAAACATGTGCTCTAAGGGTTTCTTTAATTTTTTGATGGTAGATGACTGCATTATTCATCAAACATGACTTGCCTCTGGTAAAACTCTCCACCTTGCATTTTTCCATGTTGTATGTGTTTGTAAAAATGGCATTAGATAGCCTTTCACTTCAAATCTAATCTTGCTTTCCAGACACTGTCCGCTGCCTTGAGCCACTCAAACCCTTAAGCTTCAGATTTTGTTTTGTTTTACGATAAATTCGGGTTTTTGGTAACTAGTTAAACAAACCAGTTTTCTCTTGTGGGCGTACATGCCTCTCTTTAAAAGTATATGGATGAATGTGTTCCTTCTGTATGCTTATGGTTGCCATGGTTACTGGCATCCTAAAGTCTTGTAGTAGATGTTTAATTTACACCCTTAAACAAAAAAAAGGCAATGGGTTTAATTCAGCTGTATCTATTTCCTACTTTAGCCTTTTGTGCAAATTAAAGAACACACATGCATACAGGCACATACACACACACACACACACACACACGCACGCACACACACACACACACACACACACACGCACGCACACACACACACACACACACACACACACACACACACACACACACACAGTTTAAACATTTTCATGCACGTTGTGCTCGTCAAATCAAGCCTTGTCTCCATGGAAACTGGAGTCGAATAAAGAGATTGCCTTAATCACTTAATAAGTAGAACACACTCTGCTCTCGGCTGGCCACAGACATTCACTTTTCAATATGATTTCAAAAATCGCTATGTGAAATATGTGAAGCCATTTCATTCTATTAGCCAGAGTTATACATGGTGACATCTTAGACAGCTCTCCCATATGTTGTACTCTGGGTTAATTAAAAATGTAATGGTCAAGTCTGTATTTGCATTGGAGCTGACAGGAGTTCATGATTCATTCAGATGGATCAGATGTTAAACCACTGGTCTGTATAACCAGTAGCCACAGATGGCTATATGGAACAATTATCCCTGAATCAGTGCTGATCATCCCCATTGCTCTCTCTGATTGGGACATGGATGGAAAGATAAGGAGGCAACAAGAGCTTGTTGAAACCCTTGTTCACTCAAAATCTTTGAGAACAGTGACACAAATAGTTTCTGTTTCATCACAAGATTACCTTGATTCCAGATTGACAAACAGCAAAGCAAGCAGCAAGGAAGGATGCATCAGGAGACAGATATTTCTGTTCAAGGATCACTTGTGTCCCATACACTGATGGATCACAGGGGGAGCTGTTTTTATGAACTCAGAAACCAACAATAACTGGCCAAATGTCGTTATTTACCATCTGAACTCATGAAATGGTGGCCACATTCCTAAATAAAAGGTTAATGCTGTCCTAGCCAAACAGACACTGAAAACACGTAAACATAATTCCGTCTTTTTCGGCGAATCTGGGGTTGGGTTGCGGGGGCAGCAGTTCCAGCAGGGGACCCCAAACTTCCATTTGCCGGACCAAATTCACCTGCTCTGACTGGGTGATTCTAAGGCGTTCCCACGTTGGTGTGAAGATATAATCAATTCATCTAGTCCCAGTGGCCTTCTCCCAGCTAGTCCCTAGGTAGGCGCCCAGATGTCATCCTTAGCTTTGCCTTCCAGCCCAGCTCTCTTTTCATCACAACAGTGCGGTAGAGTGAGTGTAAAACTGCCCCCACTGCCTTGATTCTCTAGCCCAACTCATGCTCCATTGTCCCTTCACTCTCGAACAAGACCCAGGTCCAAGACCAAGGTACTTTAAACTGTAACATACCCTAATAGAGAACGTGGAGTCCTGTTTTCTTCTCCCGAAGGGGAAATTCGGCAAAAAGCGTGCTGTCATTCTGAAATTTGTGAGTAGAAAGCATAAGATAAATCTGCTCAGTCAAGGCAAAAAGCTTAAAGGTGAACAAATTGGAATGAGTGAAAATTTAACCAAGAGAATGGCTTATCTGGCCTACCAAGCGAGAGGGTTAAAAAAATGTGGACAGGTCCAACAAACTTGGACGAGAGATGGAAGAATCTTCATCAAAATGAATGGAGCTACACCCGAAGAAGCCAAAATTGTGCAAATCAAAACGGAGGAGGATTTGGATCAATTCCGGAGGGACGAGGATTAAAGAAGGCAAAAGCATGGACTTTGAACTAAAGGGATTTAAACTGGTTTGTGTCAAAATATAAGGTTTGAAATCGTAAATAAAATGTGCTCTGCTATTGATAACCTAATGGAATGTGTGACTATTGAAATTCAAATGAAAGATAAATGTTAATTATCAGCTGTGTGTTCAGAACAACCGATTCAAAATTGGAAGACTTTCTCTGACTGAAGAATTTGTAAATACACTGCATGTTATGGGACTGTAGTCGAGGTCAGCAGACACACTGACTGTTTTGAATACTTTTGCAGATGTGTTTAGACTACTAGAGAAGAAATGGACAAGGCCATATCTGCATTGTCACAGGCAGAGAGGAAAATAGAGACCTAAAATTATCTGTGTATTAGAATGAATCTTCTTAAAAAAAAAGAAAAAAAAAATTCTAACTGTAGTAGCTGTGTATCTGTGTATCTGAATCTTATGGCAGTGGGGGCGGGACCCGATAAGCCTTTGGCTTCTCCTGCTTCCCTTCGGACGATAACACAAAGTAATATGTATGAATATGCAATGAGAAAATTATGTATTATGTGTAATTGTCCGGAAGAATAATAATAAATAAAAAAATTAAAAAAATTAAATAAATATAACAAAAACCTTCACTGCAACAATACTTCTATTTGAACATTAACAGTACAACAATGCTTTGCGCTCTCTGGTGCATTTATTAGTGACCGCTCTGTCAGGTCGCTACACTATAGTTGCTAAAGCTGTCACACAAATTAATATTAGGGTCTGTACTGATCTGTTTGTATTTCAACCCTTAAACACAATAGGCAATGCCTTTAACTTTGTGGTAAAACATATTTTGGGAAAAAAAATCCATATAGGGGAGAGTGGCCTAAGTTGTGCATTTTGGAAGTTGTTCCACCCCTTGTTTCTAGAAAACCGTGGAAGAAATTGGAAATGTGAACACATATTTAAGAAGAGCCATCCATTTGACTCATCCTGTAAAGAAGGGAGACACAAGGAATAAGATATAAGCACATTTAAGCTCAAAAAACTCAAAATGATCAAGGTTTTTTGATTATTGTGTCTGAACAATTATAGACAAGTTTGAAAACATTTGACACATGTTTTAGTGCTTTGGTATGCTACATTTTGAGTCTATACAGTTAGCACGATGTCAGCCCTAAACTGCTGCATCATGCTTATTATCCAAAATTCTGGGGATGGGGTGATTTGTGCCAAAGGGCCTGGGTGAGTTATAAGTAAGTAAGTAAGTAAGTAAGTAAGTAAAATGTATTTATAAAAGCACATTTATGACAGTTTGCACTGTCCGAAGTGCTGTACATAGTGCATTCAGTAGGTAAACAATGAAGGTAAAATAACAATAACCAAAATGAAAGACGTAAAGCCCATACATCCACATAAACACAGATAGTAGTGCAGAGGTATGATAGTTAATGGGGAGGAAACACCAGGGTGTACATATGGGTTTTGAGCCTTGATTTAAAGGCAGAAATGTAGGGGAATCACATTTGTCAGGTGGCAGTTGGTTCCACAAGCACGGAGCAACTAGTGCAAAGTACATTTCTGAGAGTTGTGCCAGTGGCATGGCTGTATACGCTGGTCACCAAAAGAAAGTGATTGTCTACAGTAGCTCAGAAGAGAGTGACATCTCAATTCCACTTAACGACACCACTGATGAGAGTTCAGATGGCCAGAAAGATGATGATGGTGACTTTGTCATTGTGAGCTTTGCAGGTAAAACCATTAGATCTGCTAGGCCTTGTTTAAGAAAATTGTCCTTCAATCTTTGTCAACTATTTACTTTAAATACACCTTAAATAAGTGATTGTCTAAAGGCCAGGACACACCAGCCCGATAATCGCCGTCGTCAAAAAAAAAGACGAATCTGTTTGGTGTGTGCCGTGACGTCGGCCGACGTAGAGGTCGTCGGGCTTGTTTTGAGCCTGTCGACCGCCTTTCATTTGGAGCAATTTGATTGGTGGAGGGCTAGCGAATCAGTGAAGCCCGGAAGTGAGGCGGGTAGCACAAACAGCTAACAACAGCTAGCCATCGTTTTAATGTGTTTGTTCGTTTCGTTTTGAGAGTACTCACATGCATCAACCCTTGTTGAGTACTCGACACCATGCTCGACACTCTCTGCTAAAAATTGTGCTCTTATGGTCCATAAATATAAATACGTATTTCTATCTATGTTTATGCTCTAGAGAGATGTCCAATCATTTCCGGCTTTCGTATTTTTTCGGGCCACAATACAGATTAGCGCCGCCTGCTGTTGTGGAGACATTACGTCCCGTGAGCGTACGGAAAATAAACAGTCGTCTCGGTGTGTTCTTTGGCCGCGACGGGAAGACTGGAGCTTCCTGAAACGGCCGACTCCATTTGTTGCGTAGTCGGAACTTGTCGGACTGGTGTGTCCTGGCCTTAATGGATTTGTCTTGCATTACAGTTTATGAGATATATAGCAATAGCACAATTCACCCCATGGTATTCTCTCCAACCGCACAACTTACACCACACCGGGGGCAAGTTGTGCATCAAGACAACTTTTTTTCCGAAAGCTATATTTCTTCAACAGTTTATTTGTTTTCCAGATCCAAAGTTTTTATTGCCAGGGATGCACAACACCCTGAAATATATGTACATATTTGAGTTGGAGACTTTACTGTCAAGGCCTTACTTTAAAGTCACTTTGAGTGAAAAGTTGCACAACTTAGGCCACTCTCCCCTATAGATTTAAATAACTCTAATAACATTAACAGGATGTCACATTACTGGACATTATATAAATATATCATAATGTAGTAGGGTGGTCAAAAAGGGCTGTTAACAATAATGGCTAGGTTGTCCAATATGTTATTGTACTACAAGCAACTGGTAAGTCAATTCACTTTATTTTGACGCTTTGAATTCTTTCTACCCTGTAGTAGCTTAAGCTAACTTACGTCTGCTCAATAGCCTTGTATCAGTTGCGCTCTTTCCATGTGCAATTTCATTATTAATGAATAAACAAGATTTAATACATTTGTATGCAGACTATGATAAATAAACATACACTTGTGTTTTCTTTTAATCTCTTGTATTGTTAGTATTCTAGTGTGAAGTCTGTCTCATGGGAAGGCAATACATGCGATTCATTGCTTTATATAGAAGGACAAAACAACAAGATGTGATTGATGTACCAGTTTCAGGTCTTCTCTATCCAGTCACTAAGCGAACCACACAGGCTCTATCTATGTTTCCCATCCCTGTCCCCCGAGGCAGTGTTCTGATGTGGACAAAGTGAAGAATTATCGCTGGGGGGAAAGATGGGCACCTGTCTACTGTACCTGGATTTTATTAAATTTTTTATTATTTCATTCTTTATCTGCAAAAAGGAAAGGGACAACGTCTACACTTCTCTTTCTCACATATGGCACATTTGCACCGCTTCTTTTTCGAAATGAATATTGAGGTTGTTGTGAACAAAAACACCAATCTAACAGATGGAAGAAATATCACACAAAGGCTGATATGATTCTGCATATGTCTTCACACTTGTTCACCTTATTAATTATAACATTTTTGAGACTTGAATGCAATCATGTATACCATGAAGCAGAGTGCCTCCATTTACGTTACTGTTGTTTGTCATTTATAATGAATTCTGTAGCATTTTGTGAAAGGGGCCCTATTATACACATATACATTTTAAGAGATTCATTATCTAGTCAATGCTTTTCTATCTCTTTCTAAATGCAAAATAGAAATTAGTGTCCTGTAAACAACACTGCCAAACTCATTTCCTTCTGTGTCACAATGATTTAGTCGTGGAGGCTGGCCCCCCTGAGCAGAGGGATTTCTGCTGGCACTGAGTCATGAAAAGCACATCTCCAGTCAAATCTTATTTTGGTAAAACCCATCATTTCCCTCTGCTCAAAGAGGGCGAGAAAAACCATCTGAACCTCCCTGGCTGAGCTTCATAAACTCTGAATTGTTATTATGCCGAAGTGACAGAACCGTAGCCTCATGTTCACTGAACTGGAAGCAGGAAATCATCTTTAAAACTGGGCATTTTTGCATGATTGTTTATCAGTAAAAAATACTGTACAAATGTAGTGACGGAGCGGGCAGTTTACAGCGAAAATATTTAACAAACGGCGTTCAATCAAGACATGCAACCCATCTCAGCACTTGAGATGTGAGTGCTGATAACTGAAGAGGACAGAGGAGGAAACACTCACAACTACTACAATTTTATGTATCCTAAGAATAACAAATTTACATAGGAAATAAATTATTCAAATACATGAATCCAACTGTCTTCGTTTAGAGGGAGATGGGGCCTTCGGAAAAATGATAGCTCTGATTTTCAGCTGAAAAGCTTTAGAGGTGATACTCTTACACTTTATGGAAATGGTCTTAATGAAGTGAATTAATGAGCAGGGATTATGAGCTGTTCTCTCTTCTTCAACAATCTGCTCAGTGATATTATACTTTATGCTACCACACATTGTGCCTCTTTATACATCTGCGTTTATATTTGCTGCATCCAGTGTTGTTAATGGAACGTAAAATGTCAGTTTAAATGCAATTTCATGACGGCTGACTTTTAACGTTCAACATATTGTGAGTTTAACTGCCTACCTCCAACATACCAGGTTTAAACATGTTAAGGAACTGGGAAGTGAATTAAAGCTGTCATTCTATAATATGTTGTGCAAATTTCTCTTTATCCATTTTAGACTATTTTAGATTAAACTCTTAACAAACCCTGCAGGGAATGTGGGGATATGTTGCACAGTGCGGCCTACATACTTTTGTAGGGTGAAGAAGAAACAGTGTTTTAAATGTTTTAATACACACAACTATTATATATTGCAAAACAAAAAATCTGTACTATTTTTAAGTCAAAAATTGTACAACTCAACTTTAATGGACAGATGTTCTAGATTTTGGTTTTGAAGTATATGGGTGAATACATTTCATTTTATATTAAAATGATGGTTTGATCTGATAGAAACCATTTTGTCCTTACACCATATAAAACTGCATTTATTATGGATAAGATTTAGATGTCAAGATGCTTAGCTAGCTTTTCTTAACTTCACCCTATTACTGTTCCTTGAGGGGAACCGTGTGTTATAGCAGGCAGCAGCAAAATATTAATAAATCAAAAGACAAACAGCTGAAAACACATGGACAGAAACTGCTAGTCTCTATAAGAGCAGCAGCACCTTCTGCATTAAGACATGAGCCCAAGATAGCCAAATTAAAAATATATGAGCCAACCATGGCTTGAGATAATTTACCTTTTACCTCTTCCCAGCATTCCCCTTGGAGAGAAAACACATCTCTGTATTACTAAAAATATAATCCAATCCCAGGGGTTCTTCAAGGTCTAAAAGGCATTTTGAAGTGTTTAGAAATGTTTTTGAATAAAAATACAGGCAAATGACGTCAACTGACTTGATGTTTTACTCTACAAATCCTGCAAAAGAAACTGATGTGTATAGGTCAGCAAGCACAAGCTTTTTAGAGCACGTAGAACACTGCTTTTTAATGAATCAAATGTTTCATCAACAGAAATGCATGTTATAGGAGAACGTGACATCTCCTCTTCTCTTGCCAGTGACATTTGCAGAAAAAAATGGTTATGAAACACAATTAACAGAATATTTTAAACAATGGAAATTATTCATGCCTCAAGGCACAAGGCTGTGCTTTCATACCTCCCTTTTGTTTCCAATGTTTCATCCGGACATTTTTCATACACACCATGTCAAGATAATTACAAAAAATACATGAAAAATTCAAACATTACACTTTTATTTGTGCAATATGCAGTGTTTAATAATAGTCAACATCCTCGTAATGAACAGTGACATATCCTGCTTTACAGTAGTGTACTGTAGATAGGCATGTGACATGAGACCTGTAAATCATCAGTCAGGCTTATTTAAATGTGCTTCAGAAAACAATTTTACATCCTTATGTGTCGTCTACTTAACATGTTCTGATGCCTTCCGTTTAGTTTTATCCTTGTGCAATTTTCAAATAGTATTGACTCTTGGGGTCCCTTGCCCAAAACACTTTCTGCATTGCCTCAAGCAGGGATGTGTTTGACATTTATTTTTGCCAGATACGTAACAGACTTCTCTACAAAATCATTAACAAAAAAAACCTGAAGCTATGTATGTTAAGCGATTTAAATATATTGACAAATGTAATGATATAAACCTATCTATTAACCTGCACTCCTTGGCAGCTGTGTCTACAAAGCTTTATTCTGTGGAAATTCTGTCAAATCCAGTTTCCTTAGTAGGCTGTTATATCGCCTGGAGAATAAAGTTATCCGTCTACTCAACAATTGGATGTTTTGATTGTTGCTATGTCCAGATCACTGTCAGACTCAGGGATGTAAAAAAGAATCAGAAATCATAATCCTGCTTTTGCAAGATTTGAAGTTGTTGAAAGACCTTGCGATTCACACGCAGACACCTCAGTGGATGTGGACTATATCGGCTCTCTTGAACACTCACCAAGGGACATTACAAGCAGCATTGATATGTGGTGAGATGAGATATACCTATAGGGAGAGACAGAGTAATCGAAGCTCAAGGCCAAGTTGATTTGGAATACCAATTTCAAGTTTGAGAATGGCCTTTCAAAGTGTCTCTGGAGATGGCATCAATGCTGAGGAAATCTTCATTATGTCAGGTAATTTTCATAAGCCTTTTAATTATTGATGTTTAGCAACCAACGCCGAATACAATAAAACAGGGGCAGCCTCAAATTTCATTATTTGCAATTTAAAAACCAACAGGGATGCATCAGGCCTAAACCAAAGTCTGTATGTTTTGTACAAAAGCTTGGACTGTGATTCACAAACTCCTTGAACCTGTGCTTTCTTTCTTATTGTGAAAGGTTTCTATCCAAAAAGTAATGAGCAGGACGTAGTTGTTTCTTTTTAATAAATCTACATAAAAATATTAATAATAATTGAGCAACAGGCACAGTGTAAGATATTCTCTGATGCTTTGGCCATCCATGGACAATCCAAAATTCCATCGATCCTCCTTCCAACGTGTGAGTTGAGTATTGCTTCACTTTATGTAGTTATTGAGAAGTGTCTGTGTTGAGTCAGTATATCGTTAATTGTTTTTTGCACTAGTTTAAGGTGAAGATTGTGGCTAGGATTTCCTATCTCCTATCTGTTCCTATCGAACAGGTCTAGTGTGTTTTATGTTTATATTGGCTTTTAATACTTTGTAATTATTATTTTTTCTTCTTTTTGTTCTTCTTTTATTTCAAATCGTTTATTTAGGATTTATTTTTACTAAAAAAAAGAAGCCTGAGATATTATTGGATAAAGAAAACTATTGTATTACTTACTTGCCGTATATAAAGCATTATTCGTTTAATAACATTGATCTAATGAGCACAAAGAGAGAGTACATGAGCAACATAGGTAACAAGCAATGGCTTACCCATCTAATCCAGAGTGAGACATATGTTCCACTCACTCCCATTTGTTGCAATATGTCACTGCTAGCAGTAGGACAGGGCTTGCCAAGCTCCCCAGATAGGAAATATGAGGAGGGTGATTTTATTTAACAGCTCATTTAGCATTCATGTATGGTACCTTTAGCCCAGGTTCCTAATGGCCTGTATCCCCCAGGATTTGTCAGAAGATGTATGAAAATGCAAATACATCAGCAGGAAGTTCACCCAGCTCTCTCGGCATGGAGACAAGATTTGATTGAATTGCAGTAAAAAATCTGGCTCAGGTGGGAGCCTTTAGCTGGTTTTTAGCACTGAACTGCTGGATAACACTTCATTGGAAGGGATGGGCAGAGGCAGCCATATAGCACTGTCATAAAACTGACACTCACTCAAGCAAAAACACACATTTAACTTTATAAGGGTTTATGTTGTGATTAAGTGTCATTTGGTTAGTATTGTCACTTTCAATGCAGAGTTTATACAGTTCTGTTTTGGCACTGCCGTTAGTTTAGAAGACATAGTCATATCATACTAATACAGCTTGTAATGCATTAGCTTCACACCGACAAACTCTTTTATGAAAGAAAGTGGTAACACTTTAGTTCGATAGTCCACAGTTGACACTCAACAAGCCATCAGTTGATACGCAGTTGCATGTCAACAGTGAATGAGTTTACATATCTCAACAGATAAGTAACATGAATTCAACTAACTGTAAGTTAACTATAAGTTGCACTATTAGTAGATGATTAGTTGATATTCAACAGAGCTTTTTCAACAGATAAAAAAACAAGGATTCAACTAACTGTCTGTTAACTATAGGTTGCACTATTAGTAGATGTTTAGTTGATATTCAACAATAAGTAAGTTGATACATATTTAGAATGCATTCAACTGTCAGTTAACTATAAGTTGCATGTTTAGTAGATGTTGTTTTGTACACGTAGCATGCATTCAACTAACTGTCAGTTAACTATTAGTTGCATTATTAGTAGATGGTTAGTTGATATTAAACAGTGAGTTAGTTGATACTTAACAAAGCTTGTCATCAAATATGTAACATGCATTCAACTAAGTGTTAGTTAACTATACGATCATTTTATTTTGTTAATTTATTTTTACAAATACAGTCTGCAACAGACATTGTACTTTTTATTACATGTTCTTTACAAATATTCAACTATCAGTTGAGTGTCAACTTCTAGTAAGTTGACTATCAACTGCTGTTATCAACCAATTCTCAACTTACGTTTCATATGGATCAACTTTCCCCCACTCACAAGGAACACATCTAATGAATGAACATTCAACCCTCTGTTGATCATATATGTTCATTGTAAAATAAAGATGAGAATGTTTTATCAATCAATAGGCACTACCTGTAGGTGACTACCTGTTGATTGTCATATGACTGTCGACAAACTATCAGTAAATATTCAACTTAGCATAAGTAGACAGGTCTTGGGACTGTCAAATTAAAGTGAAAACAGTTTAGTGTCTACACACTATTAACAGAGCAAAACAGAGAAAATAGTTGATTCTCAACAAACTATTAGTCGACGTTCAACTAAGCATTAGTAGAGAGGTCTTAGGACTGTCAAATTAAAGTGAAAACAGTTTAGTGTCTGTAGACACTCTACAAACTAGTAACAGTAGAAAATAGAGACAAGTTTTGCTCAACTGATGAGTAACACTGGATGACCCCAAAGTAAAGTTAAAAAATATATAGGCAGCATATCTGAACAGGAAAGAACATTTATTTGAAGTAAATTTAACTTTTTTCAGTAGTTACACAACATGTAGGTACACAGCAAGTACCATCAATACCTCTAAAAAAGACAATAAAACTAATGCATGTATTTATTTAGGTGTCACTTAGGCAATTGTTTAACGACAGATCGTCCAAAAATTGACATTCAAAAAGCTCAGTAAAGTGTACCATAACACCCAGTACCACTAGTTATGATACTGAGCAAACATATGTAATATATAACATCAGTTCTCATGAAACGCTTTGTTATGGTAAGAAAAAGATATATAATTTTGTTATGGACCAGAATATCTGAAGCTTCTAGTAGCTCGGGAGAAAATGGATTAACAGCAATGGTGAAACAAGACACACTGATTCAGCAGTTAGGTTTGACAAGTAAATGTAAAATACTTATTTTCTACTCTCTCTTCCTTGAAGTGTATGTCATTGTTGCTTCTCAGTAAAACATAAAAAAAACACAACAGTGCCATTTTTTTCATTATGGACTCAAGATAAAAACAACTTAATTATCACTCTCCTGTGACCAACCACTAGTTTAACCTGGTCCTGCCACTGTTATTTGACTGAGCACATTTGAATAATTTTTCGCTCTCTTTAGATCCAGTCGTTGGGTTACTAGCCACTCCAGGCCTGCTGTACTCCTCTTCAATTTAAGCAGTCGGGCTGAAGAATCCAGGAATCTTGTCCTATCACCTAGGCGCGGCGCTAATGCTAACGTGGCTATGCTAGCGGGAGGCCGCGTCGCTAATATATATGACATTATTGTTACATACACAAAACGATATCTCACAAATACCTCAGTTAACTCACCAATTATTCCCTTTGGCTAATGGCAGCATACTTGTGACCACCACGGGTCTTCAGTGTGAGATGGATTGGTTGGTCAAGCGGTCTTTAGCATATAGCTGCTGCTTTTACTGACCAGACACACAACCTTCTCTATAGCTGCCAGTAAAGAACGAGACCTCTCGCTTAAACAGCCCTTACCAACCAAGCTGGGGGAGTTCAAGTGCTTGAAAAAAGTGGGAAATCGTAATGTCGATACAGTTAGAAATGAAATATGTTTCCTAAATATTCCTGATATTAACAATTATATAAAAAAAACTATCTATCTATAAATATGTATTTAAACTTTGGGAAGGTGATAATATGTTTGGAGTCTGGATTTTCGAATATTATCGACATTACGATCACCCACCTTTTTCAAGCACTTGAACTGCCCCAGCGTGGTTAGGGCTTTTTCGAGACAGAGAGGGCTCGTTTTACTGACCTGGGCAGCTAAAAAATGGATGTGTGCCTGGACAGTAAAGCTATGTGCTAAAAGCCAGCTTGACCAACCAATCCATCTCACACTGAAGACCCGTGGTGGTCACAAGTATGCTGCCATTAGCCAAAGGGAATAATTGGTGAGTTAACTGAGGTATTTGTGAGATATCGTTTTGTGTATGTAACAATAATGTCATATATATTAGCGACGCGGCCTCCCGCTAGCATAGCCACGTTAGCATTAGCGCCGCGCCTAGCGCGCTAGCTATATTAGCAACGTTAGCATGAGCCTAGCGCTGCCTAGCTTCACAAGTATCTGTCTAAATAAAGTGTGTTTATAGACACTAAACTGTATTTGAATAAATGTTTGCATGTTCCACATTCAAAGTGCACATTGCTATTTCAGTCTAAAGTGAGCAAAAACTGAGTCTATGCATGTGGTGTTGTGTAGAATGGTCATAGAGATTACATGTTTCTTTAATTAAAAAATAATTTCAATCTGTACAAGGTTCAGTGAGAATTTTATTTGATTAGGGTACCAAATATATTTTATTAAAGCAATATAAAGCATTATGTGTTTTAATGTGGAACCACAATGCTATAATGATTTAGATAAAGGAAATCAAAATGCATTTGAACTATTTTGTGGTAATTCTCAGATCATTTCTTTCTATGTTCATCAACTGGGTGATAGGACAAGATTCCTGGATTCTTCAGCCCGACTGCTTAAATTGAAGAGGAGTACAGCAGGCCTGGAGTGGCTAGTAACCCAACAACTGGATCTAAAGAGAGCGAAAAATTATTCAAATGTGCTCAGTCAAATAACAGTGGCAGGACCAGGTTAAACTAGTGGTTGGTCACAGGAGAGTGATAATTAAGTTGTTTTTATCTTGAGTCCATAATGAAAAAAATGGCACTGTTGTGTTTTTTTTATGTTTTACTGAGAAGCAACAATGACATACACTTCAAGGAAGAGAGAGTAGAAAATAAGTATTTTACATTTACTTGTCAAACCTAACTGCTGAATCAGTGTGTCTTGTTTCACCATTGCTGTTAATCCATTTTCTCCCGAGCTACTAGAAGCTTCAGATATTCTGGTCCATAACAAAATTATATATCTTTTTCTTACCATAACAAAGCGTTTCATGAGAACTGATGTTATATATTACATATGTTTGCTCAGTATCATAACTAGTGGTACTGGGTGTTATGGTACACTTTACTGAGCTTTTTGAATGTCAATTTTTGGACGATCTGTCGTTAAACAATTGCCTAAGTGACACCTAAATAAATACATGCATTAGTTTTATTGTCTTTTTTAGAGGTATTGATGGTACTTGCTGTGTACCTACATGTTGTGTAACTACTGAAAAAAGTTAAATTTACTTCAAATAAATGTTCTTTCCTGTTCAGATATGCTGCCTATATATTTTTTAACTTTACTTTGGGGTCATCCAGTGTTACTCATCAGTTGAGCAAAACTTGTCTCTATTTTCTACTGTTACTAGTTTGTAGAGTGTCTACAGACACTAAACTGTTTTCACTTTAATTTGACAGTCCTAAGACCTCTCTACTAATGCTTAGTTGAACGTCGACTAATAGTTTGTTGAGAATCAACTATTTTCTCTGTTTTGCTCTGTTAATAGTGTGTAGACACTAAACTGTTTTCACTTTAATTTGACAGTCCCAAGACCTGTCTACTTATGCTAAGTTGAATATTTACTGATAGTTTGTCGACAGTCATATGACAATCAACAGGTAGTCACCTACAGGTAGTGCCTATTGATTGATAAAACATTCTCATCTTTATTTTACAATGAACATATATGATCAACAGAGGGTTGAATGTTCATTCATTAGATGTGTTCCTTGTGAGTGGGGGAAAGTTGATCCATATGAAACGTAAGTTGAGAATTGGTTGATAACAGCAGTTGATAGTCAACTTACTAGAAGTTGACACTCAACTGATAGTTGAATATTTGTAAAGAACATGTAATAAAAAGTACAATGTCTGTTGCAGACTGTATTTGTAAAAATAAATTAACAAAATAAAATGATCGTATAGTTAACTAACACTTAGTTGAATGCATGTTACATATTTGATGACAAGCTTTGTTAAGTATCAACTAACTCACTGTTTAATATCAACTAACCATCTACTAATAATGCAACTAATAGTTAACTGACAGTTAGTTGAATGCATGCTACGTGTACAAAACAACATCTACTAAACATGCAACTTATAGTTAACTGACAGTTGAATGCATTCTAAATATGTATCAACTTACTTATTGTTGAATATCAACTAAACATCTACTAATAGTGCAACCTATAGTTAACAGACAGTTAGTTGAATCCTTGTTTTTTTATCTGTTGAACAAGCTCTGTTGAATATCAACTAATCATCTACTAATAGTGCAACTTATAGTTAACTTACAGTTGGTTGAATTCATGTTACTTATCTGTTGAGATATGTAAACTCATTCACTGTTGACATGCAACTGCGTATCAACTGATGGCTTGTTGAGTGTCAACTGTGGACTATCGAACTAAAGTGTTACCAAGAAAGTTTCCCTAACCTCAATTAAAGACACAGTTTGAAAGGACTGATTTTGTAAACTTTAAGTAAGACAGAAAGGCCTGAAATGACCACCAACCACTGCAAACTTGGAACCCATCTAACCTATAACTGAGTGCATAAAATTACTTCATACACTCAAACAAATAATAATAAAGTTGTTTCTCTTTGTGTTAATGTTAGATTTTATTTTAATTCAAGATTACTGGATTGCATTCTCCTCTCAGGAGAAACAGCTTCCTGTGCCATGAATTGACCTTAGCATACAATGCTCCTCCACTTTTTGCATCCATAGCTTCATAATTGAATTGCATCTCTCTCTCTCCTTGTGTATTTGAAGGAGTGAACGTCCATGGCTGTCCTTTGCCTGCCTGCTATTGGCTGCACACATACGCACATGGGGTTATAGAGAACTCAGCCAATCCCATTATTAGTGAACCCCTCCAGGGCAATTAGTTACCAATGGCTCCTAATGGGTTTACCACAATGTATTACCTGGCACCATCCTACTCCTGTTACCCACACCAGCTCTTGACAAGAATAATACAGACCACAACAGTTTCCTTTGGACAGCTAAAGCCGAGAGTGAAAGAAATAACCCTACTGGGCTTTTATCAGGCTGTGAAGTGCCATCAGTTAAGTGTCGGTGTGTAATGTGTTGAAGTCCACTCTGAGCTTCAGTCTCGTTGTCGGCAGATGTCAACCGATTCAAAAGCTGACCTCTGACAAGTGTTGTTCCACTTCATTGCAACTTCCCTGTACAGAGCTGCAGTGCTGTAGGTGTGCATAGACTCTACTAACATACTCACCTTTGTTTTAAGCCAGCTATGCATGTCGCCACATTACAGTGGTGTGAATTACAGCTTGCTTCCAATATAATACTCCAATTTTAACTTTGCATTGAAATGAAGCTGCAAGACATCGCGGTGCAAACACTATGATAATTGCAAATTGACACAGCCAAGTTACTGTGTGTGACAAAGTTGAAACACTGTATTTAACGTCTTCTTGAAAGTGGACTTAAGGTAAATGATCACAGTAAGACTGAGAAAAGACTAGTTAAGAGCCCAGTACTTGACCAAATTGCAAAGGTTCCCACGGTTCTCATGCGCTGTCTGATAAATGAGAACACGCTGTGGGAGGTATATTAATCACTAAAGCTCAGTGTTGCTGTAGCAACACCGAGACACAAAATCCTCCTTTGCTTTTATACTGAGCCCACCTGGCTAGTTTTTATAGGACTAAGGGCCAGTCTTCAGTAACACAAGGCAGGCTGTTTTTTTATTGTTACAGTGCTCAAAGGATGAGCGTAGATGTGTGTGTGTGTGTGTGTGTGTGTGTGTGTGTGTGTGTGTGTGTGTGTGTGTGTGTGTGTGTGTGTGTGTGTGTGTGCGTGTGTGTGTGTGTGTGTGTGTGTGTGTGTAAATAGCATGCTGCGCCTCAGGTTTCTGAGTTCAAACCTTTTTTCTCCTCCTGCACGTACTGGCAAAAGCCTGTGTTAGATAAACACCTTCCTTCCTGACAGATACCACACATTGCTGTATGGCACCCAGTTCCTAAAGTGTGAGCTACAAAGGAGAGATGAGCAGTGTGATACAACAGCTCATTTAGCGTTCATGTAAAGGACAGTTTATTCTGTAGTTGAGCTTCTCCAGCAACAGAACAGAACCACCAACCCCTGGCCAATACATTTTCCAGTTGAGCACAACTCCCCTGGATGAACAGAGAGGGCATTTAACTATCCACAGAAACAAAATCTATTCTATGCGTCTATCATATTTTATGATTCCTTATATGGTTACGAGTGCTGCAATGTTGATCTCACTACAGTCGAAATGGAGCACTTTTTGTTGCGGTGTAAAATGTTTCACGGCTGTAAAGGCTGGTCTAAAAATAGCCCATTTCTTTCTTTTTTTCCCCTCCTCTCCACATGTTTTCTGGAGGACCTTTACTTTTCTCTTTTTTTAAATTTTTGAGCATGGAGTTGGGAGTTTGCTCAACTTGATCCGCCTTTTTTTCGTTCTCACTGCTTGCCAATTTTCCTGACAACTGAAGCAGAATTCAGACAGACAGAGAGGGGGGGGGGGGGGGTTGGGGGGCTGAAGCAAAAGCATGACAGTCCATCTCTGCCCTTTGTAATGGCTGTACTCACCCCTTAAGCATTCCCCCTAGACCCCCCTCGTCTAGTCCCCCCTAGCTTTACCAGAACAAGCTTTATCATCTGTGATAAAATACCCATGGTCTGGGAGGAATCAGCCCTGGATGTTTATTACATTAGGTCAGCCTGTACTAATGGAGAAACTCCTACAGACCATGTCATCGCCACCGGGCAACAGGGGTATAGCCGATACAAAACAGTATTATTCCTTCCTTCTCCTCTCCCTCTGTTCCTCTTTTTTTCTCTCTTTTTTGCGCAGACAAAATAAAAAAGTAAAACTACACCCACACAGGAAAGGGCAAACTCGATTTAGAAAGCCTATTGCAGTCTTTAGCATTTGCAATTTATTTTGCTCTATGTCATTTGAAAATAAATTAAGCAATTATATATTTGGTCTCCAGCTCACCTAGACTGCTCTGTCAGATTACATTTGTTTGGAGGCCAATGAAAATTTGTGATTAAGATGGCGGTTAGTGTATGATGATGTGTTTGTGCGCAACATGAGGCTACAGCTGCATACTGTATGTATGTTTGCTACCTGGTTCTTGTTCTGGGATGCTTGCTAGTGCCAGTTTGCATAAGTCTCCGTTCTCAAAAGCGTACATTGCATTGCAAGTATTGCACCTGGCTTTGCTTTTCGAGCCCACATAGTGATAGGCAACACAGGTCAAAACACAAATAACTGGGTTGAGATTAAAAACCAGCTCTGAATTTCTGAACTGGCCCTCAGACTGCCTTGGTGAAAAAGGACTAACACAACAAGACATACAGAAATGATGTTGTTTTCTGAAATCCATCTGCATTAATATGATGCATGCTTGCATTGAAAGCTTGTCCCTACGTTCTACTCCAGTACTCTTATGATGACTTTACTCCGACTTGCGTTGTTCAGGTGTCTGAGAAAGCATCAGCTGCCAACTCACCTGAGGCCCACAATTAGCGTTGAGCAGCTGCTGAGCTTTCTGTGCCACAACAACTCACACTCTGTGGACACAGACTGTTAGACTTGCAAGATCAGCCACACAAAGCAATACGCCTGTCTTATCTCCTTCCCACTCTCAGTCTTTCACACTTTGTCCTTGATTTGTGAATTCATGCAACAAGACAATAAACCTACTTTTTATGCCGCATATGCTAAGTGCCAGCCTTCCTTCCTTGAACAAACCAGATATTAAAGTGACTCTCATTCATTTTCATCTGTGTGCCGACAGATAGAAAAAGTACTTAATTTTCAACTGCTTGTTAACCCCCTGCAGTAAGCAGGAAGGAACTGCCCGATGCAAAATGGCCGATTCAACATCAATGACCGTAGTGGCACCATTAATGAGGGCCACTAGCTGTGTGTGATGTGAATCATAGAGTGCTGTAGCGTTCCCACGCTGTGCAAGGTGCACTATCTTTTAATGGTTATCAGGAAAGTCAGAGAAGGCCTGGACAGATGGTTTCTCTCGAGGCATTTCCTTCTAGGAGCAACTGTCACAAGTGAAACCAGTTACCTTAAATTATCCGTTCTACTGAAACAGCCCCAAAATCTTCATCGCTATAAAAATGCACAGAATAGGGAAGGTAGATAAATGTTCTACTTGCTGAGTGTAGCTCTAGCCATTATAATGTCTGACATGTTTCTGAGGAATGTGAATCATTTGATAAAGCAGACAGACTGAGATAATATGTTTTCCCCATTCCTGTGACCCAACTGTCAGCAGGGTCACTTCTCTCGTTTAAGACTTCCGTCAGCTACAAGGCTGCTTTTTTATCTTCAGCCAATGATGTCCTACATAAAACTAATCTGTTATATTCTAATTAATATAATTAAATTCATATATTGTTGCAATGTTTATTTTTAAAGTGAAAAAAGCACATTCGCTGTTGTTTAAGATGTTTTCGTAGTGTGCAATTGAAATATTATTATTATATTTTTTATTTTTTTGCTTGCTACTGCTCTCGTCTTGGTTGGCAATGCCAATAAAGTCCATTCAAAAAAGCCAGTACACTGAAAGTGACATCTTTCAAACCATGTTTGTATTCTCCTGCATCAAAATAAGCTGCATGAGTGCAGTGATATCATGCTTAGCTATAGCTATCTGGTGTGTCTTTCAATTTATTTTTCAATGCCCGATTTAAATAAATCCGCAGGATTCCACAAAACCATCCAAAGCTGGAGCAGCACGGCCGTCATCAAAGGGTAAGGTGACAAGCAAAACACTTTGGATTCAAGCTTAAACTGAACACTGACTGAAGTAACTGATTTATTCAAAGTAATGTTTGCATATAATACCATAGCACAATGATATTCTGTGTGAATAATATGAATTAGCATTGGGGAAAACAAGCACCAACACAAGCATACACTCAAACTCTGAGGTATATGCTGTCACAACTCAACACTGACGCACACACTCCACACACACACACGGACACAGGTTACATACACTAGGTATAAAGCCATTTTGTGCTTGTGCTGTATAATCCCACAGCAGGTGTTACTGTACAAATCAATGTTCTCGTAAATAGAGGTGTGGAAGTGGCTTCAAAGCAGAACAGATAAAGGAATGGCAAATGTGTTATACGCCACCTACCAGTGAAAAATCCTTCGCGGAAGCGGCAACATTTCCTGCCTCAGCGCCTCTCTCTCTATTCTTTCCCCCTTCTGTGAATTATTTTTTTCTTTCGAGGGAGTGTAGGTGCATATCTGCTCAGAAAGGGAAACACGTTGTACCAAAACAAATAGGATAAATCTCACCAGCAGAGGCAGTGGTGCGGAGACGAAGCCTGACAACAGCCGCAGGGCCCAGCAGCGACTATTCTGCACTCTGCCTAATCAAGCAGTGTTCTGAAATCCCAGGCAACGAAAAAAAAAGCAGGATGAGAGCAGTGGTTTTCAGGTCACATCCAATACAATAGGGAGACGGAGATATCTATTTATCTCCTTGTTAGATGTTTTTGAGTAGCCGTTCTTCAGGTGTAGCACTGTAACAAATGTGCCCAGAGATGAGTGCAAAGGACGCAGGGGTACAAGCTGTCTTGCGGTATAATTAATTGCTGTGAGGATCTCAGCAACCGCTAAGTGATCCCAGGTGAACACTGTCCAATTTCATTTTGTCAAACTCTTGTATAGATTTGATATGACATTTTTTTCCTAAATATGGTGATGTGGACCCTGAATGGCAGGCAATTTACAGAGTCCCTGTCCTAACTCGGCAAGTCAAAAATACTTTGTTGAATAGTTTAGTTATGATGGACTTAACCACCTCTCAACCAACGTACAAAATCGTAAGTGGTGATAAATCATCGGCAAGTGCCGTGTGAAACTTCACTTCAAACTATTGTGTCCTCTTAAACCGAACTCTTTTTATTTCACAAAAGGTGTTGTAATTATTATCTTTTAGATCAAAACAGAATTATTTATGAACATAGTCAGACATTCCTCTCTTTGATGAATCCACTGTAAACATGAGAAAATTATCAACCTTTCAACCAGACAGCAAAAAATACTCATCTCCAGTTTCAGAAAAAAAAAGTTACCTTCATGTCGTCATTGCATTATTAATGGCTGCTGATTATCAAACTCATCCGTACACTTGAGTTCAGTTTGTACTACCAGCAGAGTGCCATTGACCATAATCTATACATCTATCTTTAATATTTTTATATCCATATAGTTTTTATATTTCATCCACCTTACAGGCAGTTACACAGCTGTGCAAATTTCAAAAGCATCATGTTCAACATAAAACATACAGTATAACTTTTTCTATTCCCCTCTATTTAAATTAATCAAGTTCTTTTGTCAGAGCTTCATTCGTTCAAAGCTTTTATTCTGTCAGCATTTTAAATTTTTTGAGGAGACGATGGCAGTGAAAGTGGATGACCTTCTACACCTATTATTTTTTTTCTATTTCTCTTTCTCTTTATCAAGTTAAATGCCTTGTAATTGCTGGTTCTAACTGCCATTGCATTTTAGTGACATTCTTTCAAATAGAAAATTACAGGAGGGCCAAGGTTAGGAATGTATTATAAATGATTGCATTCAAACCATTTCTGTGAAAAGTGCTCTTGATTACATTTGTTGAAAGTACTGAAAGTAACAGTGCAGGAAGAGTTGGACGAAGAGTTGATGTTCAATGTCAAACCTGAACAGTATACTATGCTTTACAGTATATCTGCTTTATGTAATGTTATTTGTTGCCCTATTTGCTGTAGATATTCCCCAATATATATATATATATATATATCCTGCATATATTCAAAAAACAACAGCCTAACAAACAACCGTGTTCTCTTTCTTACTTGACCATGCAAATGCTTTTGTCTAACGATATGAAAAAAAATATTTAGGGCACCATACTTCAAACCACATGTTTCTTCATTTCAAGAGGCCTTCACTGAAAACCTTGATTCAATGTCATTCCCCTCTCTATAACATTAGTAATTCAAGTCTTGCATTATAACACAAACCATCCAATCCGTGAAATCTTATTAAAAGAGGGGAGGAGCAAAATATATTTCAGTTGAGGACAGCGCTGGTGACACAACATGTTAATCTTATGCAGTCCACATTGTACTCGCACACTAAGACCGATGCTTTACTATTAGCTATGTATTCTTTTTTCTCTGAAACAAATTGTGATTTTAATGCAGAGCATGCTCAGGGTTGACTTAAGTGACTTATGTGTCATGGATACTGTACGTTTCCATTTGTTTTCCACTTCGTTTTCACAATGTGTCCTTGTGCCAAATGAAAAGAAAATTGCTTTAAATGGCTATTAGCATCAGCAATCAGTTAGTAAGTAATCCGAAGGAAACACTTCTGTTGGAATAACAGGGACTTTGGGAGAAAAGTCTGACATGTGTAGATGTGTTTGCCAAAGCTGAGGACTTAATGGAGGCCGTGTTTATAGGTCTCTAGTCTCTGTAGTATCAATGTCTGCATCAGTACAGGGAGGCTAAAGGAAAGACCGGTGAACCCTGTACGCCTCTCCACCCAAATCCTTCAATCTCGGCAAGCTTTTCTCAGGAAAAAACAACTATGTTTGAATTTAGCCCCCTTCCCCCTCCAGCAGAAGAAAAGTTTACTTTTCTTCTTTTTCTCATCGGAGCAAAAGTGGAGTAACAAACTTGCTGTTAAAAATAAAAATAAGGTTCGCGTGAGGAGATGAAAGAAAAACGTTGGAACATCTGGCAAGCAGGCACTGGCAGGTTAAGGTAAACAGAGTGTCCTTTTATGGTAGTACTCCTACCCTCCACAGAATCAGAGGTATGATGTGGAACACCTTCAAAGGAGCGAAAGGGGCCAGCACATCTTGTTTCAATTTATCCTCTCACTGGCAGACATGCTCTTCGGCCATAATATACTCCCACAAAGAGGATACTAGGCATATGCTCGGCTCGCACAATCACACATTGTTATCCACGCTTAGAAACGGGCGCTTTCTCAGACACAAAAGCTTTTTTTCGCTAAAATATGGATTTCAGGCTCTCACACATGTGCACTCGAGACATTTAGATATTCAAAAACTCACATATTTTTAGTGTGACCTTCTGTGAAACCAGGGCGGGAGAGGATTAATTAGTTCACGGCCGGCCCTGGTAACTAGCCTCATGCCAGACCTGCATGTCAGCGTGAACAACATCTGGCAGCGGGCATCTGGTGCCATACATCAAACTAGCTCCTCCACGTTCCACGCTCCGCACTCAATGTTGGCCTGATCAAACTTCCAAAACAAACATTTGCTTTACACGGGGGGCAAGAGGGAGTGCAAGCTTTCTTGTACCTGTTTTTCAAAGGTCACTGCCAGTCCAAGAAGTGCAACCCTTCTTATTTTTGGTTTTTAGGGGGGAATACAGCAAGACAGGGTAAGATTACAGAAGAGGAATGCTTGTTCATCTATTTTATGTGTGTGCGTGTAAACCCATCCCACCTCGGGCTCCCTGGCCCTCATACCCCCAGCTGCTCCACGGATCCTCCCTTGCCAAATACCTTTAATGTGACTCGCTGAAATGACACGGACCTACAAGCGCTTCAACTGCTTTACAGAAAGCTCTAATGAACAGGATAAAAACACAACCCACTAAATCAATGAGCAGGCAGCAGGGACCCTGTAGCTGTAGCACAGATACGGCAGCGGGTCTGCCCTTCCGTGCCAAAGCTGCAAGAGAGAAACAGGCTTCCCGTGCGATAATAGGTAGCAGGCTTTCGGCTGCTAAACTGGGTCACTTAGTGGTGCATGTTATCTGTGGAGCTCGCTAAATTTTCCTCCTCTACTCCTACATCCTTTGTTCCTTCTCTTTTTTTTTCTCTTTCACTCCTTGCCATTTTTCCCCCAATGCCTACCCTAACACAGAGCACCTTGCCTCGAGTACTCTCCTCAAGCCCTGGCTCCCGCCATCATCCACCCCTTGATAATAGTTACTGCATTCCTCTCCAGTGATACCACCATGATTACTGCTGCTGGTTATACAGCGAATTGTATGACTGCATGGCACAACTCTTAGGAATAGGGCTGCCTGCCTGTCTGATCGTGTGTAGTATTTCATTATCATGTTTCATCCAGTAATGAGAGAAAGAGATTGGTACTTTTACTGTTTCTCCCTCTGTGTGTGGTGGCATACTCAGTGGTGGAGTATAATTGAATGATTTTGTGAGGGATCAATGAGATTAGGGATTGTGTTTATTCCTCTGTCGCTCTGGATTACTAGTGGTTCTTTTTTATATCCGCCTTGAGGAAAAGCACATACAGTGCACACACCCTTAACACAGACACACACACACACACACACACACACACTATGCCGACTGCAGATAACGCACTGAGAGGGTGGCAAGATGGTAGCAATGTGCCAGCGAGGTGTTGAAGCTTTGAATTTGCCGAAAAGGCGAGGTGTTTCTGAATTAAATTCCGTAAATCAAATGATGTGTATTCTCCATGTGTACGTAGAAAATGTACATATACCTCTTCTTTCTTGGCATCCATAGGTACACACTCACAGGCTCTGTGTAGGCTACATGTTATCGTGCTTGTGTTAATCTTTGTACATGTGTGTTAGCCCTCGCTTAGGGAGCAAAGCTGTTTCAGAAGAACTTGCTAAAGGGGATTTTTTTCTCATGGACTGTATTGTGAAAGTGGGGGTAGGCTCAGACGTTTGTAATGTAGGTGAGAGCCTGCAGGCCAGCCTATGTGCTGTTATACGGGTAAAAGGAGAGTTTGCTATTATTAACCTTGCTACGAATCCCGTCCTTCTACCAATCCACCAGTAATCCTAATAATCCAAGCTTGCGCTCCCAACCCTCTATAATAAATGCCAGATGCTGATAAACAGCGAACCTGTGTTTTTATCCAAGAAAAATAAAGCAGAGAGGCCCATCGGAATCCACATGCTGTGATGAAAGAATGTGAAAACAGTGGTACACATAAGCAGGGAAAACCTCTCATCAGAAAGAGAGCCTCATTCAAAACCACTCTTCCAACAGATTTGTGTTTTTAGAAGCACATTGAAGTGATTGGAGAGAATTTACGTAATTCACCAATTTTCCTGTACTTTAAATTTTCACTAGGGTACATGGACATTTAAGTTGTGTTCACATCTCGTATGAGCAATGCACAGTCTGAGAACACTTGTCTGACTTAAGGATGAAATTGCCTGAATAAAAATAGAATAGAGAATACATAACTTAAATAAATTAAATACAAAATTGGAATTCTGTTGACATAATCATGGTAAATAAATGGACTTGACTTATACAGCGCCTTCTAGCCAATTTTCTCAGCCCCAAAGCGCTTTACATATCTTACCACATTCACCCATTCACACACACACTCATACACCGATGGTAGAAGCTGCCATGCAAGGCGCTCTCTGAACCATCGGGAGCAATTTGGGGTTCAGTGTCTTGCTCAGGGACACTTCGACATGTGGCGGGGAGACGGGGGATCGAACCTCCGACCCTGCACTCCAGAGGCGATCTCCCTACCCACTTCGCCACTGCCGCCCTAATTTGCAATGGCTTGCAAATTAACTAAGAAATTGGATGTTATTCTTTTTCTCAATCTTTTTATGATTTTATTGGCATGTTTTGGCACACTTCAGTACTTAGTAAAATGATCTCTCTGATATTATCTGCGCAACTGGCACGTCCCCTTGATTGCCACCAGTCTATAAGTAAAGGCCTTCATTGCTTTAGCGAGACACATTTTAGCATCAAACTGTATTTCTATGTCTGTCCTTGATTACGGTGATGTGGTTTATCGGCATGCATCTCGTTCATGCCTTAAACTCCTAGACTCTGTATTTTACTCTGCTTTGAGATTCATTACAGGAGATGCTTATGATACACACCATTGTGTTTTATATGAAAAGGTTGGGTGGTCCTCCCTTAAGGAGAGACGTGATGCACATTGGCATATTTTTATATATAAAGCTCTGACTGGAAAGCTACCACTCTATTTGACAGAAATGCTGCTTATTTCAGATGGGCTTTATCAAACCCGCTCAACTGACATGCTCATGTTATATGTTCCCTATGCCCGGTCTGAGCTTGGTAAAACCGCTTTTAGCCATAGTGCCCCTGACTCCTGGAACAGCCTACAACATACAATTAAAATAAATACACTCATAACTGTTAACCAATTTAAAATTATTATTTTGAATCAGCCCCTCTACACTTGTAACTGTTTTAATTAGGCTATTGTCTCTTTCATTCAATTGATCTGACTGTTTTAAATTGTTGTTGTCTGTGTGTGTGTGTGTGTGTGTGTGTGTGTGTGTAAACTTATTATGTATTCTCATTGTATATTGTGTATCTGTACAAACTCGACGTCATTGTAAAAGAGGGTCACCCCTCAATTGATCTTTCGAGGTTAAATAAAGGAAAATTAAATGAAAATGAATTTCAAATTGTGTCTAAATTCTGTCAAAGTTAGTGGCAGCCCTGGTGACACCTCATTAGCAGCTATACTATTAGTGTTGTTGTGAGTGAAATGTGTCCACAATTGTAGCAAAGACCTTTATGAAGGAGGAAATAAGGTAATGCTACAATGGTGCAACAAAGTTAACACAGGCGGCTGCTGTTTAGTTTCCTGCTTTCAACCAGTACTCCCCTTCTCTCATCAAAGAACCAATTTAACCCAAACCAAAATGTCTCCAGCGTAAAGCCTACTTATTTGAACCTAAACCGATTCTGTTGTGTGCGTAAGCCTAGTCAAACCACAGCATTATCATCATAAAACAGTCATTTGTAACAATTTTAGAAGACACACATTGTCACCCTGCCAATTGAAGCGTACAATCATAAAAACACTCAATTTGGAGGTTAACTATAGCAGTTTGGAGAATTTGTGGAATGTAAAAGGAGGACAAGTAAGGAGAAGTTTATCATAGGAATACAAAGATGGTGCCATAAATACCGTCCCTGTTTTTCCAAGTATATTTCTTACATGCTGGTGGGCTGCTGCTATACACCCACACATCTTGCAAGAAGCAGTGGAGCATTGTTCAGACTGCTTCTGGAAGTCTAAAGAGAAGGCATCATGAGCAGTGGGTTACAACAAAACATAACGGCTTCATGTTTTCATAAAGACCAGCAATAGTGATTGGCAGTGAATCATCATGTCAAGCACTATATGATGCCTTAAATACAAAGGACAAAGTATTTCATTCACTTTTCATTGCAGATAGCAGCAGGAAATTAAGAGTGAAATATAATGTTGGCTTATTTTGTAAGAGACCAACCTACAATGTGGCGAAGTCACCAGGCTTATTAAAAGTAAATCTCTGAACTCTCACTCCTCAGTGAATGCTTCCTGAATCATTCCTTTGTAACTTCTGACAGTGATTCATTTCCATTGGTAGGGGGAGACTGCCTGACCCAGTAGTAGGAATGCTTTGTTTCCCTTTTCCTTTCAGCTGAAGAATATGCTGGCCTTGACTAATGCTTCTGCACAATACCTCGCCATGAGGGTTTTGTACATGGTCTTGTTTGGGCACTATTAAGTGCTGTATTTTTATCTGTGAGACTTACCAACAATAAGTTGTTTATCCTTTGCAAATTCAAGGTTAAACTGTGCTTAAGTTGAGCTCTAAAACGTTTGATTAGATGCACAAAGTACAGTGAAATGCGAAAAACATTAGCATTAAACAATAAAAAAATGTTTTGCTGATGATATTTCAAAGTGAGCTGAGAACGACTCAAGTTGATAAGGTTGAGGGTAAAAGGGTGGCAGCACTGATGTAGATGTTGTTTGTTTTACCATATCCCAGCCTATCAACACCTTTCCTTCACAAAAATAAAAGACAATACCGAGGAGGAATGGACTGTGGTGATGGGTATTGTGTGTGGAGAGTAAAGCTAGAGCAAGTGACATTTGCACCCCATCATACACAGCACAGCACTCCATCACCTCTGTCCCTCTGAACTGCACACTACTCATTCTATCCAATCAAGTGGTCCTTTACCTTATCTCTCCAGCCAATCGGTTTGCTCCTGATCCTATCCCCTCAACCAATTTAAATTCTGAAGCTTCACTTTAAACAGTCAGAGTTCTCTGCCCTTTTATCATCCCAACCCGGTCAGATTAATAGCCACTGCCTTTTACATGTAACATCAGAGGGATGGGAAAGGCAAGAGGGACAAAGACGTGCTTCCTGCTGCGTTGCTTTGATACACTTGTGCAAATTAACCAGACTACTTGACTGTGTGTCAGAAGTAGTGTCAGAATTGTGAAAAAAAAAAAATTATATTCAGCTCCACATTATATTCATTAACACTTTAATTGGTAGTTTTCACAATGTCTGGTGTTGCTCCCTTATGCTAACAAGCTCAAATGAACTAAATTAGAATTGATAAGCAGCTGTAAAGTCACAAAAAATAGGCTACACTTTTATTCTTCCTGTCATAAGCATAACGAACACATCCCTCGTGTTATACTTTTTTCTTTTTGTTTCAGTGTCAACATTTTAATAAAGATTATTGTTTTCCCGAGATTGAAAGAAGAGAAGTGTTGTGCAAGGTTTTCTAATGCAACTATGACTTAGACTTTACCAAACATCACGTGCTTTGTTGAGAGGATGACTATGTAGATGACTTGTTCACAGTGCATCCCTAAAGCCAACAGGTCCTTCTGTGTCACCCTTCCTTTCATGTTGAATAATGGTGGCCCCCATTAGGCAGAACATTGTCATTGCATTAGTCATGCCCACTAAATAGCATCTTTTTGTCTAAATTGGTAAGTCTGTACGTCACACTGCTGAACTGAATACAGGACATGGCAGTTAACCAGCTCCAACTCCAGTCTCCAAGTCCTGCTATTCTCTAGCCTGTGTGTGTGTGTGTGTGTGTGTGTGTGTGTGTGTGTGTGTGTGTGTGTGTGTGTGTGTGTGTGTGTGTGTGAGTGTGTGTGTGTGTGTGTGTGTGTAATTATATGTGTGTGATTATGTGTGTGTAATTACGTGTGTGTGCTCATTTCATGCCCATTTCTTGTTTATTGATTTCTTTGTCTCATTATTTGTCTATTTGTCTTCAGTCCATTACGCCATTATTACCATGATTGCCCTTTGGAATAAATCATGCAGACGTCTGTTCAGCAGTCAACTCTCATAATGTACAAAGAGGAAATATCTCCAAAACATATTGACTAAATTGTGATGCTTCATTAAAACAACAAAGATAATTGTTATCGGTAATTAATCAAATTAATACAAGTAATAAGCTTCAGATATCTTCACATTAGAGGCATGCTAAGATTAGAGATCGGAGTAACAATCCCTGCATGTATTGCTCATGGAGATACCAACAGCATACAAGCGGATGACACGTGCTATAGTGTTTTCCAATGCAAACCATTTTGCATTTAGTTACAAAAGTTTTTTTACTAGACAGCATATAGTGGAAACAATTAGCATGCCTGTACTATGCCCCTACACATTTGGTCGTAACATAACATTTTGTATTGCAAAATCATATCATGCACCGTTATGTACAGATGTTTGTCATTTGCTGAACATCGTTAAAGCTTGTCAGTTAAAAGAAAAAAAAACCCTAAGATGCAAAGATTAAAAGTTACTCCAGTCTTCTCTTTATAACCTTCAATTCACTTTGAATAGTAATCCATGTCAGCAAGGAGATTTCTTTTTACATTTTTCTCGAGGATGTTTTGTCTACCATAATTAATCACAAGTGAACTAAACAAGTAGCCTGCCCACATGCCTGGGGGGGCTCATTAGTTTCCAACCGATCCAACAGACACAAACAACATCAAAAAAAGGTCAACATAAATATTCTCTTTGGAAATGACTTCTTCTTAACTGCATTATGGTATGCTATTTTCTCTTTCTCTAGTGCCAACAGGTTATAAAATGAGAGCAGTTATTTTTCAGGAACCTTGGACTGTCAGTGTAAGACAGTATTGTCAGGCCATGTGCAGCCATTACCTCCTAATACTCCAAATCACTGTGACGCTCTGTTCTAACCTCCCAATGATATACTGCTTGCCACCATCATTACACCATAACCCAACACCAGCAAACCCCTGCAGTGAGGAAAGGTGTGATATTCCCATGCAGTAGGAATACGATAGTCCCTCCGCTGACGAGAAAAAAAAATGTCTTCGTTGTTGCTTATAAATTATTAATGTGACAGCATTTCTCAAATTTTTTCTTTTCTTGTTGCTCTCCTTTTTGGGGCATAATTAAAATCTCAGGAGCCCTCTGACTGTGCTGGGGATTAATCTCCCATGGCACATCTCCATCTGCAAGCCTGGATCATCAGCCATCCCTCTGCATTAGCCCCCAGCTGTGCAACTGTCTGCTCAACTCAGGCCTAGCTAACTGTATAGGGACACACTTAGTGGAAAAGGAGTGGAAGAAGAGAGAGAGAGAGAGAGAGAGAGAGAGAGAGAGAGAGAGGGTGACAAGATTTTCGACTGAAAGGGTGTTGTGGGGGTGGTGAGTTTAAAGAGCTGCGATAAATCTTAATATTTGACACCAACTTTATTTTGCAGAGCTGATTTGAGCATAATTTTCCCCTCAATGGCCTTCTCCTCTATGATCTGATTGATACTAATAGCTTCTACAGCCATTATATTTAGGGAGGGTGAGAGTCTTTTTTTATTGGCGCAGACAGTTGTAAAGTGCGAAGTCAGATTGTAAATTTGACTCTTGAGGGGGGTTATAGGCTGAGAACTTTTGATACATAACCGCTGTCCATCTAGTCTCGTGCTTTGGATGTCTAGTACTCATGTGATGAGAATAGACTAAATCTCGTAGAAAAATGTGGTTCACTTTCTTGGTATGGCAAGTTTTTATTTATGGAACTATTTATTTGATAGAGACATTTTCTGAGCCATTAAGTGTAATGGTAGTTACACCAAACAGCAAGCATGATGACGATACAACAAAATGACGGAGTGTAAGTTTGATTCATTCTGTAGAGAATTTGAATGTCAAGACTGAATGTAAAAGTTTGATGTGCAACCTAGGAGCATACCTTTTTTTAAATGAGCAATGCGATATGACAGCAGTCAGTCACAGAGACACCCATGGGTTTATAGCTCTCCCAAGGCTTTGGATTGGAAACTGTCCCAGTCCCTCGCCAACTAAATAGCCACGTATTTGGCCACCACATAGTCCTGGCGATTTAACAGGCCTTGGGCTCCAGCATTCGAGATATGGTTGATCCATTTTAGGCCATGCTCAATCAACCTAACAGGGGACACAGAGGCTGGGTTTACTGCAGTGTGTGCAAGAACGGATTGCTCCACAAAGCAGCTTTTAAAGGTCATGTTTATGCTGCCTCCGTGCCTACGAGATCCTCATAGAGGGCACCGTTTGCAAACAGTGTATGTAAATTCATCACAAACCTCCAACTCAACAGTGATTTATGCTGCGGAACTAAGGGGCCCGAGTTTTGACTTAAAATGGGACGGTAAAATGCAGCTTGGCAACTCTAAGGTCTTGTTTGAAGTATCTGCACACTTGTTTTTAAGTTACACTGTTACACAATATTTCTGCGTAAATGAGTATATCAACTGCAAACTCTTTTTCTCACTGTTTACCCTCGTCGTGTCCTTTATGGTGTAGTCAAAACCTTTGCTAACACTGTAACTTGTCACAAATGTACATATAAGCTGACATTTTTCCTGCTCCTTTCCAACTTCCTCATCGTTCTCATGAGGGGGTTGGGGGGGTGTCATGCTTTCGCTTCTGCCATACAAGGAGACAATTATATTATCAGCGTGGGATCTCTGCTTGACATCACATGTCCTGATGATATAATGAAATAAAAGAGGTTTCACACGCATGCTCCCACTGTGTCCTTGACGTGTGGAAATGTCTACTTTGCAATTTCTGTAATTTGGGTGAGAGGTATATTTTCAAAGCTACCATGGTGTTAAGCGGTCTCCACAGGGGGATAAGCAGCCCCGTCTTCCATTTCAAGCGATGACAGAAAGGGAAGCAGTCAATGTTTTAATATGTTATTATCACACATTGTTAAAACATTGTTTGGGGGTTTTCCTGAATACGAGTTCAAGCCCCATTAGTATATTTTTAATATTTACATTTAGGGGTGCACCGATTGCAATTTCCTTGGCCCATCCCGGTTGCCGATTTTCTAACGAGTGTAACCTGCCGATTCCAATTTATTTACGGAAATAAATGTAATTTACACTAGTATACGCAATTTTACATTCCTGGAACTTTCCTTCATTTTATTGAAAACCCAACAATAAAACATATAAACAAAAATTACTATTTATGTAGGCCTAGTATTTGTAGGCTACAACTCAGGCTAAATTAAATTGGTTGTTGTGAATGTTTCGGGAATGGGCTAATTCCACAAATGCTTATTTCATACTCTTACTGTGCAGCTGCAGGAAATGCTCTGTTTGCATTAGCAGTAATTAAACTTTGCTCGAGACAATGTTTTGAGCTTTTTAATGTATCTAGCCAGGTCCGGTGGGCAGGAAAGATCAGCCGAGCACCTAATAAATGATGGCTACAGTTCATTACAACATGGGTCTTATTTTCAGGATTTTGGTCTTGCTCTTAATCGTAGTAATAGCAATGTGAACTGCTGAGATCCGGAAAAAGTGTCAACATTGCTAAAAAGGAATGTGGCCGGCCAAGAATGCAGATGCAGATTTTTTTGTGACAAAGTTTTTATTGGTTTTTAATTTTCCTTTGTTTTGGGGTAAAAGTACAAGACAATATAAACCTAAACAAGGCATAATACAAAGATTACATTTTGACTAGAGCATCAAATAGATCCAGGAAAAAGAAACAATAAAACATATGTTCATACATTGGTTGTCTTTGCCATCAAAGTTAATATAAAGAAACATCATTTAAAAAGGTACAGATGAATAAAGTATACTCCTTGAATTCTGAATAATGTAATTATTTTTTGCAGTATCATACCAGAATGCATTAGTGTAGTTGCACTAAAGACTGTTAAACATGATATGGAGTTTTAGGGAAATTAGTTTATTTTAGAGCTTTAATGAAGGGTTGGATAATATCAACCATCAGGGAATTAATTTGCAGCAACTTTGATATTTAATTACATTTTTATATAATTTATCAAGAAAGACTTCAAATAGACTTCTGTTGTCCAATGTGAGGATTCACGATTGTGCCTGTTATTGATCTTTTTTACCTGAATATCTAAGACATTTTTACAGGTTCTGGAAAGTAAGGATGGGTATTATCTAACAAATAATTGATAATTAAAATAAATTGGATCCAGCCCTGGCTTATTTACGGATTCAGTGTTTTATGTCATCCTCATATTCTTTAACTAAAATAAATATTTCATCAATTGAAATACAGTGTTTAGGAGGAATAGCTCTTTGAGATTGAGTGATACAATGAGGAGGAAAAGTCGCCTGTAATCTGCTGCGATGGGGAGAATTTTACTGACTGTTGGAAGTCATCAAGTCTAACATGCAAACTTTTACAGCAGTCAGGAATGTTTCTTGTAAATGCTCAACATGCTGCCATAAAATGTGCCAAGCGGTGCTTGATGCTGGGGTTTAAAAACGGGCTTGTTATAATGAGATCTCCCACCAACAAACAGATGTGGTGAACCAGCATTCTGTGAAGTTAACATCTGTGGATAATTGGATGGTGTAGCTATTGTGGAAAAAACACGTTGTGGGCCCCTGTTTCTCAGTGAGAAGTCATTATCAATGTTTATATTAATAGCTTTGACTTACCAAGGCTGCATGTGTTCTTGGACTGAAGGGGGTTTTGCTGACTGTTTCGTCTTTCCACTTCATGGTCATGGGTTCGTTGTTACTCAGATGTTCAGAAGGTTTTGAATATTTTACCAATCTGTTGTCAATTTTTTAACTTGTCGCCTTGCCGAGTGCCCTCTAATTCAATTTTGAATCATACAAACCTATGCCAACATATTATTAGAAAATAAGGTCTTGATGCTTAATGTCCAACTTGTATGGTTTAGTTTGGCCACCTTCTATTGAGTATTCCCTGAAAACTGTTGAATCATTTGAAACCTTCTCTCATGGTTTCAAATTATTCAACAGTTTTCTGAAGATGGTCTCTCTGCTGTGTCTTATTGTATGTCCCTGGCAAAGGGATGTATGTACATATCAAAAAATTGGAAGATGATTGTAACATGATAGGCAATGGACAATGTGGTGTTAACTGAGCTTTTAATGGACGTTAATGTGCGTCTTGTGCTATGGAAATGAGTCTAAGTGATGGCGGTTGAAGTAAGCTATAATTTTTTGTATACTTTCCATCTCAATAACGCTCCTACAGTCAGGCAGCTCTTTATAAAGTAAATCACAAGTTTAAAGCAGACAGGTCTATCCGTTTCATTTACGACTTCGCTATAATATGCCTCCACCATCTCGGAAAGCCTGTGACCACAAACACCTTGGGATTGTCATGCATTATTCTTCTACAGTTTACAGAGAAGAAGGCATTGAAAAACCATCCAGTCAGTACCAGTAAGAACTCAAAGCAGAAAGCTGCTTAATTCAACATTGATGTTCAGAGGAATTTTGTAGATTACACACCTTGCGACATACTCAGCACAGTACATATGGCCTGATATTCTAGACTGAATATCCGTTTTGTTTAACCTCATTCATTTAGGAAGGAGGGTCGAGGTGTTTTGTTTTTGAACTAACCCATCAGTAGGAAGTGACTTATCCGTTCAGTTCATATAATTGTCTGTTCACACTGGAAAGGGTGTAGGGTTGGCAGTCAACTTGAAAAATGTTTCACGATGGCTAAAAACAAATAATGCCTGTATTAGAGATGTTACTTCTGTAAGTCAACCTCAACACATTTTTGCAGTCACTTTTCCGTGATTGGTCGACAGTTTCAGCCGGAAGTCATTTTTAATTCCTGTTTTGTGTAGGCAGTGATTCAGCGTTCTTAAAGCAGGCTACTGAGCATCATCTGGAAGAGTTTATGCTTTTCGTCTACCTTCTGTCGAATGGACACTGTGTTAGGATAAAGTGATACGTCATGTAGAGGGCATGCTTACAACGTAGGTCAAGAACCATTGCAGTACCCTTTTTGTTAACTTCCATGGCCTGCACAGGCCCCATTATTAAGCCAATAGAGAGCCTTTGGAGGTTTGCAGTACCTTGTGAAATAAAAAAAATGGTGGGCTTTTTGTAGACAGTGGTGGGTTCTAACAGTACTAGATAAGAATCCCATTTTAAAAATGAAGGGCTTACTGAAATAATTATTTCACTTTCTGCTACCCATCAAAGGGAACTGGCCAGTCAAATTGAAATGGGAACATCTCAGCCTTCAAAAGAGGAGCTTTATGGTAGCCAGTGTACATGAGTATGTCTAATAAAATAGACTCTGGGTGTATGTTTGATTTAATGTGATGTAGTGTTAAAGAAAAAAGCCTTTAACCACATCCAGAAAATACACATGGGAAAATGTGCAATGTGTATGTGGTAGCAATTCATGGATTTATGATAAAATGATACAGTGCCAACGAATAACCCTGTAACACCCATATTCTGTACGTTATATCTAACACCTTCCATGTTAACAATGGAAATAACTAGAATGAAGTTGTACGGGAAAATAAAAACCTGATACCCAGTTGCACTCCCATGTCACAAGTAACAACACACAAAACATCTATACAAAGATGTTGAGTTTGCAATACTGGTCCTGCTGCACATCATAAACAGGGTCAGGTTGTTTCTGACCATGTGTCAAATTAAATCCTTGCCTGCATTGATTTTTTTCAAATAATTATTTTAAAAAAAATGTTTAGGTGATATTGAGTTGGCTTGGCAGGTTCAGACACACTGCAAGATAACAAATTGATCATGAATTAATGAGCTCACAACAAATCAAAAAGTCCTATGCTTAAGTCTGAATCTATTTGTGGGATGAGGGAACATGTGCACAGAATCAGTAGGGGAAGTGAGGCAGAGGAGGAGGAGGAACAAATACCAATGGTGCAGCAGGTCAGAGGTTAAGTAGGACAAAGACCAGATATGTCTGGTTATGTTTATAATTGATTAGATTATTTTACGAGTGTTTACTTAAATAAATCATTCTGTTGGGTTTTTGAAGCACATTCTCATCTGTATCAGTCCACATTGATATTCATAGATTTATATCTAGATTAAAGTGCTGTAAAAGCCTGTCTGGGTACCTTCAGAGAGAACCTAAGCACATTTTGTTTTCACCTGCCATGAAACCAGTGAAGCTCTTTCTGATTTTCTAAACAGACATATTGTTTATCCATCTCAACATAACCGATATTGATTGAAGTAACTGTGTTTTGTACAGACAATGGAGTGCTATGGTATGTAATTATCTCCTACTGCCTCATGCTGATAAGTAGAAGGGGGAAAAAATGCTGTGTCTGAAAATGTTTATCCGGTTATTAGACAAGAGGGGAGATGCATGTCTGAATTAGTTTTCAAACACTTTCATTACAGCCCTGTGATTGAAATATCTTCTTTGTTGGAAAAATAAGTTTTGCAAAGCTTTCTCTTTGCTGTAATGCCAAATGGATAAGCAGTGTTTGTACAGTAACTGCATAGTAGTGGCTGAACATTGTTCATACTGCAAATGGGGAGTGTAGTTTTTTTTATAGATAGCCCTTGGTAATTGCCAACATTGGATTGTCTGAGAGAATGTGCCGTTATCTGTAAAAGCTTTTAAGCTATTGTCTACCGGCAGAAGTTAACGGTGAAATGGAACTGGAAGCACTAATCTACAGATTTCAATTGAAAATAAAGCCAGAACATTGTTTCCATGCTATATTATCATTGATCATCATTTTACAGAATTCTGAATGAGGCAACTCAAAGTGCTTCAACTAACAAAGAAATAAAACACTGACAAGCATAAAGGACGGACAAGCACTGAGCATGCAGGGCTCCAGATTTACGTATAACATTGGTAGCACTGGTGCATGCAACTCTTTTATTTAGGTTTATTTTGTCCACACTGGGATCTACAACAAAATAAATGAATTTCACTACATAAATCTTCCGTTGTAAATGCTGACGTAACTGACTCTTGTGTGTTTGTAACACTCAAGACTCCTGAGATAAGTTTTAAGCCTTTTCCTTTTGTAATCCCAATTCATTTTTGGCTATGTGGTAACATAACTATTTGCCACACCATCCTGACACTGTTAACAAAATAAATCTGTCACCTCCCACAGTAATTTGATTGTGTGTTACTGCCAGTAGGCCAGTGCACAAGCAAATCGTCCACATGGTTGACCCACTAACCCAGCTGTGCAGCTTTGACCCTTGACTCCCTCTCTGGACGGCACCCTGGGCCCCTCTTGAACTTGTTAACAGCCTTCCCATGTCTCTGGGTTGGGCAGCGGTGATTTATTTTCGGTGCCCTGTCTACAAGGAGCACCGCAGGGTTGAAAGATGATTGTCCTTCTGAGCACGGGGAATAAACCGTGCTATGATGGTGTCAGGAAAAACCACAGCTGGAGCCGGAAGCAAACTCTGTCACAGACACAAAGGAGAGAGTTGACCTTTAATCAAAGCAAAACTGCACATATTGCTGCTATCAAGCGACAACCTTGTAACTCCAATTCTGGTCAGTTTAAATTGGATATTACTTTTTTTATTTAATATTTTCTCCTCTATGGGCAGTATTGAAATTGTATGACGATTCCATTTAATCCTAACAATTTGGTGAACCATAAACACATACTACTTGAAAAATATTGTACAAATATTATATTTACTGGCAAGTCAACTTTAGCACCTTTCAAACACAAATGTTTCTTACATAAATCATATGTATGGGACATGATATGTTATATAAGTATATACTGTAAATGAAAATAAGGAATAAAGATCATGTTGCAGTTTCAGAGTACATGGAAATCCACACAATATGACACAATTTTAACAACAACTAAAAATATACACTCACCGGCCACTTTATTAGGTACAGCGGTTCTTTTTCTTGTTAACATATATAACTAATCAGCCAATCACATGTCAGCAACTCAATGCATTTAGGCATGTAGACCTGGACGGTACAACTTATTGAAGTTAAAACCAAGCAACAGAATGGGGAAGAAAGGGGTTTTAAATGACTTTGAACATGGCAATGTTGAGGGTGCCAGGAGGGCTGTATGAGTATTTCAGAAACTGCTGATCTACTGGGATTTTCACTCTAAACCATCTCTAGGGTTTACAGAGAATGGTCCGAAAAAGAAAAAACATCCAGTGAGCGGCATTTGTGTGGACGTAAAATGCCTTGTTGAAGTCAGAGGTCAGTGGAGGATGGGCATACTGGTTCGAGGTGATAGAAAGGCAACAGTAACTCAAATAACCACTCGTTACAACCAGGGTATTCAGAATACCATCTCTGAACGCAAAACATGACCAACCTTGAAGCAGATATGGGCTACAGCTGCAGAAGACCCCACGGGTGCCACTCCTGTCAGCTAAGAACAGGTAACTGAGGCTACAATTCTCACAGGATCACCAATATTGGACAATAGGAGATTGAAAGTCACCTAAACCCCTTTCTTCCCCATTCTGATGCTCGATTTTACTTCAGTACATTGACTTGACCACGTCTAAATGCATAAATGCATTACATTGCTGCCATGTGATTGGCTGATAAGCTTTTTGTTCTTATAAGCCATTGAACAGGTGTACCTAATAAAGTGGCCGGTGAGTGTATATAACTGTAACTAAAGCCCTGTTAGTGACCCCTAGAGGTGTCAATGTTTATTACAACTCACAATCCAAATATTTGTTCCCCTGGGAAAGTTTTTTTTTTATGGGAGTTGATCCTCAGTCGAGGCAAGGATCTAAGGACATAGGGTGCATATTGTGTACGTACTGTGAAGCCCACTGAGGCAAATGGCTTTTTGTGATATTGGGCTATATGAATAAAACTGATTGTATTTGATTGCCTACCATATAGATTATGGGATATCCTCTGTCAAAAAAAGTATCTCATTTGGTATGAGGGATAAGGGGAAAACGTATGGAGGGTTTTTATTTCCCTGGTCACAGAAAAGCTGACATTAACACGAAAGAACATCAATACCAATCTCTGTAACAGCAAATGCAGGAAAATATTATGGAACTATACACTATTGTGAAGATTCATTTAATAACATGAAATTCAAAAAGAACTATGACAGCAATAAAAAACAGTTTAGAAAGATTTAAGAGCACAAGAAACTCACGGGGAGCTTCAAGGTCTTTAGTAACAGCATTCGTAAAGAACGAATGAAGATTATTTGAGGATGACGAGTTATAATCTACTGCTGACTTTTCCTCAACGTGGACAATTTTGTACCACCAGCAGTGCCATCATGTCTCACTGCGGTAAGCTTCAATGTGTACTAAATCATTTCCGCCCACGCACACTACATCAACTCACCCACGCCCACCGCCCACTGCCGAATCTGTCACGGACTCTATCATTGACAGTACCTTCACACTGGTGGAGGAGCAGCAGTGTGTGTGTGTGTGTGTGTGTGTGTGTGTGTGTGTGTGTGTGTGTCAGGCAATATAAGCATATGATCCATTTATCTGTGTGTACGCGTAAGAGAGACGGACAGCAATGCTTGTGTGTCAACATGGCCTGATAGATCCCCGTTTGCTGTTTTGATTGCTTGAAATGTAATCTTATTTTCTAAAATACAGGCCATTTGATCAAATTAAAAGAGTGGGGAGGAACTCAAAGAAGTTGTGTTACGTGCCACGACAACATATCCATCAGACTTGACAGACAGACATGCAGTCATTTATTATGTTGACATATATTTTGAAAAATCTACAGAGCCCAGGTACGGCTTTACACTAAAATGAATGGGGATAAAGTCTGTATCTACTGATGACTTTCTTCAATGCTGGTGATGTGTGCTCAACCAACGCAATATCCCCCATTCTACCTTCAACAATCCACTACCAGCACTTCTCTCAATCGTCTTCCTTATTTGACTTAATGCAGATAAATGAGCTTTTTCTTATCCAAAGCATTTCTCATTGGGAGTGGCCCAGCTGGATTTGCTGGTGTCTTACTTCCTAGTAGCCTGTCTCCTTCCTTCCACTGGAGGGGATTGTGCCAGTGCAGTTATGGCGAAGGTCATCCACCGTTGAACTAACTCACAAGACAGAAATATCCTGGCATGAGAAAGAGAGAGTGAGAAAGAGAGAGAGTTGGTCATTTAATTTCACCAGACCCAAAGGAAAACTTTCACATGCTCACACCTGTGAGGAAATTTTTGTGTGTCCTTTCATATTCTATTTTTATTTCATGTAAACTGTGTGCTAGCTGCAGAGCGCGGTTTGAAATGTTTCAAGGAAAAATACTGGAGCTGTTTATTGCGTTTAGATAGAAACACTAGAGCCGCTAATTTTTACCTAGGAGACTTAAATTCTTTAAAGCGTTGCCATTCATGTAAATGAGCACAGTTATTCTCCCAACGGTTTACCCAGAACATTACTATAATTACCATAATTATATACTGTAAGAAAATGTGCTCAAAAACTGGAGCAATATCTCCACTGCCTCACTGTTTATTGTATGCTTACACATTTTTCTTCAGACGAGCAAACTCTCTTAGCCAAGTTATTATTCTCATTGCCCTGGAGAGCTTTTTTTCTGTCGTTATAGACTTTTTCATTATTTTTTTAAAAAGAGGGAAAATAGAGTGGGGAAGGAACACAATGGAAAAGAGGTATGTGGTGCAAGCTAGAGAGAGAAGTCGAGCTTTAACTGATATTGCCGGCTGCTGTGTGGGGCGGCGGCGTCAGGACTCCATATCTGGGTCAGGCCTCCCAGCCTGGTTCAGGCATCACGTGAAATTCTACGGGGAGTTCTCTTTAACATCAACATGGGTGAGAAGGAGATGGATATTAAGGATAGCTCCTTCCGCAGGTGTGGCACGGCAGATAAAAAGCCTCCCCAGTCAGACAGCTGAGCAGAGATTCATCAGCAGCAGCAGGAGCAGCACAGTGGGTCGAAGACATTCACAGGAGCAGCTGGTACACTCTCACAGCCCTGACGCTACAGAATTACACTTGCGATCCTGCCTGTGTCTGTATTTTGATTTTTTTCCCCCCCTGACACAAACCTTCAGTGAAAAGGAAGCAGTGTTAAAACGGAAGCAGCGGTACCACTCTTTAGCCACTCCACCGAGCCATGCCCTGCTGTTACCCACGGCCTCTGGAGTGTGGGACTGTTGATGTTCTGGGTTTAATCAGACTGGCATTTGAGCACATTGCCCTCCTCAACAGACGAGCAGGTGATCGGTGCGACAGAGAGTGACCATGTTTTCCGGTGCTTCGATCCCAGCTAGCACACTACATCTAGTGGAGAGCACACTCCAGAAAGGCTCTGGGACCGTTTACGCTGAAACGTTTTCACCAAAATACTCAAAAGTATCTCTATGTTTTGGTAGTTCGATTACACGACAACAGCATTTTGAGGGATTTAAAAAAACGATCCCTGTGGAAACAATGACATCATACTCTTCGCACATTACGTTTGCAGTCAGTTTTCAAAAGCGTAAAGTAAAACTTTACCGTTTTTAGGGAGACCGTTGTCATGTAAACGTAGCCTCTGATGGTCTTGAATTTACCTGATTGGTTCATTGGTTCCTTATAAGTATCAGTATCACATGAAGTTGTAGGTAATTATGACCGAGTGTTTGGAAATGTTAACACTGATGCTTTATGAAGTATCCTTTTTGATTTAAGTTTGCAAATACCATTTTGTCTTCCATCAATGAGAGGGGAATATTTTAATTAAAATTATATGATTCCAGCTGGATGTGCCTCCAGCTCTTTGTGCATTCCAGCGGAAACATTTGATGGTGTTTACAGGTGTGGTACATCCGTGTTGCTGCTGCACTTGGTCTGGGGTGCTTGCACAGCGAGAGGTGGAAATGTGGGAGATAGTGGAAGTCTCTCATGTATTACGCCCTCCTGCTGAAGCCCTTCGCTGGCAGGTGAAAGGAGACAGCTGGCCAACGCTATGTCTCACGGAAGTGGCACATGTTTGCCTGCAGTACAAAAGTGGGAGAAAAGGGGGCTCTAAAAGCACAAAAGATTTTTATTTATAATAGGAAGACTAGGGGGGTTTCAGTAAACGCTGTAGCCTTTGATGCCTTGTGCACTAGTTGCAGAACTCTGTTTCATCTTTTCCAAACAAGAAATAACACCTTTGAGAGAAAAGTATATCTTTGCTTTTTGAATCTAGGAATGTGTGTGGGAAGCTTTTTTATTTCAAAGTCTGTAGCCTTGATATGCATCAGAGATTTTGCAACCGCTGTGTACAGTATGGATAGAGCAGAGTGCTCTAGGTCGCCGCGAGGTTAAGTGGGATTGTAGATGAACATAGTCCTCACTGCTATCCTTTCTACAATAACAAATCATTTTAGATTTGATTTGGTACTTTGATTTATTTTTTATTTATTTATACTTTGAACTGTATACAGTATATAGAGTAGGGGAGAACGGGGTAAGTAGGCACACTTTTTACTCTAGTGAGAATTGCTCATCACCAAAACATCTGTCAATAGCCATTCCTACATTAAATTGAAGCTTAAGGGGTTGGCTAGAAATGTGTGTCTCTCTTTTTTTCCAACTTATTGTAATGAAGAAGTAATTTACCATCAAAGACACTCTGACACATTGTGACAACCAACCCCATCAAGGGGTCGGTTGTCACACACTATGGGGTTGTTTGTCACAATGTTATCTTAATGGGAAAAATCTTAAAAAGAAGGCAAGGAGGCAGAACCAAATTTGAATGTTTAATTGCATTGTCAAGTTGACAAATAGGCCTACATAACGTTCTGTAGCCTTGGCAGCTGGTCTAGTTTGGGATGCACTGGGTTGTTTTGATTTTGTTGCCCTTTTTTCTTTTGCTTGCTAGCTGCCTTTTCCTGCTCTATTCTTTCCTTCTCTGGGGTGTCAGTGAGGATACAGCTTGACAATGTATTTCGTTATTGGGTTCCTTTTCTGGCTGCAGCCTTGAGATAACATGTGACAACCAACCCCCCAAAAAATTTGACGACCAACCCCAACTTGAATTTCTTGCTAGCATCAAGGCCAACAACCATCTGACAACTAATTAGCTTGCTAACCACAATCTAAACTATAGTTTACCCTTCACACTTTCTGAGGGTAACAAGTGTTTTGTTATAAACCCATTGTGTAAAAGCCTAGAAGAAAAATACTGAGAAGCAAAATATTTTGAATTTGACATGAAAAACACAAAACATCCTCTCACCTGAAATGCAGCAGTCTAACTCCAAGGAAGTCTATGTATGTGACCTCTGATCCCAATTCTGGACCTTTTTTATATCAACATTTCAGAGCTAGCGCGCTCTGGTGGCGAGATATAACGAATGTGACATCCAACCCATGTGACAAATTACCCCGTTCTCCCCTATACTGTATATGGGCATATGCCTATCTTTCTATTTCAAGCCCTACCTATTACTGTTGTGCAGTTTGGTGGTCTGCGATGAACAGTTTTCATTCGCCAGACTATTATTTGTGCTCTGAGCATTTGAGCTCATTTTGACTTGTTTCTCACTGTTTGGATCAGGAGTCGGAAGGCTTGATGCGAGAAACCTCATACAGAGTAGAGCACAATCGCTCCAATCAGAGTCAGGGCTGGTGGGTTGAGTACAAAGAAGCTAAGGACAGCCCCCCCCCCCACCCCCACCATGGCTACCCTTCCTCTGGAAACCGGTAAAACATGGTGAGTCGGTCTAATAAGCTTTGCAAGTGAGTAGGCAGCAGTCAGGTCATCTCAGCAGGATATCATTTCTTTGGCCTTTTACAATCCAGTAGCTTTTATCTGACGTGTGTCTGATGGGACACAGCGCAGAATTGCCGAAAGGGTCAACTGCATGAGATCGTTAATGGTAAACAAAAAAGGTAAATGAAATGTGCAAACGTGTAGATTATTGAATTTATGTTTGTTATTCAATCGAACAGAATCAATGTACATTTTTATGATTTGATTCATTAAAATATATATGATACACAGTAATCAATACTTTGCAACTCAGTCAACAAATACTAACTGCCTCCTAAATACAATTTGCTCTTTTCCTTCTCTGCTTCTCTCCCCATCTTCCTCTGTTTGCCCTCATGTACAAAAAGGCACACATGTATGAACGCTTGCTCATCCCTGTTCTCTAGGACTAATTACTTTAAATGAAAATAGGTCTCCTTTGGGGCACCAATTTCACCCAGTGTCTGATGAGCAGAAATTACATGTCTAATGGAATGGAATAGTTGTGCAAATTGAAGAAATGAAACACATTTTTTATTTTTATCTCTGTGCATAAATTAGATTTTAATTTGGACCACACTCACACATTATGGAGTGCAGTAAGCCTTTCTTGGCACTTTTCCTAATTGCCTGTGGCTTACTTATATCTGCAGGTCGCCTGCTGTATCCATTATCAACTCTACTGACCGCCATTTTAGGCAAGATTTCTTGGGAGGCAGAAACATGATGTCAAGACAGCCACAGTAGGTGTCAAAGCTGGACCGCTTTTTGTGTCCAAAGCTTTTTTTTATTAAGAAATGTAACTTCAACTGGAACCATAAAAGAATCAGCCTTCATGCCCTGTTGCGTTGCCTCTGGAAACATGACCTGCTGACCAGGCAAAGGTGCCTTGCATGGCAGAATTATTCCCCGCCGCTGGAAAAACCACTTGCCAAGCAGGCAGAATCCCCCAGCATGTTAGAAATATGGCCCTGTATGCCAAAAGTATTGCTCTGCCTCTTTGCAATACGACCTGCCAACCAGCAAAACCCTGTCCCGCCTGTGGCTAAACCATCATCCTCGCTCTTTCCCTTCCTACCGAGTTGGCAGACAGCTTTCTATAGGCAGGATGAGAATTCCACCAATAAGGGTGCCACAATGAGAGCGACAAAAATGCCATTATAATTCTAACTTCAAGTAAAGCATAACATGTATACTCCGTAAACGAATCAGAAGAAACTGTTGAAAAACCAAGCCCCAACCACAGTGAATTCTACCAGCATCCAATGCGGAAGTGACACAAAATGCAGTTTGCCGAGTGGCCACTAGGGGCAGGTTTCATAATAGAGCAATTTCTCATTGACCTCCATGTTAAATATGCCGTTTTCACAGCAGTATTAAACCTATTTAAGGCCTTGTGCAAAAAAACATTCTAGTTTGTATGTTTTAGGTCATATCTCCAGGACAACACTAAGGGGGGGTAAGAGGAAATGAGGCGGATTCAAAATCTGACAAGATGGCGACGCGCATGGAGAGGAAGATTAGTTGCAGTTGAAATAACTGAGCCCGGATGCTACATCCATTTTATATACTATCTATGTGAAATACCCAAAAATATGTTGAACTCATATACTGTACGTAGTCCAAACTAAAATGGGAAATGTCAAAGAGGGTCAAACTTACACGGCTGTTCTTCTTTGGTTCCCATGCTCATCAGTGACAGAAAAAAACATGTAATCCCCAGACTCTTTACTGTTCTAGAGACATATACTGTAAGTGAAGGCTTGGGTTTGTAGGCATCTTTTGTTGTTTCACATTATGTTCATCTCAGGGTTGAAAACAGTGTGCAGAAGACACATGTTTGTCACCATGTGTGACTCATGAGTCTCTAGTTAAATGTATGTAGAAATAATTCGTAGGCACCTATACGTTCTATTGCTTTATCATAATTAACCACAGCCACCGCCACAACACACAAACCCAAAACTGTTACATCTTTCTTTTTTCTCTCCTTTTTTTCTCTTGCTCTTTTGGGGGTGGAGTGTGTACAAAGCTGAGGAATGTTATCTTTCCCTCCTTCATCCGAGCCCCGTCTGAGCAGTTGTCTGAGTTTGAAAGTGGACCGACAGAAAAGACAAGATACAGCTGCTGGAGTTAAAAATAAACAGAAACAGTAGTGGGAAGAGAGTTGGTGAGAGCTTTGGAGGCAGCTTCAAGAGGCCGACCATAACGGCCCAGAGGTCACAGTAGAGTGTGTGTGTGTGTGTGTGTGTGTGTGTGTGTGTGTGTGTGTGTGTGTGTGTGTGTGTGTGTGTGTGTGTGTGTGTGTGTGTGTGTGTGTGTGTGTGTGTGTGTGTGTGCGCTTGCGTGCATGCGTGCATGCGTGCATGCATGCGTGCGTGCGTGTGAGATGAAGGAAGGGAGAGAGAAATATGGGCAGGGGGAGAGTTGATTTGGAAAGTCTCTGAGAATTGTGCAAGTTCGAAAAAATGATTTCTTCTCAGAAAGAGACTGTAGTTACTTGATAATGAAATTAAAGATATATTAATATTAAATTTGGTCCAAAATGTGCTGACTTTGTTCAATCGCACTTGTTCACTCCACTCCATTTATATTATACTTTCTGTTTCTGAAGAAAAAGGTGAAAGCAGAGATATTAATCTTCTTGGGAGGCAGAATTTGTTCGACCATTTTCTCTGCTTAGCCTTTTTCACAGGGTTATGGAAGACCAGGATTAGGCTCATATCAGCGAAAAGTCAATGATATATTAAAAATATCTTTATCTTGTCTTATTAGAATTCTGCCTTAGCCCCACTATGTGCCGGTTGAAAATTAAAAAATAAAAAGCTTTCATATCATACGTACAAGAGGGAGTCTGGGCAGCTGTCAAGAATATATTGCTCTGATAATGTAAGCCGGAGAGTCTTTGACTACAGCCAATGCTTTCACAGCACACAACATAGCCTCTGTCCCAGCATCCCTGTGCTCCCTGCTTTACCTTTTCCAGTGTAAGAAACCATAACTCATTCAGTACCTTGTCAGTTGCTGTGTGTTGTTCTGGCTATATTCAATACCAGTTGATCAGACGGCTTGTGCAACTGGGTACATAAGCTGTGTTACCAATTGGTAAAATTGGTTAAGGTCAGGGTAAGGTGTGGGCATGTGCTTGTTATGTTAATATTAATGGTTGGTTTCCAGGAAATTAACTGAAGTACATGGTATGTCCCCAAAACGTTCGATGTACGTTTGTTTATAAATTACACCGCCATAGACAACTTAAAGTGCAGTTTGCCATTAAAAGGCTGTTGCGTTTTGTTCTAACTTAGGCTAAAGTTGCTCACAAGCAGCTTCAAAAGTTTTTTTTTTTTTGGCATTTTTAGCTTCAAAAGTTGATTGGAAGTGTTGACATCCTAACTTGGTGAGCAGTGTAGGGCCCCTTTTTAAGACAGGGGGTTTGTCTACAAAAAAAAATGTCTAAAATGTCTTAATGATGAAGTGAAAGTTAAAGCCGAAAGTCATTATTTTAACCTTCTTTTCCTTTCCTTTAATTTTCATTTGAAATTCAATGTGCTGTAGTAAACACCCCGAAAAAAGATGACATTAAAAGGTTGGCTTTAGGCCCATGAGTGGCAGCTACAGAGAAAACAGGAGCAGAGGTTAATGTTTTGTACCATGTACTATTTGCCTCTGTTCGTTGTTAATATTTCATAGTAAATTACATAACTGACTGCATTCAGTATTATGTCTTCACCGACAACAAGCTACTTTGTGTGAGATATATTCAAAGCTTAACCCTCGAAAAATAAATCACCATCATAGAAGGATTTCTCCTGTAATAAGGGATTATACCACAGCTTCCTCAGCCCGTAAGCCAAAATGGCACAAAGTTCTCTGAAAAGAAGAATTACCGTGGCATAATATAAGCATTGGTAGATGAATATTTTACCACGCCACTACTATAGCAATCATCTCATTGTGATCATAGCTTAGACAGGACAAAGAGAGGCGTATTGCTTTTGTTTCAGTTTCACATGAGCCCTCCCAACAGAGATTTGACTGAAAAATTCCCCAAAAGTTTTTGCTTCAGTTCAGTTGCACAGAATGATTTCCATGTGGGCTTTATTTCTCCACTTACCAACATTACCTGTTACGCCAATTAACCAGTACCCCTTCCACCTGCCTGCACAATTTCCCCCTGCACATTGACAAATCATTGGCATTTTCAGAGATACAAATGTTTGCAGAATGAATGGTCGATGCCACTCTAAACGAGGTGGTCAAGGGGACAAAAGACAAAAATGCATTACATTTGGCGATGTAGCGTGGAGTGCGTCGCATGGAGAATTACCTGCAGTTAATGAAAGCACAGGCAGGAGAGGGAGAGATAAAGTGAGCCGGGAAAAAATAGAGGAATGTGCCCACCGTTTGCAGATTTGTTGTGTGAAATAGCTGGCCATTATCTGGACAGCCAGCAATGTTTTTTGCGCAGTGTGAGGAATGCTAAGGTGTGCGTCCTGGTGTGTAATTAACAGATAAAACTGTTGGTTCATTAAATGCATATGCAGTGTCATGCATTCACTATGCTAGTATTGATCGTGCGGACATCTCTGTGCACCTCCCCGCTCACCAGACTTCTGACACACTACATCCATCACGCCACCCACCTCCACCATATTTATAGAATTTTAATTAGCTCTGAACTCAAGCCAACATCATTAGCTTTTCACTCTTTTTTTTTTTTTACGCAAACAGCCATGCATGGTAATAATGGTGTTCTCAGACAGAAGCACTGGGTACTTATATCAAGGACACAGCAAGAGAGGTGGAGAGAAAGAGAGCGCGGGACAAAAGGTTGACAGTTTAAAATGACAATGAAAAATGGAAGCGGTGCAAGAGAAAGAAAACAGCATAACATGTGAAATGCGAGCAGTAATGTCACCTTGGAATAATTTCAGTATGATTAAATGAGTAGCTTCAGCCATTCATTCTGTGATGACAGTATCTGAAAATAGTCAAATCGACTGAATGCCAAGCAGTTGGGTGTGAAGTTTGAAGACAAGACTATAAAATTGAGCCCTCAAATATGCCCAGATGTACAGTATGTTACATCATTGTGCGTTCTGGAAACCAAGAATAATTTCACAAAAATAAAATAAAATGAAAACACAACTGCACTACTAACGTGTGTGCAGTACAGTATGCAAACACCTGTCTTTAGTGCATGCACATAAAAAAAACATGTACAGACTGTTTCACTCAAGTTGAGCCACTCATGAGTTAGTCAGAAAAAACAAGAATATGACGATAATCTCTCACTTTCCATTACCGCAGTATGTCTATTACTAGAGATAAGATGGAAGTCCAGGACATGCATTGCAATCAAGCCCCAACCTCAGCGATTTTTACCAGCATCCAATAAGGAAGTGACCACAACTGTAGTAACCAGGAAGTGCCACTGGGGGCTGGGAGCAGAAGACAGCCATCTCTCATTGACTCCAATGTTAAACATGCCGTTTTCACAGCATTATTAAACCAATTTACAGCCTGGGCCACACAACTATTTTAGTCTGTATGTTTTGGTCATATCTCCATGACAACACTGAGGGGGGTGAATTTTTTTGGCCCACGCTAGTTTTTATTCTTTTGGAGGTTAAAATGTATTGGCACGATCTCTTGAGTGACAGCTCTCCGCCCGTTGTCCCTCACTTTGCCTCGGAGGTATACAGCTATCTCCCTCCCCCTCACAAAATGGCGATGCGCGCAAACCTGAAATCGCACACTTAGGTAAGTGCACTTACATTGAGTGCACTTTATTATCCCTACAGTACACTTACTTATAGACGCAGTGCTCTCATTTCGACAGTGCACTGTCCCAACTGCCGTCGCGCACCTACCGGAAATGACTTTGCATTTTGACGGTTCTTCTTCGGTGGTATTTTTTTCTGCTTGTGTTACCGATAGCCAAAACAGGAACATAAATCGCGGAAAAACAAAAACAATGTGTAATTTAACTTTTGTAGAGCGCGTCTGTCTCCATGGTTGCTTCAAGCTCGTCTATTTTGATTTTAATGTCCCGTCCTCTCCGCTACGTATAGGCAAGATGGCGGCCGTTGAGTGTGGAAAGTGTCCATCGCTCCACACTCAAGTTTTAGACCGTTTTGAGTGCACGACCGAGGAACTTACAGTGCACTGCATTTTGGCACACTCTCCGGTTTTGCGCAAAGTGCACTCAAAAAAGTAAGTGTAAGTACAGAAGTGCGCGATTTCAGACACAGATTATTGGATGCCGTGTGAATAACTGAGGTCAGCCCGGATGCTACATCCATATTATTTACTATCTATGATTGCAATGCAGCAGCATATTGGCAGTTATAAACTGTGGATTCAGGCTAGACTGTTGAGATGCAATCAGTAGGCCTATAAAAACAACAGGCTGAGGAATCAAAGACTGGCCTGCACCGACAACTTATAATGATTACAATCTGCATATTGGTGTTTACTGACATGTCAATAACCTCTATGTTCATTGTAAACATCAAATCCTAGATGTGAAAAACTGGTTTTGCCTTACAACCTGCAGTGTGAATGCACACTTATGCATAGTCACTGTATGAGTATGTCTTACCAAATTTGCTCTTAGATGGCCAGAGAGGCACTTTTCAGCAGCCTACCGTATATTCATCCTGATCTTGTGACTCACGGACACGAAGCCTTTGGTTTGTTTGGGGACAGTATTCACACACACATTTACTCGCGGACAAACACATATACACGCACACATGCCATCACACGATACCCACTTAAGGGTGACCTAATTAAGCCGGAGGGTTGGTGTAATTACATGCAACCTTCATCTGCCCTATTCTCTATTGTTCTGCCTACTTGCTGCCTATAGACTGACTCTGACTGTGTGGCTTGCTGCTGTCGCCAAGGGACTTTTCACTGCATTAGCTCTATGATTCCATATAGTCACAAACATAACTTATAAAGCTCTAAAGAGATACGTTTAGACTGGCATGCTACCCTAATATTGCATTTACTATTTCATGGAATATAAAATCAAATTAGGGGCGCTTCACTTGGTTTGATAATGGCAAGTTATAAAATAATTATTCAGATGTGTGTTTTAGATGAGCAATACACATGTGACTAAATGAGGCTGCACATCGTGTGCCCTTCTTAATAAACACACTGGAATATATTGTCTTCAGGTACATGATGGAGGTGACAGGTGGAAAACCAAGATAATGATTTTTAAAACACAACTTTATGCAATCTGTGGGCTGGCAGCAGCAGAGCTATGCAAGCGTTTACTTTTATTTTTCTGCACGAAAAACAACCTAGGCCATTAGTCTCTGGGTTATTAATGGAAACTGTTTTATCTCACAAATGTACTGTTCGCAACTGGGAATACATGTAATGTTTTCACCACTTTAACCCCCAAAGCTGTATTAATAGAAGCAGCACTGGTAGATGGAACTGTAATTAAGATGACGACTTCACTCACAACATGGTGTTCATACTGTATAATATATATAATTGGATTTGGTGTTGTTTTGCTTGCATTATTTCATCCTCTTCATCTGTGTCCAGATATACTATGGATAAAAAGCTAAAATAATACATGAGCAATCTAAAATCTTAGTGACCGTCCGCTTTAGAGATACAATCGTAGATATTCTGTTTAGTATGTTTTTTTTACAGGGATTCAAACATATCAACCATTTAATGTGATGATGATATCAAGGCATCTTAGGTTTGAATATGTATTTAAATTTAAATTGTCAGTAGAAAGTAGAAAGGCCCTTGGACAACACATTTTTAAAAGATGAATTCAATTTTTATCTAACCATTAACTTGTAACACTGTTTATTATGCACTTAAAAATTAATTTGCAATTCTTTTCATGGAATCAATCCTGTAGCAACAAAAGCTCCATTAATACCTTCCGTGAAAGAAGGTCTAAATCAGGCCTGTGTGATCTATGCGAATTATGGAAGGGGTGATGGAGGTCACTGATAAGAAATGTTATCACACAAGCTGTCATCTGTGGCAGCGATTTGCTGTAGGCCATGTTAGTAATTAATCACAGGCGCCTGGTAATACATTCATTTGATCTTAGAGGGCTTCACTGTGCTGGACAATGACACTCAAAAGGTCATTCTACTAGACCTGTATTTTGCAGGATGCAGGGGAGGGGGGATGCTCTTGTCATTACCAGTAAATCACTATGCACATAATAATGCCATGATGCCTTGATTAAATGTAAATGTGTTTTAAGTGTACCCTTAAAATTAGATTAAAAAAAAGAAACATGCTACAATTCATTCCACATTGTTGCAATCGCTGCCGATCGGGCTGTAATTTGACCTCTTGGTGGAGAGGATAAAAGGTCAAAAGAAAGGGATGACTGCCAAATGTACTCGCATCGATTTATCCTCCTCCGTCATTCCTTCACCTGCCACTCACAATGGATGGAGGGATTTCTGGGAAGGTGTGATGGGTTGGCAATCAATGAGCAAAGAAGAAGAATGGTTGGTTTTGGTGGGTAGAAGAGCAGGGAATATAATAATAATAATAATAATAATAATAATAATAATAATAATAATAATAATAATAATAATAATAATAATAATAATAATAATAATAATAATAATAATAATAATAATAATAATAATAATAATAATAATAAAATAAAATATTGAAAGGGAAAGGCATGGTGTGAGGTTTGTCACAGACAGAATATCTAACAAAGCCGGCAGGGGAACTGGTGATCCTGCGTGAAAAGCAAAGAGGTCAAGGTTGCGTGCTTTCTGAATGAGGTTTGAGGTGGGAGTTTGGTGTTAAACATGAAACAGTATTGCGATATTGTGATATTGCCTAAGCATCAAGGCCGTGCCTGACCTGCCAATGGCCCTTGAACAAACACAAACAGTATTCTCATTCATTTAAATGAAAACCAATGCTGGTAAATTGACTTTGTTACCTTGGGACTGAGCGAGGCTAGCCGTGTCCACCTAGCTCTAGTTGTTACACTAAGCTAACCTAACCTGTTGCCTCAAATTTGATGGACGGATGTGAGTGTGTTATAAATGTATTATTCATCTTACTCTCCATCAGAACACAATGCTGGGTTTCTGTATCCAGTAGCTGCCAATATTGCGTTTTCCCACATCTTAAAACATTCAGTAACACCGAACAAAAGAGGATGAAGACCAAGATTCAGCCAATATCTGTTGAACTCGCATTTCAGGGACAGAGCTCTCCACAGGAGGCACCTCATTTTTAACATGTAAACCAAGTTTTTCCAAGATTTGGTGAACGTTGATCCTCATTTCAAGATTGTGAAAGATGTTTGCCAAAAACATATATTGTTGGCGGATGCTATAATGTTTTCGATATGAAACACAAGATGGATCTCTCATAGTACAGTGTGCTGCTGTGATTCATTTTTTGTTATTGATTATCTGATTTACTAACTCGGTTAAATCAGGTCTACACAGTGATCTATCACTTGGCTGCCAATTGTCTGGGAATGCAAGCCAAGTGAACTTGACGGAGCACGGCAGATTTGTGTGATGCTGCTACTTTTGAGCCAGCTTCATGAGATATGGGATCAACCCCTGTGTTTTCCACAGCACACATTATCATTTGCTGGTCTATTTGTGCTCGGCTCGCCGTCCGCCGGCTGTGTTGTTATGTACCAAGCCTCCTGATAGGGCCGTGTTGATCCAAGCCTGACAGCAAATCAATACATTGTATTCCCTTAGCATCAGTGTTGGTGGATATAAAAATGTCTTTTGAGCATGGTCTTATAACATGAAAGGGGTCGACATGTAAGGGGTGTCAGTGTGGTTTAACTTCCCCAGACTTTGGTATAAATAAACAACAAAGTGGTCACAGGGCTTAGTGAGAGATTTACTGCCGTGCAGTATTGGATTTTTCTTGCTACTACCGTTATAAAGACGTTGTATTCTTATTTGCTCTCTTATACATGCACTGTGCCTAACCAAATTGGGTCCCTTATTTTGATATAGATCCGATCCACAGTGACTGATTCACAGCCCAAAACATACAGCAGTAAATGGTGATTTCATAAAAAAAAGTCTGAAGTTAATGTTAAGTCCTACAACCTTGTTTTTTTGATTTTGAAATGGAATGTTTACCCATGGCTTAAAAAGTTTCCATGTGTCCTCATCAGTATGCAAATTCTTTGTTGTGGCCATTGAGCTCAGAGGGCTGAGGGGGCAGAGATTTGGTTGCACGCTTTGTATCTGCAGCTTCAACCTTTAGCTCGTCTTGTGTTGACACCTACAGTGTCAAAACATTCCCTGAAGTCCAATGTGCAGCGGGCCAATTAAATTCCTCGCTAAGACTGTGTGGTTATCAGGGCATGACCCTGGTGTGAGCCTGTGTTTCGTAAACTGCTGAAGTCTCTCTCCACACACAGCCACGAGAGTGGCAGTGAGGCAGAAACAGCAGCTCACCTAGAAGTTAGTTTGATCAGTGTTATAGATCTTCACAACAGGGGTCACACACTGAGAGCCAGAGTAAATCCTCCGTCTTTGTGCCGACTTAATGCCGGACATCAGTCACCAAAATCACCTCTTTGTGTGTGTGTGTGTGTGTGTGTGTGTGTGTGTGTAAATCCTTCTTCTTCTTCTTCTCCTTTTTTGAACCTGTTTACACCCCCCAAATCCTCTCTGCATGTCAAACTCTTTTCTTACTCGCACCCTCCTGATCGGCTGTTAAATTCCCAGTCTGTGAAACACAACAGTAAGATTCTGCAGGAGAGGGCTCGCTTTGATTATGATAACTACAGAGGATGACACTTTGTCATGTCCCCCTTCTTCTGTATCCATCAGATCAATGTAACAGGGCAACTGTGCTAATGTGTGGCACTCCTGACGAGCGACAACGTCACACTGAGGCTTTTGGACAGAAACTCTTTTAACAAACATTTTCTCTTTTTTTTTCCTTCTCCGGTACCATCAACATCCTTTTGAGATTGCAGATTTTTCTCGCTTTCTTTTTCCTTACATGTTTTCATTTAACACATTAAGCTGTGCTGTACTTTGACATACAGTAGTTGCAGAAGTGAGTTCGACCCCACACCATCAAGACCAAGACAAGCTGTGAATTTCTCTCAGAACACAGAACAGTGTGATCTGTAGTGTGCAAGCCTCAGTTTGCGGAACGGTAATGAACGGGAGCCGTGCTATAGGATTTCTGTGTGTGTACTATGTCTGCTGCTGCGCCCTTAACCTTTGGCTCATTCTCGTTCTTCTGTTCAGGAGAAACAAAAACAAGCAGATATCTCGACCACACACCTCGACAGACTTCCGATTTGTGGTTCAGAGTTGTGACTGTGGAGAGGAATGGCCTCGGCTGTGGTCAACCTCAACCACTCATCCGATAAAGTAATGAGTCTGAGGCTTTTCTTCCTGGACACATGTTGGCGAGGCAAAAGTTTGATGAATGCAAGCCGCTCCGGCCTCATTAGGAGAAATGAGATGAAAGTCCAGCTTTCATCTTGCTATTTTTAGGTACTCTTCTATATGTTTTCGCCAGTGGCTGTTTGCAAAGGGAAAGAGGTCATCAAAACAATTTAGCACTCAGTTTATTCTCTAATTTCCCCCATTTACGCTCTTACCGTTACAACAAAAAATGGCCTCCAATACAAGGTCCAATCCACGTGTAGCCTTTCTGAGATGCAATGATTTCTCCGATCTATACAATGATGGTCAGATGACACTGAGGGAAAACTCAAAACCGCTAAAGCATTGTTTCTTTTTAAATTGGATTAAAAATCAAAACAGCATAGTGCAAAACATGTGCCAGGGAAATATGAAATAATCAACGTATTAATATTTAAACTGTGTGTGGGTATTTTACTGTTCATAGTCATGAATTTAATTGAATTTGATCATTTAGCATTTATGCCCACATTCGTTGGACTGGAATTCTTTTGACTAATTAAGACTCATATGCTTCACTCAGGATTTACGCTGCACAACGGATTGATCTAATTAATATGTGGGCCGAACGTTTCAACTGTGACGTGTGGAAAAGATGTGGACATCCGTTCCGGGAAGAAGCACATTCCATCAAACACACCATGTAACAGTGAAAGGTCCTGCAGAGTTAATGCACCAACTGTTTGAAAGGGCAGTACACAACTTTAATACATGAGAGAACAACTGCACATAATATATATTTGTCTCTGTGACATAATAGCTGACATGATGTCCAGACATACATTATGATAAACACTTTAGCATTCAAATCTAAAAAGCAGAAAATGATCCTCCTTTGAACTCCTGTTAAGTTGTCAAATTAGTGAATATCTCCTCACGATACCTTTCTGTGTGTGCGCTGACCAAAGAAATCTGGTTCAAATAGGCCCTACATAGCCTAGGCTCTGTAAACGGGTATGTAAACAAAGGGTATGTCAAACGGGGGTCCATCATAGCAGTCATCATGCTGCATTTACAGAGCTTAGGCTGTGTATTAACACATGGATTTTTCAACGCACACATAGTACATACAGCTAGTGGATTGTTAGGAGATATTCACTGAATTGGACAAAAAGTGATTTCGACAACAAGCATTTTCCAGAATCGCTGACTTCACCTCTAAGTAAAACGTCATTACTCCTAGTAGGAGAGGTGGTGGTCAGCTCCTGTCTCACTATTGCTTCTAATGAGCGCGGTGGTGAGAAGCCTGATCTTGTTAATTAAGTGACACCAAATATCAGTGAAGGTGACTAAGAGCAAGCGATAACTGCACTGTCTGGCGTATGCCACATCAAAGCATGATGAGGTTCCTGGCACAAATTGTCACATCACCTCACTTGAACGTGGCTGTCCACAGCTTAATTGAAGTTATTTTAGGTGTGACAGACAAGGGAAAGTGTCTTGACTGAAATAAGTCACCCACTATAGATATTACCCCCCTGCCGCCTTGCCACCTCAACAGCCTGGGTTAAACTCAGATAAGAGGTAAGAGTGACACCTAGTGTCGCTGACGGTAATAACACCCTGTATTTTCTTTCACGAGGACAGTGCACATGAATGATATTTGATCCATGATGCGAGAATCATTTTAAACGGTGATTGCAGTCGCTTTCATGAATACATTACAGTAATTTGAGTTTGAATTAGGGCCTATTGCGTGCACAAGCATACACATTCAGTGATTTCAATTATTTAGAAACCCAACCTACAATTCCATGGCCTGGTGTGTGCTTCCCAAAGAAGCCTTATGAAGAAATCACTTGGTCGTGTGCGTCAAATATCTTGCCCATGTCATTTTAAACCATAAATCCTTAGGCCAATGTCAACATGGGGTTGGGAAGTTGCTGTGCTCCGCGATCCTGGCAGCTGACGGCACAACTCCTTATTGAACTCAGATGGAGCCAAGTGTCCTCCTCCGACTCCCTGGTGGAGGTTGAGAACAGCCTATCTGGAGAGATTGTTTTTTCGCAGTATGCCGAAAACTAATTACAAGCAATACATTAATTTCACGCTACTGCTTTAGAATTAATTGCATCTCTACATAAGTGACTGGAAGTGATGGCTCAAGCAGCTCTGATAAGGGGTGGACGCAAAAAGTCCTCGATTAAATTATGTGGCTTCTCACCACGTTTTATTTTTCTCCACAACAATTCCTTTACATAGGGATCCACCTGATAATCCTTAAAGGGGATATATTGTGAATAACTGACTTTGTTTGTGAACACATATGTGGTTAGTTGGCGTTCCTACCAGCCCGCAAATGCTGAAATAAAACAACCTGGTCGGGCTGTTTTGGTCAGAACATGTGTAGTCTGGCATGACCACTTCCGCCAGCGTCTATTCGCTTGCGTCGAAAAGCTACGCAGCCCTGACGCAGCCCCCTCCTTTTCCGGTTGCTGGCTTTCCCCTATTGTGATCCCCCTCAAATTCGGAAACAATTCGCTCACAGTCAACCCGTGTGCTTATGTGCAGCGCTCTCTCTCACACACACACACAGGGTGTGAGAAGTCACATTACTGTAGACAGAAATAAAGTGTGGCGATACTTCGGGATAATAATATTGGCGGCGGCGGTCCGGGATGCATCCTAGCTTAGCCTAGCTGTCCAACTTCATTGTACAACTACCCCCGGGCAGAAATACCCTCATAAACTCTGGAAAATGAAGCGTGGGGGTTTGAATTGAGCACCGGACCTTATAACCAGCTAGATTAAGATCCGCCGTTCCCTTTCTTTGGTGAATTAGGGACTATGCAGCGGTGTTTTAGCGACGGGGAAAGATTCCAACAGCTTCCACTATCACCTAGCAACTCTTACGGCTACTTGCTGCAGTTGGTGTAGCGCTCACAACGTCAAAACCCTGTTCTGCCTGTAAACAGACGGACTACGGCTCTGACTACAGCGATAGGAGGTGGTGAAATAAGTTCTCGAATGCTAAAAATTCTACTCGACCGCCGTAGCCGTCCTCTCAACCGCCGATGATAATGTTACCAGAGATAACACTACGTGGGTGGCTAGTTAACTCCGGTTAAGTTATCCCGTGAGCTCCTCGGGCGCTAAAGTGTATGGTGTCTTGACATGCTGGTTAGAAAGCAACACACTATGTATATTCCTTTTGTCTTTAATAGTTTTTGTGTGGCGTTTGCGGGTTTAGCCATTTCTCTGACAGTCTCTGGACGTGAAGACGTTCCATCAAATGCATATTGTGGCGGCCTAATGATTAAACATAAATTAAAATCAAAAAGAATGGATCGTAATTTAATTTTGAGCGGTGATGTCAGACTTTTGCCTAACCAATTGGGGAAACGCATCGAAGGCACGGGGTTTAAACTCCCAATTAGCGCTCAGCTCCGCCTGTCAGCAAGACGTTTCCCATCAGACATTTCGCTCCCGCAGCCCGTGGGGAGCAACTGCAGCGACTTGCTCCAGTGTCTGTGTCCGTCTTGATACCGCGGGACTTCAGAGTCTCAAGCAGCCGAGCCGCAGCCAGCCGCGGGTGCAAGTGGGACAAAAAGTCTAACCATAATGCAGTGCGCTCAGCAAGACGAGCGTCATAATTGCGCAGGTCTTAGCGAGACGGCGACAGGTCGAACGAGCCTATTGTGTCCGTCTTGATACCGCGGGACTTCAAAGTCTCAAGCAGCCGAGCCGCAGCCAGCCGCGGGTGCAAGTGGGACAAAAAGTCTAACCATAATGCAGTGCGCTCAGCAAGACGAGCGTCATAATTGCGCAGGTCTTAGCAAGACGGCGACAGGTCGAACGAGCCTATTGGCTTCTTCCGTCTCCCTTCGGACAACACAAAGTATGATGTATGAATATTTGCAAGAGAAAATTGTGTATTGTGTGGAATTGTCCGAAAGAAAAGAATAATAAATAATAATAATAATAATAATAATAATAATAATAATAATAATAATAATAATAATAATAATAATAATAATAATAATAATAATAATAATAATAATAATAATAATAATAATAATAATAATAATAATAATAATACAGTTTTTCACAATTGTTTAAACACATTTTTTGGAACATCAGACACAATGTGCACAATCTGTAACTAATTTACCAACTGCTTAACCAATTCTGCTGAACTTCAAACACATTTCCTGCCTTAGACTCATATTCTCATTTGAAAACACACATTTTTCACAACATTAAACACAATTTTCTATATATTGCACACTCTTCCTGAATTCTCTCTCTTGGTGATCACACAGAACACACTGCCAATCACATTTCTAAACTCAAAAGGCTTTTGTGCAGTTAGCTATAGAAGGGTCAGAGATGAGCTCCTGTTTGCTGTGATTTACAGTAGATTGCACATTTTGGTACATATACAGTTTTTGCCGAATACTGTTAACACTAAAAGTGACTGCTATGACCACAGCATCACAACCTCTAACTTTTGTAACTATGCCCTAAACCAAAGCTCCAACTCTACAAACACGATATATGCTTTGCGCTGTGTTTGAAATTCTCCAACATACTTCTTGAAAAAAAATTAAACTAATTGAAAACCAATCAGTCTAAACCTTAGCACTACAAATAGACCCCAGGTGAGCTCAGCTCCTTTTTGAGACAGTAAGAGTCAGGGGAAGAGGAGGAGAGAGAGTGACAGGAGGACGAGGACAAAGAAGGCAACAGACGGAGACACATACACCAGGGACACTATAGTGGACTATGTTATAGATCATGGCCTATCAATGAGGGAGCCTGGACAGAGAGTGCAGCCCAACCTGAGTCGCTCCATAATTAGGAGAATTAGACTGGATATCATGTGATCATTTCCCTGTTGCTTCTCAAAGGATGACATTGAGTGTGATGTTGATGAGGCGATGTGGCCAGACGCAAACAGGAGGCGGTATCCATAAAAGGATTCATAATCCAACCACCCAATTCCTTACAACGCTGTTTTTTTAATTCTACTGTAATTGTTTCTTAGTTTATGATGACACACTGAATTGCTTGAACTGCAGTCCTACCTATTCATTGTGTTTGTTTGAAATGGCTAAATAAACTATTCTGCATAATGTGTGTTAGCATTTGGCAAAAACTGTAAAGTATTTGTTGTTACTGTAGGTGAAAGTGTATGAACATGCAAAGGCATAATTCTACTGATAAAGCATTCATATAGTGTTTTGCATTTATACTATAGTGTTTTCCATTTTGCACACCAGTGTTCAATGAGTGCTAGAAATATCTAGTCATATGATGTATGTGTTTGTCATTTGAAAAGAAAACACCATTTAGGGAAGAGTTAACACTGTTTTGAGGGTAAAGTGTGCTTTTGCAAGAGAATTGAAGGATTTTGCATTTTGTGTTTGAGTTTTGAAATTTGGGTTTAGGGTTTTGAAAAAGTGAGGTAGTCTATCAGGAAATGTGTTTAAGCAATTGTGAAAAACTGTAATAATAATAATAATAATAATAATAATAATAATAATAATAATAATAAATTTGTAGTGCTAAGGTTTAGACTGATTGGTATTCAATTAGTTTAATTTTTTTTCAAGAAGTGTGTTGGAGCATTTCAAACACAGTGCAAAGCATATACAGTCAAGTGCGAAAGTTTGTGAACCCCTTGAACATTTTGGAATTTTATTTATTTTTACCATTAATAATTCATTTTTATCAATGCCAGTATTTTTTATATGAAATAACACATGTTTGTTTATCAATTCAACATTTTTCTTTTCCAGAAATCAATTGTTAAAACAGATAAAACAAATTATTTGACGAATGTTGTATGTGCAAAAGTTTGTGAACCCTGAGCTGCATTGCTTAAATCGAGCAGGTTGACACAATCAGGTGGGCCAAATTGGTTGATGAAATAGACCAATGTAATAATGAGAGATCTTTAGGAAAGAAATTGGGTGGCACTAGATAAAACAGAGATAAAACCAGGTCAGTTTAGGCTCACCAAAGTGAACCCATACAGGTCAGACATGCTAAAAGGGAAACAAATCTCTGAGGATCTCAGGAATAGAGTTGTGATGCTGCACATTTGTCTGGGGACAGCTATAAATTATTTAAAAAAAAGTTTGAGCTCCATCGGTCCACCGTGAGGCAAATCATCTACAAATGGAGAGCTTTAAGAGTGACTGAACATCTGCCTAGAAGTGGACTTCCTTCAAAAATATCCACAAGCGCCACAAGATAAGTGATTTTTCAGTTAAAAGCCAACCCAAACATTACATCTAGTGATTTGCAGACCTCTCGTGCAGCATCTGGGACAGATGTGCATGGTTCCACAATAAGAAGAAAACTCAGTCAACATGGCTTTCATGGGATGGTTGCTGAAGAAGCCTCTGCTCTCAAAAAAGAACAAAACTGCTTGTCACAACTTTGCCAGAGAGCACCTGGAGATACCTGAAGTCTTATTCTGTGGACAGATTAGTCCAAAATTGAACTGTTTGGTCATAACCAAAACCGCCATGTTTGGGCAAAAACGCAATTTTGCCTACCACCTAGAGAACCTTCTCCCAAGTGAATAATGGTGGTTTCAAATTGTCTGCAAATCTCCAGATGTAATGTTTGGGTTGGCTTTTACCTGAAAAATCACTTTTCTTGTGGCGCTTGAGGATATTTTTGAAGGAAGTCCACTTCTAGGCAGATGTTAAGTCACTCTTAAAGCTCTCCATTTGTAGATGATTTGCCTCACGGTGGACCGATTGAGCTCAATTTTTTTTTTATGAATTTATAACTGTCCTCAGACAAATGTGCAACATCACAACTCTATTCCTGAGATCCTCTGAGATTTGTTTCCCTTTTAGCATGTCTGACCTGTATGGGTTCACTTTGGTGAGCCTAAACTGACCTGGTTTTATCTCTGTTTTATCTAGTGCCACCCAATTTCTTTCCTAAAGATCTCTCATTACATTGGTCTATTTCATCAACCAATTTGGCCCACCTGATTGTGTCAACCTGCTCGATTTAAGCAATGCAGCTCAGGGTTCACAAACTTTTGCACATACAACATTCGTCAAATAATTTGTTTTATCTGTTTTAACAATTGATTTCTGGAAAAGAAAAATGTTGAATTGATAAACAAACATGTGTTATTTCATATAAAAAATACTGGTATTGATAAAAATGAATTAATAATGGTTAAAATAAATAAAATTCCAAAAGGCTCAAGGGGTTCACAAACTTTCGCACAGCACTGTATTGTGTTTGTAGGGTTGGTGCTTTGGTTGAGGGCATGGTGACAAAAGTTAGAGGTTGTTAGTGTTTACAGTATTCGGCAAAAACTGTATTTGTACCAAAATGTGCAGTCTACTGTAAATCACAGCAAACAGGAGCTCATCCCTGACCCTTCTATAGCTAACTGCACAAAAGCCTTTTGAGTTTAGAAATGTGATTGGCAGTGTGTTCTGTGTGAATACCAAGAGAGAGAATTCAGGAAGAGTGTGCAATATATAGAGAATTGTGTGTAGTGTTGTGAAAAATGTGTGTTTTAGAATGAGAATATGAGTCTAAGGCAGGAAATGTGTTTAGAGTTCAGCAGAATTGGTTAAGCAGTTGGTAAATTAGTTACAGATTGTGCACATTGTGTCTGATGTTCCAAAAAATGTGTTTAAACAATTGTGAAAAACTGTAAAACAACTCTCGTTTGTTCTCACTTTTAAATTGCTACAGCTCCCAAAGAAACGGTCCATATGTTACGACAGCTGCGCATGCTGTTTTGGGCTTTAACAGCAATGTTCCTTTTGCACTATCTATGTTTTTGAATAAATATGTCAGTTGTGGTGGTGACTCATCTTATCAAATTAAATCTGCATTGCTAACTCTTCCCTCCCTGGTACTCAGTTTGATACATTTCATACCTGGTAAATGGTTTCGCGTCTGTAAATAAACAGTTGGGCAAGTGATTTTTGCTCTTCGTGCAACATTCACTCCTAGGTCTTACTGCTGTGTCATCACTGTGACCAATTTGTTGGTCAGAAATTCCAACCGAGAGCATGAACTCTCATCCTCATGCGAAATATCTGGCCCAAGGCAAAATGCAGCGCAGCCATTTCTTAAGAAACCTGAGAGCAGTGTGCGTCCAAAAGTGCGTAGGAATTTGAAACCTTGCAGCCTTTCTTAGCAGATTTCTAGAAAACCATTCACACACAGAAGCTTTTATTTTGGCAGAAAACAGTAATTAAAAAGATAAAATACTGTTTATTGGTCAAATAAAGGGTAATAGAGAGACTGTCTCTGCTTGGAGGGCCTTCTTTATACATGTGGGTTAACTGCTCATTTTCATTATTTTCAGTTAAGTGACTTTTCAAGATTCTGCTAATTGGACCCAGTGGGATTTTCAGCAAAAAACCTTTGATGTTCACATCTCGTTCACACCCTCCCATAATGGTGACAGTATTGTAATCTGTGCAGATAATATTGTTGCATTTTTATAAAGATTGCAGTGTTTGAAATTGGAGGGAGACACCGATTTCATTCCAAGATTGAACTTCACTGTTTTTTTTTCCCTCTGCTGTCATCTTTGATATTAATTGCATGACAGATGGTCATTTCTAGACCCTATAATTATATTTCCAGCGTCAGATTTGTAATTAATCACACTGATGCATGGTATGCGTGTCATTCAAACAAAAATTGGCAAATTGTTTATGAGCATTAATGCTTCCTTATAGTATCTATGAATTAATATAATCCATAATCTGCCATAGCGTAATGAGATCACAAACTCACTGGGGATTTCAATTTGGCTTTCAATACCTTTGTTATATTGTATTATTTATTTATGGAGGTCTGTGCACAAAGCAGCTAAGCTTGTTATCTACAGAATCACCAATTCAAATATGTCGTCAATAAGTTATTCAGTGACATTTATTGGACCCCGCAATGGAATTCCTCTTACTGTAAAATCTGTTTTATATAGCCTAAGTTTTTTTTATTGAGAACCAATCAAATTACATCACAATTACCAAATTTGAGGGCCACAAATGCTGGCATGGAGAAAATGTAATCATTACATGAAAAGGCACAATGATAAAGTGCACCAATTTTATCTGCAGAAGACTGGAGAGTAGAGTGTAACACTGTGTACTTCATATCGTGCAACGGTTAGTGCCACACCCAGTTAATGAATCACCAGCTCACAGAGACTGAGAACAATGAACAAGTGTTTCTGCTCCAATACTCAGTTTTTTTTATCAAACTACAAAGTCAAAACAGTAAGAGGACATTTTATTTACAAGTTAATATTTATTTAAAGAGACATGATGTAGGCTACAATGAGATCCCAGCTGTAAGCAAAGCGTTTAGTGCAGACTTCAGTTAGAATTCAACTTTCAAATTCTTAGAACTTGTTTCATAATCATTTTATTTTCTAAATCTTTACTTGCATTAAATTAAGTTGAGTCGTTTTTTTATGAGATAAAAGTATCTCTTAAATGGCCATGCTGAACATTTCGATTTTTAAAAACATAATATACTCATTTGGGAATGCCAGAATCACTCTAATGAGTAGATTAGTACAAAGGATTTGTATGATCCTTTCAGCTTTTCTTATCTGTTCAGTCTTGTATTCAGACAATTGAAGGCAGCATCGGTAACGCCTAGTTTCTACCGTTCTCACACTCTTGCTGACTTTCACATGCTGTCATGTCAAATTGTTGCAACAGCCTGAATGACACCCAGGGCTGAAACTACGCCCAGTGGACGGTCAAGAACTGCGCAGGAATGTGTTCGCAAACATTCTTACTGTATGATTTGGAGAGTTGACTGAAAGCCCTGAAGCAGACCTGGAGTACCATCCAAAAGCTGCCCAAAACAGACAGTGGTGAAGAACATGCATTGCCGCCTTACATGCAGTAAGCATAAAGAGCAGTAGGTAGCCTAAGTATTATTTGGAAAACCAGTGTTTAAAACGGATAATTATAAGCATGTCATTTGAGATGTGAATTTTGTTAATGCAAAATATTTAAAAAATTTAGTTTTATTATTGTATTCGATTTAGGTATTTATTTACTTATTTCTCTTTTAAAAATATATAAAATATAAAATTTAGAAAACAGTTTAATATCAGCCACACAATTTCAAAACTGTGAAAACAGTTTATCAGTTTTACCACCAACAAACCCAAAGTTCTTACTAAATGATAGAAAACCCCACAGCCCTACACTGTGAACCAATACATCTACAATTATAAACCTGCAAAAATAGCCCCCCTTGCCACTTTTAGAAAGGATTTGCAGGAATAGCTAAGGGGTGACTGGGTAGAAAACCAAGACTCTTAAGCCAAAGAACACGTAATACTCAACACAACATATGTACAACTGATTCCATCTGCATAGATTTCAGTGCAAAAGACTTTTACCAAAAAGCAGCAAAAAATAAAAAAGTACAACAAAAAACATGAGCAGAACGGTGTACGCACACCGACACCACCTGCTTGTTCGTTCTCTCATTCATGTTCAGGGGGCTTTCCAAGCATTATTTCATCTCACAGGCCTCTCTCCACATCCTGTACAGTGAAAAATAATAAACACTGCCGTTTTTGAGCTCATTGTTCATGTCTTCTTGCAAACGTCTGCTAGAGTTTTGAACTTGGGTCCCAGCGTGTTAACAAAGTCCAGGTTATCGTCTTCGCCATAGTCACTGCAGCATCCCACAGAGCCGGCTGCAGAGCCCACCCCTTCAAATGTGTAGGAGTGGGTGATGTCGTCGGCGTAGCGTGCGTCCTCTGTTGTTCCCAGATAGCCAATCTTCTGCGAGACGAAGAAGAAGGGAGAGGAAGCGTGTTATTACTGGCTGTGGACTAAGGCTGAGCTGTAGGAGCCGGAGATACTGCACCATGTGATAACACAGGGCTGCTCAGGATATGACTGGCATTCAGATATTACTTGGTGAACGAACACCTCACTCACAATTTAAGAGAAATAATTTTTCTCAGCAAGAAGTGGAAAAAATACTTAAGTTTATGGAGGATACTATCATGGTTTAGAGAACACACGCTTATATTACACATGAGTTAGCAAAGCCTTGGAGATAGAAAAGTTATTTAACCTGAGAGAATGAAAGGTATACACATCTGAACATATTTCTTTCGGCCATGCTCTCACTCTTAAGACATATTTTTTCTTGTACTAAATACGTAACACAATCTTAACATGCTTTTAACTGTAAAAACCACATTACCTGGTGTAGATATTGCTTATGCGTTTGCCAGGTGTGATGGAAAGCGGAATTCTGGAGGAACCACTGACTATCTGAGCCACCGCCACGACCACCACTCCCGACAACCTGTTCCCTTCCCCCATTGCTCCATTCCGTCAATCTTCCTCCTACTAGTGTGCCATTGTTATAATTCCCTGCGTTCACCTCATTATATGACCCCTTAACTATTGTTCCGTCATTCCCAGAAAAGGGAACAGTGATGAGACTTGAGTCCTGTAGAACACAACAACAACAACAAAAGGAGCGATCAAGCAACCATTTAATAAACGAGAAAGTCAGAGTAAAAATATTTTCATTAAAAAAGGGATATGATCCCAGGAAAAGCTATCATTATGCCGTCTTTACCACTTCTTCCCCTGGAGCCTCTGTGTTTGATTTGAGCAGGATTCCACCACTGTCTCCTATATCCGGCATCTTAATGATATCACCCTTTGTCGTACAGAAAAGGGCAAGAAGTAGGACTGCAACGAGAAAGTACAAACAAGTATGTTGGAAATGAGTGAACAAGGAGGGCATTTGATAATAAGCAATGCTCCTCGTAAAACAAATGGCTGAAGTCAGAAGAAGTATACACTGTACACAGTACACTACTACCATGTATCGTTAATGGAACCAAATATACAAAGCATATTTCAGTGATAGAAGTACACATGCATGAGCACAACATTCCTCTTTTGATTATCTACGCTGGCAAGAGTACAGAAGTGGAGGACTCACAGAGCAGTAGCAGGAGGGCCAGAGGCAACAGTGTAGCCAGTACGGACAGTGACCCTAATGACACAGAGCTTTGTTTGGGCATGCAGGCTCCATTCCTGCACCGGCAGACCCTTACTGTGGCTGACTGTTTTTTACTAAAGCCCTGCAGATCTGTGATTTCAACAGGAACATTGTATATCCCAGTAGGAAGGTATTTCGTCTGCGTCAACCTAGCTGCCGTTCCTAAGGGAGGACACACAAGTAAAACATATGAAGAGACCATTAAAAAAATTGGCATCACAAGTTAAAACTTGGAGCCAATCTTTCAGGACAGTACTTCACCCATAAGTCATTTTGTATCAAAAAGTTTAACCCTTATGGCATGCCAGCACAAAAAAGAGCGTGTGCAAAAACTATTTTTGTCTCAAGAACATAGATAGTAAGCTCAAGAATCAATGTGTTAACTCTGTTTGTCCCAAACATTGACTATAGCCAAAGTGAAAAATCAGCTTCACCAATGCTATTGTCCAATAAAAATGTATCATAGATATATTGTCTCTTCACACATGGAAATGGGACACAATGAATGTCAGTACAAGAGATATGTTTATATTTTAGAAACTGTGCATATTTTGCCCACCATTTGGTACACATGACATATATTTCTCAATACATGGTCACAATTATTGGAACACCAGAAGTTGGTTTGCATTCATGGGTAAAATACATTGATTTATATACTGCTAACATATTTAAATCTGCTTTTAGCTGTTATTATAGTTGGAAGATAGTGCATAGACATTTTAATGAATAACTGAGACTTGGCTTGCACTGCCCTTTGAACATTTCTCAGAGTATTTATCCAAACTGTCCCATTAAACTGTTCTACCTTTCCTTAACAACTTACAGTGCCTTTTTTGGCATTATGTCTCTTTAAAAGGGTAAAAATACAGCCTCCTACCATTGAGTGTTGTCAAAGACCATTTGCCATCACTATCGTCTGGCAAACTAAAGCTGAAGGGATCAGAGAAGGGAGACGCGTCTTTGTCTTCAGCCACAACATACACAGAGCCGAGCACTTTCTCCGTCTCACACACCACCAACTCGCCGCCAGGGATAATTGGCGCGTGATCATTGACATCCTCCACCATGATGATGACTGTTCCTGTGCCTGTCTTGGAGCCTGTAATACATAAACACTATATTAGTACTTGTAGTGCAGGGGAAATGAGGACATGTCGCCACTGAGGATAAAACAAGATGGACGGAGTTGGACCCATTCACCAGAAAACTGTGAGTCATCGTAAATGACGAGTCAAAACACAACTTGTCAACAGGTGTTGAGACAACGCCAGGGAAAGTGTGTTCAGACAGATACTGGCGAGGGTGGAGCTGGTGTACTTAATAACCTTTGGCCGGTGTATCCTAACCACCAAAAGGCGTGAAGATTGACAAACAGGTTGTAGGAGGTGTTTTGCAAGGTACAGTAGATACATTCCCGCTTTCTTAGTGACACTATGAATACTTTTTGCCACACCCAATGGAGACAGTGAGATTAATAACACAATTCACAGACGTGAGCAAAGAAACATGGCAGCATCTAATCGTCAAATGCTTTTGTGTTTATATAGTTGAAAAGAAATATAGAAGCACAGGATATATCTTTGAGCTATTATGAGTTATTATAAGTGCATTTTTTTAATGATATAGCAGCTTGAGATCTGCATATACTCTTGGCTTGTAGAAGTCATAGGGGAAAAAAGCATTTACAAGAAACTTACTTGAATCCACAGCCTTCATTGTAATGTTGTAAATTCCATTTTGGACGAAGGGTGACTCTCTGTCAATAGTGTTTGCAACCCTCAGCTCTGCTGTGTTTTGGTCAACGTTGATCCAGGAGGCTGGGTCTGTGAGCTTGTAATACCTGAGAGACGGTGGGAAAAGCACTTAGTGCATTAGTATTCCATTTTTCAGTTCAACAGTGAAAGCCTGCCCTCCAGAGGAAACCAGAGACATTTCTTAAACACACAAAAAAAAGATTGCTTACTTGATGCCCTCGCTGCTCTTGGTCTCAGGGTCTATAGCTAAGTTTGTTCCGATCACCGTGCCATTGGGTGTGTTCTCTTTGACAGTTAAGCGGATTGTAGGGGCAGTGAATTCTGGACCCTCATCGACATCCGTGACAATGACTTCCACAGGGACGGTCGGCCACGTAGCAGTGGTGCCTATCAGCTTGGCTTCATTTTCTGCCCTAACTTCAAGCTTTACATTTTTGGTCAGCTCATAATTTAAAGGCTGGAAAACGAGGGAGAGAGTGTATTTAAAATACAATTCTGTTGAAAGTGCTGCATTATTGGCATTAACATTCTATAATATGAAAGTCTCTTTATTATAGAAATACAGCTCTTGAAAAGACCACTCTAAATCCAAAGTGTCTCTGGTTTTACTATGTATAAGTATGTGTTAGAATACAATTTACATTTTATTACTGATTAATGATAACATTTCCGAATTCCAAATAAATACATTTGCATTCAGAACTTTTCCATCTATTAATTAAAATTCAGAGTGGTCTCGTAATTTTTTATTCTCCTAGAGCTGTAGTTAACTAGAAACTTCATCTTAATGGTACGAAATTTTACTCACCTTTGTGACATAGAGGAGCCCCTCATTTGTTTTGGGGTCATTGTCTATTCTGAAATGTCCCTTCTCATTTCCTTTAGTGATGACAAATTTAGAAATCCAGTTTGGAGTGTTTTTCAAATCCTTATCTTCAACAGGAATTCTGAGGATAAGTTTTTCCATTTCATTTTCTGGGACAGTGGCTTGATACTAGAGGAAACCAAAAGCGTGTTACTTAAATGAAGCAGCCAGTATTTCAGTAGAAACAGGTTAAAAACATTCGGGTTTAACTCCATGTACAGTGATAACACTGACTTTTGTTGTTTTTGTAACACAACATTAAGACAATATTTCGAGATGTGTTATCACCAATTACTTACAGATGTTTTTGAGAAAGTCGGTGGGTTGTCGTTGATATCGCCCAGGGCAATGGTTACTGTTCCCGTGTTGGTCAGACCCTTTGCTGCACCGCTCCAATCTTGGAGTTTCACTGTCACCAAATACTTCTCCATAACCTAAAGAAGAAATGTCACAAAATGATGAAACCAAGATGGAGCATTTTTTTTATCAACGGACTAGGTCGTATTTTCTAGTAAATACTTAATGAAATGGTACCAGTGCTTACCTCTCTGTCCAGGGTGCTAGTCTTTGTGGTGATGACACCTGTCACTCCATCGATGATGAACCGGTCTCCATTATCCAAGAGAGTATACTTGATCATGACGTGTTGGGTGCCTTCTTTGTCTTTGTCTGTAGCATTCACCTTCCCCACTACTGCACCTGTGATGTAAAAGATGGCAATATAATTTATTATCACACTCTCACACACACACACACACACACACACACACACACAGTTCGCTAATTATCCGGTGTGCATTTCACACAACTCACCTAATCTGCTCTGCTCGGGCACAGTAAGCTGCTGAGCGCCTACAAATTCTGGAGCATTGTCATTCTCGTCATCTACAAGTATGGTGATGTCCAAATAATCGTCTGTCTCCTGATCTGTGCCGACATTGAAAACTCTGGTCCTTAACTGTGAAGTAGAAGAAAAGTCCATTCGATTCAAAAGTACAAAAGAAGTTGATGAAGTCGTTATACAGGGCCTTTTAGCAGATATACTTCAATGTCAAATGTGAAATATTCCATTCCATTTTATTTGTTGTATGTGATAGTAAATTGATTTTCTTTTGGAGCACCGATCAGACAAAACAAATAATCGGAAGACGCCATCTTGGGCTTTAGAAAACCAAGATAGGCATTTTTCACTGTTTTTACTTTATTTATAGACAAGATGATTAATGATTGACTCTTTCGGAAAATAATCAATCATGAAAACAATTGTTAGTCGTAGCCCTATTCCGCACTCACTGTAAATGATGGGTATTTCTCACGATCGACAGCCTTGAGCACAGAGAGCATCCCGGTTTCTTTGTCAAGCTTGAACACTCCCACTGGTTCCTCATTATAACCAGGTCCACTGAAGGTGTAGTAGACTTCGTAATTGGTTTCCGAATCTGATACGATCTACAACGGACACAAAATGTTTTCATAACATACAAGTGAACACAAATAACACTCGGATTGATTCAGTTGTTCAGGGAAAATAACAACTCTATGAGCTCTTTCAGCTTGCAAAAGGCCTACTCTGAAATGTTTCCAGAAAAAAAAAAATTAAAAATATAAATATGCTACAACATTCCAATCTATCAAGCTAATTGCACTCATGAATTTAAAAAAAAGCAATCCCTGCATAAGGTAGGCCAATGTCATGTAATTAATGGGTGTGTCTGGGTGTGTTCATAAGATAATATGGGAAAAGAAAAGAAAAAAGACAGGTGCATCAAAGTGACAAGCAGAAGATTGTGTGGTTTCGATTGCAAATGCAGAGAAAAATATTATTTTTTTTAAACATGTAGTATAAACCTTATATGCACGCACAATGGTAAATTGGGCAGTAGGCCTACTATCATTTTGAGGATTACATTTTCTATTTCTCGTGGAAAAGGTCCCTTCTCATTCTCCAGTATGTTGAAGGGTGGGGGACTCCAACGTCTCTTGGAGCGCTTCAGGAAGCCGCTTTGACCTGAATACTGTAACATGCAACGACAGGTTTAGGCAATTGAATAAATAAAAAATGCAATTAACATTCTGGACTTTTATAACGAGGCTAAAATCACATAGACCTATAATCTCACCTTTCCTTTCGACATTGTTTTGGGAACAAGGTGCACTTCCATCTCGCTTCTTGGCCCGGTGTTGTCCTGAGCCCACACAGAAAATGTCCGCCCTTTCGCTGTCACCCACACAGCAGAACGAGCTACTATCACTCCATTACTCTCGATAGTGAAATTTGGGTCCTCCAAAGTTAAGTGCATCGATTCAGCGTCACAGTCGGCAACTTGGACTAAAGAGCAAGAAAATGAAAAAGCAGGGAAAAGTGGTGTGGGCTTCAAAACCAATTCAGATAACACGATAGAGACTTCAAGATGCAATGGAGCCAAACTGTTTAATGCTAACGAGAGGAAAAACAGGTAGGCCTAATAAGTAAGGGTAAGTAGCCTACCTTTTGTGATTTCGTATCCAAGGTGAATTTTGTTGGGCACGACGACGTATAAAGAGTCCGGAATAAAACACGACTCCGCACGGGACAGGGTCTGAGGCAGAAGGGTGAGATTTGAACAGGTTTATCGGGCGAATATCCGTCAATATTAGCCACCTTTAAAGTGCTTATTTTAATGGCAATGCATTAGCCTACAATGTAACATTATTCACGTGAACACGACAGTCATACGTTACGTTCTACGCTTACTGATTGTGTAGCGCAGAGGATATGTAACAAGTGGAAGACACTCACCAACAACAGGAGGCAAATGTTGAAAATTAAAACATTAGCCATTTTTGCAACAAAACAAAACAAAATCTAGGAGGACGTTGTCCTGGTCCGCGGGGAAAGGGAAGGGGAAGCGGGACTCCACGGAAAGCGAACCGTCCGGAGAGTGACAGATGACGGACTAACGCTGGCGTTAAAAGCTCAAAAGGAAAGAAAAAAAAAAGGTCACCCGGCCCCTCCAGCAATAGTGAAGTGAAGACAGGCGGACTTTACTCGTAGCCGCGGTATAGCGAGAGTGAGTCAACATACAGCAGACACACCTTTGCTGCCCCACCCAGACTGTGAGCTTCCCTGGAAGGCGACGCACCTCCGGGCTGCGCTCAGTGTTCAGTAGGCTAGAGATCCACACTCCTCACGTCTACCTCCTTTTTTAAGTTTGCACATATTTGCTTTTATTTCTTGCCAGCAGGGGGACACATTGCTTGAGTATTCTTCCAGCTAAAGCACTCCTCTAATCAACTTTGGACAAAAAAACAAAAACAAAAAAACAAAGCTTGACAACCATATAATTTTCCATGGAAGAGTGGTTGTTGCAACATAACACAAACGCATGCAAAAATAGTATAATGAGAGAGGCAGGAATATTCCATGGAAAGCTTATATCTCTGAATGCTGACCAGGTGCTCTAAGCTACAAAGGAAAAGTCAGTGTCCAAGTATGAGATGTCGTTTGAATATATTAAGCTTTGTACTGCCTTGTTTTTCAAGATTATCTTGTCTGAGAGAACCCCTCCCAGATCTACATATAGATTGTCCTCTTTCCTCTGCTTTTTTTTGTGTTCAGCTCAAAATGAAATCTCTCTCCACTTCACACCACAGGAATGTGTTTGCTGAATGAGGCCTGGTGTGGGGGAGGATACTCCCACAGGGAGGCATTCACTATCTCTATAAACTTCTGATAAAATAAGTGGTCAGGGCCAGCAACACTGGGCCTGTGTCCTTTTAGAAACTGTTTGGGCCTACTGCATTGGGGTAGCCTAGGTCTGGTTTGAAGGGTGCATTTTGGGAAGTGAGTATGTGGGGCTGCAACAGGAAAGGTGAGGAAAATGACAGGAAGACTGTGTTGCTGTGAGTCATGGGTGTGGACGTAATGAGACGCCTTAATGCTTGAACTGTAAACAGTAAACTCAAAACAGACTCAGCAAAATACCCTCCTGTCACTGCCGGGCTAGAATGAAAGTGAATTATCGTTGTACTTAGGCTTCTGTGTGTGTGTGTGTGTGTGTGTGTGTGTGTGTGTGTGTGTGTGTGTGTGTGTGTGTGTGTGTGTGTGTGTGTGTTTACAAACTGCACAGAGTATATTTGAACAGAGAAACAATGCTAAGTTTATACTTATTCCCGTGTTGACAAAATGTCTGACTTCCCCGTCCTACACTGTCCAAGCCTGGTCCAACCAGACCATCCTACTTCATTTCATTTGTGAAATGAAAATTGAGCGGAAGTAGGTAGGCGGGTGGTGCCAGGCTAGTCCACTCATGTCACACTAACCAAAGCATGACTTGATGACTTTTATGCTGAATATTTTTTGCTGTTGGAATACAGACATGAAATACAAAATATCCTCACAACCACAATGGTGTTAAGCTTCATCCAATGCATGATGAACTATTGATTGCACAATGGTGTGGCTCCGTCTTTTGAACACATCTGTTTGGCATTGTTGTTGTTGTTTGGGGCGACTGTGGCTCAGTTGGTAGAACGGGTTGGCCGATGATCAAAGGGTTGGAGGTTCGATCCCCGCCCTGCCACCTGTTTCATAGTTGTTGTGTCCCTTGGGCAAGACACTTCACCCACCTTGCCTCGTGTGAATGTCGATAGTTAGCCTGCTATCGGTATATGAATGTGTGTGTGAATGGTAACGTGGGAAAGGGAAACAGGTCTCCCTTGCAAAAGAGTCTTCGGACTCAATGGGATATACCTGTATAAATAAAGGTTAAAAAAAAAAATAATAATTGTTCCTATATATCACGAGGTATGACACAATAGTACCAATCATCTATAATAAGACAACCGATACTGTCTGCCGCTCATAACAGATGTATTTGAATGGTACATTTTAAAAGCTGTACTGTCAGATGGCTCCTGTTGTTCATATATGACTTCCCACCTGTGTAGCCCTGAGGTAAGAACGTTCACCTTAATGGAACTACTCCACCCCTCTCTCCACGCCTGTTGGCTAGCCGCCAGCGAGCGGCAGGGTGGAGCATTCACGTCATGGTTAATAGTTGGGTGAGACAAGTTGCTCAGTGGTGCTCTTTTTTTTCTTTTTTTTTAAGAGTGCTGTGATGAATAGCGATCTGCTTATTAGTGCTTGTTTGTTTTGTGTAATGCATGAAATATCCGCTTTCCCATTTACCAGTTTAAGATACCAGTTTATACGGTCACCGTCAGGCACACCTAGCAGGAACAAGCTACCACGACAACCCTGCAATACTATCTAAATAAAAGTTCCACGTTTTGCTGAGACTTAGAGACATGTTGACTCAGTTTCAGAGTAATTTATGCCATTGAATTGTACTGGGGGAAGTTAACCCTATACACTCTAAGATAAAAATGGCAAAACTATATTGGAAACAATAACGTTCATGAAGGTAAGAACTATTGCAAAACCATTACATTAACCCCTTGATGCATGAATCCTCTGTCAGGATGGTTTACATCTTTACAGAACTTATGAACTTATTTTTTTTAATCTTATTTTCCAACTGAAGTAAAATGTATACCAAACCAATTATTATAAGTATATGTGAACTATAAAACACAACAAAAATATATTATAATTAAATTAAATCCACCGTGGTGGCTGAAGTATAACTATTCCTTTTAAACTAATGCATTTACAAGAGAAGAGCTTTTGAATGGCTGAACAAACACTGTAGTGCCCACTGGCACTGGGCAAGAAAGAGTTGAACTCCATTAGTTTTAGGGAGGTGTACTTAATTAAGCTGCAAGTCTTAACTTGGTCTCCTGAAGTATGGCTAAATGTTTTCATTGCTATTTGTAATCAATTCAAATATGCCAACATTTTATATTCACCCAAATTGTTTACTGCAATGATAAGCATAGCGATCACACTAGCTCATCGAGAAAAAAAAAATCATGTATAGAGTCGTTACAAACTGGAATAATAACCCTTGAATATCCGGTTAACTAAAAATGTGCCATCCTTCAAAAAGTATGCAGCGACATCTATTCAGCATGCAGGTGCAGACTGGACACTAACTGTGTAAGTTTTGTATAATTCGTACACTTTTTAAAACATTCCTATTTTGTTTCATAATTGTTTAAAAAAATGTGTGTGTGTGAATGTTTATATGTAGGTATATACTACAGTATATGTGTATATGTGTTTGTGTATGCGTATTATATATGTGTTTAGTAGGCTATATTAATGTAATTTCAAATATCTTATATGAAATGTTTATCATTTAATGTGTTATGTATTGTATGTCCAGTGTTGACACCAGGAAGAGAACCTAACTGCTGTGGCGTCAGCTAATGGGGATCCTTTTTATAGACTCACTAAAGTTCTAAGCCTGGGAAAAAACAGCTTACTCACAATAGAGTCTAGACATATTCATTTTTGATCTGGATAGTCTACTTTTGTTTCACCCAGCTCTCAAGAACATTAACATGCATTTACTTAAAGCTGGGGTGGAGGATTTGGGGAGAAAATGGCAGTTGGGATCATAAATAGTATATAAAAGGTTGGGATAGAATCCAAATACCTCAACTGCTCCACTTGTTCTCTTTGGTCCCTCCCTGACACGCTCTACACCAACAAAGTTGTGCCAAAGTAAATGGACAGTCCCTACAGCTAATAAGAACAGAGAATTGGAGCCTCGCCCTGATTGGTCAAAGTGTCAGCTCATGTTAACTTTGACCAATGGTGTCTTAACATTTCAAGCTTTGTTAAGTGACTATATTTGTGACAGTGACTGAGAGAGTCGGTGACTTCAATCTCACACAGCAAGTGATGTCATATATCACATGGTACCATCGAAACCACCCATGCATATTTGTGCTTATATAGCTTTTAGTTGCTGATTAAGAAAGGCATCGGAGAATAAATGATTGTTTTGAACACCCTCACTGAGTAAAAAACAAACAGAAGATGCAGCACTCCAGTGAATTATGAGATGTACTTTCAGATAAATAGTTCCTAATCAGGCGAGATAAAACTGATACTGTGCTTCCTCTACGACACACCTTTGAACATGGGGAGTAAACGTTTTTGAAACTTGGCAACTCAAACCTCTCACTGTGCCAAACCACACCTGTTTGCTTCTCTTTTTTCTGTGTTTCTCTGCAAAACAAATTCGCCAACACCTCCATGTGCACACAAACAAACAAACAAACAAACACACACACACACACACACACACAGAAATCCAGTATGCAGCTGAGTATTTTACGTGTGGTGAACCCAGAGTCAGAGGTGCACTCATCTGGAATTTCACAGGCACAGGACAAGTTTAACAGATGAGTGAGAAAGTTGGTCTGAAGGGACCCCAATAGCCTACTATGTATTAATAAATGTCGAAGTCATAAATACATAGTAGCCCCAATACCATACAAACTGCAGGGTTGACATGTAGGCCTATATGTTATCTGATTACCCTGACTATTGTCGTATTTATATGTATCATAATAAAAGCATGTCTGTGTGATTTGTGCATGTTTTGTTGCCAGTTCTGCTGAGAAGGGGGGGGGGGGATTTTCCCTCGCTCCAGTCTGCCCTTTTCTTGTCGGGCAGTCAAGAGACACTAAGCTGGATACAAATAATGCAGCTATGCAAGTTAGTGGACAAACCACCGCCCTCCTCCTCCTGTTATCAGCAGTAGGCCTAGGCTATAGCTTGTGAGCAATAAGAGGGAGGAACCGCCTATCGCTGTAAAAGTCCCTACCCCGGTAAAGGGTCAAAGTCTGTACGAACGAAGCATAGGAAAAGACTACGGACAGACTCACGTTGAAGCGACTTCACTTCACCGGGAGGATTAACACGTTTTCAACTTTTCAGCTCGATGTCTCCACTGCTGAGATGCAGCCTTTTTATTCTGCTGGCGTCCTTTCTAACGGCAAGTGAACCATTCCTTATGTTGTTTTTGTTGGATATTCGCCTTCGTGTAGGCTAGAAACACCGATATCGCACAGGTGTGGCACTTCGGCAGGGTAGTAGGCTATGACCATCAATGCCATTGTGCGTGTTGTCAAAGGTAATCCTTTTAAATTCGCTCAACTGTTTTGTAAAGGCCTGTAGCCTATTAAAAACAATTAGGCTACTGTGGGATCTGTTAAATAAACCAACAATCGCGTTTATTATTGCCCCAAGGAAATAAGAAATGCAACTACGTTTTTTTGTTCTTTCCTTTGCTTTAACTGAGGAGTTGGACTTTAAAGAGTTAAGAAGCGTAACAAAGTTAAGTGAATATCTGTCTGTTGTCATGGACACTCATATTGTGCTTGAAAGTCGCGGAACTTGGTTTATTTCTTCCCTAACAAAGCAGCTTGTCACTATTTCCTTTAATAGCCTACTGGATGTGCGCAGGGTGGACGACACTTTAACTGCACCAAGTCTTGATGTCCAATTCAAAAGGGGGTTTTCAGCGTGGAGACAATTGAAACGTAGATTGTATGGATGATCATATTATAATTTTTTTAAAGTCTCTATTTGGCCTATGTGAAATAGCCTATAAAGTTGTAGGCTAATACTTTCCCCCCTTTGAAAGTAAAAGGTAGGATAATATATTGTAGCCTACATGTATTTAAGACTTGTTCTGCATGCCGTAGGCTATTTAATTTTGAGCAATTAAATATTCCATTTGCTAGATATAACAGTGTCAGGATGTCAAAGAAACAATGTGTAAAGTGATGCCATATGTGTAAGAGTCAGGAGCAACAGTATGCCATATCATCTTGTAGTAATGACACATTTATAAAAATGTTTTTCCTCCCTCTTTGTTCACCTGCAGCTTGTTCCTGTGAGCGCAAAAGGAAATTGGCCGGGCTTACAGAGACATAAGAGAGAATGGATCATAGCTCCCAGACAGCTGAGGGAGAACTTTGATTACACCGGCTACAAGAGTATTGCAACAGTAAGTCTTTTTCTGTTCCTTGAGAAGTTATTCAAAAAGTATTTCATGTTTGTAGAGCAACATACCATACCTTAAGATAATTATCAAGATTTATTGTGTTTTCCACCACCGTGGTTTTATCCTCGGGACATTTTCCTTTTGTTCCAAACCTACGTTAGACTGAATGCGTGTGCGTGTGTGCGTGTGCGTGTGCGTGTGTGTGTGTGTGTGTGTGTGTGTGAGTGAGAGAGCGAGAGCAGCCACCTAGACCCTGGCAAACTTCCATCTTTATAATGAGTCAGTTCAAACAATGCAATCGGCTGTCATCAAAACAGACTTGTGTTTGATGTCTCAACAGCCTATCCATTTTAATATCTCAGCCAGATAGTGTCGTAAGTTTTAGGATCTGAGCCATGCTGTAATTATTCTGTCTAATATAATTTGCTGGATTGCTATCAAACAAATAAGATCGCAAGTCTGTGTTGGGGTGTTCTCTTCAGAGCCAAAACTGTATCTGTGTCTCAGTAAAGCTTATTATACTTTCATTCAGATGACACAAATGTCAGCTTTAGTGTAGAAAAACGTACACTATATCCATATATATATATTTTTTTTACCTTTATTTATACAGGTATATCCCATTGAGTCCAAAGACTCTTTTGCAAGGGAGACCTGTTCCCATTTACACGTTACCATTCACACACACATTTATACACCGATAGCAGGCTAACTATCGACATTCACACAAGGCAAGGTGGGTGAAGTGTATTGCCCAAGGACACAACAACTATGACACAGGTGGCATATATATGAGCTATCTTTACACTTTCCTCGCAATTGGAAGGTTTTTGATTTCCTGGTCAGGTGGATGAAGGGTGGCTTTGGTAGAGCGGCTGTTCCTAAGCATATGATGGCTGCTGCCATTGGTGTATAACTGTGCATGAATGGCTTAGGGAGAGGCAAACAATTTAGTTAGATCAGCCTATGACTATATCGTCATATATTCTATATTAGAAGATGGGCAGCATCAGTATGTGCATGTGTGTGACAGGGGTAAATGTGACAGTGTTTAAAGCGCTTTGAGTGGTCTTACTAGAAAAGCGCTACATAAGTACAAGTCCATTTACCATTCATTTGTGGGTTTTTTTCAGATTCGATCTGATAAGATGAATTATACAACAATATTTTATTATCTATCGGGGCATGGTGTTGATCAGGCCCCTAAAGGTGTATTCACTGTCGAAAGATACACCGGCTTGGTAAGAGTCAACTCCATTCTGGACCGGGAGGAGATGGCCGTCTATAACGTAAGAGCATTTAAAACATCCTTAAATGTCCAGTTAGTAGGATCATAAGCATGTACAGCCATACCCTCAGATTGGTCATTGAGGAAATTGTAAAATAAAGTTGTGATATTTTGTTATGTAGTTAAAAGGTTCTGCAACATATGCCAACGGGTCCCAGGCTGAAAAGATTATCGACCTTAAGATCACTGTTGTGGATGAGAATGATAACTACCCAGTCGTTAAAGCAGATCAAGTCGGAAGAGTCGAGGAATCGAGTGCAGCTGGTATTTAACAACATCTAAAGTATATTTCTGACAACTCAAAGTAGTTTTACCTGTACTACTTCAATGAAATTATACAGTATTTTTAATCACTTCGATGATTTCTAGGCACTGTTGTGATGCAACTGATAGCAACCGATGCTGATGAAATTAACACGGCCCACACCGAGCTCCACTACAGCATTGTGGAGCAGAGTAACACAGCTAAGATGTTCTCCATCAACTCGAAGACTGGAGAGATCATGGTTCAACAGAACACCCTGGACAGGGAGGTGCGGCACTTAACTGTCTTGTTTTCCTGTACAACTAATTATATTATCTAGAAATGCTTTCAAACTCCTAACACAGTAGTCAGATTAGAATCACAGTAAATTTCACTATCACGTCACAAAAATCTTCCATAAACTCCCATTTTGTTGACAAGGAGAGATTATACCACATGCATGTATAAAATAGGATCATGCTAATGTTAGTGTACAATTTACACTCGAACTACAGTTGTTGAGAATGTATTAATCTGTGTATCTCTATTTTATAATTTATCTATTTTTAGAAACAAGATTCATATAAGTTGATGGTTAAGGTATCAGACATGGGTGGACGTGGTGGAGGAAATATAGGAACCGGAGAAGTTGATATCCAAATTCTGGACATAAATGACAATGTTCCAACCCTGGAAAAAGAATCGGTATGTGTGACACAATTACCACAACGGACACTGCTCATCTTCTGTAACTAGTAACTCGTTATAGTGATGTCATATAAGTTAAACTTGTGTTGTGTGTTTTATCTGCAGTATGAAGGGAGTGTTGAAGAGAACACCTTTAATACGGAAGTGATGAGGATCCAAGCTATCGACCGGGATATGATTCACACTGAAAACTGGATGGCTGTCTACGAAATCGTTTCAGGGAATGAGGGAGGATATTTCACTATCACTACTGACTCAAAAACCAATGAAGGAGTTATCATGATTAACAAGGTATAAGAGTGCATTCACATTTTGATGGATTGGAATGATATAAGTCATAAAATTAATGAGCGTGATCCAACGCTGTTGTGAATATTGTGCATTTGTTCTTGAATTTGCAGGCCTTGGACTATGAGGAACTGAAGGCACTTAACATCGCTGTGGCTGTTTCCAACAAAGCGGCATACAATTTTGGCAGTAGTGGGTCCATGACAGGGGCCGTTACCTCGAAAACCTACCCCATTTTAATAAATGTGCTCAATCAGAAGGAACCTCCCCGTTTCAAACCAAATGTAAAAGTGGTAACTATCTCTGAGGACCAATCTTCCATATCCCTCAATAAAGTCATCACTAACTATGCTGCCATTGACAGTGACACTCTACAGACAGCCACCAATGTAAGGTACAGCCACAAAGGGAAAAGGTGTTACTAAAAAACAGATTTCTAGATATCTCTTTGTTTTTTGATGTCTTTAAATTACCACCCCTACCCCCCCTAATATATATATATTTTCATATTTATAGGTATGTCAAAATCCGCGATGATGGCAACTGGTTGATTATTGATGAAAAGACAGCGGATATCAAACTTAATAAAATGCCTGACAGAGAGTCCAAACTCTTAGTCAATGGAACATATTATGCCGAAATTATATGCGTCACAAAAGGTGAGTTCTGTAAATATGACAATATGTTTTAAATTTTCTCCAGCATACTAATATGGTGCACAACACTCCAATATGTTTTTTTTCTATTTTCAACTGGCTTTCAGATTCCCCCTCACACACTGCCACTGGGACCATAGCCATTCAGGTGGAGGACTTCAATGATCATTGTCCAGAACTGATCGATAGAACTCAGACCATGTGCCACGGGGACAACGCCATCACCGTCACAGCCGTAGACGGAGATGACCAGCCCAATTCAGCACCATTTGAATTCAGTGTGATTCAAGAAAGCAACGAGGAAAAATGGAAAGTGGAGCGTCTTAATGGTAAGATTAAGGCATGGCGAAATTCCAGCACGTACTTCCAGAAAAGTGCTATTCTAGGGTTGCATTAACGAGGTGCTTTTAAACAAATTCAGTATTCCCCTCTAGTTTTTAACTTGATGCCTGTTTAGGGTTTTTAAGCCTCTGCAATTGTGCAAGCGGAATAAATTGGCGAGACGCTCTCTCTTCCTCCCATGACAAGTTAATGACTGTCGTTTTTTTATTACTTCTGTACAAAGAAAGAACGTTTTCTAATTTTTTTTTGCAGACACCTCAGCCATTCTGCGACATGAAGGCAACGTATGGCCAGGAGTTTACAAAGTGGTGTTGGATGTCAAAGACCAGCAGGGAAAGTCATGTGATGATGTTCAGACGATGGATGTAATTGTGTGTACTTGCCGTGAAGACGCTAAAGCCTGTAAAGACCGCACTGCAAAAACTGCAGATATAGGAGCATCGGGTATCCTGCTTTTGCTCCTGGGACTGCTGCTTCTGCTCTGTGAGTATGACTAATTTATTTTCAGTTTGTGGTTGGTTTATTAGTAGCAATCATAAAATGTTCCCTTCAAGGTTTCCTAATCTGACAAGTTTTTGCTTGTAAAAGGCAGATCATGGCTTCAGCATGCATTACGCAATTTCTTCGTAGAGTTAAATCTCTTTGTTCAATGAAAGTAATCACTGATGATTGAGCTTAGTTTGACCCGGCCAGTACAGTATACTTTTACTATAATTTATGTTGACAATGTGTTAAATACTGTACATTTGTATTTCAGTGGTGCCCCTTCTGCTGCTGTTCTGCCTGTGTGGAGGTACTGGAGATTTCAAGCCCATTCCATTTGATTCAAAACAACAGCTAATCTCATATCACACTGAGGGTCAGGGAGAAGACAAGGTATGTTGATATTATACTATCTTTAGCTAATTTTAGTTTTAAAAAGGGGTTTTCAGCAAATTTGCCTGAAATGTAAAATTTCTGACAGGATCTAACTTTTTTTCCCACAGGAAGTTCCACTTCTAACGGTCCCAGTAGAAGTTGGCCCAGTGGGTACCAATAACTTTCACGGATTTGGGGGACAGGGACAAGGGTTCGGGCAACAAGTTGTCACAGATAACTCAAACCAGTTCAACAGCCAGTTCAGCAGTTTCAATGGGCATGGAGGGATGAATTACGGTCATCGTGAAGAACATCTTGTCTCGCAGTACTCAGCTGGGGCCTTTGATGGGATGGCTCTATCTGATCAGTTCCTTGGAGAGTATTATTCAAGTGTGAGTATTCAACGTAATCGAAAACATCAGTCTGAACCTTTTTCTAATGATTCTGAACAAAAGCTTTAGAATTGGAAATCTTTAAGTTTTCTTTCTTTTTTTAAGTGTCATTGATACGTCATTAACTTACAAGTAAGCTCATAATATAACTTAGAAAATGTAACTCTTATGAAGAAAATAGTTTGCATTATACAGTGTCTTAAGGCTACTAAACTTGTACCATACTATCATTATTGAACTGTTGAGTACTATTTATTTCTGGCTCACTATATTCTAGTTCCTTTTTTAAATTTTTTATTTCAGAAATCCAACCATGCTGCACAGCAAGCCCAGCAGAACGATGGTCTGCTGATCTATGACACTGAAGGTCAGGGGTCCCTGGCAGGTTCCGTTGGTTGCTGCAGCCTTCTTGAAAATGATGATGACCTTGCGTTTCTCAATGACCTTGGGCCTAAATTCAAAACCCTGGCTGGGATTTGTCAGGGGACAACTTTGGTGACCGAGTCTGTGGAGACAGGAGTTTCTGTCTCTCCACCTAGACCAGTGTCTCCTATCATGCCTGCCTCCATCCACACGCATGTCCATACTCACACAGAAACAACCGGGGACAACGTCAACATCAACGTAAACACCTCCACTGAGTCCTCCACCGTTGTCCAGGAGGAGATAATAACAGAAGTCCAAGGTTCAGCCAAGGTACAGGTCCAGGACAATATTGTGGTTTCCAGTCCGACATTGCTCGTACAGCAGCCCACTATGTATTATGCTGCCACGCCCATGTATGTAGTCAATCCCAATCCCCAAATGATGCTTGTGTCGGGGGGCGCCCAGCATGCTGTGGGTCAAGTAGGCCAAGCTGGGCTTACTCAAGGGCTAGTGCAGGTTGGTGGCCTCCAAGGTTCTCAGGGTATGGTCCTTGTTGATAGGCAGGTAGGAATGGGTGGAGTGACGGGCCAGGTAGCACAAGGCTTTTCACAAGGATCCGGTGTGGTCCTTGTAGAAAGGCAAGGAGGCATGGGGGGAGTGACAGGGCAGGTAGCACAAGGCTTTTCACAAGGATCTCAGGGTGTGGTCCTTGTAGATAGGCAAGGAGGCATGGGGGGAGTGACAGGGCAGGTAGCACAAGGCTTTTCACAAGGATCTCAGGGTGTGGTCCTTGTAGATAGGCAAGGAGGCATGGGGGGAGTGACGGGGCAAGGAACAATCTCCAGGTCCAGACAAGTGTTGCTGGTGGAGAATGGGTCTTCAGGTGGAGAGCAATATGCACAACTACCACAGGGCTTTGTTCAGACAGGACATGGGTCTGCAGTGCAGGGTTTAGAGGTCGCAGGTAAAGGTATGCAGGTGAAAACACAGAGTTTCTCACTGGGTTCACACGGTTCTGCTGTATCAAATGAGGACTTTTCCCTCAAAGCCACACCCAAGTTGCAAGGCAGCAAGCGAGTGGTTGTGCAACAAAAGAAGGTCTCTGTGACTGAGAAAAATATTGAATCCAGTTCGAGAGCTTAAAGCAACCCTTTTGTTTAGCATATCTGCTACTGTCACACTTGTTTAGATATATGCCTACCTAAATATACTATAATACATAAATGTCATACAGATTGATACATTTTTATGTATCTTGGAAAACAGGGAATGTGTAATCTGATTGATATAAGCCACTGCTTATAGTATTGTACACATGGTATTGACTACTTGATTGTCATGAGTCTTGACTATAAAAAGGCTTTTTACCATAATAATACCGTTAGTAGAACTCCGATTTTATTGATACCTTAATTCAGAACATTCATTCTGTGTTAGTGTGACAAAGTAACAGATTTCAGGAGGCATGGCATGATGTGTGTCGTAGACACTCATGCAGAGGGAAAACCTTGGCAAAACAATGTATGAAAAGTATGATTTCCCTCTTCCTCTGGTCCCACAAATGACAACGGTAGTTTATCACCAAATGACAGCCCTTAAAGCGCTGTGTTTATTAACAGAAGTGTCATTCAAGTGTCCCTACATTCATATAATCTTAATGTTCAGCCACTGTTAAAATGAATACAATTGTATTGTAGGTCATTTGTCTTGAGGAACACACAATGTAAGTGACTTAGCAAAGGAAGAACACAGTTTTTGGTAGCCATTGTAATGTTGCATTTATCAATATAGGCTTTAAGCTCTAGATTCAATGCTATGAGCTCTGTACTTTTTTTTTAGTGTGGGGTATTTCTAAGAAATGCTTAGGTTGCATCTTGTATGATGTTCGCTTAAGCTAATGCCATATGCTGTTCTTCTGACCTTGAACTTAGTGTATACTGTAACTAATCAAGAGCTGTTAAATGGGTAGCCACTGCAAACTACAGGCAACATAGATACATTCAGTTTATACTGTAGAACTGATGAGTGTTTGAGTGATTTAGTGCACCAAGGAGGAATAACACTGTTTTATCAGTTGAAATCATCTTTATCATATTTGTTACAAGCTATTAACCATGGAGGAGAATACAACACAATTACTCCATTTTATTGTTGCACTCTTTTTATTATTTCTACAGAATGCCTGTGGGTTTTCCTAACTTGTAATATTATAATATGCCAAGTGTTGCCAAACCCCAAAAGGTTTAAGTGCCAAAGTTGTAAAAATGTGTGCAATAGCAGGATGGCCCTATTTTTAAAATGTATATTGTGCCATAATTACCAGATAGATTTTTTAATATGTTGTTTTTATTGTGCGTTTGTGTGTGGGTATAAAGGTAACTTAATGTGGGTATGTGGATAGGCAGAATAATCAAGGGAAGAGATTGCCAAGCACTGAAAACATTTGGTGGAAGGACACTGTTTGATATTGCTGTTCTTGCTATAAATACATGTATTTTGATCTCAAATTTCTGATATGTTGTATGAATATAACATATATTGCTTTAGAACTGTACAATATTAGACTGGCAGTTTTGGACATGATAATGAGGATTTTTTATTTTTTGCATCTCCTGTCCTAATAAAATCAAATAGGAAAACTGTTGTGACACCCTATTTTTTCCATTGATTTTCCTATTGTGTGTTATTTGAAAGGTTATGTTGGAACATAAAAAAAAAAAGTGAAGTGTTATATATCCGGAATCAGACACGGACAGACTACAGGGTTTAAAACCTGAACTGCATTCTTGACCCATAGAGATACAGCATATTTCTCTGTCAGTTAAACCATTGTTCATTCAGTGAGGTTAAAATATCCAGAGGCTTTTGGCCCAAGTGGACAGGAACAGGCCTGTGTGGAATGGATACAACTGGGTACTTTGTAACTGATGTTCAGTCATGCTTCTCGGAAACAAGGAAGAGAAAGTAGAAAACCGGTTTTCCGGACTGATAAGTAGACAAAGAGAGTATAAATTCGATGTGATTAGGCAAATGCCTTGTTTTGTCTCTCTTACCAGAGTTGGGACATAGCCCTTTTGTTTTTTTTAGAATTGTTTTATTTGCATTCAAAATTAAAACCTCGTTCTCATTGGGGGAGGGGGGGAGAAGAGGAGGGGCGGAGGGTCACTGCACAAGAGTCAAAGAGCTTGTTCCACCACTATCTCAGATGTCAGAGAGCCAGTCAAGTGGTTAACAGATGGTTGAATGGTATGGGCTTGAAGGTGCACAGGTAGTGTTGATAGAGTGCTGTATGTAAAACTTGTTAGCAATTGTATGTCTACTGCAGCTTTTCCTGCAGTATTGTCATGTGTCTTGATTATCATCTAAGTTATAATATACTGTATGTGTCGAAGGGGCTGCTCAGCTGCATATCATTTTATTAAAGCCAGAAAATAAGATATAGTTTGTCATCTTACTGTCTCCAATGTATGTACTATATCCTTGCTTGCAAATATATTGGATTTTAGGGCGACTGTGGCTCAGTTGGTAGAGCGGGTCGGCCAATGATCAAAGGGTTGGAGGTTCAATCCCCGCCCTGCCACCTGTGTCCTTGGGCAAGACACTTCACCCACCTTGCCTTGTGTGAATGTCGATAGTTAGCCTGCTATCGGTGTGTGTGTGAATGGGAAAGGAAAACAGGTCTCCCTTGCAAAAGAGTCTTTGGTCTCAATGGGATTTACCTGTATAAATAAAGGTTTTAAAAAAAAAAATATATATATATATAGGGGAAGGTGGGGTGATTTGTGCAACTTTTTACTCAAAGTGATTTTAAAGTGAGGCCTTGACAGTTATGTCTCCAACTCAAATATGTACATATATTTCAGGATGTTGTGCATCCCTGGCAATAAAAACTTTGGATCTGGAATAAACTGTTTAAGAAATATAGCTTTCGGAAAAAAAGTTGTCTTGACGCACAAATCACCCCACTACGTGGGGTGATTTGTGCGTCATTGTGTCACAATGACAAAGTCACCATCATCATCTTTCTGGCCATCTGAACTCTCATCAGTGGTGTCGTTAAGTGGAATTGAGATGTCACTCTCTTCTGAGCTACTGTAGACAATCACTTTCTTTTGGTGACCAGCGTATACAGCCATGCCACTGGCACGACTCTCAGAAATGTACTTTGCACTAGTTGCTCCGTGCTTGTGGAACCAACTGCCACCTGACAAATGTGATTCCCCGTACATTTCTGCCTTTAAATCAAGGCTCAAAACCCATATGTACACCCTGGTGTTTCCTCCCCATTAACTATCTTACCTCTGCACTACTATCTGTGTTTATGTGGATGTATGGGCTTTACGTCTTTTATTTTGGTTATTAGGGGGCCAAGCCCGAGTAGGGCTGGGACCGCGTTTTGCAGAGCAACGCGGTTCCCAAGCCCTGCGGGGCAGGGAACCCTATTGTTCTTGTAGGGATTATTATTATTATTCCTATTCTCCGCGAGAAAGTGGTGCTGCAGCCCAAACCGTAAAGGGTTGGGACATGCCACTTGCATGGCTGATCCAGGTCCGTCCAAGGAACGCAGACAAAAAAAATCAGACATGCCGGCCACTAGGTGGCGCTACAACAAAGGAAAATGCTATAACTCCCACACCGAAAGTCCGACAGTCAAAAACTTTATATCCACAGATGCACACAAGTCAGATGCATCTTTTGAGATAGGCCACGCCCATTTGCGTATATATACATTTTTCGCTACATCGCAAAAACTGTGTCAGTCACCAAAACATACTCCTCCTACAGTTTTCGCACGATTTGGACGAAACCAAAAGCATTATGCTCTCCCGACTCCCACGTGCAAAAGTGGGTCAAATAGTTTTTCTACGACCATTGGAAGACCAAACGGTAGCGCTTTAAAGATTCGCGAAAATTCCTTAAAAAAAAAAAAAAAGGGGATTTTCTTGAAACTGAAGGGAGACTATCATGGGGCATACCTGAGCCTATGGCAAAAATATGGGAAATAAATTTTTATGTGGGCCGGACTTATTAAAAAAAATAGTTTTTAAATTTTTTTGCCTGTTTTCGCCATTTTCTAAGTGTTTAGGCGGGAAAATGGGAAAATTCAAAAAAGTGTCTTTACAATGGAGAGTTTGACAATTTCATTTTGCTCATAACTCCCCAACCAAACATCGCACATTCAAAAACTTGACATCCACCTGTTTGGTACATTGAGCTGCATCTGTCGATCTAACGGAGTTTTGCAAATGTCATCCCTAGGGGGCGCCAAAACCACAAAAAGCAAAGAAAACGCGTTTGGGGCTATAACTTCCACACCGAACATCCCACATTCAAAAACTTTACATCCCCGGATTCCGTGAAGCGAGGGGCCGGCGCCGCGGATGACGACGCCCGATCCCGAGTCGCGTGGGAGGCTTGGCCCCCGTTCACAACTGCTCGCAGTTCTAGTTGTTATTGTACCTTCATTGTTTACCTACTGAATGCACTATGTACAGCACTTTGGACAGTGCAAACTGTCATAAATGTGCTTTTATAAATACATTTTACTTACTTACTTACTTATAACTCACCCAGGCCCTTGCGCACAAATCACCCCATCCCCAGACTTTTGGATAATAGGCATGATGCAGCAATTTAGGGTTGACATTGTGCTAACTATATAGACTCAAAGTGTAGCATACCAAAGCACTAAAACATGTGTCAAATGTTTTCAAACGTGTCTATAATTGTTCAGACACAATAATCAAAAAACCTTGATCATGGAAATTTTACTTTGAAAGGCAAAACACAGTTTTTTGAGCTTAAATGTGCTTATATCTTATTCCTTGTGTCTCCCTTCTTTACAGGATGAGTCAAATGGATGGCTCTTCTTAAATATGTGGTCACATTTCCAATTTCTTCCACGGTTTTCTAGAAACAAGGGGTTTTGCATCTTCCAAAATGCACAATTCACCCCACCTTCCCCTATATATATATATATATATATATATATATACACTATATATATATATATACATATATATAACACTGAGTCTCAGAGCAATAATTAGTGTTCCCTTACGTTGGGGAACGTTTAATTATGAATCAGCATGCACCCATTCCCCCAAAAGAAGAGGATAAGAGTTTATATAATGATTAATTTCTAATGACATGCTGGAAAGTCTGTTGTGATGAGTTTCCTTTTACCTCTGGTGCATGACAAAAAAAACACCTCATCTGGGTTAAAATGATAGAAGATGTTCATCTGGCCATCATTTAGAAACAGATGTTTTTCATCAGCTGCCAAATGAAAAATTCCTGCTTTGACAGCAATGGCTGGGGTGTGGCCATAAAGCTGGAACATAGTTCAACTCGGTTTAACGGCTACTGATGTTTGCGCCTTAAGCGTCTGAATGGCAATGTGTCCTCAAGCATCGTGTCAACAAGTTTCATCATGTCACTGTTGCACTTCACATTTTGATATGCTTGCTGATTAATGTTCATTTTGACATACTCATTACTTTGTATGCATTTCCTGGGCCAATTTACTTATTTACTGTTGCTGAGCCTGTCCCTGGATGATATATTATGTATCAATCTCATGCCTATCATAATTAGAATATACCAATATTTCGCAAATGGAATCCACACCTAAAGCAAACCAATCAAGATTCTACTGAGAACAGTTTTTAGTTGTATGGTTGTCTTATATCATATTTTGCTAAATGTATCTGATGTGAGGTTGCTTTTTGTAATATTTAATGTACTGACGTTTTAAAGTCAGTACATTAAAGGATTAGGCTCGGAAAATCCATATTCTAATCACTGTCTTTTTTTACAAATATATTTATTAATTACTAAATAATTTCCCATTACAGCAGGGCTCTGTGGCGTTAGCAAAAATCCACTGAAAAAGGAGTATATTGTGCAATTGTTAAGAAGTATTTTAGTGGTAGATGTGCTATCCTAACAAGTATTTCTTGCACCAGGAATGCGTTTGTGGGACTGGCTGAAAATAAACTGACCATGTTGAGATGATGAAGGAACATGTTGTCCAATGCAGCCAGGCTTCGGATACACAATACTTGACAATAAAGATTGTGTTGTTGTTGCTTTTTTTTGGGGGGGGGGGGGGGGATTTGTTGACAATTAGAAAAAATATAAAATATCATTAGACCTATCCCGAAACAAATGGATGTCACATGGATACCATTCAGAATTCTACGGTAAATATAATATCACACATTACAACCAAAACAAGGACAGATATTGTAATACATTTAGAGTAATGTTGGCCTAACTCCCCTTTAAAGCTGTCTAACTATCAAATAAAAAGATGACACAAAGTCTTTTCAGGACTTGATCTTTTATTCAAGACTTGAGACATTGAATGCATGTTAAAGTAAATGTTACAAAACCGCATTAAGGACAAGCCTGTACACATTTTTTGATGGTGTCAAAGCAAGACTTGGAAAACCAATCACTATGGTACTTGCATATTCTGTTGGTTCTAACACCACTCATGATCTTTGTCAGTATGGGCCATATATATATATTTATTTGTAACACAAGTTTGGCTATACAGCTATAGTATATCATCATGATCTGCACACTGCATTATTTAGTTGAACATAAGCATCTGTAGCGTGCTTGGTATGATCTCACGGCACTGTCCAACAGCAATTATTATTTTGAGGGATTGGGGACTGGTTCACTCACAAATGTCATGTGAGTGTTTTACAATCAGTGGCGAACATCATGGCGGACCTCTTCCTCATCCTCTATTTCATCCTCTTCATATTCGCCCATCTCATCAGCAGTGGCGTCCTGGTATTGCTGATACTCAGACACCAGGTCGTTCATGTTGCTTTCGGCCTCCGTGAACTCCATCTCATCCATTCCCTCTCCGGTGTACCAGTGGAGGAAAGCCTTGCGGCGGAACATGGCCGTGAACTGCTCAGAGATCCTCCTGAACAGCTCCTGGATGGCTGTGCTGTTGCCAATAAAGGTGGCGGACATCTTGAGGCCACGGGGAGGGATGTCGCAAACGGCTGTCTTGACGTTGTTGGGGATCCACTCGACAAAGTAGCTGCTGTTCTTGTTCTGCACGCTCAACATCTGCTCATCCACTTCTTTCATTGACATGCGGCCGCGGAAGATGGCCGCCACGGTCAGGTATCGTCCGTGGCGAGGGTCGCAGGCCGCCATCATATTCTTGGCGTCGAACATTTGCTGAGTGAGCTCTGGCACGGACAAGGCGCGATACTGCTGACTGCCCCTACTTGTGAGGGGAGCAAAGCCCGGCATGAAGAAATGCAAGCGGGGGAAGGGCACCATGTTGACGGCCAGCTTACGGAGGTCAGCGTTGAGTTGGCCAGGGAAGCGGAGGCAGGTGGTCACCCCGCTCATAGTGGCCGACACCAGGTGATTCAGGTCTCCGTAGGTGGGTGTGGTCAGCTTCAGGGTGCGGAAGCAAATGTCGTACAGGGCCTCATTGTCAATGCTGAAGGTCTCGTCTGTGTTTTCCACAAGTTGGTGGACGGAGAGAGTGGCATTGTAAGGCTCCACCACGGTGTCGGACACCTTCGGGGAAGGCATGACGCTAAAGGTGTTCATAATGCGATCAGGATACTCCTCGCGGATCTTGCTGATGAGCAGTGTGCCCATCCCTGAGCCTGTGCCTCCGCCCAGTGAGTGGGTTAGCTGGAAGCCCTGGAGGCAGTCGCAGTTCTCTGACTCCTTCCTCACCACGTCCAGTACAGAGTCCACCAGCTCGGCTCCCTCGGTGTAGTGACCCTTGGCCCAGTTGTTTCCCGCTCCACTTTGACCTGCATGATGCATGTTTCAAGACATATCGTGTTAGACAAATAGTGGTACCATTTCCTGCAAAGGCATAGTTTTAAACTGATTTGTTACAGATATTCATGGTCCCAGGAGGATGGATCCTAATTCATTTGGTGATGCCCTTTCCTCTAGCACCACCATGAGGTTGACATTATTGATATTTAGTAATGTGTTTCAACTACTACTGGATACATTGCCATGAAATTTTGATCAGACATTCATTTTCCCCTAAATATGAATTGTACTAGCTTTGTGGATACCCTGAATTGATCTAGTGCCATCCTTAGGTCAAATTTAAATTTGCCCTGTACATTGGTTTATTACCATACACTTAAAAAGCTTTGTGTTTAGTAGACTACCATTTAACATCTGCTCCAATGCTAACAATCTACTCTAAATGGTGACCATGGTGACCAACTTAGTCGGTGTAAGCATGTTGCCATGCTGACTTTAGCATTCAGCTCAAAGCACCACAGCTCCTAAATCCAGCCTCAAGTCTGGTTGTAGAGCTAGAACGTGGGAGCCCTAATGTTGTTACGACTGTTGCTGCTTTCATAAACTATGTATTAACAATAATAAAGCCATTTCTTACGACATATTCATTAAATTCGTCATTAAGTCTACCTGGTTAGAAACAGGCACCCAGTATCTTATGTTATTTACTATGAATTAAAAAAAAATCTAAAACAATAATGTATGTTCATTGTTTAATGTAGTTGCGTTTAATTCTTTATCTCTTTTTAAATATCCACATTGTTCATTACATTACTAGTGAGTTAGAATGTTTAATTAATTACATGTGCACATTAAGGACAGTTCCTGCTGAGGAGAAATGCAGAGTCATCCTGTGCTTAAGTTCATTGGCCCCTGTATCCTCACTTTTGCTCAGCACTGCAGCATTTCATGTCCTGGTAGATTTCATTTTTCGCTGAGTCACCACGAGAGCTGTCTCGACAAAGCTGCACATGGACAATGCGTCACACTACTGGCTCATCACTGAGAGGCTTCAGCAGCTCTGTGCTTGGAATATTCAGTACTGCGGGGGTTTCAGGTGAATCTAAGCACAACAGGATATGGTAGCAGCTGCTGACATGCTCTTGGTTGAGGATGAGTGGTGACAACATGGTTTTCTTCCCACTTACCAAAGACAAAGTTGTCAGGCCTGAAAAGCTGTCCAAACGGGCCGGAGCGAACTGAATCCATGGTTCCTGGCTCCAGGTCGACCAGAATGGCACGGGGGACATATTTGCTCCCTTTGGATTAAAAAAAGAACAGGGGATAGAAGGATAGAGAGAGGTATTGGATGGAAGGGTGTAGCAAGATATCGACAGTCTCAGTGTGGATGAAACCAGAAGATTATTTGAGTTGTGTGCTCATCTAAAAGGATATGAATACAGCACTACTGTTTGCTAATGTAAGCTTTTAGGTCAACAGCCTTTTGTTTAAAGAATACTGCAGCCTGTCCATCACACTGGAAATGTAAGGACTGCATCTGTAATCCTTCCTGCATGCAAACTGCTGCAGCATGCTGCACTACATATTGTGATCCAGTGGGGCTGCAGAGCCTATAAAAAAAAAGATGCAACCTCTAATATCTATTTTCCTCCCATCCCTTTGCTGAGTAAGTTGCTTTCTCCCGTCTTAATTTCCAAGAAGAAAATGTACTGTGGGATGCTCTTTACCCCATATGCAACAGTGACCCAGTAAGGGACACGGAAGCAAGCATGCAACATGGAAACTAAGATCAATAATTGGGTGATGCGAACACATAATTGGGTTGGACAGTAATAGTGACAGTACTATGCTCTTTAGTCTGTCATTAGTTCAAAGCGGATGAGAGAGCAACATTTGAATTCTCCACATGAATTGAAATCTGAGCTGACAGCTTCAGTCCAAATGCTGAAAAACACTAGCAGCAGCGTTTGGAATGACCTTCAACATGCCACGCTAAATAAAAATCGGGTGCTGAGGTGAGTCCAAGGCCCAGTGAGCACAGGGACAGCTATACAGAGACTGTAGGTACCTGTACTCCCTACGGAGAGAGGAAAAGAGACAGTTTGAGAGAGAGAGAGAGAGAGAGAGAGAGAGAATAAAAGAGAGAGAGATAGATTTTAGCAGATTCACTGTCCTATTTTTTGCCTGCACTCATAATGGGACCTACTTTCCCCCTTGCAGCTAATTTACTGTAGAGACATGACATTCAAATGAGGTCTGCGTAGCATACTGTCATGCAAGAATAACACACATTGGAAAACACACTTTTTAAAATGATCCTGATGCAAACATGTAACTTATTTAAAACAAACTTTGACAATATATGAGCATTGCTTTATTGTTTTTGTTTTACCTGATGCCTCATTGTAGTAGACGTTTATCCTCTCCAGCTGCAGGTCACTGTCACCTTGGTAACTACCAGTGGGATCGATGCCATGCTCATCACTGATCACCTCCCAGAACTAAGATTTAACGAACATCATCATTATGAACTTCAATTGTTTTGAGAAATTCAGCTTGAAAACATGCAGTGTGAGGTTAAAGCACGTGTGTCAGGCCCTGTTTTAGTTATTGCGCAGTTGCTTGACTTGTAGCTAAATGACACGCAGCAAAGGGGGGCCACATCACCTCGGAGCAAAGCCCGGCCCTAATCAACCCCGCCCTGCATTTACATTAACAATAGACAATCTATCTCAAACTTTTTCAAAGAGATATAAATGAATTTCCGTTCAAGACTGATTCTTTTTAAGGACTCGAGTCCATAGTTTGATAGACACAACAATACTTGGGAAATAACACACGAGGCTTTCCGCATTAAACATAGCAATTAGGCTATAACAAGTTTTCCCTTTTCTATATGATATGATAATATAATATATTCCCTATACCTTCGCCCCGATCTGGTTGCCACACTGTCCAGCCTGGATGTGAACGATCTCCCTCATGGTGCGCTGCGGATGCGTGCAAAGATTGTAGAACTGTGAGCTGTCTCGAATTCACCGGCGTCCTGTCTTCAGTCTGTTGTCGCTGTGTTTCTCAAAATCAGCACTTGCCTCATTCCTAGGGCGAGTGTTGAGCCGGCGATATAGATAAACGTGCTGCTGGTCAGATGACGTCACACACGGCGCAGCATCCCCAGTATCCCTGTCAGCCAATAGGAGCGCCCCGGTTTGATGCAGTGGACCAGAGGAACATGCCGCATCATCCCGCTGACATCACCCTGCCCCATGCGGAGGAATGGTGAGGTTATTCTTTAAAGCACATGTCATCGTTTTCCCTGCCAGGACAACACTTTAAAATGCTCTAGATGTGCTGATTCAATCAGGACTGAGCTGTGTGGATACGAATTAATGTGCATGACATGAGCTATAAGCTACATGTAGCCTACACAAATGCCAGCAGTTTCAAACTCCAGGTGTAAAATTCTTATCTTGTCTAAATCAAGGGTCTAGGGGAAAGAGCGGATCTTACACTGTACAGATTGTAAATCCCCTTATGATTTGGGATATTGGGCTATATACTTCAAGTTTACTTGCCTTAATATACATCTAAAATATATTAAAACTAGATTTTAACACAGGGCCCACATTGGGCAGGGCCCTTATATTTCAGCTTTAGCGCTGCTAGTGGAACTCAGGGGCGTTGGCAGTCTGACAGTCCGTCCTCCACTCTGATCCAGACAGAAACATCGAAATAACTATTTAGTAGATCACCATCAAATACATTAATTGTCCTCTGAGGTTGAATCAAAAATACTTTACTTATACCTTTACCAATCCAATGTGTTAACCGCTATAAGATTAATATTCATTAAGTTTGGATGAGGCCTTAGGATGCTGCCTTTGGGATAAATCATAACTAGTGCGGAACTAAAGTGATTCCTTAACTTTTCCTCTAGTGCCAGCATCTGGTCAAAATCATAATTTTGCCCTAAAATCCTCCATTCAAAACTAACAATATTCACCTTGTGTTTAGAGTCCATTTGCAAAATGCTCCCACATTCAGTCTATTTGCATGATGATGTCATTGGCATCATAAAAGCTTCTATGTGCCCAAATAGCTAGCATGGCTATGGACTGTTGGCCTTTTATTTCACCAAACAAATATAATCAATAATAATTAATCATGTCACCAAGTAATTACCACACAGAAGACCTTTTGGGATAATAAAGTTCATGGTTAAAGGTGTAAGGTTAAAGAATTAAGGACTCACTGATTTTCATAGTTGATCAATAAATAGTGGTTTATTTTAACAACAGGTATGGCTTATGTACAAGTTCATTACGTATGTTAAAACGAAGACAACATGAAACCAAACAATTGTAAATTATAAGTGGTACAATCCAAGTTTCTTTACATTCATTCAAATCTCTGTCAAGAGATTCTAAGTTGCACGGTTGAGAGAAGTGAAACCTGAAATGTGTACACCGGGGACTTCATGTGTCTGGCAATTTAATCTATCATGTTCAAAACCATTCACCAGCCCATGTTATGATATATGATTCTTCATCTTAAATCGAAGCTGGGTGTCACCACACATGTACTATTTACAAGAGCAAAGCCCATTCTTTTCTTTTTTGCTTTTCTACTGATCACCGTCTCCTAGTCTATAGCTGGTGCTAAAAATGCTTTGGATCGCTTTTTGTGTATTTCTTTTTTTTTAAACCTTATTTTTACTCCAAATGAAGTGAAACTAGCTGCATGGTAGTCGTGAAAATGGAAGCAACAGATCTCATAGAAGACACTGGATGTATTGTTCTGTGATATTATCTTGACACTGATGTTGGTGTTACATGGCTTTTTTGCGATACAAAGTTCCATTTCTGCAATACACACACACACACACACACACACACACACACACACACACACACACACACACACACACACACACACACACACACACACACACACACACACACACACACACACACACACACACACACACACACACACACACACACACACACACACACACACACACACACACACACACACACACACACACACACACACACACACACACACACACACACACAAAGAGACCAACACAGGCAACAGCGACTCAGAGTAATGTGAAGCTACTGATCACTGCAGTCAACCAACTCTTTACTGCAGATGCCAAGAATGCCTTAGTAACTCCAGTCAGTGTCAACACACCCTGTTCCACAACATTGGTTGTGGTTCTATTACTAAAGTTAATGTGTAACCAGTTATTTCTGTGTCGTATTCAAAGTCCCACTCTACCTTCCCTTTTTTTTCTTTTCTTTCCAACTGTCAAGACGCCAGGCTTTGCCAAATTTGACATCACATGATTGCAGGGCATTGTGCTTTGAGGCTTAGCAGCATGACATACATATGTTGGACATTAAATGTGTAAATATGAATCTTAAGCTAAATGGAAGCTTGCTGACACGATAATCTCTTAAAAAATGGAGCCGTCATATTTTGATTCAAGCTGCATTTGAAAGACGAACCAGAGGCATATATTGCTCAACCCTTCAGTTACCAAAAAAAGATATGCAGTCTTTGTCAGTGCATATTTGACTTGGAAAGCAAATGAGAAATCTAAGTGAGTAAAGTACCTGTAGGCTTCCTCATAAGTGCACCAGGCGATGGTGTGAATAGCAGAAAGTCTTCTGCCACGTCTGGTGGTATGTTTGACTCCTGAGTGAGACGTTAATATAGATCACCAATACTTCCTGGATCAGTGTAATAGGATATACTGTTTGAGAGTTGTATCACACATGAAATGACAATTATTCAGTTGGCTCTTAGGGTTTTACAGCAAAATGTAATATGACCATTATTATTATTGTTGTAAACAGTGATCTATCCATAATCTTTTCACTCGCAGCAAGTATTACAACCTCCGGTGCACAAAGCATGTAACTACAAGTGTCAAGTTACACACATTAAGTCAAGTATAATGGCTGTCCAGAGATGGACACAGGCTTTGGAAGAGAAAGTGCCTCTTAAAACAAGAGTCTGTAAATTTCTGAATATGAGTATGTGAATCTTCCTATAAAGGATTTGACCTGCGTTTTAAAATGTCAAATTTGACAAAAATATGAAATATTGCATTTTCTTTAGGTAAACTTAGCTGTGCATGTGAATGTATGAACACATCAACATACACAAACAACTTTAACGCCATACCGTGACAGTTGGCAATCACATTGAACATTTTGTCATCCATTGGTTTCATTTCAAAAATAGCTTGTGTGTCTTTTCAAGGTTTTTGCTAGTTTGTTTTGCCGACACTTTCACAATTATTTATCGTCATGCTTTGTTTCCCAACTGCAAAGAATAAAGTGCCGCCACACTGAGGTGTCACAAATACTGTAAGAATGAAGTATAGGTTTGTACAATAAGGGCACGCCATGGGATATTATTCAAAATAATACTTTGAATAAAAAAAATAAAAAAGACTGAATCAAGCTCAAATAATTTTCCATTTAAGTACGATATCACATTTACAAATAAAAGCATTTGCATACCATACATTTAATTAGACTGAAACCATTGGAAAAATAAAGGTTTCTTCAGACCGACAAAACATGGGTCATTATTTTTACTTATATCACTGTTCACACAAAGAACCACATCTTGATGAAAGCAATTTACCATTCTCAATGTTATCCGTCAACTCAAATTGATCAAATAATAATATAGCATTTCAGTCTTTGATCCATTTGATAAATAATTCTTAAATTCGGGTTTATCTGATTTACTTTAATCCAGATACAATCTGAGGCAGGGGACTGCACTAAACATTATTTCCCCAAACAGGTAAATACTGGATGTATACTTATCTTTTGGCACTATGTCTACATTTAATTTTGGTCAGAGTAGTTTTTGGCGTGTATTTAGAAAAATCTCTCTAATTTGGGTTGCTTACCTCCGCGCGATATTCTCAGACAAATGTGTTAAACATTTCATTTGAGCAAAAGTACCAGTTATTTGACTTTTTATTTTGTGTATGTTTTGTTTTTAGCATCATTGCATTTACCACCCGTCTCCGTAGCGATGGTGGATATAGTTGGAAGTCTCTATAAGATGACAGACAGTGATTTTTCCCATTTGTTTACATCAAAGTTGTTTATAGGCTGGTGATTTTCTCGTGACATTCAGAAAGAGCAGAAGATGCTGTCACATTGTCAGAAACCAGCCTCTGGCACTCTCTCACTTGCGTGGTCTCGTCCGTTGGCTAAATGCGGGAAGAGGGGCACATTGAGAAACAAAACAGCGGCTCTGTAAGACGTGTCCACTCCTCATTGAGTGTCTTGAAATCTGCGGCGGTCTCTCAGTTCATGCCCCCTTCTCGGCTTTGCACGCGGCGCTGCAACCTCGTGCAGACCGCAAAGCTTCTTCTCTTCGTGGCTGCCAACACTGGATCATGACGACGCCACGCCATTGACAGTGCTGTTTTCTGTGCTGGCGCTCTCCCTGATGGACAGGACACCACAGTCTATGGGGGAGGAGACGGTGCAGTCAATTTGAGAATAGGGAGTTGCTTCTCTGGAGCCCATATCTACGGCGAGGGAAGCAGCCGCGTCCTGCACGGGCTGGACAATGTCTGTTAGAGCTGTGGGTGATTCTGGAGTGGAGGAGGTATGCACAATGTCTGTGACGGGGAGAATGGTAGGAATCGCTGCTGTGGGGTTGACAGTATCTATGACAGGGGCGTCGGCAGTGTCCACTGAGGGCATTTGGGCTGATTCAATGGGTGAATGTAGAGAGGGAGTGGGTGACCGGGGAACCAGGACAGGGGTAGGGGGAGTAGGGGAACGAGGAGGTATATCTTTAACGCACGGATTGCTGGACCCCAACTCTGGTTCGGGGGAGTCTCTCGCAGAAGGAGTAGATGTAGATTTGTCTACTATTTCTAACTGGATGGGAATGTCAGATTGTGCGCTAACGGTGGGTGGAGGGTCAGGGGGAAGGTTGCAGTCTGTTATCGGTGGAGGAGAGGGTGTAGTAGTAGGGGATGGAGGGGGACTGTCATGCATGGATGGTGTGGGGGAGTCTGCTAGAGCGCCGACACCAGACTTTGCCAGAGTGTCCTCTGGCAAAGTCGGGTCAGTTTTCAGAGTGATCATTTCGATCTCGTCAACCAGCAGAATGGGAGAGTCTAACGTGGAGCTAGGTGGCGGCTCGATGGTGGGCGTGGTGCAGATCAGTAAGGAGGGAGGCACTGTTTTATGGGCTGGGGCTGGGGAGGCAGAGGGAGAGTCCACTGAAGGCGCAGGGCTAGCATGCGATTCCTTATCATCAGGAGAAGGACCAACGTCGTTCATTTCAGGAACGGTAGAATCTCTCGATGGCCCGACGTGATCCAGCGCTATTGCCGTGGACTCTTCATGGGCATCGGCTAAAAGCGGGTCTGTGATGCACGATGCTTTGTGTAACGGCGTGGAAGACAGCAGGTGCTCTTTGCTGGCATGTATGACGCCACTGTCTTTGCCCAGGGCTGTGACGGGAGATGCGGATGAAAGCGAGTGGTCGTTGGGGTCTTTTGGCTCAGGCTTGTCAGGGTGCACCTCCATGAACGCGGGGGCGGACGTATCCATGGCCGAGGGGGCGGTCAGATCGGCGGCCGACGACGCTGTGGAGTTAATGGTGGACACTGCGGTGGTGGCTGCTTCGTGGAGTGGCGTGTCGTGCACCCTGGTGTAGTCCCTGCTGCTCTCTGACTGGGCCAGCAAGAGGCGCTGTTCGCCCGGTTTCCTCGGGGGAAGGAGAGGCTGGCGAGTGTAGCTCTCGCCGTCCGCCAGTGTCTCGGGGAGGGGATGGCTGCGCGTCTCGGGCAGCAGGAGAATGCAGATGATGCAGATGAGGGTGCAGCAGGCGAAGATGATGTGGTGAAGGAAATAGCCCTGCTGGTTGTGGAGGTCCATGATGGGCGCCGTCAGCTTGCCGAAGCCGGCGCTGGCCAGGACCAGGCCCAGACCACCACCCCTATGATGAGATGGGAAAATGTTTAAACATGGTGGGATTTAGGGGTTGATTACATCTTCCTAAAATGCTTTATACAAAGACTGAATATCTATCACCTAAATCATTAATACAAATGGAAAGATCTTATTATGTTCAGGTACCGTTGCCATTTTTAACAAACAGCAGAAGAGAGTGCTGCAGTACCACCATACCGCCCTCCTCTACATGCAGTCCCGTCATTGCCTGAGTCCACCACCAGAGGGTGCCCTTCGAGCACCGTCAGCAGAACAACAACCCTTACATAACCCCAGATAATGAACATCCAGTGCAGTGTCATATTCTCAGAGGGGATGGCTCATTTGTACAAGATGTGGATTACATTTGACACTGAACTGTGACAGTCGGTTGTATCTAGCAGTTTAATGATTTCATATCCTTCCTGAAACGGGAAGGTGGAGCAGCTAATCCTTCTGCAAGAACATGTGATGCTATGGAGAGCAACCACTGAATCAACTGAATCATAAGCTAGTCAGAACAATAAAACAGGTTTAGAAAATATGTTTTTCTTGTTTTCTTATTAGTTGGTATAGTGTACAAAATAGAAAACACATGAGCACACTGTGGACTAATGACTGACCGTAGATGTTGTAGTGGTAAAAGCACAATGATATGTTTGTAAAGCAATAGGTTTTTATTTCAATCAATAGCAAGAAACTCCGCGGAGTGGTCACTAGTTCCAACACAGGTAAGTATGTTACAAGGAGTGACAACCTTTCCTTAAATCGTCACATATTTAAAGGCCAGGACACACCAGTCCGACTACCCGAAAATGGAGACTGCCGATTCAGGGAGCTCCAGTCTTCCCGTCGCGGCCGAAAAAGTACAAAGAAAACACCAAACCGACTGCTGACTCTCCGTATGCTCTGCGCTTGCGCGGGACGTAATGTCTCCATAACAGCAGGCGGCGCTAATCTGTATTGTGGCCCGAAAAAATACGGAAGCCGGAAATGATGGGACGGCTCTCTAGACCATAAACATAGATAGAAATACGTATTTATATGTATGGACCATAAAGAGCACCATTTTTAGCAGAGAGTGTCGAGCATGGTGTCGAGCAGTCAACAAGGGTTGATGCATGTGAGTACTCGCTGAACGAAACAAACTAACACATTAAAACGATGGCTAACTGTTGTTAGCTGTTTGTGCTACCCGCCTCACTTCCGGGCTTCACTGATTCGCTAGCCCTCCACAAATCAAATTGCTTCAACTGAAAGACTGCCCGCCCGTCGTCGGGCTTCTTTTGAGCCGATTGAACATGTTCAATCGGCTCAAAAGAAGCCCGACGACATCTACGACGACCGATTTCACGGCACACACCAAACAGATTCATGTCCCCGCCCCCTCCCGACTCTACGACGGCGATTATCGGGCCGGCGTGTCCTGGCCTTAAGGAACATTTACTCCCCAGGGGGGGAGGCGTCTAACAGTGGGTTTGGAGGAGAGACAGCCTGAGAGGCAGACAGTTCTAATATACATACATTGTTATTGTAAAACATGGGAGGGGTCAGGTTGATCTGAGAAGGAGAGACAGGCAAAGGAGGGGGACGTAGGAGACAGGTAGACCTCTTTCAAATGTATAGTCAGGCTGGCTAATCTCCCTCCACAATGTTTAACCATGTGCTACATTAAAAACACAGCTATCTCCTTAACCTTTATTACTCCTAAGAGTTGAAGCACATTTTCCACATTGAGTAAGCGTCTGGTGGGTTTACCTGATCACCGTGGGTGTGATCTCGGCACAGAAGAAAATGCTCAAGTTGCTGACTGCATGGGAGGAGAACATGCCAATGATGGAGAAGGCCACAAGGAAGTTCTTTTTCAGCGTATCGGAGCTATCTGCAGACAAAGCATGAGTCAAGCGTGTGGCAAATTTCATATGAACAAAGATTTTTTGATTTTTTTAAACTTCTAAAAGTCAAACAAGATGCAATGTGTTGAATTATTTAAAAAAATATGTTTAACATATGATACTACTGCAGCATAATTAAACAACACACAGAGAAGACACAGGGAAACAAATGCTGAAAATATATAAGAGAAAAATGTGCGGCATTCAAAGATGGGAATCCAAACAACATTTGGACGCATCTCAAGGTAAAATATTCCAGTGCTACAAACTCAGTGCAACTTAAATTTCAAATTCAAGTACGGATAGAAGTTACATTTCACTAGGCATACAGTTGCTTATAAGCTTTAAATTATTGTGGCAATTCTTTGCTCCTATAGTCTATCCCTTACTCACTGTATTAACTCAGAAAGAAAAAGAAAATTGTATAATACAAAATCTTGTTCTGAAAATGAGTGTAGAATAAAGGAAAGTTCATGAAATTGGATAATAAAAGGCAGGTATTGGATAGCATTTTAGAATGCACCATTATAACTATAACTAAACTAAACAGTTAATTTAGAGGTAAAGTGCCTATAAACTTTGGTCAAATAAAATGTTATGCTCTCCCAGCACTAATGTTGATTTTGATGGCTAGTTGAGAAATTGCCTTGCCTACAAAGAGCCTGTTTAGTCCATGGTGTGAATACATGGCTTCTCTGTGAATAAGATGTTTAGGATGGCATAAAGAGGATCTGAGGAGGCTGCCATGTGATCAGCACTTGCTTCCCACAGGGAGATTAGCGAGGGGCGAATAAAGAGATTGATAAACAGAGGAGAACAGTTGAGGATTCACCGCTCAATAACAAAGAGGCTCACCCTCTTCAACACAAAGGGGATAAATGGGTAAGCCATAATTACATCTAGCACTTCATTATGTGTCTCTGCAGGGCTTGTATGCCTCTAATGAAATGGCATGTGGCACATTTACTGAAAAACCTTCTAAAACCTCTTAAAGATCAGACAGGTCAATACACATTCTGAAAGAACAAATATGGAAAGCTTCAGAGGACAATAAGTAAGCAGGTAACCCTACCTATGTTCAGTTGGACACTGTACTTCCCGAGCACTAGGGGAAAAAGGGAGAGTAACAGATATAATGAGAATCAGATCTAATCATCACATTCACTCAGAAAATAAATTAAATCCAGAGTCAGAGATAAGACACAAAAACATCATGCACACATGTTAGGCAAAGCTTGTCAACACACTGTTACAACATAAACAACTTCAACTAGGGACATGACACATGAGCATAACCTTGATGTGTTGACCCAGGTTAAACATTAGGTCTCGCTTATTTGTGTGACTGAATAAACTGACTTGTGAACTGTTTTGATCAGCAGCAGCACTTTTTGGTACACATTGACTAAAAACAGCAGTCTGCAACCGTGTTGTACTACTCCATTAGGAACAATTTAAAAGTAACAGACAGAGCCCTTTACAAGGTGCATCGGTAGATCATTTTAAATTAAAAAATCAGAAAGTGATAATTATTAATATTATGAAAGCACTAAGAATATTTTCACAAAATGCATATCAAATAACACATGGAAATTCAATTGCTATTTAATGCAATGGGGTTTATTCCACTGTTATGCATTGCATCAGATCACAGTATTCACATAATTTTTTTGTAATCCTTCATTTGGACATACATTTGTAAGATGCTATGGGATATTATCATATCATCCTAAAATGGATTGCACTTAAAAGGTCAGTAAACAATAGCATTGACATATTGTCCAGCCCTAACAGAGCATGGGTCGGTCCACTATGATGAGAGGTTCCTCTCCGACTACGATGTAAAAAAACTGTGTTTTCTTATGTATTCATTTAATGTGTAATGGTCATTGCATGGTTAGGGGACTCACAAACCTTCCGACGTCCAAAAGACATACGCTTTTAAAACATTTTATTACATACCGTATATTGTTTAAGCTTTTAAAAGGGGCCAACAAGTCCCCCAGAATAGGGGTTTCTGTTGTTCATAGAAAATGCAATGAAAAAACAGGAGTACAAGTGCATTTGTCGAGTATCATTTTCTGCCATGCATGAACACATTAGGTGTCAAAATGTCTTGTGCTCATGTTCGCAGTAATGTTCATTGAAATTAAGTAAAATGTCACCCAGTGCAACATTGTGGCTGACAAATAATGATAGCTTTTAGAAAACAATGAGGCACTATTCAACAGAGGGAATAAGATAGTATGATACTTTGGTCACACAAACAATTCCAAGTAGTGGAAGTAACATCAATTATTTGTTGGTTTGGGGTTTTTAGTGGGATTGGTTGAAGGAAAAATATAAAATAGTACCTCCTTATCATTTTATTCTTCAATTCTTCTTAACTAGGTATAATGGAACCAAACACTTGTTAGAGGACATGTGTTAGTCATCAAGTACTCACATTGGGGCAGGCCCAGCTGCAGCAGTGAAGCCAGGGCAGTGATGATCATGAACATGAGAAGGCCACCCCGTCGGCCCATCAGGCCCACGGCCGGACAGAGTGCCATGCAGGACGCCACCGCGATGCCCGCCATGGTGTAATAGTCTGCATAGAAGTTATGGAACATGGTCGTCCCCTGAGCTTCAGGCTCCATCATGCTGCGGGCGAAGCAGTGGTGGATTCCATATCCTGTTAGCCTTGGTAAAGGACCATACACAGGACAAAAGGGATGAAGAAAGAGAAAACTTATCAGGAATTAAGTTTGGCGATACTAGTCATAAGGGTATAGTAAGAGAGAAAATATAGAAACTAAATATATCTCAAAGATGAACTCATCTCAACTTATCTCATAAAACCTTCATGCATGCAAACACTGGCTCAGAGACACACCCCACAAGCATACACAGAAACGCAAGCAAACACTTACACCCTCTCCCCTGGCCGTCTAATGTTTCATAGGAACATGTCTCATGTTAAATGTATGCTGACTTAAGGGTAGGGATGGGACGATCCACTTTTTTTAGTTCCGATCCGATTCCGATACCTGGGGTTTGGATATCGGCCGATACCGATACTGACCGATACGATATCATAATTGTTATGCATTTTTTTTGTTGGTGGTGATGTTATGTATTAGGCTAGGAAGGCTTAAGCTATTCTAATTTAAAAGAGCAAGAAATATACACAAATGCATATAGGTTTATCTTAAAGGCAGAATTATAGAGTCACACAAAAAAAATCCTTCTCAATGATCACTTCTGCCCCACTAGAATATGTGGTGGTCTCTTTGTCTAAACAGTCTTCCTCTCTCTGGCTGTATTTTACATTGGCTGTATTTGTCACAAGCCTCTCCACTTCCTTGACTTGGATTAGCTTTGGTTAGCTCACTGGCTAACAAACTGATATGTACTGTATGTCAAATTTTAAAGTGATGTCCTCTCTCCCTCCACCGAACGTCGGCGCATGTTCGCTCTTACATAGTAAAAAAAAAAAAAAAAAAAAAAAAAATTATATAAAAAAAAAAAAAAAAAATAATCGGATTTTAATATCGGAGCTGTCAGTCCGATATCCGATACGGAGATTTCGGCCATATCGGACCCGATACCGATACTGGATCGGATCGGCCCCATCCCTACTTAAGGGAGTCCGGGACACATAGCGCCCAGCTAGAAATGAGGTCTTAGACGATTAAAAGAGGAGAGGATCCATTCTGCCGGAGATGAAAAGATGAAAGAGAGAAGCCCAAATATGGAAGGAAAAAAGCATTGAAGGCTAACTGATCAATTCTGTATGGAGCCTCCAGGTTAATCTTGATATCCAAATGGTGCATTTTACAGGCATTGTCACACTCTACACAGACACACACAAAGCATTTCCCCTTTTTTTCCAGTTTCAGTTTTAAGATCCTTGTACACACATAAGCTGACTTGCGACTGCCCAGTTTTTTAGGTGCTGATACATAAAGCAAAATACTTACGAGTTGACGCAAAGCACAACAATATTTTTCCACAGATTCCTCGTCCCGACCATTTTCACAATGCACGTCCTTTTAGATTTCTTTTGAAGGGCTCCTTGCAGTTCTGGAAATAAGCAAACAAGTTTACAGGGGATGCTGGAAATTTTTTTTGAAGGCCTAACACATTATTTTAATTTATGTCGTTCATTTGGGTTAAAGCTATTGTGTGTAACTTTTTTATATAAATTAGTCTGGGTTACATTTAAGCCGTTGCCACAAGGTTGATTAAGCCTATCAGCTCAACAAAACTTGTTTGCAAACTGGGGTCACCCCCAAACACTGGCTCAGGAGCTCAGAAAAATCCCAAAAAGCATCCAGGAAATGTTTCAGTTGTTGATTCTACTGCTAAGAAAAAACCTGGACATACAGCAGAAGGAATTAAACCCATGCCTGATTGCCGAAGGCTTACCTCATGTGGAAGTTACACACTATAGCTTTAAGCAATGCAAAATACATTTTGAATAGTCTAAAATAAAATAGTCTGCTTAAGCATCTGCCACAGTTGCTAACGGATATGAGATGACTGTACAAATGCTTATTATCATTGGCAGATATTCCTTTTATAATTTTGAACCTAGTTTCCTTTTTTACACAGACAATTTCATACTTTTGGCAATTACTGGTTGAAGAAAGGCTGTGGCAAATAAATAGTGTGAGGTAGAACATTTACAGTTACATCAAGGATGTAACAGTAAACATACGATGACAACAAAGTATGACCAAAAAGCTCCATTAGAAAATGATATCATTTTAAATAGTAAGTCAAATATGAAATACTACAATTCCACATGTATTTTTTAATGAGCACACTTTGTCCCATATTCATGAGACAGGAGCAGACAGAAGAACAGGAACAATTTCTTAGAGGGCAACACCCCAGAGGCCGCAGGTGATTCGAGACATCGCACACGGTGGATGTTTTGATATCAGACTGCGGGTTGCCAAAGAAACACACCTCTGCTAAGTTGCATGTACATGTTGACTCAGGCATGTGACAGAATTCCACACCCCCACCTCAAGGTTATCTCCGGCTACGTCACTCATGTTTTCCAGTGAACCCCCCGTGGCTGCTCTGAGTAAGACTATCCCTTCTGAGATCTACAGTTTGCACATTATTTTCGGTCACTTTACATGCATCCAACATGTCTATAAAAACCATTCCTCATCTGCTCAGCTATAGCGGCTGTAAGTAGTGCCCAACAGTGAATGTAGTGCTGAGCAGCCCAAAGTAGGAATTAATACTGTAAGGCTTGAGATTAGACAGTTGCCATAAAACAAGAGTAGATAAATTAATGTCTGTGGCAATGTACTTTTCTCAATGCTGCATCAGCACACAGTCTCTGAGTTCTAAAAAAGTGCAGTCAATTTCACACTGAGTGGTTCCTCTTTGAGCCTTTTCCCAGCAGTGGCACTGTTTTTCTAAGTGTATTGATAACTACAGTAAGCAATGGCAAAGCAAAAATGGAAAAAGTATGGCACAGTAAACAGCCCCATTAAAGCTTAATACAAATGCAATCTGCTCTGACATTTCACAACAACACATATTCACTCTGCCCTGTTTGCCTCCGGCAGGTCCTGCGATTACAGACACTAACAGTTAACCCAGGGGGTCAAAGGGCCTGACCTGCGGCCATCTGGCGTCTGCACACAATCATGTCTGCTGGTGTCCACCCGCCCAGGCTATAATGAAATTAATGAACAATGTAGAGTGTCATAATGTAATGTTCAACACCCACTGCTACCCCTCTGGAGTGGTCTGTTTCTATGGTAACCAGAGAGGACACTGATATAACCCTGTCAATCTCATTTATTGTTTAGGCAAACACAGCTGGGGATCCTTAAACACACTCCGCCTTTAAAAAAAAAAGAAATAAAAGCTTGAAAGAAGAACCTTAAGCAAATATATACAGTGAAGGAAATAAGTATTTGATCCCTCACCGATTTTGTAAGTTTGCCCACTTACAAAGAAATGAGTGGTCTATAATTTTAAAGCAAGGTTTATTTTAACAGTGAAACACAGAATATCAAAAAGAAAATCCAGAAAATCACAAAAAAAAGAGTGAAATAAGTATTTGATCCCCTACCAACCATAAAGAATTCTGGCTCCCATAGATTAGTCCTTGTGCTTTAAAAAAGTACTCCTAATCTCAACTAGTTTCCTGTATAAAACACACCTGTCTCAACTTGTTACCTGTATAAAAGACACCTGTCCACAGAGTCAATAAACCAAACTCCAACATCTCCATCATGGGCAAGACCAAAGAGCTGTCTAAGGACATCAGGGACAAGATTGTAAACCTGCACAAGGCCGGAATAGACTACAAGACCATTGGCGAGAAGTAAACATCTGTTAGTGCGATTTTTCGAAAATGAAAGAAACACAAAATGACCATCAATCTCCCTCGGTCTGGGGCTCCATGCAAGATCTCACCTCGTGGGGTATCAATGATCATGAGAAAGGTGAGGGATCAGCCCAGATCTACACAGGAGGAGCTTGTTTATGATCCCAAGGCAGCTGCGACCACAGTCACCAAGAAAACCATTGGTAACACACTATGCCGTAATGGATTGAAATCCTGTAGTGCCCATAAGGTCCCCCTGCTCAAGAAAGGACATGTACAGGCCCGTCTGAAGTTTCCCAATGAGCACCTGGATGATTCAGAGAATGCTTGGGAGAAGGTGATGTGGTCAGATTAGAACAAAATCAAGTTATTTGGTATCATAGTGACTCACCATGCTTGGAGGAAGAGGAGTTCTGACTATGACCCCAAGAACACCATCCCCACAGTCAAGCATGGAGGTTGAAGCATTATGCTTTGGGGGTGTTTCTCTGCTAAAGGGACAGGTGGACTTCACTGCATCGAGGGAACTATGGATGAAGCCATGTACCATGAATTACTAGGTGACAACCTCTTTCTCTCAGCCAGGACCGTAAAAATGGGTCATGGATGGGTCTTCCAGCACGTCAATGACCCTAAAAATACAGCAAAGGCAACAAAGGAGTAGCTCAAGAAGAAGCACATTAAGGTCATGGAGTGGCCTAGCCAGTCTCCGGACCTTAATCCAATAGATCTATGGAGGGAGCTGAAGCTCAAGCGACAGCCTCGAAACCTTAAAGATTAGGAGAGGATCTGCAAAGAGGAGTGGTCCAAATATCCTCCTGTATTCTGAGATGTGTGCAAACCTGGTCATCAACTACAAGACACGTCTGACCTCTGTACTTGCCAACAAGGGTTTCTCCACCAAGTACTAAGCAATGTTTTGATAGGGGATCAAATACTTATTTCACTCAATGAAATGCAAAATAATTTATATCTTTTTTTATGTGATTTTCTGGATTTTCTTTTTGATATTCTGTCTATCACTGTTAAAATAAACCTAGCATTAAAATAATAGACCGCTCATTTCATTGTAAGTGGGCAAACTTACAAAATCAGTGAGGGATCAAATACTTATTTCCTCCACTGTAAAGATGTGCGGACTTCTTTAACATACATATATAAACATAAAAAAAGCTAATCACTATGTTTGTATGAACAAGCCTCTTCTCTCAGTGTATTTGTTACCTGTGAGGATATTATCCGGGTCAAGCTCCATGTTGGCTCGGTTCTTCTTTGCTATGTGTCCCATGATCCACTTGGAGCGGCAGAACTGCTGAGTGGCCAGCAGCCAACGCAGTGACTCAGGGAAGACCCTGTAAAAAAGACCGGGGATGTCCTCATTAATAAGACATGAAACAAACAAAATGAGTCCTCCTTTTGGTTTATCTCAGTAGCCGGTGCTGTGCGGTGATGAATTCTGCGTCACATCGTGGTTTTCATAAAGCTAGGCCATGATTGCATCACAGTAGACATTAAAGATGCTCCATCGAACAAACACCTATCCACAGCTTAGCAACCTTACTGCTGAGGCATTTATTGTTTTCATTCATCAGTGTAACAGTGACTACCCAGATGCACTGATTGCCTTAGGTTTCCGACTCCTGCACTGTATCATTGCGGGAGAATACCCCAAACCGTCCAGCTCTCTATGTCCTACACTAAAAGTTCATTATATCAGCACCATTGAGGTTCGATCAGATACTGCTTTTGACTGTGTGGAAACCTCCCTTTGGTCTTCAGGTGCACCATTGTAGAGAGTGAAGGCCTTTGCTACTCTGCGATGAAATCTATATCCTTGGATTTTCTTCCGCTGACTTTGTACACATCAGCAGCCCTGTGGAGCAGTGTGCATCACGGTTGAATGAATAGAGGTGAACAGGCACGAGTATTTATTGCCTGAGCTTTAGCAAAAGAGACTGCAGTCACAGTAGAGATCATGCAAACAAGAGTTTACAAAAAATACATTACATTTAATTCAGCTTGAAATCCCCTGATGAAAAACGCAGTTTAATAAGGTAAGATGTTCTCCGCTTGTCTGTTAAAACCAATTAAATATACAAAAGTGTCTTTGGTTGACCAATATTTATTTGTCTAGAAAAACACTGGTTGTTTGGAATATATCACATGTACTGTAGAATGTTACTGCACATGTCACCGCATATTAACAAAGGAGAAGAGCGTCATGTAGAATTGAAACTTTAAAAAAAAAAGCAGTTTCAAACAGAACACGAAAAAGGCAGGTTGGCCCCGAAGTGCAGCAGATGCTCATATTTTCCTCACCAGATGTAGAACAGCATCAGCAGGAGGGGGCAGATGACGACAGCTTGAAGTACCTGCCAGTCGCGACAGAGATATGCCACCCCGGGCATCAGCAGCTGGCCACCCAACATCACAAAGCTGGCCACCATGGTCATGGAAAAACGCCACCCTGGCAGGCACAGCTCAATCCCTGGTACGGATAACAAACAGAAGAGACAGCACATATGTTATTAGGTTTACAAACAGAAAACAAAATGGACATGTATTGCAGCAAGGCAAAATAAACCATTATCAACATCTCTTTTCGATACAGACATGGGCCATATCGTACACAGTTACGGTATAATTAAGTGGAGAGTTATGCACCACTAAATTAAAACTCATTGCACCAACTGAAACTGTTCTTGTTTCTAGCAAAATATGTAAAGTTTCCCCCCTTCTACGCATATGTCTTCGGAGCTACAGCTCTAAATGCTATTTTGACTTGACTATACAGTAGCTGATTGCTCTGGATTGGACAGTGTGCTACAGATGTTTTCTTGACTTTACAAGCTACACTTACAAAGAACTTGTGAGATAATTTACACACAAACTTTGTTTAAATGGAACAGTTTTTTCCTCATGCTTGCAGAAACAGGCCAGAGTATCAGACATGAAAACGGAACGCCACCCCCTGGTCTAGGTGAGGCAGACAGGCCAAAACATGGATCCTGAGAGTGATGACGATCTTCATGAAAAGAGTTCTGATGCAACACTGGCATCACTCCCAAGCAGAACATTATGACTACTGAACGAATACTGCGACTATTAACAAAAACAAACGCCTAATATTAGTTTACACTTGTTTAACTAAAGCAGCATTGGAGCCAGTGAAAATCGCAGTTCAAAGAACATGCAGGAAATGTTTATCAATCGCTGCGGGAATATGAATTCCTCCAAAGAAAAATGTAACTTAAAAGTGGTGGTAACAATTTAAAATGTAAGTAACATCTCTTAACTTGTATGAATGCCGAAAATCTGCTGATTTCAGCTTCTGAAAGGTCAGGATTTGATTATGATCTGTCCATGTCTCTATCAATATATATTGAATCTATTTGGGTTTCAGGCGGTTGGTTGGAAAAAATAAGAAGTTTTGCCCCGGGCTTTAGGAAATTGATATCTTTTGAAATAATTTAAAAATGTCTCACATTTTATATACTGCCTGGCTAACAGATTGTATGGTGTCAGAGACAGTCGAACACATTGCTTTTAGAGCCACACTACATGTCAGAATCTGTGACATTAAATAAAGGCAATCAATCGGCATGTACAGTTGTTGTTCAGAGACAGTAGACAAACCAAGACTGTAGGCCGCTGTGAGAGTGAACTAACTAGAAAGAGGTTCCTTGTACTCAATTCTCTTCTATCAGAATGGCACTGATTCATTCAGACAGCCATTAGCATGCAAACCACACTGGCAGCCAGTTACCATGGACAATCCAGCCTTTTAAATACTGCAGTGTAGAGGATGCCTTCGGATCAAACCGTAAAAAACTTTAACAGTACTTAATGCCGTTTTTGTCGTAGTACCCACATCTTTTGTAAAGCTTTCAATCGTCTCTTTTTGTTGTACATCGAATTTTTTCCTAATGGGTCTTTTCTGGCACCCAGGAATGGGACCAATCTCCAGATGGGCCTTTCAAGGTGACAAGGCCAGCATAATACAGTGGGTGTCGACGGCCCCCGCTTCATTCCAGTGGAAAAGACTGGAATTTCAATTAGGACTTGCCCCCTTCTGAGGACATGAATAATGCTCTCTGTTCACGGACACTATCGCAGCTGGAATGACAAAGCCAATGAGCTGAGAGCAGGGCGATGGGTGCAAGACCTGCTGAGTTTGAACCAACTAACCCCGAGACCCCTTTTCTGTGTGCTGCTGGGAGAAAAGTAACGGTTCACTGGTTATGAACTGCATGGGATTGGAATTCTTCGGTTATTATGTATAAGGCGTCATGTGCACTGAACAGGCCACTGCAGTGTGACTGGGAAAAAGTACATCCTGTTGTGAGCTATGGTGATTGCACACAGAAATATGGCACTAAAATATATAAAATTAACATACAGATAGAAGTGAATACATATAGATAAAAACTAGAGTGAATACATATAGAATATGGCACATGTTCTCTAGATGGTGGCTACAGAAAGAGGTCCATAGTTTCTTTTGGAAAGGAACGGGGCCTGAGCTCCTTACTCTTGCTGACCCTAATCCTCCACAACCTTTTAGATCAGCATTCTCACATTGCCCTGCTGCAGCCTGTGTTCTACTGACATAAATCTACCACTAACCTATCTGATTCCACGTAAGAAACTGGGGGGATGAAAAAAACAAAGAGAACATACAAGCTATTAAGAACACTTTTAAATGTATAACAAGAACACATACTGTACATAGTGAAAGTGGAAATTACATCAATGATCAAAGCCATTAGCCAATTAATAATGATGGTAATCCCCAAAGAAGCTTTGACTGGTTTGCTGACATTGGCAAAACAAGAATATGAATCACCCCCTCGGGTACACAACTCGGTAGCTCACTAGCCTTCTTGCAAGTACACTGCTTAGTCAAGGAGGCCCATTGTTTCACAAGTGAAAGAGATTGGTTGACCACTAAAGGCACTCAGCGCAGCCACGCCCTGTACCGACAGGCTAATGTCATGACCTCGGTACTGGTCACGTGAGGTCTATATGGCCACATGCCATGATTTCACTGACTCATTTGGGCCACTGGATCTGGTAAGGAGTACTTAGTGGAGTACTCCTTACCAGAGAAATACCTTTGCCTGCACAGAGAAATAACATGGTTGTTTGCTATAATTAATTATTCTGACATACTTATGCTTTATCCATCTACTAAGTGCAGCTGTATTGCAGTTGCCATCCCGCAGCTGTTGTACCCTCTTCTCCTCCTACGTCTTTTACCTCTACTTCTAAATTCCCATGCCTCAGCATCAATTGTATGCTTGGTTCCAGAACTCTGCATAAACCCACGTCTCTAAACCTAAAATAGCTCTGGTGTTGCACTCATTAAGAGCAGTTTCCTTCAGTTGGGAAAGAAAAAATCTACCAACCAAAGTTTCACAGGTTAGACTACAATAGGGGATGTCATCTTAACATATAGCAAGCCAGCTATCCACAGCCATCAAAACCGTCCTCAGGGGCGCCCTTAGCTCAGTTGGTAGGGCGTCCCCCCCCGGGCCGGGCCCAGCAGCAGACCCGGGTTTGATTACCGCCCGCGGTCGTTCTCTGCATGTCACTCCCCTCTTTGCCCCATTTCACCTCTGTCTTTCTGCACTATCAATAATGCATAAAAATGCCCAAAAAATATCTTTAAAAAAAAGAAAAAAAGAAAAACGTCCTCAGAAGAAATGGCTGCAAACATGGTGACACACAGGATGAGATTGACACATTAGTGCATATTGTGGTAACTCTGAAATCGGCATATTTATTTTATCGTTCCTTGCAATCGCTACTGCAATGGCGTTGGCAGGACAGATACATCCCTCCAGAGGCCTTTCTGATCGGTTATAGCAAAACAAAACAAAATAACCTCCTGTCCCTCATGTCACCCATTTCCAGGTAGCTCTTCACAGTTTTTAAACCTCCATGCCTCCAAAGTTGTGTTCACAGATGGGAAATGCTGGGATTGGAATGCTCAAACTGAATTCAGGCATGTGCAAAGCTGCTGATGAGATTTTGGAGGGCTTCCCCCTAAATGACAGACCAGTGGCATTGCCAGAAAAAAAACAACTGTGCCCTGATACTGCGGACCACAATAATATTTGTGTAAAGACAAACTGCAGTCTCAGGTAAACATAGTGGGCATGTAAGGACAATAAATCAGAGTATGTAGGGGTGAGTGAGCGGACCTAGTTTTACTCGCAGGTAATTGGGAAACTCTCTGAGAATAGGACATAGTGCTCCTCAGGCCCCCTTAGATCATCCAAAAGCTGTGGCAGGAAGTCAATGCCTTGATGGACTAGTAAGGGATTTCCTCTGCTGACAAGGTCAAAGGTCTTCGTCAGGTCAATCAGAAGGCACATGTAGAGTGGTCCTCTCTGCTTGGGACATTCCTTTAGGAGTTGGTGTATCAACAATATAATGATGGTGGATCACTGAGATTTCAGCGGCAAGAACAAACTGTAGTTTACTAACAATTACTCTGGCAAATAACGTACAACGAACTGACCAAAGAGAGATCTGTAAAATGTTCTTTCTCTCATCTTTGTTTATATAAAGCATACTGTGATTGTCGAACACAAATATCCTGGAGGTACCCTCCCTTCTCCCAAGCAAACGGAAAAAAAGGCTATTGACTAAGGTCATACTCATAGATTACTCCCTTATCAGGCAGGGGCTGCTAAGAATGCCAACTAGCCCCAACCAGCCACAGGCACTTTCTTTTGATCTATGTGAGCTGGAATTCCAAGCAATCGAACTGTAAGTAAAAAAACACCTGCAGGATTTTTTTGTTTGTTTGTTTCTACAGTATGTCTCAACTACCCCGCCACTTCCACCCCTTCCTACCACTCAGAAGATCAGCACAAAACCAAGCCATTGGCTCTCCGGGAGATAACACATGGGGAAAGACAGAGTGACTGATACACAGTTTACACTCTGACACAAGTAGAAGACTAAGTCCCAGATTGCCCTTACACAACAGATTCACCAGCCGTGACCAAAGAACTTAAACAGCGTTAATTGCTTCAGCAGAACTCATCAAAAGAAAGCGCAAAGGTTGCTCATGCTGATTTAGCCAATCACTGGACTTCTCTCAGGGACTTGTGGTGTGAGATAGCACGAGTGTATATTACGCAACGTCTCTCGCAAACAAAAGGGGTTAAAAATGATTCCTACTCTGTGGCAAATAGACCACTATTACAACATTCTGTAAAAAAGGGAAGTGGTCTCCTAAAATAAAGATATATTTAAAGAACAAATGGGATAGGATATGTACTGTAGCCTAATGGCTTGGGGGAGGAAGTCTGCCGAGCAACCAAAAACGCAAACTCTGCACAAAAGAGAACTTTGACCGTGCTCAGGGTGAAAAAAAAACTGAGTGTGCACCTTAACCCATTTATCAGGAGACAGCTGGAGCGGATTGTGGGGAAGGATGAGGACCGGTCAACCTATGTATCTCGGAAAATACCTTTCTTTTGCTGAAAGGAATTTTCACTCTTTACAGTCTACATCCCACCTTGATTTTCTGTATACGTCATCATTCTTTTTAACATTCAGAATGGATAGAAAGTTGTCTTGACACAGATTCTTCCCTCAGGAAGACACAGTCATATGGTGGGAAATGAAAACCTTCTCCCTTCAGAGTACATATCTGGCAGGCTCCAAGCAGGTTTGGGCCGGATGTAGAGCTATAGCCAACAAAGGCATACACACAAACAGTTAAAACGTGTATGTTGTACCAAAAAAAAAAAATCAGGAATTGGACATATTGACACAATGGAAGCCATTTACCCAGATACATACACACAGTCAGAGCTGCCATCTTCCTGTGCATGCCCCTCGTGCCTCATCTGTGTGCAGAGAGATTAATGCCTGTGGAAACACGAGGGCACCACACAGAGAAAGAACCTCATTACAGGCAACCCAGGAAAGAGTGAAGAGGACAAGACTGGCCTGGCCCTAAGCTTGGCTAACCTGACAAAACACATCATAGCACTGGAGCAGGAAGCATATGTTACAGGTAATCCCTTCCGAATAGATGAGTTTGTCCACAGTCATAAGGAAGTAACCTTGCGCACACAGACTGCTGGGAAACACACATGATTTTACATGATGAATATGATTCCTATGAAAGAGGAGTTTTCACTAACACACATTCTTAAGAATGGGGAAACCGTACAAACATTTACAACTTATCACTACATGGTTCTGCATACACTAATGGTCCTCATTTAATCTGTTTACACAGAGCAGTCAAGCATGAACGGATTTGTTCTGAATCTTCACGTGTTAACTTCCGAGCAAAACCGCCAGACTGAAATGCAATACAATGCAATAGTAGAAACTGTGCTTAAGAAATAACTAATACAATGCAATGGGGGCAATCAAATGATTTAGGGCTGCAACTAACGATTATTTCAATAATCGATTAATCGGTCGATTATTTTCTCGATTAATCGATGAATCGGATAAAAAAAAATAAACATTTGTAAATGCCGCGTCTTTATTCAAAAACTGAACATTACTTCAAATTCACAGTGCAGACTGAAGTGTCAAAACACCAGGTTATTGCTCCAACGTCCCGGAACTATTAAAAGTAAAATTAAATGATAAAAAATTTATAATAAACTTAACTGGGATAACACAAAAAAAAACATACAATGTATGATATACATTTATACAGTATAAGGGATGTCCATGGTAAACCAGTCAACCGATAATATTTTCAACCGGTAAATACTAACGGTTAAAAAAATTAAATCATCTTCATTTCTCTCAGATGACAGGAGATCGTTAATTTGTATTGATATTGATACCATTTTCAAGACTCCTTAACGATCCAAGTCTTTATTGATATCACTATTGATAATTTTCTATTATTTTGTTGAAATAGAACTTGTATTATTGCTTTAATTGCTGATATGACCATAGCTCAAGATAGGACATTAAACAGGTCATAATTCCATCTTTACTATCTATTTTATATTGCTGGGAAAACAAGTTTCGCCAAAATCTCAAATTTCTTTTTTTTTGTGTTGCATTTGAACACATCAATCATATTACTGAGCCGGCCTGAACACATCACAGTTGACATGTTTGCTACTTTTTTTAAGCTAACTAGCTCTATATCCTTCCGATTTTAACATGGATTTAAAATCTGGATCACTATTTTTAACTGACGGGACTTTCTACACCGTTCGGTTGTGTGATTACTGCCGCTGCTTTGAATGACTGTTGATGCGCCGATGCCGACTATCCGAGCACGTCTGCACACCGTCTGCAGCAGCAGCTGACAGAGTTTTTTTGGACTAGACGGATACTGAGTTGAAGGAGTTTTTTTTTAACCCAAAGAAAGCAAAGGTACAACACTTTTATATAGGCCTGCAGTCCAGTGTTAGATATGACCAAAATACAAGCTGTGGCCGCTCACACTATAGCTTTCCCGCACGTGCGTGCGGAAGGCTCGCTGTGGGCGTGCATGAACCTGTCGACGGCTGGATTTAAACAGCGCCGCGCCTGCAAGTGACTTATTAATCGCGCGACTCAACGAATCGATGACCAAATTCGTTGCCAACGCTTTTAGTAATCGATTTTAATCGATTTTATCGATTCGTTGTTGCAGCCCTAAAATGATTTCTTCAGGACACTTCACAAGATCTTTATCAAAAACTGATTTGGGAAAGTACACCAGAGTTCTATAATGCAATTTACCGTCATGTATTCCCTTCCTTGTGTTTTTAAGTGTATAGACTTCTGTCTGTATAAGTACAAAATAAAATATAAAAAACAACAGCCAGACAATCAATACAGTCCAATGTTTTGGACTCGAAGGCAGAAATATTACCGTATTAACACGAATGCCATACAGCTGTTATTCACTTCAGAAATTGCAACTGCTGTTGCATGCTGGGTCATGTAACATTCAAGGACTACACAGAAATGTGAAACATTTAACAAATCATTATTTGTCTGTTTCTTTCATTATCCATTTCTCTTTCATTGAGACCCACATTCTCTCCCGGAATGGACAAGTTTTCATAAATAGGTGATTGGAATTAATACCGAAGAATCTACAAAATCCCAAACCTCTTGAGACAGAACAATAATATATGCGCAGTGTGCACTCAAAACAAAACCACAGTGTCAAATCAGCTTGGAAAACAAGTTAATTTTAGTGCAGAGAGCAGTTTCATCACACACGAAGCAGTTATGAATGTAGGTTAAAGGTCACCAACAGGAAAGTCTTAAAAGTATGAAGGTAAATTTGGTGCATAACTCATTTGTAGTTGCAGAAAATAGTATCAGATGTGTATCAGTAAATGATGTATCACAGAGAATGTCTTAGGAGTTATTGGGAAGTGGTGGACAAAATGTGCACATCTGCAAATGATATACGTACAACGCTCTTTATGATTCAGGACCCGAGATTAGAAGGAATCATGTGGTCTGTTGTTTCTCTGCATCTCTTTGTCTGTTCCTCTCTCTCTTTCTCACTCTCTCTTACTGTCTACTGTGTATCACTCTTCAAGGCTTCTCCCCCACACGCCTGTGACATGTACAGGCCTGCCATCTCCAATTCAGACATGGAGAAACAAAGTGTGAAAATCCCAACTTAAATTGAGTTCAGAGACATTTGCTCTCTATCATAACAATTTTACGGCCTTGACAAAGTAAACATCATGACTCTTAGCAACATGTATTAGTTGCTTTCAGGAAGTCAAAGGTATGCGATAAATATGCACATATGCACACAATAAGAGAGAAACCTCACTTTAACCCATATTTATTTCATCAAGTTATACAGTGTGCATACTTTTGTCACCGTTATAAAACTGCTAAACCAACATTTGGCCTAAATAAATACTTAATGGGAAAAAATATTTATGTCTCAGAAAAGCATCTGATTTTAGCCCTAAATATCTGATGTGGGTTTATGACCTGTGTAAACAGAAAGCACAGGAAACACAATGATCTTGTCTCAAGCATATCACCGTAACCCTAACCAGTTGGCATGACTCAGCAAGCGTAGCTGCAGTTTGTGTTTGTATGTGAGGGGGTGGGGGGTGTTTACAGTGCTGCTGGGCTTTAGGCACTATGAGCATTGCCTGTCCTGCATCTTGTTCAAGCTAAACAGGCTATAGCACACACACCGATGGAGCAATGGGGGTATAAATAGCAAAGCTAAATCAGATCATTTAAAAAAAAATATATATAGTTATCAGCTTTGTTATTCTGCCTTGACATACTGTAGATTGATGGAGTAAAAAGATGCAACAGCCTGGTTTAATACATAAGGGTTTAATGTTACCATACAGAACCACTTGACTTTCACTTGCGGTGGTGGTGTAGTATAACATTGCCTCTTAGTCTAGCACTCTTCAGAAACAGTGATGAAAATGCTTCTTCCATCCCCCCAGTGCTGTCTTTAAGTCTTTAAGTACCACTTTTATTCTAAACTTTCCCGCTCTTTCCCTTTGTCTGAAACCACGCCGCCACCATCTTTTAACCATTTTTTTCTGTCTTTCTGTAGCAGTTAGTGTTTAGGTGTCACATCATATCAGTCATATTGGGCCCGGCAGTGGGCCAGGATTCGACAGGCCCTCCTGGCTGAATGGAAAGTAGTCGCGCGCAAATTGCTCTACACTCTTTAAAGCGGCTTAACCGTATCCTGAAAACTCAACGCATTTCCCGACTGATGCCTCCATGGCACAACCCTATGCAGTGGGTCAGGATGGTGCACTCTACCCATTACAGCATTCACAAGGATGTATCATATAGACATTTGTGTTATGGCATAGGATGGCGCCTAACCCTTCAAGATCCATAAACGAAGAATTTATTGCACATCGATTGATGGGAAAGGGGGGATTAGTGTAATGTCTCCAGTGCAAACACAGCCCAGGCTGGGATTATTTGGCTCCAACTTTCCTTTGTAAGCGGAGTCAAACCAAGAACACCACAAATGAGGGTCATGTGGTTCATAATGTTACAAAGAGAAATGTCATATGACTGACACAGTGACAGGAGTATAATGAATATTAGCTTTGGCTCAATGCGAGATCACGATCACATCGTTCGCATGCAATAGACACCCTAAACAGAATGCCTTAAAAATAAAGCGATTGATTCTCTCCAGTGATGTGTTATTGACCCATCGTGTTCCTACTCCTGCAGCGGCTCCCGGTGAGTTGTCAACACAGGATGGCTGCAGGGTAAATATCATGTGACAAGAGGACGCACATGATCAGAAATAAGGGCGGGGGGTACTGCAACACAACACCTTGACAAATATGCAAAGCTAAAACAAATATTTGCCAGATAAGCCAAGTACAAGTTGAATGTACTACTAGACAAGACTTCATGAGCAGAACTAAAATGTCCAAAGAACCAAGAGGACACATTCGATTATTAAAAAAACAAGGACACATTATGTTTTGATACATGTGGTGAAAGTTGTTTCATTATAATTTCATGAAATGAAGTACCCAACTGACATGGGAAAACCCATCACACTGTACGGAGGAAATGCGTGACTGATTAGACGATAGTTTCTGTGGCTGGGTGATTGTTTTATGCTTTTTGACTGAGGTACTCATAGGCTTTTACGGACCTGGGAAAAAGGTTACTATCCCTTTAAGTTACTTTTCTTACAAATCTACAGAATGTTTAAACCTAATAGTTTAAAGCTTCCTAGCAACTTCCAGCGCTCTAATCCATTGTTCACCCGCACAGAGACATGAGTATGGCTGCAGAGGGCATGGTGTTGCTTCAACCTTTCATAAGACGACTAAATATGGAAACAAACACATAAAGTTACAACAGACTGTGAGTGACCGCTTGCTTAACTTTGCTTCACTGTATTGTAGTTTTGTATAAACTGCATGAGCAAAGAATACATGTAAAAAAATAAGGTAGAGAGAGTAAGACCAAAAGAAGGAAGGTAGACTTCAAAAAGCGGAGGCCGAGAAAGGAAGCGAAGTAACAGGAAAAGGTAAAAACTACAGAAATAATAATGAGGTAGTCAGAGGTGGGAAAAACACATCTTTCCTTTGACTCACATTAATTGGACCCTCTAGACATGTAGTGTGTTTGGATTGCAGCCCTGCTACACCATAGCTCTGATGCAGGTGGGAAAACTATCAGATTCATTAAAATAATTAAAGGGTACAGTTTTGCAGTGGACCTTTTAAATTGAAGCTATAAGTACTGTATTTCTAACTAACTAATTAAAAAGGAAAGACAAATGTATGCTGTCTCCTTTTATTCTTTCACTTGATTCTTACCAAGTTTGCCAGCTGACCAGTATTCTACATTTCACAGGATAAAAGCAAAAGTTAGACGAAAAATGGCAAAACAAAGTTTGTACGGTAGAAATGTAGAGAAATATTAACAGACGTTGTACGACGCCACCACCTCCAATTTGGGTTCCAACCACCAGGATGAGAACCACCCGTTTACTGAACCATAAACTGCAGGCTAATGTGAAAACAATGGATGCAGATGTCAAGCGATAAGACACCATATTGTACGGCTTAACTCCAACGTTATTGCCGCCTTCTGTCCCACCCTCTTTCCTTTGTCTCGGGGGTGGCTTAACGGTCCGTCTATTTTGGAGAGCGCGGCGAAGCTTTTCAAGGTATACAGTGTGGAGTAAATTAGAATGACAAGGACACTGAGGGACCTTTCCTTCATCATCTCACCCTTGTCCCAATCTCTCCTCCCCTTCACTTGTGTAACCTTCCCCTCTACACTGGTCGATTAGTGTGGCCAAAGAGGCTTTTAAGGATCCATCACCGAGACCAGTGCATTATCAGGCTGCTATAAAATAAAGTCCACTCTTTCTCATTCTTTCAATCCAACACGACATTCCCATAGGACTACAGTATGTGTTTAAACATTTAGTGAAGGTCCCATCAACAGAGAGGATCATCTCTGAGAACGTAACAGACCCTTGCTACAGTGATGGGTAAACCTGTTAGTGAAGACAAGTTACCACAGCACCCCCCGAACCCTATCATCAGATTATTGATGAGCAGTAGCGGAATTAGAAATCTCGGTAGAATACAAAGGCTGGCACCGCTAAATGATAATGAAATAACTCACTTCAAGGGTAAAGAGGCTGGAAGTAGTTTCTGTAATGAGAATAAATCCCAAAAATGGCATTCGGTTTAATAAATGGTGTGAGGTCACTGCAACACAATTACTCTTCCTATAGATGAATACTAACCCCAACTTGATTCAAGAATTAAAGTAGAATAGCCTTTTGATTAAGTGTCTGTGGTCGCAATGTGAACAGTATCAGTTGGAGAACACTAAGGATTATGAGTGGGCGGTATATATACCGCCCGCCCATATATGGGCAAAATTAATGAAGAAAGAAATATCATAATACTGATGTTGCAGTACTAAATAATACCTATACTAGATTATACAAATGTACTTGTATCAACTTCATTTAACTCTTTATTGTGTCTCTTAGTCAGCAAAAATATTAACTTCATACATATAAATGTATATCCAAGAATGAAATATTTAACCCATTGATGACTATGGCAATCTAGGATGCATGTCCTTAATGCCTGAGGGTTTTCTGAAAAAATAGTACGAATTGTCAAGCCTACCAAAACCTTAAAGATCTCCTATTATACTACTTTTCTGGTCTTCATCTCTTGTTAAAAACTGCTATAGAGCAACCTGACACGAATCACATCACAAAAAACTATGTAGATTTCCGGGACACTCTTCCTCTTACCCTAGCGAGCACAGCAGTCTCTCTCTACACACTGCTTTGAGCTTCTCCGCCCCTCCCCCCCTGCTGCAAACCCCACTCCGTTGTGATTGGTTACCTTCCTTCCAGCAGCGGGAGATTTTCAGGAAGGTGGGGGCATGCAGCCGGAGCTTGCCTGAGCAGCATTACCATACATGTAAACATCCGGGACCCGGAAATTTGAACAAGTGAATTCTCGACCGGCTGCCCTAGTGTTTAGTGCTCTGCATAGCAACCCCAGACGGTCAGCAGGGAATACGTCGAAATGCATGTACGTAATTATTTGATAAGCTAGTATGGTTAAACATGACTATAAATCATTATAACAACATTTATAGGTCATAAAAGTCGAAAAGTATCATAGGTCCTCTTTAATATTTAAGCCTGCGTAGCACATAGAAACTTGAAATAAAATACATTTAAAAGTTAAGGTTCACAGGTTTTATTTAAACATGCTCCCTTAGCGCTTACAAACAAACACATTTTTCTAAAAATCGTCAAAATTAGATGGGGGAGAAAAAAAAATTAAAAATAATATAAAATATTTAAAAATAATGTGCTAAATGAGGTTATAATCCTGCTCCCTTTTAGCATGGATAGTAGTGACTGAGTGTGCAGTGGAGGGATAAAGATAGACAGATATAGGAAGGAGAAGATAGCTTTATTTTATTATTTAGTTCAGTTATCACTGGCACCATAAATCCGACTTCCCAGTACAACTGGAACGCAGACTGACTCTCGCTGTCGGGAGCCGATCAGCTGGTCCAAACGGCTGTATACCACGGAGATTAAAACGAAACTGAAACTATCGCCTGGCTGGGCTGAATTTGAGTTGGAGCAGCAAAATATAGCCTAAATTCATAAATATTGTTAATAAATAGATGCAATGTGTTGTGTGATTTTCGTCACTAGCCTATAATACACTCCGAACGCCACTAACTTTTCTGTAATGCATCGGCGACACTTATGTTTTTTATTGTTATTTTTATTTTTTTTATTGACGTGATTTTCGGCAAACCACACAACTTTTGGGTGGTCACGTGGTCTTACAAAATCAACAAAACCCACCTCATGTGTATTTGAACCGATGACGGTGCATTCTATGTTGCGCACGCCATGAAAATTAGATAAAGTAACAATGCTGCGCAACGCAGCAGCCGGCAGGAGATACAATGTGGCATCGCGCAGCAGCCGTCATCAATGGGTTAAGGCTGTTTCCTAATTTGATACAAATTCCATTTACCTTTTCTTTCTTTTTTTTCAAAGATAATGTTGAAATATTTGCTGAGCCTTGAAAAAGCAAACTGCCTTAGACATGAATCATAACCCCAAACAAACCAGTTTGGCCGACAGGTTCCATGGTAATGGCTCACATTTTCTACAGAACATTGCTGCATACCGTTACTCTAAGCATCAACCCTAACCTTTATCTTAAAAGACAAGTATCGGGGTAAAGTATTCAATGTTCACAGTCAACACAAATACGTTTTCATATGTTGTATGTTTGCCAAACCTATCCCAGAAACAGTGATTATCCAACAACAGCTCACAACTACATGGTCCATTTATCATTTACTCAAGAGAGATAAATATAGGGCTTAGGTTAGGGTCAATTAGGGCGCACTCACACTAGGGCCGTTGGCCTGTTCCGTGCTGCAGGAAGATTCAGCACGATTCCCCCCCCTCCCTACTCCCCCCACTGGCCGGTGGTCACACTGCTCGTGGCCTGGGCACGTTTGCACCTTGCCTACGTCACTGTGCGCGTTTAGGATTTGGAGCGTAGTCTACTTGTAGGCTATACGACTGTTTGTGAATATTTTTCATCATATATTCCACTTCCACATTAGAGCAACGAGAATCCTTAAGCTATTGTTTTTTTTAAATGTAGCCTTGACGTAATAGGTCGCGGTGAACAGTCTCATATTTGTGCAGCACGCTGTTTATTATTAATATAACAGCCCGTCATCAGACCATACGTACCGGATGGTTTTATACACATCGATCGCTCCATCAAGTAATCCAAGTCAGAACTTTTTGTATGGGCAGAGATCGTTTTTTTAAGTGTCTTTATAAAGTTTATTGTTAAACCTTAGTGTAGGCTACTGTTTCCTTTTCACCGGGCCGCGGTGTGTTGTTTTGGGTGCGTCTCCACCGCCATGCGTAAAGGCAGTTATGACAGCTGACGGGAGGAAAAAGAAAAAAATCATCTGACGAACGTGAGTAAACACGAAAACCTTTTTGCTTTGCTTTCTGCGCTCACCTATTTAGCTCTCTCCCTCTTTTATTAGCCTAGGCCTACACACACGATCATTCTCACACATTTTATGTAGCTACAAGTCCAAGTGGTGGGCAATTCTGGTGGACTAGTAAGGCAACGGACGTTAACGGACTATGCATCCTTAATAAATTCACGTCAGGAACGCCGCCTGTGCGCTTGCTTGTGCGCGTGTCATCTCATTAGCATCTGTACTTTGGCCACGGCACACCTCTCCCAGGTGTGCCGTGGCCAAGGGGCTGTTCCGTGCTGGAATACAAGTTGGCGTGGTCACACTAGCCAAACGTTCTAGACTTTAGTATGCAAATGAGCTTTGGCACGGGGCCGCGGCCCTAGTGTGAGTGGCCCCTTAGAGCATTACTTTTAGTTAAAGGGTTGGTTCTGACTCTGAGCTGACCGCCCGCGATAACGTAACACACATACTATGACCAAGCACCCTGTAAAACCTCACTTCAAAACTACTGAACCATCCCTTTAAGAGGCAAAGACTTACTGAGGACGTAAAGGGAAAGGTAGATCCCTGCCAGGCAGAAGCCCTCAAAGAACCGCAGGGTGCTGAACATTGGGACGTTGACGGAGAAGGCCACAGTCAGACCAAACACCAGCATGAACAGCACCGATATGATCAGAACTGGGTGGCGTCCGAACCTACAACAGAGTGAGATCAACATGAGTTTCAGTTCAATGTGAAGGAGGGATAAAAAGGTTACTTTTGGTATGATACACCTGTAGACTTAAAAGTTATGCAAGCACTTCATATCTTACCAGTCAGCAAGTATTCCAAACACCAGGTATCCAAAGATGGATCCCACCAACAAAGAAAACTTTGCGATGTGGACTTTCCATGCCGAGTCACACACCAGACTCCACTGTGGAGACAAATAAACACGGGCATTAGTGCCGAGAAAAGTATGCCGGGTATGACAAGATGAGAATATGAAACATTTTTATTTATTGACTATCATTGAGCTGTGAGAAGCTAAGAAGCACACAGTATTTCATCTAATTTGCACATTTACATGATATTTCCTCCGTTTTGTTAATTATTATTCCAAACATTGTTTTACACTGATTATATCACGCAAGCAGTTTTATTTAAAAAATCTTAGGTAATTGCTTGTTATTTGACTTTGTTATATATTGACATTGAGCGTAAATACTTATATATAAGTATTTACGCTCAATGTACCACACGTATTGTACATCGCTTAACAGACTTGATGCGGTAGAATTTCTCTGATAGAGTAAATCCCAATTGATTATTAGCTCATTGAACGGTTGAAGAAGCCCATTTGTCCTCTCCAAATCAAAATCAAGGATCAAATTATCTCTACTGGTGCCGATACAAGGTTGTACATATTATGCTGACATTTTTATTGTTTTGTTATTTATTCAGGCCTCCTTTGCTGTGTTTGTAATAAATAGTATACAATACTGTGCCTCTCTATTTATTGCGCCTGGGAGCTAAACTCTCTCTCCACCCCAGCAGGCGATTCAGTGGCTCCTAGTGCAAACAATTCAGTGTGTGCTGCCTGGTTATGCATGAGTCAAGCACGCCGTGAATTCCCCTCACAGTGATGATGTGTTGTTGTGACAAATAGACCTCGTACACAGTGTACAGCCAATGATGGTCCAGAGATGCACTGTAGCAAATACAAAGCACAGTGGAGTGAGATTAATTGTTGTGCATGTATTGTAAACCGCTTGGAGGAGGAAACTCAATCCCCTTAAAAAAAAAATCTACTCCATCCTACGACATTGACTAACATGGACTATTATAACCCAATAACCGCTTTGATAGGTTAGTCTTCGGAGCAACAGAAGATGAATTCCAGTGAGGAGGTGGATATTAAGTTTCTTTGGTACCATATGCCTCACAGCTGCCTGTGCTGACACAAGCGGCATGAAGGCAGAGGCAGGGGTGTGGTGGCCCATAGCAGGTGCATAGCTTACGGGGAGGACTATGAACACTGACCCCAATTGTGCCTCAACTATACAGTATGCTATAAAAAAATATATACTATCCCTGTAAAATAAATATGGGAACATAAAGCCTTGTTAAAAAAAGAAAGGTGGAAACTCATCTTGAAACGGAAAGTATGGTTTGTTCTTATATTTTCCTCTGGAGGGGTGCTCGGCCCTAACCTCTCTTAACCTCTACCATAGTGATCTGTTCAGAATGGAACGCTCCAGGATTACCCAGAGCCACACAGCCGTCGTCACATGATCCAGGCATGCCACTCATTCATGGTTTCAGTATCGATGTCAAAGACAGAGGGAGTTCCTGTTGCATAATCGCTACACAGGCGAGTGTGTTTGAAAAACTGAAGCTGCCCTCCCACCAAAGAATGATGACAAACCAACATAATACACTGATATGAAACTCTCAGTCTGCGATTCCATAGTGGGCACGGCGTGGCTGCATGACGTGAATCTGGTGACTGTGCAGAGCAGACATCTGCTTGGTAACCACCACAGACTGATGACCGATATATGAGCATTCCTGAGTCACATGCCAGAGACAAAGCAGCGACATTGCACAAGTGCTGCTGTTATAAATGGGTAGCAACATTGAAAGAGCACGGTTGATTTTGACAGTATCGTTAATGTGCTTTATTTAAAAGCATCAATATGCATGTATTATTAACCAGGTCTCTCTCCACAGGGCAACACTCGGACCATCTCATATGCAATAATGGGCCTCCAAAATGCTATTAGCACATGTTCAGCTATGGCAGAGCAAAGACATCCTGGCAAACTGCCATTCAGTTTAAGCATGAGTCAAAATCCAAGCAGCTTGTCAGCTGTGTCCCTATTATTTCTGTCAGTTGCTCCCTTGCAATTTTCTCGCTCATTTGGGAGCAATGTTTAGAAGTCAGTGTGTGTGTGTGAGTTAGCTTCGATGCATATTTAGCTGACATAAAAAAACACAGAACAATGAGGGGCCAATAGTAAATCATATAAAAACCCTAGGGTATCCGGCGACCTCTCAAATGACCGGCCAGCAATGATCGCTCTGAGCCGGAGAGTCTCATTAGCTCAAGATGAAGACGCTCCCAACTACAGCTGCACATTACTGCACTCGTTGAACTACAGAGTGGTGGGTGGGGGGTTTCAAAGGAAGAAGGGGGAGGGGGGGGGGGGTTGGGTAGGGAAGCACAGGAGGAGGGATAAATACATATTATGCAATGTAAAAACAGAACATACACAAAGAGATGCAAAGTAATACTAAGATAAAAAAGGTAGAAAAGGATGACAGGCTGAAGATCGAGGGATAGAAATGCCCTAAAAGTACTTGCGAGGGGGGAAGGCAGAGACTGCTGCATAGTTACTGCCTAGCAACAGACCATCAACGTGGCAATCAGACTATTTCTGCTTCCAGGAGCAAGTTTTAGCATCACTGCCTCACCGAAGGGCTGGACATCTGTTAACGTGGTGGTAGCTAATCTCTAAATTCCATCACAAAAACCCTAAAAACAAACTGCAGAGGGCCAGAGACCCCATACATGTTTACCACTCCCTGTAAGAGAACGCCACTTATCAGTAACAAGCATGTAGGAGACGCACACACGGAGCCTCCTCAACTAAGTTTTATCTTTTGGTCACATAAGCGTCTTTTCCTTCCAGCTGACGCTGTGAGTGGCTGTCATTGTGTGCTGCTGACTGGGTGTCTGCAGTGGGGTCATGGGCCCTCGACAGCTGAGGCCGTTTCAAAGTGTCCCACACTGATCCGGGGTCTGTGTGGAAGGAGCCAACCAGCTGGGTAAACAGTATGAAGGGACACAGAGCAGAGGGGCCTGCAGGAGTGTTCAGATAGAGTATCATCTTTCAGATCTATGGGTGTGCAAGCTCCAGCTTAGTGATACTGGGTCTGGGTGTACCCAATGTGCTTTTGACAACATATCTTCCTTATCACTCTCAGTTCTCTAACCAACAGCATGGACATGCTGTGCTGAAACAATTCATCAATTCATCCCTCAACTGCAACAAACCATTATTTTCATTATCGATTCCCCGATCTGTCCATTACTTTGATTGTTATGCAGTCTTTAGTTGAACATTTTCACAGTCTCCTTAAGTCCATCTTTACATTGGGTTTTGTCCAACCAACAGGTCCAAAGCTCAAAGATATTCAGTTTACTGTCAGACATGACAGCAAAGCAGCATGTCCTCACAAGTTAGAAGTTGTCACCACAAAATGTGTTTGCTTTTAAATCAACTAATAAACAGAAATAAGTTCTGTGTTAATAGTGGTCCAAAAACCCCATTTTACTATGATGTTTCACAACAATGGGATTCTTAAATTTAGTTGTAGATGTTAAAATCACCATCAGTCCCTCAATGGCAAGTTTCTCTGATAAAAAAACAAGAATAAATCTGTTATGGGTAATCAGAGTGGAGGTCAATCTTTGCTTTGAGGAGGTTCTCAGGCCACTATTTCAGGCAGTGTGATGCTGCTGCCCGTCTGAATGAGAGCAGAGCAGGGTAGGTTGCATAGAGACTCGATCTGTCTCCCAGTAATGATATACTCTCATTTCTAAAGGCTCAGTGCAATTAAGAGGGACCCTGAGGAGAGCTTAGACTCAATTAGAATGGGTCTCCCCATTAACCACTTTGGCTCCCTTCGCCACCACCTCAACCTCCACCAAAGCCCTCTTCCTATGACACTTCCTAATACACATGTATTTCTGTGCAGCGGCAAACAGTGAAAACATCTACAGAGCCATGTTGACCTCTGATATGAAAGCCCGACAGAGTAGTAAAGGGGGGAAAGAATGTGTTGCTGCATTTCGACCGAGACACTACCACATTTCGTCAGTGCTGGCCCTCTGCCTCTGCTTTTTACGGATCAAATGTCACAGATAGCTGAGTCCGGTCATGTGCAGCATACTGCCTATGCAATCCAAACACACAGTGGGGGAAATGCCAAGTCATCACATCCTGCTCTCGTGTCACAAACCAGTTTTGGTGCTATTTAGTAAAAGGGGCTTTGGAAGAGTGAGGAACAGGTTGTCAAAAAGTTGGGACGCTCAGTTTTGATTCATTTTTTGGGCTCCATTTCGGTGATTGGCCAGCAGCAGAGCACGCAATCTGATCAAATTTCTCCCCGAAGGCGACCTTGTCAGAATGTGGGCTGTGTGGGTCAGGGAAGACGAGCACAGCCTGACACTTACTTCCAACTGCTCAGGCCTGTCACTGTTCGGTGACAGTGGTGGTAGTGTCAACATGACATTCTGGGTATGTGAGCAAAGGCAACATAAATATTAGAGATCTACAGGTTAACAAGGTCAGCATGAGACGAGAGTCAGCAGTGCTTTAGTACCGAAGCCTTCATATTCGAATACTTGTCTTTAGTTTGTTACCCATGAGAGAACCGAACATTTTTTGATTATTAAGTCATTTGGATCCACCCAATCGATTTCCCTCACATGTGACTTCACATCAAGCTCCAGGTTGCGAGTAGTTTGAATGACTCCCTCAATAAAAAATGTATATTAGCCTGGCCTGAGTTTGTGCAACCCCATCACCGCCTGCCTTGCCCTATGGACAGTAAATTAACTCAAGACATTTACTCTGCCCATGGCTAATGGCTGAACGAAAAAGGCCAAAGCTGCATTTCATTTGCTCTATCTTAATATGGACATTATCAATGATAAGCAGATGGGCTGTTGGCATCATAGCGGACGCAGGCTCAGGATGCATTCGGCACAGAGGAGCTTCAAAGCCCGGCTCCAGATCTAACAATTCCTGATAAGGCTTTTTCCTTTTTAATGTGTGCCAAACTTTTCATACGGAGAAGATGCTTCAGATTGAAACTCAATTTATGCGTGTTTGAGGTCATCGGAGGGGCAATCAACATTTTAGACTTTTTCCTAAAGAAGACTTGACGTGTATTGAGCATTGATGGCCATCAATTCTAGTGTCTGATATTATCGTTTTCATAAATGATCCTATCAATAGGCTATCAATGTCAGGTTGGATCAACATTGTTATGCTCTCCTTCTCTCACATGAATAAAACTTCACTAATATAAGCATGAGTCCATAATGAGAGAAGTGCTGATGGGCGTATGAGATACAAAATCCCTTCCTCCACCAGCTAGCAAACAAACTATGTTGGCTTCAGGCCTATAGCTTACTGTCTCCTCAACTCGCATGACATATGAATATCACAACACTAAGTTGATGTGATCGGAGGTAAGGACATCACTTCTGATAGTCGAACACACTTTAAGTGCCCACTGGAGACTGGATGGACACTAATAATATCTCACTAGTGTTTGTTTAGAGGCGTGATAGGGCGGGTGATGTTTGGCCAGGGATAGGGTTGCATTATTATAGAGAGTACACTAATGACCTTTGCTCCAAATCAAAAGGCTTTATGTATATTATGCACATTACGACAACCGGCAAATTCCACCAGCCCTGGCAGCTTTGCCCAACGTGGCGTCTCTCTGGGTCACACTTTGTGTCAGCTGTTGCGATGACTCACTGTCGGCACGGTGCATCATGTTGAAACATATCCTACTATACTTTTAGGTCTAATGTGGGCCAATTCTTGGCTCTCTCTACAGATAAGGGATGACCCACTGTGGAGAAATGCACGCTTGGATGCAATAATGGAGGCACAACCGCTGTGCAGAAGCTGTCAAAGAACGCAATATGGACACTATTTCATTTGTACAGGAGTGTTTTGCTCCTTGAAAAGCGATACTTTTTTTGCGAAGGGCATAGTCTAGATAAGTGCCAGAATGATATCCCTCTTACTCAAGTAAATCAATCCAAAGAGGATTAGAGAGCGGATAGGGTGGATAGGGTATCACTATACTGCATTCACACAATATGATGGAAAGGGTGCCTGCCCATCCTCAGGACGTAGCCTAACAGCTTACCTTGGTAACCACATTCTGCACGAGTCCCGAGTGCAGCACGAACGTCGACTCATTGCAACTGCACTGCACGCTGCTGGCCGTGTCATTGTGGGTGTCAAATATGCTGCGAGCCAACCGCGCACTACTGTTCCTCGGTCCGTCCAGCAACGCGGAGTGTTGGTGACCCGCTGCTGCGGTGTGATTAGTCAGGTTGCTGAGAGTCTGGATGCATGTGTTTTTCGGCACGGCGAGGAGGAAATCATCAGAGTTCAGGCTGAATCCAATAAACAACGCCGGGATCCATGTCAGTACGATCAGCTGTTTCTGGTACTTCCCAAATCCCCCGAGAAACGGCAGGACAGAGCCGTCGATGCGTGTCAGCAGCCCCGGCGACGTACTTTCGGGGGACACGAAGCCGTTCTCCGGTTGATGGTCGTCCGTGTCGAGCTGCACCACGGCCATCGCGCTCTTGCCGAGAGATGCCTCCGTTGTGTTGCGATGCCGGGGTTTGCAGTGCTACCCCCCTATCGACTCCACAATGCGTCAATGCCCCCAGCCACGGTGGTGGTGAAAGCCGTGCGCAGTCAATCACTGGAATGGAAATAAGACGCACCTCTTTATTATCAGGAAGCACTTCCCTCCGTCTGCCACCAAAAGCTGCGCCTGTGTTCGGTGCTGACTGCAGGGCTCACGCTCAAGAGATAATAATGTGTTTTGGCAGTGAATTAGGAAATGGCGAGGAAAACTACTAGATAATCTTTTCTGTCGTCCGTCGTTCATTCTTATCTTTGTCGGTCAGCCGTGCCAGCATGCATTGCGAGCCATAGGAAGTGCTTCCCGAGGGAGCCACAGGTATCACACCTGCCCATAAAGGCCGTGTGTGCTGTTGACTCTTCCCCAACATGGCCACCTGTAACCACTTTGAAAGAAAAGTGCTCGTTCTCAGTGAAGGGCTCGAGCAAGCCTACTGGAAGAAGAAAAATAACATTGTTATTGTGGCCTATAATATTTTGTAACATCAAGCAGAAAAACAAAAGTAGTTTTTGTTCCGTTATGTGTTAGCCTAGCCTACATTCGCCTACTTTGACAGAATGAAGCCGAACCAAACCATGGCAACCATCGTTCCATACATTCTAATATTCCTGAGAAAATTGGAACATTGTCAAAATCACAAGATCCAGTTAGGCTAGGCCTACATTTTAGGTTTTGTTCCACTGTCCCAGCTTTTGTAGGCTATATGAAAGATAAACAAATAGGCTAAGAAAAAATTAACATTCAAACCTAACTTTTTATTTATTATTAGGCCTATTATTATTAATAGGATAAACTTTACAGCATCATTCAATGCTCTTGTGTGCTTGTTGGGACTTCTGTGGGTCATTCTACGAAAACGTGCCATTTTGTGTCCCTGACACAAAATCTACCCCAATAAACTGTATTAACAACACAATTAAAAAAAAATCATTGGTATGATATGGTAAACAAACAATCTTCATTTTAAATCTTGATTAAATACTCATACATATTTATACATATGTATACATATTTTTTTGCATTTTAAAGATTTTACAATTGTATATCTGTTAAATATGGTAAAAATGGCTTGTCCCTCGGTTACATTTTTCTATTACAAGCAGCTTTTAGAGAGGATAAAATCAAATTATCTGAAAACAACTTTAATTTGTGAAAAGCCTTAATTGTTAGTTAACAGATAATGCTTTTATTTTATTCTTGACCTTTTTGGAATATTGAAAAAAATTACATTTAAGTAATGTCCCTATGTGTTACGTCAAATGCGTTACTTTGGATAAACACGCCCCCAGGGACAATGCACTATCCCATAAGTGACATCATTTTCAGGGAGTGTCATCATCTGCCTTTTATCAGGATGCTGCCAAAGAGACAAGAAAGTGCTCCTCTATTTTAATGAATTTTCATTGAGTTGTTTTTAATTTGACTGAAGGGGACGGTCATAGTGTGTCAAACTGCGATACCATTATATCATGTATTAAAAAGTTAAACATTTTAAATTAAAATGAACATAAAAACACATTTTAGCATCTTTAGAATGCACACCATGTGGTGTCGTGGTGTCAACCACATGGCTAGTAATGGCTGCCAAAAGGATATTTTGTCAAACCTGTTACTGTCAAACCTGTTACTGTTAACCCTTTCCCCGCCATGACCCATGTTTATTGTGTGTCCAAACCAGAATAATTTATACAATACATGATTATAAATGTTATTTATATTAAGAATAGCATGTTTTGTCCCTAAATATAGTGTCACTTCATTACTTATGTAATACAAGTTGGTGTTGGTAACGCGATTGACCAAGCACATGTCCATGTTGATTATTTTAGGGAAATAGAAAATAAATAAAAATAGCCTGAGATGGCACCACAATAAGAATAATACTTTGAAAATCTGATTTTCAGAGAGGGAAATGGCACGTTTTCGTAGAATGACCCCTGTATGTGTCATAGGTTGCGTTCCAAATCGCATAGGCCTACTCTTTCTTTTTTCTATTCTACATACTAGCCTACATCTGACGATAAAAATAATCTAGTTAGGATGCAGTAGGCATACTATTGGGACATACTTTACTCTCTTATTTCATCATAACATTGCGCCTTGATCTTGCCTCTTGCTTTCATATCCGTCACATCCTCGTTTGTTTTCATATGGAGGCTTCGTCGATGTGACGTCACTTCACGTGCGCAATGGATTGTGGGTCAGAATCGCCCAAATAGGATGCAGTTTTCAACACTAACAATCTTGGCCGCATGAAGTAGGACATCCGGGTACTTCTAATCATCCTAAATCTGGCCACAAGAATTGGGACATCCTAAATCTTTTTTCTACATACTATATAGTAGAAAGTATGCGATTCGGAACGCAACCATAGCCTAGGCTTACATGGCCGTCACTTCCTGGTTCCCTTTCAGTTTAGGCCTAGGCCTATATTTCGTTTTTAAATGACCTAACAGGTAAACATATAGAGTTCAACATAACATTGTAAATAAACAGGTCCCAACAAGCACACAAGAGCATTTGATGATGTTGTAAAGTGTATAGTTTGACCTGCTTCCCTTGACTACCAGTGTTTGAGCTAAGCTTAGGCCTACTTCGATGAGCAACCCCCCATTTCTACCTCAAATTGTGCACACACGTGTTAATGGAATGGTTTCTGTCACCTTTTTCTTGAGCTGGAGAGTGGGGCAAAAAGCTCAAAATGTTGAACTATTCCTTTAAGACAATAATAATCAGTTAATCAAAAGCAGTTTTCAGCACCCTACCAGCCCACCTCACCCCAGATGGCAACTATATAACTATCAGATGTGAGCAGAAATGTTTAACACAGGAGATCACAACTTATGCCGCTTATATAGGGACGATAGAGTAGGCCTAAGTGAAGTTTGTGGAATCAGCATGAATTCAGAGGTGGGGATGGTTTTAACAGTGCAACAACATTATATTGTGTTCACCCATGATGTGAGTGAATGGTTTAACATGGTTTCTATGAATGATTTTATAGTGCAATAGTAATAAAGTTTATACAAATAACTATTTTATTTGCCTAGTTGGTATAAAAAAAAACTACATTTGTTTCTTCCACTAGACATAATAAAGCAACTGGTCTGCGGTTATAAAGATTCTCAAGGGATTCATAATGAGGTTCATCTTCTATAATATTGTATCTGGAGTTGTAAATGCAGATTGTGGTCAATTATTGGATTTTGTTCCAGGTGATATCAAGCGCCATCCAGCATGTAAATGGTTGAACTTAACACCAAAGGGTCCAATGAGTCAGAAGAACTATAAACACAGGAGAGCCAGTGAAGCAGGAAGAAGATAAACCCCAGCAGACTGATTTTTTTCCCAACCTGGCAAACCCAAAGGTTTGTTTATCATTATTAATAGATGGAGATGATAATCTATAGAGCATTAATACATTATGTATTGCCCGTCAATACATATACATCATAGAAACCCCTCAATATGGTATAGGCTTGCCCTGTCATGAAAGGGGTAATTTCTTTTTTTTTAAAACATCACAATTGAATCAACAAATTAATCAATTTGATCAATATCAGATCCAGTTTAAAATTATTTCAATAGTTTATTTGAATGGCATTCCACCACATTGGTCAGCACATATCATGATAATTCATTCTTTTGGTTTGTAATATTCCATGCCAAGGTTTGGAGCCCCATTGGACATTGGATTACACAAACAATCTAAAAAGAAGGATGACAAAGAGTTCAACGTTGGTCAGGTTTAATTTACACCGACTGGCTTCATATGTTTATCTGATCACGTGACAGCACTAGACCTACCCCATCTACACAGCTGTGTTTAGCAATGCCTCGCCCTCCTGGCCATAATGTGCAAGTACATACTCTTGTGTATTGACTCATAGTGTTGAATGTGTGTTGCGGGTTAACTTTATTTGTTAGTTTCTCCAAAATATCTGCAATTGAAGACTTTTTAAATATATTGTATTTTGATCATTTGAGACTGTGATCCTTGTCTTTACATTGATAAAACGAGGGAGGGGGGGGAAGGGGCTAGCCTATTATGGCACATTTCGTTGGAGCAGACCTTGATGCGACCCAAGATAATTTTGCATTTGACATACAATGTGAAAGTTAACACAGCTCTCAGGTATTACTCAATGCATAGCCAGCATTACATATCCCAAAGGCCGCCCTAAGGAGTGCTGACTGGGACCTGCAGTACTCATGCTGTGTCTTGTTACACACTGATGACACCTGCTGGCAGACTGAAGCAAATGCACTTCTTTCTTGTCAGTGCATAATTTGTCTAGTGTATTTTCTCTGGTAACAATAATGCAACACAAACAGTTTAGCGTTTTATTTGTCATACTTTTCATTTTTGTAAGGTTGTTTTGATTATAACAAAACAATGGGTGTTAGTCAAATATATATATATATATATATATGCAGAGGGGATTTGAAAGTGGCTTTAAAATTCTCACAAACTATGACACGGTATATACAGCATGTATACAATTAAGCTGTTGGTTGCACATTTTAAAGCTATCAATGGGCTAATGAATGAACTATGAATGTCTTTTGTAAAATGAAAAGGCATTTGCTTTTCTTCTTTTACCTGCTGCTATTGTCTGGAAGATAACAATACAAAAAGCGAGATTGACTCACTAGACGTATACTTTATCTGTATTCTTTACAAATCTGTCACACAGATAATATATTGCTTTTGCAGTGTGTGCCAACAGAAACTAGTGAACCATTTTTACTGTCACACTCTCTCACCGTGCTGTTTGTTATCATTCAAACCTGCTTGTTCCCCTCCCTGGCAACCAACCAGGTGTGTCTAGGACCCGCCCGTGTGCAATGTTGTGAGTCAGCTCCAGGGTGTGTGTGTGTGTGTGTGTGTGTGTGTGTGTGTGTGTGTGTGTGTGTGTGTACTGCCTGTCTTTCATAAACCGGCCGGTGAGGTGTAAAACAGTAAAAAAAATAGGTGTGGCAGAGTTTTCCCTGAGCAATTCAAATCTATTCTGCCGTGACAAGATATACTTTTTCAGTCAGATAACCATGTTACTGTATCTGTATTGACATTTCTACTCCTAACCAATAGATTTAAAGATTGAGACTGTGTCATAATATATTGTGATAGATAAAAAAAATTAAAATAAAAAAACTGTTTATACGGGAGAACAAAGTTACAACTAAGCATGTTTGAGTTCACTCTGGTTTCAAAGTCCAAGGGAAAGTCTGGGGCAAAGTTGTGTGATTCATTCCTTGTGTAATGTCATTCCTTGTGGAATGTCAACTTCCAAAGATAATGGAAATAAAAAGCTCGGCACAACTGTTGTACAAAGCCTTTAATTCCCCCTCTTCCAGATAAGCCATGATAAGATAAGGTGGTCGGAAGTATTTTTTTTTTAAAGGTTAAGCCCACTGTGGAACATCCTCTGATGTTGTGCATTGTTTTTTCCCCAGACTGAGGTCACATCCTTTGGAATATTCTGGGGAATTTGGTAGCGTTTGATGACCTGAGTCTACAATAACAGAGTCTACAATTGCTCGGAAATTTTTACACAGGTGTCAGGATGAAAATAATTAAAGTTAAAGACTTTCCACTAGGGTTCAGAGGTCAAATTCCTTCAAAGATTGAACGTTGAGATTGAATGAATGAAGAAAACAACAATGGCACTGTAAAGCAACATTGAGGAAATCTGTCTTCCTGCATTGTTCCGGGAAGCAGTGGAAAGTGTGAGGGACCACCAGTAGGTTGACAACACTCTGGAGGGAACTTAGTTCACGACACAATGTTGATAAACGAGACAATGTCAGTAGTCAGTCCAATTTAATAAACCAGCTGTCAGGCTGTTTACTCAGCACATGATGTCAGTGCCAGTGTCTGAAAATGATATCATACAATACGTGTGTCTACACCCATCTGCAGGTTTCACACTCACTGTGAATCACTGGCTATCTCCGTGGGAGAATGTTTACCCTTGACTTGTTTCGGTTCATCATATTTCACTTCCAGTAAGCCACGCATCTTGGTGTAAGTCCTTTTGAGGCTAAAGTGTTCTCGCTATTAACCGTCCTACTACCAGGTGGGATCATTTCAGACCCCAAGAGGTACACATCTTGTCATATCTCACATGTGCTTTGTTCTATCATTTCAATTTTTCATGACTTTGTCAATCAGTTTGTTCATACTTCATATCATTGTTTTCTGTTTGTCTTTTGTGTGTCTCTTCTTTTTTTAATGACAAATGTATTGGTGTATTGCCAATCCAGATTTAAGAAATATAACTATTTATTACGTCTTTTCTTTGCCATATTGCTTATATAAAGTATCACACACACCATCAGGAAGAGTGGGGGAGCTCTCTTAGTCATTTTGAAGTAGACAGACAGCAGAGTAACTTTATGACACTGATATATTCCCCCTAAAACACTGAGATTTCCATTTTAACTTTAACTCTCCTTTGCAACAAATCTGTATTTGTTTTATAAAACAGGAAGCGTAGCAGTGACCCGCAGTGCAGAAGGCAAACATTGAGTTAAACATTAACCCCCAAGCAAGAGACAGCAAAGCTTTTACTTTCTGCTCAAAAATGCCTTGTGTGCATCTGAATGGATTATGTCCACACAGAAAGTACAAGTTGAAGAAATATGTGAGGATGATTAGCCTAGAGGGTGGCTCCAGTGGATGACAGATGAGAATTTCTGACTAAGTGAACCGTCCCTGAAGTATTTTGCCACACCCGGCCTATACTGTGACTGCCGTGACCCCGTGACACTTAAATCTCTTAGAAAGATTCTTATCTCACAATATATGCAAATGCCAGCAGGTTGTGAAAGGGGCGATAAAAGCTGCACTGCAATCTATATAAAAAAAAGATGTAAGTCTATTAGGTGTCAGTGTTTTTCCTACGAGGCCAAACCATTTCGGTAGGAGAGCGTGTACAGTAATAAATCACTATTTGATTACACAGAGACTGTTTAGCCTGTTTTCTTAGTGTGTCTGTAGGACATCTGGAAAAATGTGCATGTTCAGTCTTGCAAAGTCATTTGGTTTGAAAAAAAAAAACCTGTAAATCCAACCCACCTGAGCTTAGTGGGATAAGAAGTGCATAGGAGTGGCTTCGGGTTGGGTCTGTTTCTTTCATTCATTGTAATAGATAAGACTGTCATCGTACGTTTTAAAAAAAAGTGAGCTTCTTCATCATGGACAAGTCATGATGCCAAGATTATGAAGATTATAAACTTTTAAATTTGTAAAAGAAAGAGGGATGATGGCAATGCTGAAATGGCTTGTAATAAATTCCAGTGCGGGGTGTTGGTCTCTTAAAGTTGTCAGTTCAGTTCTTAATGCGCATGAACATATCCCTCCCTCTCCTCCTCTCTCCCCCTCTCTAAGTCTCTAAGTCCTCACACTTATCTGTGATGTAGTAGTGCAGTGTGTGCTCAAGGGCTACGGCTCAGGGCTCATACAACTGGCGGCACACTATGTCTGCCTGTCTGCTTTTCTTTTTTAAACCGCACACTTTAAAAAAAAAATGACCCTCCCTACTCTGTCCCATTGTCTTTCTCACTCTGTCACCCTTCAAAAAGCTCAGGCACACCCACCTGCGGTGTACCATGTGTGTCCAAAGGAATGAGGAGATGGTAGAGAAGCAAAAGAGAAAATAAAATAAAATATGTCTGTGAACCTGGTGTGACTTAGTTGTCAGCTTCATGCAGAGCTATGCACAACTCCCCACTGGGCTCCTTTTGACCTCAAGCATTTTGAACCCAAGATGAGAAATTCTTTGCACGGCCACTAACCCAACACATTGCTCTGTGGATGATATGTGTTGGCTGCTGTATTCTGTCATTCCCGTCAACTGGGGACATGTTACTATCACTTGCCTGGCCTTTCAATGAGTCCACATTGATCGGGAAGCCATTACTAAAGAGGTGGAAAATAAGAAAGCTGATGCAGTAATGTAAACAGTAAGTGATGTTCGGTGAGATGCAAGGGTCAATAATGGAACAGGGAGGGAGTCATCAGAAAAATTAAGAATTATTAATGTTATTCCTGTAGATTTATTTATTGTGAGGAACACGCACTAATCGGCATCTCCGTGCATGTGCCAGTGTTAGCTGAAAGCCTTGAATGCTCAACAATTGTCCCTTTGCCAGATGCCAAATTAGCCCTTTAATAACAACAGAGCCAAACACATGTCAAATCAATCAACAGACAGGTAAGCAGTCATTCCGAACACTGTAGGCTATATATCAATAGCTTTACTCCAATTGAGGATAATAAAAAAAAGAAGAAGATGGGTAGGTAGATAGGCTACACCTTAATATATTTTATCCAATCCAATTAAAACAGCTGGTTTCAAATTTACCACATAGAAAATTCAACACCTCTGGCGTTATCAGCTGTCTGTGGGCCAATAAACCTACTTTTTTTTAAAGTTTTTTAACAATTGTTACCCAGCATAATGTCAAATGTAACACACTTGATGACACGATCCTGCCCCCACTCAGGCTTGTGTCTGTCACACAGACTTTAAAACAACACCCATCAAAGTTAGTATTGCAAAATATGCTAATGACAGCCCGATCAATTTATTCTCTTCCCACACACACATACACACATCCTAGTCTGTGCCAGGAGGAGTGTTTCACAAACACAGCAAGGTGTGGTTTCTGTCCCAAAGCGGCCAACTTCCGTCTATTCACAGCACACCATTATCTGCGCAACAGGAGACGGGGAGGGGAAGCGCTCTGTCCTCTGTCTGGACAGCAGATCCTATCAGGCAAAGATACACAAATACTTTGGATAATTTGGCTAAAAACTGCGCAAACATGAGTCATTATGGCTCTAATACCAGACTGGCCGCCTCCATCGGCCAGAGAAGTAATTCGCGACCAGATTTGGCGAGTTCTGCAAGCTTCAGAGACGTATTTGTGGGTGGAAACGGCTTCCAGGGAGAGTACCAAGGTGGGGACGGCGGATACGGGTACACCACCACCTACTCCAGGAGCTCCGTGCACGGCGGGGGGACCGGACAGAAGGTGCAAGTTAGCATGGCGGGGGGCGGAGGTGGCGCAAGGTAAGAGTTTTCTAAAATTCACCTGTTGCCGTTGAAAGAGAGTATGTCGACTGTGCGTAAACCAGCCATTGTGGACGTTCGTGCGCCTCGAAAATGTGACGTACAAAACTTAAAAGAATGTAGGAAAGCGTTCACAAAGAAAATACAAACCATTGAACTACAAATTCACGGAGGAATGTTGAAGCATATTGATGTCAGCTGTGTGCTACCAAAGCCGTAAGAGACATTTGGAAATGTTATAAAAGCGAGAAAGTTATTAGGCCTATTTATGAGACCGGAAAAGAGAAATTGCTATCGAGCAGGTTTAAGTTGCCTAGGAGATCTGCTCATAAGCCTTTTCAATATGCAAGACACGTAACAAGTCAACTCTATTCAACCATTGTTAGCTTTAATGGCATTGCCGTTGACAGTGCAGTATTGCCATGGCACAAATGGGATAAACAAGTTAATAAAACCTAGTTTATGTTTGTAAACAAAAAATTATACATTCAGTCAACATAGAAATCTTTGTTTGTGTTTGTATAGTGCATTGAAAAGTGTGTCTTTACAAAACATGTTGATACGTGTGTGCTTAAATTATACAATATTTATAATAATAGCAATAATAACAAAAATGTAAATACTAGGCTAATAATAATAGGCTAACAATAGGCTTATAATAGTAGGTTAATATAACTGCTACTAATTATATGAATATGAATATGCTCTTATTGTACCTACAAGGGCATAACACTGTATTTCACTCGTCCCAAATGCATACCAGGTCTTGACCTTTTTGCTGAAAGCTTCACTTTCCACTCTGCTTGTTGTGACATGTGCCTCTGCGTAATCCCAGCTGTATCACTCCTGACCTGCCCAATAATCCCAGTTACAATGGAGGAGAGACTTTCACACACCTCATTAAGAGTGTCCTCCCACTACTATTAATCATCGTGGTGTCAGTGCCTAAGATTGTAACAGTGATGTCTGTGTCAACGTCAGGGCTTTTCAGACCATTTCCTCTGGCAAATGTATCTCCAAGTACTTAACTTGTGGTGAAATGAATGTGAAATAAACGTATAATGCTGGGAAATTGTTCAAGTGTGGGGGAGTTGCAGGCTCTTTAAAGAGAGAAATTCCAGAGTTAACAACAGTCTTCTGTTTTGTACAGACTTCTAAACGACATGAACTAGTGTGTGTGTGTGTGTGTGTGTGTGTGTGTGTGTGTGTGTGTGTGTGTGTGTGTGTGTGTGTGTGTCTATGGGAATAAAATAAACAAGTTATCATATTTTACAGATTCATTCATCATTAGAGCGTTTTTCGTTTTTATGGGATATTTTCTGTTTTCATTACAATTTCCATGACATTCAATAACTGTCTTCAAGCATACACGTTTGTAACATTTTGACTGTATACACATTTTGATATATACTTTGTTTTTTAATATATAAAACATTGATTTAATTATTTTCAAACAATATAAAGTAAAGAAAATCTTCCACCAGACAAAGCTAGGTGTACATCAATGAGTGATAAAAATATATGGCTGGCTCTCTATATTTTGAATGTTCTTTTCACGTTTATAGTTTCTAAAGCTGTATTCCAATAATTTTTTTTCTCATTTATAGTGTGCATGCTGCTCAGCAAAAAGCCATGTACCTGAAAAGCCAGTGTCACGAATACCTGCAACGAGCCAATATGATCCTCCAGGGTGTAAGTCAAGCACACAGATTACACTGAACATAGCTCATCTCAAGTGTTTTTTTTTCACTTGTAGTGTTTTAAATATATGCATATATTAGAAGAGAAGTGGCTGGTTAGTTTGGCTTGTGAAGTGGCATTATGGTTAATACATTGGGTCTCAACTTTCCAGTGTGTTTAATGTGGTTGGGTATGACTTTTAAAAAAAAGCCCATTATATCATCAGCAAAGTGAAAAGTAAGTTGCCAGGTGGTTGAGAGTTCAATGTCTATACTGTGTGATTTGTATAGGGCGGTTCAGCCATGGAAGCCGAAAAGATGTTGGCCATGGCTTCGGAAACCATGGATCAGATGGGAGTATGTGGCAGAGAGATGCAGCAGATGCGCATACCTAATGACCTCTACAGAAGGTGAGACTGATAAGGGGCAGTGTGCACCTTTGTAAAGTGCAGGAGTGCACTCGTGTGAGTCTGTGTGCAATTTGCATGTTGCATGAGTGTTGTTCATTCATGACTGTTTACACATTTGAGTAATCCTTTCTACAGGGATAGGGGGGGATTTGTGTAACAAGTCAATTCCCCTCCGTGGTTAAAACAAACCCCTAAAATACCCAGTCTGAATCTATATCTCATTCAGCTGAATTGACCTTTTTTTCTTGTTCTACGCTTCAGTGTGGAACAGTTCCAGAGCATGCATGCTGGTATCCATCAGCAATTAGTCGGTGGTGGTAGTATGACCATAAGACGCAACAGAGGCAGTATTGGTTCCGCTGAGGGCGGCAGGCTCTTTAATGATGCCGTGGCCTGGATTACTCAACAGAAGGTGAGATCTTTATACATCAGAGACAATTAAGAGCATTCATTCACTAAATATTGGGTGATGTGGTTAGAAAAAACACATCTCTTCCAACTACAACTTGGTTAAGAAGATAATGATGCTTTAAAAAAAGTTGCACTTACATGTTGCACTTGTAGTTTGTCTTATTTGAAGCTAATTTACTGTGCTTACATGATTTGTGTTGTTCTGGGTTTGTGTTCTCTCATGGTTGAATGCACTTATTGAAAGTCAATATCATTGTAAATGAGGGTCACCCCCCTCAATTGATCTCTCGATTATAAATAAAGGTTAAATGAAATTAAATGAAAAAGTCGCTTTGGATAACAGCGTACGCTAATATTGTTAGGTAAAGTAAAAAAATAAATAATAATTATCATAATTACAATAAGATTTGTTGTCCTTCATTGATATACCAATCACAAGTGCAGTGTTTTTTCTATGAAGAGGTGAAAGAGGAGGGGACACTATCACAAGGTCTGACCTCATGTAACTGGAACCAGCTGGACACGCTGCCAAAAAAACCTGATCCGTGAGTGAGAGAATTCGAGGGAGGTGTGCAGAAAGATTGAAACAAAGAACAGGAGGAGGGAGGTCCGCCATTTCAGAAAGAGACGGACAGAGGGAGAAATGGAGCGCGGGGGAGGGAGGCAGATATAATTTAAAGAAAGCTGTGGAAGCAGAAAGTGAAGCTGAAGTAAAGGAGTGTGAAATCTGACACTCTGCTGCACTGACTCAGTTGTTATGGGACAGGCCCGTTGAGTTGATCTCTAACGTGCTCATGGGGGAAACGCCCTTCTTCTCTCTCTTCTACCTCCCCAACCAAAAACACACCCTGTTATAATCTGTCAACACTTCAAGCCTCACCCTCCATATTTTGCCATTCATTGCCCCCCGTCATCAGAATCAGTCTTAGTCTGTGTACTGCCTATAACACATCACCTGTTGACATACTGCTGCTGCTATAGTAATGCGTTCCAAAATATAACTTTTTTGTTAAACATTTCTACTGAAGACAATAAAACAGTATCCTAATAGGCTATTAGGACACAGACATTTGTGCAAAAGCCCTTAAGCCAAGTAACTTAACTGCGAAGGGAAAAGGGAGTGCTGGTGAGAGAACAAAAGCCTTGAGGGAGAAAAGTGAGAGAGGCAAAAATGCAAGTGAAGAGCAGGGGAGGCGAGGCCCAGGCTTGATTTACTGGCAGAGTTCTTATCAAAGCCGAGGGCTGCAGTCAAGGGGGGCATAGTTGGGATAGTTTCCTGCTTAACAATGGGTGTGATGATTAAATGCTGACACCTAGAGGACAAAAAGGATAAGGTCATGGATTGAGAGCAGGGAGGGAATTGTCGATTGAGATTTAGAATAACTTAAAGGATACATCTAGTGTTGTATTCTGTGTTTTTTCCTATTTTCAGTCAGTCTTACTAAAACACCGGAACCATTTTAATTGAACTAACTTACATGTATTTTTTGTGTAGCTAAAGCCATGATATAACTTATTCCATTAAGGCATAGACTTCCAATGTTGTTCCAACTATTTACTCCTGGTTGAGAAGCAGTGCCCAACATTTCTCTTTTAAATAAAGAAAAATCAAACAATATACTTGTGACCTGTTTTTAAAGACTTACTTCTCAAGTAGAAATTAATTGGATGAGAATCAGTGTGAAATCCCAGCCTTATTCTTAAAGATATGTGTTCATACAGTATACAGCATATTATTTCATAAATATTTACACAGTAACGTTCATAATTGATTTTTCAATGGTAGTAAACTGTGATTGTAAATCTTTTAGCGCATGATTGAGACATCTCCATGGGGGGATGATGCCACCACCATAGAAAATCAAATCATGAACCACAACAGAACCCACAGCTCAATCCAGAGGAGCCAGGAAGTAGACCGTGCCAGAGATGACTTAGTAAGTGGTCTTTCTCTACCCAGTTTGCCTGTTTTGAAGCTCTTCTTAGTTGCTCTTTCACTTTGGACTGTTTAAGCTCAGTTTATATTCTTTAAATATCTAAAGGGATGCATCACATCACGTGTACAAAATATATTTTGTGATCTTGTTTAAAACTTAGACAAAAAATGTATCTCTTTTTTTTTTAGCAATCGAGAGGCGACAAGTACAACCTCTCCATCATGGAGCAAGAATGGGACAGCCTGCAGGTAGAAATCAGCAGCATTTTTTGGTATCATCATCACTGTTGTTATTCTTTTAAAAAAATAATATAAGTCACACATTTACACATTTGCGTCTGTCTCAGAAAATGTCCCACAACCGCGTGAGTCAGCTGCGGGACCTTCAGAGCATCATCGAGGAGATCTCCCGAGCCATCATGTGGGTGAATGAGAAAGAGGAGGAGGAGCTTGTGTTTGACTGGGGAGACAAGGACATCGATCAGTATATCCCTAAGAAGCAAGAGAGCTACTCAGTAAGGATCTCTGGCTAAACACTTTCTTTTTTTCTCCCGGTTGGATGTTTTGGTCTCAAAATGTTGTTAGGTTTGGTTTTTAGCATTATAATATACGTTTTACAATAATAAAATAATAATAATAATAATAATACTTTTATAGAACCATTCAATCCCTGGTTACATAGTGCTTAAAAAAACAAGATAAAAACAGAAGAGACAGCATCAAAACGACCATATATGGAAGAGACAGAATATGGCACAATCAAACAGACAACAGAGATAACACACAAATGTACAACGCACAAAACACCTAATAAAACACAGTGCAAGTGATAAAAAACACAGATTTAAAGGTGAGTTTTGAGGAGCGATTTCTAGTCTTTCAGGTCCCTAATCCTTACTATTCTGTTGTCCATTACAGAGGCTGATGAGGGACCTGGAGGAGAAGGAGAAGGAGCTGAACAAGTTGAAGGTGAAAGCAGACGGGCTCGTGAACAGCAACCACCCTGCCTCAGATAAGATTGAAGTAAGGAGTTATTTTCTGGGTGTGTTTACCTATCCCAAACAGCAAACCAATTGTGGTGGCTTCGTGCTGATGGTGTGTGTGTGTGTGTGTGTGTGTGTGTGTGTGCGTGTGCGTGTGCGTGTGTTTGTGTGTGTGTGTGTGTGCGCGCGCCCACAGGCCTACATGGACACCTTGCAGACCCAGTGGAGCTGGCTTCTCCAGATCACCAAGTGTATTCACGTTCATTTAAAGGAGAATGCTGCCTACAGCATAGTAAGTGCTCAGGGTCCTGCTTGTGCTCATTTAAAAAATAGAGCTCTGTAAGTGTTTTTAATGTGAGTACTGATAGAAGCCTTTTGCTGCCATCTTTAGTTTTTCAAGGAGGCTGATGAGACTTATGCCAAACTGCAGAAGGAGCACGAGTTAATCCGCAGCACGTTCACCTGCAACAAGAACACCCCACTGGAAAGCCTTGCTGAACTGCTGCAAAACCTGGAGGTATACCTAATGGCTTGCAGTTTGTGAAGCTCTAAACACGCTCAAACATTTTTTTCTGTTGAGCGACATGTGGGTGTAAACATATTGCCTGTCTCTATTGAACTGGTTAGTCCAGTTCTTTTTTACGAGGCTAACTGAAATGCGTCCTTTTTAAATGATAGTTGCAGTGCACACAGTTGCTCCGTTGATAACACAGATTTGTTGCATGCTTGCTTGCAGAAAGAAAGAGAGCGAATCGTGGAGAACAAGAGGCAGGTCCAGAGTCTGGTCAACAAATCCAAGTCCATTGTCCGGCTGAAACCTCGCAACGCCGAGACCAAGAGCAGCAGCAGCCCCATCATGGTCCAGGCCTTATGTGACTTTAAACAAGACCAGGTGTGATATATGATCACCCACTCACACACACTTGCATATAATCTACAGTGTAATACACTCACACAGGCATACAGGAGTATGAAGTGAAGTAATTCAGCATTTTTCTCTGTTTGTATGTACTGTTTTGTGCTGCAGATTGGAATTTTAAAAGGTAATGAGGGCATCCTGAAGGATAACTCGCAGCGCAGCAAGTGGCTTGTGACAGGACCTGGAGGTCTGGACATGATGATTCCCTCCGTGTGTCTGCTGATTCCACCGCCTAACCCGCTCAGCATTGGCCTCGCAAACAAGTAAGAAACATTCAGTCAATTTAGATCCACATACTTTAGGTGCTGTGATATTGGTGATATTAGCATACATTAGTTACACACTGTTTTTACACAAGTGATATATTTGCACTTTTAGAGTGATTAATGTCTTGTGCTGTTCCATAGGAATGAGCAGTACTATGAAGCCATCATGGGCATCTGGAATCAGCTCTACATCAACATCAAAAGCCTCATCTCCTGGCAATTATGCATCAAAGACATCAAACACATCAACTCCTTCACTATCGAAATGGTAAGATATCCCAGGGAATGTACTGTACTTTTTTGTCTAAATGCTCTTATACCAAGCAGAGCCGCATTACAATCACTTTTCCGATTTGCGGTCTGAAACACTTGACTGCGGGAGTTTGCTCACCTCCTGTGTCTTTTGCTTGACCTGACTCTTTCTCTTTTTGTCCTGCAGCTGTCTAAGATGCGTCCAGAGGAGTATCGCGCTTACATCAAAAGACTTGAGACTCACTACCAAGAGTTCCTGCTTAACAGCCAACGTTCTGATCTGTTTGCTGAAGAGGACAAGAGAGATATCCAGGGCCACTTTGATCGGGCCCAGAACCATTATGACACACTGATTATCCAGCTGCCTGCTTACAGTGAGTGTGACGTGTCTCTATACCTCGTCGCTAAATTGTCCGTCCACAAAATGTTGTTCCACTTTAAATTCATATTCTCTGAACTTCTCTCCGACCAATAGCAGGGCATGGCGGTCAGCAAACCATCAGCAACGGCAACACCATCACCTCCACCACAACCACAACCACCAAGACCGAGCCTCCGACTCAGAAGCCTGCCACTCCCAAGCCTCCAACTCCCAAGCCCTCCACCCCCAAGCCTTCCCCACCCCCTCCTACCATCAGCCTTTCCTTGCTCAGTAGTCTGCAGGAACTCCGACGCAGGCTGGAGAAGGCCGAGTACGGAATCACTAGTCATCTCCATGTTCCCATGGGTGACAACAGTTTGCACGAGTGCTCAGTGCACATCCAGAATCTACAGGTACAGTAGTTAACTTATCATGTGTTGTTCTTTATAAATGTGAAGTTCTTATTTTCTAAAAAAGAAAAACTATTTTCAACATTTGATTTCCTGCGTCAAGACCAGCAAGGAATAATATGTTTGTGCTAAAAATTAACTTATCGCATTTTGATCTCTAGACTGTGCATCAAGAATTGGACTCCATCTATGATGAGTACCGGCGACTTAAAGAACAGATTTTAAAGCAGCTGGAAGGGTTACCGGCAGACTCGGATCAAGCCAAGTTCCTCCGCTCTGAACTGGAAATCATCAACCAGAAACTGAGATTCCTACAAGGTCTCTACCCAGCCTACCATGAGAGGTAATGTATTCTTATAACATAACCTTGTTATGTATCCAACAATGATTGAGGAAAGGGGAATGGAGCATGTGTAAATATACAGCTTTACTGACTATAGAGGGAAATCATTTATTTCTCAATATATGTAAGAAAGAGACGTTTCAACGTGATTCCTGTGTGTCTTTAACAGGCTGTTGGCTCTTAAGGCCTTGCTCCAGAGCCTTTTCCAGGCTGAAGATATCGTCAAAGTCCACGAGGCCCGGCTGACAGAGAAGGAGACCACCTCTCTGGACCTCAGAGAGGTGGATAACTATCGAGGCACCCTAAAGGTTTGACACACTTTCCATGTTCAGTCTGAACATACTCTTTCCCCTGTGTGGGACATACGTCCATATTAATAACACATCACCGCCAATGCTACATTGTACTGCCACCATATATTGTGATATACATTCTCTAAATAAATTGAGACATTTGAACATGGATAGCTAATTACTAGTTAATAATATTATTTTATACTTTAAGTACATTTTATAATAATAATTCATAAATAATACTAAGGTACTGTACTTTAGTATGAACTTGTATTTTGATATTTCAGTTTTGCTTCTTTTACTGGAGTAATCTGAATACCTACTGTATGTATACACTAATTCTTCCACCAGTGGCCGAAGTGTGGCCAATTACATTTTATAAATTTGAGTTGTGATTATGTTGTTACATGGTTGATCTTCCTGGATAAAATAACCACACATTTGTTGTTGAGTAATAATTAACGATATGATTTTTGTCCATTAATGTAATAATCACATCATGTTTATAACAAATTGCCCGCCTCTAGATGCTTAATAAGATGCTCTGTATGGTCATAACTGAAATAAAGAATTTGAATCTACTTTGTGATTCTCTTTAAAAGCAAATGAAGAGTGATCTGGAGCAAAAAAGAGACCTGCTCACGGCTATGGAGTCTGACCTGTCTAAAGCAGTGCACTGGAATGGTCAAATCTCGGACTCTTTCCATAAGTGTGACGTGGACTTGTCTAAGTATTCAGAGCTGGTGGGCCAGATGTCTGACCGCTGGCGCCGGATCCAAACACAGATTGATAGCAGGTAAAATAGTCTGTTCACGTACAAACATTTCTTCCAATACCTGTGGCTATATCTCAATATCCTCCATTCATCATTGCTGGTAACAATATTTTAAAATAACCGTTCACCCCTTCCTTTCACTCCCACTCTTTCCTCCTCAGAATGTGGGACTTGGAGAAGCAGGAGAAACAACTGAATCATTATCAGCAAAGCAGCACTTCCTTGGACCAGTGGATAGACAATGCCAGGAAGCGCCAGGACACCCTTCAGATGGTTAAGCTCAGTGACGTCCAGACTCTAATGGATCACCTCAACCACCAGAAGGCAAGACTCTCCTTGCTCACGTCATCATTTAGTAATCAGTAATAATATTGAAACTGTCTGACTTGATTTTGAATTTAAATATCTAATATTTAACTGAGAATGAGATGCTGCCCCCCTTTAGTATTGATGCAGGTGTATGGAAATATATGGGAAGTGTTGCAAAGATGTCAGTTGTTTGTTAGATGATCTATGAAATCAATTTATTAGCCCAAGATTTAGTGACAAGAGGTTTTGTTGGGTAACTATATACAGTGTTTCATAAAGTAATGGATGTCTTAGAAGAAGCCTCGACTGGATAGTCTGATGTCTGAATGAATCAGTCAATGTAATGCCTCAATTTGCTAACTTCACAGGCACTTCACAACGAAATTAAAGGAAAGAAGGAGAAAGTTGAGGATGTGCATAAAAATGCAGACACGTGTGCTGGCTCCATAAAGGTAGGTAGTCAATCAATTGACACTTTTTAAATTGACTATATTTGTATACATATTCCCAAGTTGTTAAGCACAAGCAAATATGGATTGAAATAAAGAGGTCCCTCCATATTGTGTTATGTCTTTTCAGGACTATGAGCTGCAGCTGGCCTCCTACAGTTCAGGCCTGGAAACTCTGCTTAATATCCCTTACAAGAGAACAGTGCTTCAGTCCCCTGCTTCTGTGGTCAGGCAAGAGGTATGAGTACTAGCTGCCCACTCGATCAATGTTCTTATTTTTATATTTGTATTTATTGAATTCTAGTTGTATTCAAGTCTTATTCATATGTTCACTAAAATAATACTGGTGTGTAATTCACACACAAATTTGACATTGGTATTCATCCAACATTTTTAACTCCATCAGGCGGCTGATCTCCAGTCCCGCTACATAGAGCTGCTTACCCGCTCTAGTGACTACTACAAGTTCCTAGGAGAGCTGCTGAAGAACATGGAAGAGCTGAAGGTAAGTACTGGATTTGTATGATGCCATCTGAAAACATAATGTTTATGTAAGTTCATATTATCTTGCTAGTAAAATGAGTAGTATGATAGACATACGATTAATGAACAAATAGATTTGTTGAAGAGTATGGAAGCAGGGTACTAAGGCCTATTCGTCTTTTTGTCATTACTTTCTTCAGATGAGGAACACAAAGATTGATGTGCTAGAGGAAGAAATGAGACGTCTGAGGGAGGAAATCCTGGATCGTAACAATAAAAATAAGTCCCTGGAGGATGAATTGGCCCGCCAGAGGCTCGAGCTCAATCAGTCAAAAGAGCAGATCCTTTCTATGCAGGAAGTGAAGAGAACCACAGTAATGCAAGTAACTGCTACCAAAAGCACCCTGGATAACACCCAGAAGCAGCTTCAAGGGCTGAATGACGAGCTTTCAAACCTTAAATTCAAGCTGGATGACGAAAGCAGGAAAAGGAGGTTGGCAGAGGAACGCTACACCAGCCAGCAAGAAGAATACGAGGCGGCTGTTCGCCGGAGACAGAAAGAACTGGAAGAAGTCAACTGGATCAAGATTGACTTGGAAAAATCAGTGAAGGACAAGGAACGTGAACTGGAAAGGATGAGGATACTGATGGAAGAGGAAGCGACACGTCGTCGAAATGCTGAATCAGATATATCAAAGGTAAGAACACAGTGCAGCCAGGAGATTAATCAACTTAAGCAGACATACGAGACAGAGATCCACGTTACCAAGACCACCATCCTGAAAGCCTCACAAGAGAAAGAAGACGACTCAGCAGAACTGAGACTGCAAATTGACAGACTCACTACTGAGAAGAAAGGTCTTGAGGAAGAACTGAGGAGACTAGGGCAGTCGATTGCTCATGCTGACGAGCAGAAAAGCAGAGCAGAGCAGGAGGCCAGCCAGCAGAGGGCCTCAGTGACAAAAGAGACAAGGATTCGCAGTGAGTTGGAGATTCAGCTGAGAACACTCAAGCAGCAGAGAGGAGATGATGAGCTCCAACTAAAGGAAGCAAACAAAGCCAGTCAAGAAAAGTCCAGGCAGATCAGCATTCTAACATTTAACTTGGAGGAAGAGGGGAAGAAGAGGAGAACTCTGGAATTGGAAATCAGTCATCTGAAACAGGCTGAAAAAGAGCTGAAGGCAAAGAACGCATCCTATCTGGAGGCAATCAACAGGTTTGAAGTGTCTGAGCGGGAGAGCCGCATCATCCGAGTGGAGCTGGAGAAGCAGACCAGTGAGAAATCCAAGGCTGAGCAGAGTTCTGCCAGGCTGCAGAGCCGCATCCGGGAACTTGAGTGCTCTTTGGATGGGAGGGAAGCTGAGTTGGATAAGCAAAAGAAGGCAGCCCAGGAAGAGTTCACACGCAGAAAGAGAGTGGAGGCAGAGTTGGAGAGGATGACACATACTTGCAGAGAGCACACCACCACAATTAACACACTGAAATCTGTCCAGATAGAGGTTTCCAACTCTGGGAGGAAATATGAGCAAGACATCAGCGCCCTCCAGTGTGCCCTGGACAAGAGCCTAAGGGAGCATAAAGTCACCAAGGAGGAACTGGCTGCAGCCATAGCTGAGCTGAAGGCACTTAAACAGAAGCTCCAGCAGGAACAGGCTCGAATTAAAGAGCTCAACCAGCGTAATGAGAGCCTGTATAAGACCATTGAGGAGAAGAGCCGCCAGCTTAATGAATTTACTACAGAGATTGAAAAGCTGAAGACTCTGACGCAGAACCTGACAAAGGAGCGGCTGAGGTTGGAAGAAGAGCTGAGGGCAGTTAGACAAGAGCGAGATGAGCTGAAGCATAGCAAAGACACTGTTGATGGAGCAAGTGCCACTCAGATCTCAGCCTTGCATGTCCAGCTTCAGAGTAGCATCAAGAGGACAGCGGAGCTCCAGGCTCTCATCAATGAACTGACCAAGCAGAGAGAAACGCTAGAATTGGAAATAGGCACATTCCAAAAGCAATCTATTGAGGTACTTTTGATTGCATTGAAGGATCATCTGCAAATAATTTAACTAATATTCTGCTTGCTGCATGAATTAGGTACCTTAAGCCTGAACATGATTTCAAAGAAGCATGTTTATTTTAGTGACAGATGACTTATTTTAGGTATATTTTAGTTTACATTAAAATAATTTACTTGCAAATGCTTTTGCGACTTGCCTTCAATGTTTTACTTTTCACATTATGTGATTTAACAATATGAAAATAACCAATTCCTAATTGCTCACTGCGTACTAACTGATATAATAAATACAGTATACACATATCATTACATATTATGTTCATTATCAAATATTTCACTCAGTACTGACAATTCATCCCTGATGGTAGTACAGTGTGTTTGTGACATCAGAAATGCAATAGCTATTGATGAAATTGTTTTACTGTTGATGGGCTCATACACAATGCTAATAGGAAAGCTCCTTGAACTCCTGAGAATGATTCATTAATTAGAGTTGTGGCTCTGCTCAGTTCTTATTGGCATTTATGTATAGACATAATAATGTGTTTTTCTTATCTCTCCCCAGACATCCAGGAGGGTACATGAGTCACAAAGCCAGTACAGTGAAGTGCTGCTGGAGAAGGAAAGTTTGCTAGCCAGGCTCAAACTGCTGGAGCAGGACAAGACTCGCCAGCAGGGCCTAGAACAGGAGCTCAACCGCATCAAGCTCACACTAGAGACAGAGATCCGCAACAAACAGCGGCTACAGGATGAAAAGAACGCAACCTTGAAGGATTTCAACAACATGAAGAGCCAGTATGAGTTGAGGGAAAGTAAGATTAAACAGTATGAATCAGACAGAGACAAGGCTGAACGAGAGAGGCTCTCCTTGAAGAGTGAGATCGAGAGGCTCATGAGGGAGCTTAAGAGTATTGAGGACAGGTACAAGAGTCGTCTGTCGAGCTCAGAAAAGGAGGCCTCAGACCTGGCTCTCAAGAGAGATGCTCTGGAGAGAGAAATAAAGAGGCTGCAGCAGAGAGCCAGCACTCTGAGCAGGCAGACCCAAACAGATGAGAAGTTCTCAACTATTGATCCATCCAAGCTGGTGTTTGATGGGGTGCGCCGCAAAGTCACAGCCCACCAGCTTTGTGACTGTGGTATAATCAGTAAAGCCACTCTTGACCAGCTGCTTAAAGGCAAAAAGACAGTGGATGAGGTAGCAGTGGACATCCAACTTAGTCTAAAGGGTACCGGCATCATTGCTGGCATGAAGACATGTTCTCAAGGGAAAATGCCATTAGCTGAAGCGAAACACAAGAAACTCCTCAGCTCAGATAGTGCCCTCATGCTCCTGGAAGCTCAAGCAGCAACAGGCTACATAGTGGACCCAACGCTTAATGAGAAGATGCCTGTGGATACTGCCTGTTCAAGAGGAATTGTTGAAACGGAAGACAGAGACACCTTGGTGACAGCTGAAGCAGCTAGCACGGGCTTCAAGGATCCATACACAGGCAAAGTGTTATCCGTGGGTCAAGCCTGCAAACAGGGCCACATAGACAAAGACACAGCTATCCGTTTGCTCCAGGCTCAGGAGTCTGTTGGAGGAATATTGGACCCTGTACTTGGTGTGTTCCTCCCGAAAGACCTGGCCTTGGATCGAAATCTTATTGATGAGGAGCTCTACAGGGCTTTAAACAAAAAGCCCACCTGCTACCTGGACCCAGCAACAAATGAGAAGATAAGCTATAATGACCTTAAAAAGAAGTGTACAGTGGACCCTGTCTGTGGCTTGCTTCTGCTCCGTGGTCCAGAAAAAGACATTTCGCAAAAGACAGTGACGGGTCTCCGTCACCAAGTCCCTATTGACGAATTGGTTGACTCTGGTCTTCTGGAAAAATCTGACGTGGACAAGTTAAACCAGGGCAAGATCACCATCAAAGACATTGAAGACAGACTTAAGAACTATCTCCATGGCTCTACCTGCATTGCAGGGATCTATGATGAGGCCAAGAAGCAAATACTGCCTTTCTATCAGGCAATGAAAGAAGGTCTGCTCATGAGAGGAACAACCCTTGAACTTCTTGAGGCCCAAGCTGCTTCTGGATTCATTGTTGATCCAGTCAATAATGTCTTCTTGACAGTGGAGGAAGCCGCACAGAGGGCCCTGATAGGAAAAGAGTTTAAGAGTAAGCTGTTGTCTGCAGAGAAAGCAGTAACTGGATACAAAGACCCATCCACAGGAAAGATAATCTCCCTCTTCGAAGCTATTGAGAAGGATCTTATTGAGAAAGGTCATGGAATCCGTCTTCTAGAGGCCCAAATTGCCAGCGGTGGGATCATTGACCCCAAAGGGAGCCACCGGATCGATACCACTGTTGCCTATAAAATGGGTTATTTTGACGAGGAAATGAATGAGATCCTTACTTACGAAGGAGATGACACAAAGGGCTTTTTTGACCCTAATACTAAGGAGAACCTGACATATCTTCAACTGAAGGAGAGATGCATCACAGATAGCAAAACAGGGCTAGTACTCCTGCCACTCAAAGACAAAAAGAATCCCCAGAAGTCAACGGAGAGCCGTACTAATGTCCTTCGCAAGAGGCGGGTTGTGATCGTTGACCCAGACACTGGGTTGGAGATGTCAGTGAGGGAGGCCTATCACAAGGAGCTAATTGACTACGACACTTTCCTGGACTTGTCGGAACAGGAGTGCGAGTGGGAGGAAATAACTATCAAGGGGTCCGATGGCTCTGCACGTTTGGTGATAGTAGACAGGAAAACCGGAACCCAGTATGACATCAAGGACTGCCTGGAACGTGGTATCATTAACCAGAAAGGTTTGGATGAGTACCGTGCGGGCACACTAAGCTTGACCCAGTTTGCTGACCAAATTACCAGCAAAACCAGCAGCTCTGAGATGACCATTTCATCCTGTAATGTTGATGACGTGATGACCTGCAGCAGTCCCACCCTGGTCGCACCATCTTCCCCTACTGTCCGTAAACGATTCAACAGTATTTCTATCACCGTTTCTCCCCCTGAGATGTTTGATGACCACAGTCCTGTGGGAGCTATATTTGACACAGAGACCTTGGAGAAAATAACTATTCCTGAAGCACTCAGAAGAGGCATAGTTGACACTCTTACAGCACAGAGGCTTCTGGAGGCCCAGGCATGCACCGGTGGTATTATCAACCCTGCTAATGGTGAGAGACTGTCGCTGAAGGATGCTGTCCATCAAAGCATCATCGATGAAAGCTTGGCCTCCAAGCTGAAACCTGCACAGAAAGCCTATCTTGGTTTTGAGGATGTGAAAACGAAAAGAAAGATGTCTGTAGCAGAGGCAGTGAAGGAGGCATGGCTGCCTTATGAAGCTGGTCAGAGATTTATGGAGTTCCAGTACTTGACAGGAGGCCTGAGGGAGCCTGGCACTGGACATCGCATCACAATTGAAGAAGCTATCCGCCGAGGCTGGATAGATGGTAAAGGGGCACAGAAGCTTCAAGATACACGGAACCAGCCGAAGAATCTGACCTGTCCTAAGACCAAGCTGAAGATCTCCTACAAGGAAGCTATGGATACCTGCATGGTGGAGGAAAGCAATGGTATGAAGCTGCTGCAGGCCTCCTCAATTTCCTCTAAGGGTATCAGCAGCCCTTACAATGTCTCTAACCCAGGATCTCGCTCTGGATCCAGGTCTGGTTCCCATGCCGGCTCAAGGGATGGATCTCGTCGAGGCAGTGTGGATTACTCTGCTACTTACAGCTATAGCTACTCCTCTAGCAGTGCCACCTATGGCTCCGAAACTCACTCTTAATACACTGCATGGAAAAAGAATAAAAACTAAAAGCAATTCCCTATTCAGTTTGCTTTTCTAAAAAAAATCTGCTCTGAATCTGATTATTAATTCATTTATGTGTTTTGGTTGTTTGCAGTTTTTGGTGATATGGTGCTTCAATATAAAATATAATACAGAGTACAATTAATCATTGTATGATAATGCATAAATGTTGAATGAATATATTTGTCCTATCAATAAATGTATGGCTTTTTTAGAATTAAGAAGTTGTTTTGAAATATGCTTGTCAACCTCAGCTTCAGCGTGCAGTCAAAATTAATTTCACTGATTTTAATTTTTTGTTTTATTCAGCTTGAGTTACATGTGTTTTGTTTTATTTTTAATTTTTAGAAAAAAATTATAATTTGCAATTGCTGAGGTTTAGCTTTTAATAATGCCTGACAAAGTAATGATCAACTAGGAAAATGCCCTGCCACAAAAATGTTATTCTCAATTGATTTAAAATAAAGTTTTCATAGCAATTTTGAGTCATCTACTGTTTTTCTTCATTAGAATGTGTTGTACATTAAAAGCTGAAACTGTTCACTGTTTTGAGGAGAGAGCGATGGAAATCCTTGTAACAAAAGCAGTATCTATTGTAACCTTTGGATGGCGCTAATTGTCACACTAAACCTTTAAACTGCAAGCCAGTTACACACTTTACATTATACCAGTGAGGCGGGTCATACAATTCATGCTTTGGTTATGACTTAATATTAAAGCTGCAGTGCTGTAGTGATGGAAATATTAACCATCCATAAAGAAATTTCACCAGCGGTGCATGAGATGTTATATCTGAAATTTGATAATCATGGTCCTGTATTTGTGAACTTAACAAGTTTTTCTTTAGAAGATTGGGACATTTTAATGCAATAGATAAGACTTTTATTGTAATAATTAGTATACGCATTTAAATTATAAAGTAAAATGAACTCATTATTATTGTGTAGTGCATAAACAGGGGAATAGGGTAAACTCAATTATATTATTGCAGACATAGATTTTGATTGTTTATTGGACAATGTAGCCTACTACTGAACCACAGAAAAAAACTATTCTATGTAGCTTATTTGTGCCTACGCAGTTTATGAACATTAATACAGTGGGCCTTTTTAGGCAATTTTGAGCTGAATAGTTAAAACTGATTTTACCTGACATTAATCTCTGTAGGTGATGCCTGCCTACTGTAGAATATGCTATAAAAAACACACACAAATGTACTTTGGTGAAACCTAATGCATTTAGGGTTTCAAACTTTATTAAATGCATTATAATTCTGATATAATCGATTATATATTATATTATTACAGACGTACACATTCTGACTGAAGCCCATATTTATTGGACAATGTAGGACTGAACCATAGAGGAAAACAATGTTACATATTTACACAGTTCTGAACATGAACATAAACACAAGGGGCTTTTTGGGGATATTTTGAGCTGAATAAATACAACTGACTTTACCTGACACATTAATGTTTGTATGTGATGTAGGCCTACTAGGATATGCAAAACACAAATAATGTGGTATATGAATGGTGTCTGTGCCACTATTATGGTAGGCCTATAACATTACTAAATGCATTATAATTCTTTAAGAATAAGTACCTGTAAAGGCTTCCAATTTCATTGTCCGGACTCAAGGCCCCTACATGTGAAGGACTTTTTGGGGGGTCCTCGAGGGGTGGCTGGAGGAAGTTCTCCGTCTGCGTGTGAGGGGTGAGGTTGGGAACAAATGGAGAGAGGGAGGGAGGAGGCCCACGGAGAGGGGACGTAGAGTGAAAGGGGGGAGGGAACAACAAGGGGAGACAGCCCTAGCGGCGCAGTGGGAGGACTATCCCATGCCAGGACTTGCGGCGGCCTGGACTGGAGGAAGTGTGCAGGGGGGCTGAGCAACCGAAAGCAACAGCAGCAGCAAAAACTTCAGGAGCCGAGCAAAACCTTCTACATATCTATTTTTCTTCTCGTAGAACCCGGCGACAGTCGCAGCAAAAAAGGCCGAGGAGAGGATAGGGCGCCAGGGTCCAGCTGGGACAAAGTGAACTCAGTAGAAGAAGCGGCTGTGTGGATCAACCTGGGAGCAGAATTCCAGCAGAGGAGAATGAGCCTCTCAGCCGCCTGCATTAAGCCTGTGTGACGGGCTGAGGAGGACTCTTTGATCAGGAGACTCGTTCTCTCTCTCGCTCTCTCTGCAGACTGACAAAGAGAAATAGAGGGAGGAAAGGAGGAGAAGAGGAATCACAAGTAGGCCTTTTCGCTTTCAGTTAGAAAAAGGTAAGGCACGGCGTCTGAACTTTTCTTCCACTTTCAATCAATCATTGGCAGGGAGGGATTTAAGGTCGGGTCAACATAGCCTACTTAAAAGCAGGATTAGAATTCCACACACTGCAGTATAGGATACCTCTCAGCTTTCCTCCCCTTTAGCCCTTTTGCTCAGTCACATTTCATTGAGTTTGTTTATTTAATTCAAAGTGCAAAACAGGGCCCTGCTCCCCGTATTTACTTTGGCTTTGAATGCTGTGTGTGTTTGTGTGTGCCCCATTGCCCCATGTCCTCCAGCAGCACTCTTTAGGACAGAGAAGGGAGTCATCCAAACTGACCTAGCACTGATCTTGTGATTTTTTTCTTTTTTTTAAATGGGAAAACAAATTATGTGTATGGCTTTTGAACTGAACTCCCTAAAGCTTAGCTTGAGCTCTTTGAGTCTTTGGGGCTTTTTAAATGTCTTCCTCCTTCCTTTTTAAATGAATTGTCTTTAGCTACAGCTATAATTTGGGGTTCCTTGCTGGTGTGGGCTATGGTGCACTGGAGACCTTTTTATAATGTGAAACATATGGGTCTATTCTTGTGGAAGATGTGTTCCCAGCGGTCCATAGAGCTGCAAAAGAAACAAGCCCTTTTTGTTGTTCCTTTGTTGACTGTTGTTGGTTGAGTCTTCTGTTGGTGGATAAATGATGGAGAGACAATCAGAATGAGAGAGTTTGGCTTTTTTTTTCTTTGAGCTACAGCTGCTGCGTGGTATTTCGGGCCCTGGGGCTATGCTTCTCAGGCAGCCATTGTTGATGACATGTAAAAGTGTCCTTGCATCACAGCAGCTTTGCTTCCTCTTCACCTGAATCGGTCCCTCCCTCACTTTTTCTAGCTTGGAAATCAGGCACACACCTGCATTCACAACCTCCTGTGGAACTCTCTTTCAATCAACATAAACCATTCAGGTTGTCAGGAGCATTTTTCTTAGTCTAAACTCTTTCAAGATTAGCTTTAATTACAGACCCAGCGAGACAGGAGAAGGATTTTTGAACCTGCAATTATAGCTTTTGTTGGAGGATCTATTTTGGGGGTCAGAGTTTCATGAACATTATCAGCCCCTCATGGATGAAAAGAAATGTGCGTCAGAAGAAGAGTGTCAGTTCTCACTGATAACAGGCGGCTGTTATAGCACAGGGGCCGGGCAGAGTGACTCATGAATGGGGGATCCTGATATTGTGGTTTGGACAGGTGGGTTGGCAAAGGGTTGGGGTTGTTGTGTACTGTATAAGCAGAACACTGTGGTCTCAAACTCTGAGAGAAACAGCATGGGACGGAGCCTTGTCACAGCAGTGCCGCGGCCACTGGGCTGACATATGTAAGCCATTAAGGAGACCTGGAGGAGGACGGAGACTGAAGCAATAAAGGCGAAAGAATGGCAAGAAGGAGGGGAAACAAAAAAGAGTGAATGAGAGAATGGGAACGTAATCCATAAGGGAAAGCATTCCACAATGACCTTGGGATAGAAAAACTGTAATTATGGAGTTAGTTTAGGAGCCCTTAGGGTGCGCACATTTGCCCAGAGCCAGGGCCGTCATTTTTATTCCCTTCAAAATATCTCATGAAAATGTGGAACAAATACACGTTAGAGTTTGAGGGTTACTAAATAAACCTGCTAAAAATACACAGCTCCTCCCTCCCATGGATTTATTTCTTCTTCCAATAGTTCTCATGGGTTCTGTTTATTTCAGTTCTTCAGCAGTGAATGGGTGTTGAAGCCACAGCGCAAACATATGGAGCCCCTGACAGGAAAAGGCCAGAATAAACTGTGGTCTTGTCCCTCTGCGGGCCCTTCAGTCAGTCTCTTATGTCACTGCGGGCATGTTATCCCGTAGTATGAGGCGTGCACTCGTGCCAAGTATGAAGACAAGGCGGTTGGAACGGTGAAGCTGATGGTATCAAAAGTTATTAGGTGGCCATTAGTTGTGAATGCTAAATACCAACTGGGGGCTACAGCCAAAGAAAAGAAACAAATGGCAGGCCAACTTAATAGGCATGCATAGTTTGTTTCATGTGCTGGGCAAACAAAGAAATAGAGCTAATAGGAAACAAATGTAGCTATGTTTAGTGAAATGCTTTAAGTTGAAGAAAAAAACACAGTTTAGCAGTCGCCCCACGGGCAGCCAGACTTCCTGAAGCATTTATGGCACCTTAGGTGTTACTCAGGTTTGCAGACAACTTAGGAGATCATTAATCTGTCCAGTCTACCAACAAGACAGCATTGTACTATATGTGTAGCTGCTTTTGCTGCAGGGTTGGATGAGCTTTATCACCCCACTCTGAATGAATTCAAGCCCTGACTGTGGCCGTAACAGCGATGAGTTTTTCTTGAGGTGTGACAAGGGATTTGCTGCCTTCCCCAAAAGTGTTATTTTCTTCCTCCTATTAGCGAATACTATCTTGGCACCTATTTTTAATTTCAGACGCATCATTTCAGCTTAATGGTCCTATAGAAAATGTAAGTTGTCACAAAATGGAGGCTGTTGCCACAACACGTCAATCATAAACTAGAAGCTGGAGCCAACAGAAGCAATTCAGCCTGATTTGGGAGCGTGGGGGGAAGGGGTGCCTTGATTGCTTTCATATGTGTGCACTGTGCAGGCCTGACGTTTGAAAGAAGGATTTCATTTATTGTATTGATTTAAAAAACAATTAGCACCTTATTAAATATGTGCAACCTCTCCATTAAAATATGGATACGTTAGATTCAAGTCTCTTCTCTGGTAAAATAGTTGTGGGGATTCCAGCTTCTCCAATATAAGGATTACATTTGACTTTGATGCAATGAGACTTTGTTATTATTTGGACAATTTACAGCTCATACATGATTGAATCCATTATATAATTCATACACGTATTGAGAACAAAAGAAAAGAAAATATTTGCCCTCAATCGAAGATGAACTTCCATCTATTGTGTACACATGCCGCAGTGCTGATATCCCCATCTCACGACTGTCGCTCTCTGTTTTTGACCAAGACTTAGACTCTCTGTACTGTAGTTCATCTCCCACTGGTTTGTGCAAATATGTAAAAGAAATCAGCATTTAAATGACCACACTGAGATCGCTAATGGAAACTACAGTCAGGGAGACAGTGGACATGTAGCAACCAGCCCTAATCACATAAAAACAAACTTTGTCGAGAATGGATTCGGTTGCTGTGTCTCTACCCCAGGCTCCGGGGGCGAGTTTTCTTTGCAACAGACAAGCATGCAAAGCTTTTGCCAACTGTTGTCAGCACAACAGACTCAACAAGGAATACAACAATTAGGTCACTTTTCACATGATTAGGCCATGATTTGGCCCCAGGGGTCTGACTAACTAAATGTCTGTCTCGAATCTGAGGCTGTTCAGTTTGCAGTTGATGACCCATTACATGATGCCGCCTTCTTCATCTCGTGGGTCACCTGCTTGTCCAAAATGGAAGGTTCCATACAGTGCGGGACAGGTGAAGGGTGTTGCTCCTGAAATGGAAACAGGCTTCATCCTAGTCCTTTAATATGCCCTCCCGCTTATGTCCTCCCTGTTTTTTTGTTGCTCATATTTGGAATGTCTGATTATTTCATTCTCTGTGTTGTTTTGGGTGATCGAAAGAAAGGCATTTGGAGCCAGTCCCAAGTGATGGTCATGCATGTGTGAACGTGGCTGACAGCACCCACGCAACCTAGTCAAGCTCTTACCTGTAGGTGTTGGAGCTGGGGGAGCCAGACACGCCCTAATCCCCCAACATCCTGACCTTAGTAAACCTGTTGCAGCTTGTCCACTGTAGAACTGGCAACCCCTTTTTCTCTCAAATGTCCCTGACTGCACCACTGCTCTACCAGCGTCGCTCTCACATTGCCATGGGTGGGCTCGGGATTTGAGTTCCTTGGCACTGCTTATTCTGCCTTTGTGAGCTAATGCTGCGCCTCAAACCAGGAACAAAAGCAGTCGGTGTAAATTAAAGACCAATTATCTTTAGTGCGTGCTGGGGCAAGTCGCTCATGTTAGCTCAAATGACGTGTGGGAGAAGTGAGAGAAAGGTCTAGTAGGAAAAGGATGTTGATTGCCACAGTGTTATTATTTGTTAATTTCAAATTGTGAAGTCTCTAGTTGATATTTAGAAGTTATATGATTAGTTTTATAATGTGATATTGCTACGTTTGTGCCTCCTCCCAAGTTCAGTTGGAATTGGTTGGAACATAATTTTTCTATTTGTTAAGTAACTTTGAAAATTGTTAATTAATCACTTTAACCGCCAACGGCTGGTTAGCTTTACCTAGCCAGGCCAGGTTAGTTTCCATCCGGTTTCCAGTCTTCCTTTGCTGTATTCAAAGATAAAAAAAAACGTCAAGTTGTGTTTTTTTGTGCAAGCAATTTTTGGCATGAGTAAATTGTGCCCGTTTAGGATAGTGTCTGGCACATAAACCCCCTTAAAACCACATTCACTTTTTTCCCCCATCTATTCAGTTGTAAAATATGTTTATTATTACGCTTGTATGCAGATTTAGCCTTTGGACGGTGCCGGGCTAGTTGTATCCCCAAAAGTCCTTATTGTTAGCTAAGCGCTAACATGCTACTGACAATAACCTTAGCTCAATGTTTGCAATATATTAAAGGCGAAGTAAGTGATATGGTCCTTTTAGCTAACTTCCTGCCACTGATTGCAGTTAGCAGGTCCCTCCTTTGTCCTTACATCACCACCACATGAACGCCAGCCGTCTTCGTCAGACAGTGCCGCGATGGAGAGCAGCGAGTCATCGTTCACAGGCATTGAGACCCGCGTCTTTATAGCGCTCTGTCTCCTGATTGGATAAAAATGAGCGGGATACTCAAAATTTTATCTGGCAATAACTGCAAAGATGAATGACTGGGATACCTGTGTTATGAACTGTGCATACTGTTTAAGTGATTGCTGTATGAATAAAAGTGATTTAACACTTATATTAACACTTCTCCTTTAATATTGTAGCACCAAATTAATTAGCTAAGAAACAGTTTTTCCCAAGCATTCCTAGGTCACATGGAGGTTCAGAGTTGGATAACCTTCCCATCACCAGCTAGCACAGTGCTTTGACACTTCCAAAACATTACTAAGCCTTCTTCCCATGCCCCCGCCCTGGAGATACACAGAGCATAAGTGCTGGGCGACCTGTTCATTAATTTCCCATTAGTCAACAGTTTTCCTCCGAGTCTCAGGGGAAATAGACTAACCCCACCAATAGTTCCAACAACCCCAGAGGACCTCTTCCCCCCCCCCCCCCCCCTGCTCCTACCACCTCCACACACACACACACACACACACACACACACACACACACACACACACACACACAACCCTGTTTCCCTGAGTGATGACCTCTTCATACATATGGCCTCTTTCATTCCGCTCTGAGGGTTGGTTTAAGCCTTGGCTACACTGTCCCTGGTTTATGGCTCCCGCTCTGGCCCCCTTCAAAGTGTTATGCTGTAGCCTGCAGTCATTGCAAACTTAATTGATGGGCACATTGATGGATCGTTTTGATCACAACAAACAATTGGAGTCATTCAAGAAGGATGATGATATCTTTGGCATCTTCAGGAATGTCTTTCAGTTTGTAAAGTCTGTGGGAAATCTGAAACATTAATCAGGCCAGATTGATCGTTATCTCACAAATATTGTATAGAAAAGTTATTGTTTGAAGTCATCGGCATACAGACAAATTTTGGCTCCGTCCAAAGGTTTGCTTTGCTTTATTCATAATATTCGTATGTATAAAATGCAGGTTTGGTCAGGGGCGGAACTAGAGCTGAAGTGATAGGTCGATCAATTGATTAGTTAATCACATCAGAAAATTAGATGGCAACTATTTTGGAGTTTGATCGTTTTCTTTGTTTTAAAAATGCCAAGACATGGGGCGCTCCGGTGGTGTAGTGGATAGAGTGCGTACCATATTGGCTCCGGCCTTAGTTGCAGTGGTCGCGGGTTCAAATCCGACCCGTGGACCTTTACTGCAGGTCATCCCCCCTTTCTCTCTCTCTCCCCATTTTAATTCTGTAATATCTAATAAAGCTTGAAAATGCCTAAAAAAAATCTTTAAAATTATTTTTTTTTAAATGCCAAGACATTTGCTATTTCCAGCTTCTCAAATGTGAGAATTGTCTCCCTTTTCTTGTCTTAAATGATTGTTAAAAGAATATCTATTTAGTTCTTGGACCCTTATCAAGATGGGTGAGGGCAGTGAATGTCCTACTACGTTAATAATAATAAATAAAAACTAAAAATGACTATAAATGAGATAATTTAGCCTATATTTTTTCAGTCCAGGCCATGATAGCCTGTGATAAGAACAAGCTATGGAAAAACTACACAAAACAAGAAAGATAGCACAAAATAGGGCATACAATCAGAATTAAACAAATATGTGATGATTAAATCATGGATACAATTTCTAATACACTTATTTAAGAAGTATTTTTTCCCCAAAAATCCCAAAATGTAGACTTAAAATGTACTTTATTTCCCGACCTCAACAGTCAAGAACTTAAATGTGTATTCATTTGACAATCCTCCAAACACAAATAGAGAAGTAGCAAAATCCTCTTTATTATTAGGCAGTAAACCACAGATGTTCCTGTTCAACTGATTAAAAAACGATTAGTTGTCAGTTGACTCTTTGATTAATCGGGTAGGTGTCAACACTAGTGATAGCAGGCAGCGCTATTCTGCAGCTGACAACCGGCACAGAGCATACAGCGATGGCTAGATAAGAGGATAAGGGATGTGTGTGTGGCAGGGTGAGACGGGCGCTCTCTTTCTAGACCACCACTGCAGGAAGTGCATGGCCATGAGGTCACAGGGACCCGCCATCACTCAGGGATTTACAGAAACTGGTTTCAGCCGGAGTTGTTTGAAAGTTGTTTTTTGTCTTTGTCATTGTTGCTCCGGCCGACTGTGGGTACTAGGTTGCTGGGGTTCAATCTTTTAATACCACTGTGCTGTATCTGTATTTGCCACACGGATAAGTGGCAAATCATCTCTCACATGTTATAAAAGCCCCCAGATATATTGTTCTCTTTCAGCCAGTACAGTATTTGTGACACACACACACACACACACACACACACACACACACACACACACACACACACACACCCACACCCACACCCACACCCTCACACACACACACACACACACACACACACACACACACACACTGGTGACTGTTTTTATTTGTGTGCAAACAAGACACCATCTGTCAGACAATCTGGATTCTAGGTCATTCTCTAAAGATATTGGCGGGAAACCTGGACACAATGACTGTTAGCTGGGGACTTTGAACATCAAATATTGACTCGAGCAACGTCACCTGCTTCAAGTGGGAACGGTGTTGAAGGTAATCGAAGGGCCGGAGCCACCTACAAATGTCTGCACTTCTTTTCTTTTTGACAGGAGGCCTCACAAGTGTCAGGATGGAGGAGGGGTACGAACTGGACCTGACCTACATCACGGAGCGTATCATCGCTGTGTCTTTCCCCCGCAGCTGCACGGAGGAGATCTACTCCCACAACCTGAAGGATGTCACACGGATGCTGAAGTCCAAGCATGCAGATAACTACCTGGTTAGTATTCGTCCTTCACTGTCTCACCTTGAAATGAACCGTCAAGCCAAGTGTCAAAGTTCAAAACGCTATTGATGATCAGGGCTGACGGGCTTTCATGGAGTATTATTGACATTAGAGCATTGATCTCAGAGTGTATAGTTCATCTTTTCGCTCTTATGTGAGAAACCTTGTAAAGCCCGAATGCACTAAGCTTTTGAGACTAAGTTATTGGCTTTGTTGTATGTTCTCTTTAGATTATCAACTTGTCAGAGAAAAGACATGACCTCCCTAAAATGAACCCCAAGGTAAGTTTACATGACACTGTGCCATCTACATAAAAGAGGCACACATTCTTGCAAGTAGAGTATGTCGATATACACAGCAACATTGGAAAAGTACAATTTATGTCAACGGCTAAATAGATCTCTGTTCATCCTCTTTGATCAGCTGTGTCTTACCAGTGGCAGTAAACGGTATAATATTATTGATTGGTAATGCATAGGGAGTTGTTGTCTACAGTGCTACTGTGTCCGTTTATAATGAATGATGTGTTTTTCAGACCTTGGACACAGGCTGGCCGGACATGCATGCTCCACCCCTGGATAAGATTTGCACCATCTGTAAGGCCATGGAGAGCTGGCTCAATGCTGACCCTCTTCATGTGGTGGTTATACACTGCAGGGTGAGCATCTATATTGATGGTGGTGTTGTAGCAGCTGCTTTTCAGTTTTATATTAGTAGACAAGGTAGCAATTACGCCAGATTTGACTGCATTGGGTTTTATTTTGTTGATTCCAAAATCCTGTTTTTGTAAAGAAGCCATGTCTTTAGTATGTCAAGAATTGTCTTTGTGTTTTATCAGATGTGATTCACAGTGAACACAGTCTTTTAAGTCATATTCTGATTCAAAGTGGCAACATTTGTGATGGGCGCATTGACTTATGCGACGCCACCTGTTTCTAAAATTAACACGCCCATTTCAAAACTGCTAAACTGCTAAAAGCTAAAAAAAGATATACAGATTTATATCATGTGACATAAGCAATACTGTTCTAACTTTTGGGAGAAAATACTAGGATCCCATCACTCCTAACCGGAAAATGGTGAAGAACATTGAACTATTTGGGGCCTTAAAAACAGGGGTAAAACAGTGCTGCATGTGTGGTGAATCATCTCCTGTCCTCTCTCGTCTCTTTAGGGCAGCAAGGGTCGAATTGGCGTCGTCATTTCGTCCTTCGTGCATTTCACCGACGTATCAGCCAGGTAACCGCTGCTATGAGTCACATTTTTCATTTTAGCTCACTGTAGAAATGTATTTTTTTTGCTCAGGATTGAAGTCAGGATTTATCATAACATGCGCACGCCCACTCCAGGGATGGAAATTAACACCCGCCACACGCCAAATGCGGGTAGATTTGCGTGCTGGCGTGTAAATTGTGTCACTTCACCCGCCACTGTGTCGGGTAATACTTTCCAGTCAGGTCCGATCTAATTTGCATATTTAATACATTCGTCATGAACATGATGACAGGGCGCTACACAGTTCAACAGTTTCTTTTTGCCTTTCTAGTCGAACTGAACTACGGCGCGATCCGCTCCGCTAGGAAATACTATCTGCGAGTTAACGTGTGGAGGCATAAGTCGACAAATCAATCGACTTACTTTGCCCCCTTTTTTTCTTCCCACAGCAGAGGTTGAGGTGCTGAAAATAAAGTGAAAACTGCGCTTTTCCTTTAAGCAGCAGAGCTGCCGCCGTTGTTACAGTATTTGCATCAAAGCCCTAATGGTAATACAAATGAGATGCTTTATTTAAACGCTGTCCGTGCTTAGAGGTGATTTTAATTGTGTCGGCTGAAACAGAAACTAACGGAGGGATTCGGCTCACTATAGTCCCTTGAGTCGCGCAGTCAGTTTGCCGACATGGCTTTGTATTTAAGGCTCGAGACATACAATCAGATCGCATACAAACAAGGAAGCCTTTCCCATCGATATCGCTAACGGGGAGAATATCCCCGGTTATTATTTGAGCCTCAAACCACAGAGTTCTTCCCCGTGCGGTGGCTCGCGCACTCACTAATGATCTCACGGTGAAACGCTGCTTTGCTCGGACGAAGGCATCGTGTGTTTCTAGATGATTTAACACCATAGTCTCAGACTAGCGTTTAATATTATGCTGCATCTTTTGCACTGCACTGTTTTTTATCAACAGTGAAAAAATGGTCCCACACCGGACTCTTATGTGTAGCTGATTACTTCATGCACGCACCTTGCAGAAGTGACGCTCCTGCAGCGCGCTCACGACCAGACGTGACACGGTGACATCTCCCATTAATAAAACGGCATAACTCCCTGATTTTCAGATTTCTATTTTTAAATTCGACTTGAGCGCAAGTGGAAAACCGGTCAATGTGTCGACACATTCACATCCCTAATGCATATGGAGAAAGTGATAAACAATATCAACATTTCATATCATTAACTAAAAAGAAAAAAGAAATCTAAAGGTAACTTCAATACTGTATTATAATTATTGACTAAATGATGAAAAAAAGGTGTCTGCAGGGCCAGTGAAAATATACAAGGGGCCAGTAAAACTCGGATCTATTGGCCAAGCGGGCCAGTTGGGAAAAAAAGTTGCATTGAACCCAGAGTATATATGGAGTTCAATTATACAATGTTTTGAAATAAAGATGACGTGTATTGTGTATCATATATAGTAAGAGTGTACCATTTAATTTGCAACTCAGTTCCTTGGTAGCACCTACTAACAGTAGAAATGACTTCTGATGGAAAACATTTGTATGAAAAACACTTTCATTAGCTATTCTTACTATTGTATTGTTTAACATTAACGCATATATTAAAAAAGATATTGCGTATAAAAAGTGGCTGGTAAAAAAGATGAGTGGCTGGTAGATTTTTAAATCTACCTGCCACAGTGGCTGGTAGGCAAAAAAGTTAATTTCCATCCCTGGCCCACTCACAACAACAACAACAACCCAAAACAGTTCACGGAGACTCATCCCGTTGGACCACAAGCATTGTCAGCCTAACCACTGCTGATTCGTTTGTCTCTTTTTCACTTTAGGGTCAAGGTGATTCAGAAAGGGAGTGACAGAAAAAAGTCACCTCTCTTTAAATTCAAAGGATAACCACACCATTTAAGCCATGAATCACCAGCGTATTGAATTGCATGAATCAACCTGGAAACACGTTAAGTTACTGTAATAGCTTCTGGCCACAGTGTCAGTTACATGAAACCTATTCAACGTGAAGAGAAAAAAACTATTTCTAACCATTGTAACCCGTAAACATTCAGAGACAGGGCTGTACAGTGCGACAGTTTTGATCGCATTTGCTACTGAAATTGATCACGTGCGATGATGAATACAAATCCATTCGCACTCCTGCGACAGGTTGATAATGAGGGGAGGCTGTCTTTGAAACACAGAGGAGCGCTGCACAACACTGCTTAGAGGGCTCTACATTAACACTGCGGGTAAATGAGTCTTAGGAAAGTAAGTTATTGAGTCCACCCTTCACTTTGGCTGGTGAAAGATATGTGCTCTCGGGATCTGTGCTCGTGCAGCGATTCTAGGTAGGCTATAAAAACTTCACCAACGGCAATTACCGGAAGGAGACGGCACATTACCGCAGTTAAGTTAGCGCGTGTACAAACAGAACATTTCCTGTGCGCCTTCACATTAAAAGCCTGTTACTAGCCAAACGTGAGTTGACTTTTATTTTGAAGCCGGTAAGAGCAGGAAATTAGCGCTTTTTTCTAGCTTGAAAGGCAACTCATTCAGCTGCAGCGAGCAGTCAACAGTAGCCTAGTCTATTTACAAAGTTTTAAATAACCCACTGAAAAGCTACTCCCAACACATTCACAACAACCTATTTAATTTATCCTAAATTGTACCAATATGTATACTTATTTATTTAATAGGCTATGTTTAATGTTTTAAAGTTTGGTTTTAATTAACAGAAGCAATTGGCAGGTTAGATTCTTTTTTCTAAATTGCAATCAGTGCACCCCTATTAATTTTTCCATAATTATTACTACACACACTAGGATATAATTAGAGTTGAGAATCTCAAATGAGACCAAGATGACATGCTCAAAGGTAATTTGAGCGAAATGCAAGGGTTAAGGTTATGCAAGTTTTCGATCATACTTTGTGTGCTACCAAATTTATTTTTGTGCTACTGAATTTTTTTGCTTGCTAGCACCAGTGCTACCACCTAAAAAAATAAGCGTACAGCCCTGAGAGAGTCTGTTTGCTTCGCTTCTTAAGCCCTCGAGTAGAGAAATGTGGCAAACATTTTGGGGGAGATGGCCCTGGTGTTACGTCTCTTTGTAGAATCCTTTCTGCAGACATCAGAACTACGGTTTTAGCCCACCCCTCCTTCAGTCAGAGTTTGCGTTCCCGCTGAGAAAGGCCGGGGTCTGGCAAGGCGAATGTGAAAGACAGAGGGCCAAAAATACGCAGAGGAAGAGATAGGAAAAACAATGAGTCAGATTTACAATGGAATAGATTCAGAAACAGAGAAGGAGAGGGGAGGGGAAGGGAGCAGAGCAGAGAGAGAAACAGAGCTGTGGTGAAAGGGCTCCAGCGCCTGTTGGTTTTAGGTCTGTCTGAATAGCAGAGCTGTGCACACACTCTGGCCTCTCTCTGTCCTCCTCTCCCCCCTCTGTGTTTACTTAAGGCTGGCATTCTCTTCCTCTCTGCTGGAATTCCCTGTCTCTCCGGTTACTTTCACTCTCGTCCATTATGTGTGTGTGTGTGTGCGTGTGTGTCTGCGTGTGTTGTCTTAATTCGAGTAAGGGTTAGCACACTATTCAATTACAGAGCAGAGAGAGTGTAATCTCTCCCTCGAGTCATAATTACCTAAAGTGTTTTAATGTGTCTCTCTGTCTCCCCTTCTAAAAGTGCTGATCAGGCGTTGGACCGCTTTGCCATGAGGAAATACTATGATGATAAGGTCTCAGCTCTGATGACACCTTCGCAGAAACGGTAAGACCCGAAACGTGCGCACACGCCCTTCTGTCGGACAGCACGCGTCTATCCCGTGTGCTGTTTTGGTTGCCCCACACATCCAAAACGCATTCATGTCCCCGAACCCACCTGATTCAATAAAGAAAACTTTGCATGTCTTGTTAATGTTTGTCTATTTTGCCCAGTGAAAAGCCTCTCACTGTTTTATCATTGTAATGGGAATGGGACCCCTATGGTGATTGTGTATCCCTGTGAATCATCGGCGCTAATGCTGATGGCTTACAATTACAATGAGCCCATATTAGCATGGCTGGGTACAGGCTTTGACTTTTTTGATACAAGTGCAAGTTTCAGCAGCAACACCAAGTTGACTGTTTTTACTATGAGAAATATAAACATGCTTGCAGAATATTTTTTTTATATGTCAAAATACTTCTATCACATGTTAGATGATGACTTGAAGAATTTTGTATTTTGGGGGAGATATAACTATTTCATGCCCTGGTAAAAAAGTTTGCTGCTTCCAGTCTTTTGTGCTAAACTAATCCTAACCGGTTGCTGCCTGACTTCATATTCAATGGCAAGACATCAAGTGGTATAAGCCTTCTCATCTAACTTTAAAGTGAAAAAATCTCACTTAGAAAATATCCTTGACGATTGCACGGTGACGGCTGCAGGTTTTTAGTTTGGGCTGTCTTGGAGATTACGATTATTTTGTGAGAGGCCTGTGTGTTTTGAACTTCAGTTTGAAAGAAGTGAAAAAAAATGTGTGCATATTATTTACATCCCCCCCTGTGCTTTCATGTCAGGTATGTTTGGATCCTCAACAGTCTTCTAAGCGGCTCCATGAAGATCAATGCCTCTCCCTTGTTCCTGCACTGCGTCATCCTTCACGGCATACCCAACTTTGACGCCACCGGAGGTAGGACCTCGTTTTGTTTACCGCTACACACAGCTGCCTCCCCCCAAATGAAAACTACTGTCGCCACTACCATGACGACATAAAAGAATCCAGACGCAACCACATCAATAGCAGAGGCAGTAAACAAGATGGAGACTTATCTGCACTTTACAGTATATCTCCCTCTTTTTCCAACACACGTGCATGCTCAGACAGATAGAGGCACTTGCATAAACAGAATTGAAGGGAACAAACTTCTTTACGGGTTCTCTAGTAAAAAGCCATGGGAATTCACGCCCATGTTTGCGTGTAAAATGTTTGTTTTCGCTAATTTCGCTGAAACTACAAAGGTCTTTTTGTCACATTGTGGAGCGGAAATACCTTTCTCACAACAGCAACTTATCACAGCTGTGTAAGAACCATCTGAGCTACTCATGAATATCTTACCTCACAGGTTACTAAAGGTCATGACAGACATAAACGTGTCATTATAATTTAACCTGAGAATGTGTCTGTTCTTATTTTCAGTATGTTGCCCGTACATCAGGGTTTACCAGGGAATGCAAGCAGTGTACTCATCTGGAATCTAGTAAGTAGCTCACACGTGTGGTGTAAAAAATTTAGCATTATAGTTTACTCCAAAGGATGTTGGGATATAGAAGAATTCAGTTTTACTTAGTTTAATGCTGATGTTAATTCAGAGTTACTGTTTTCTTTAAACGTCTGTAATTGCTTCCAAACTCTGGCTCACTTTGACGGTTGTTTTCATTTCAGTCACATTGGTCTAGGCCACAGAGACAGAGTATGCATCACCCTGGAGCCTGCCCAGCTTCTAAAAGGGGACATTATGGTAGGAAAAAAAAAAATATTTTCCAGGGTTTCTGACATAAGTAGCCTATACTGAATGTAGCAATCACAATGTTTTTGTGTTTCCGCTTGTAGATAAAATGCTACCACAAGAGTGACATAACTTCCGAACGTGAAGTGATTTTCCGGCTGCAGTTCCACACGGGAGCAGTGCAGGGCTACAACCTGATGTTTGAAAAAGAGGACATGGAGACCGCCAACAAAGGTAGACCTGAAGAAGAAGAAAAAAAAACAAAAACAAAAAAACAACAACTTGCAGACAGGTCTCAACGTGCCGCCACTCTTTTATTTTTTTACTGCAATTCCTCGGCTCCACGCAGCATCTGCAGGGTTCGGCCTGTTCTTAATTTAGACTTGGCACTTTGAGAGCAATAATCTTGTTTTTCCCAAACATGTTGCGTGTACTGAGAGAGTACTACGCGCAGACAACAACATTCATTTCTAAATATCACAGTAATAGCATTCCTGTGTGCTGCTTACATTCCAGATCCCAGATTTCCAGATTATGGTAAAGTGGAGCTGGTGTTTTCGGAAGGCCCAGAGAAGATACCAGGTAAACTCCTAACTCTTCAGTTGGATTTGTTTTAAATGTTTTGCTGCAAGGGACAGGCAGTTAGGAAAGCAGAAAACAGAGCTCTCTCAATTTTTTTGCCTTTCGTGCCATCCCGTGCTCTGTTCCTCCCCCTCGGTTCTTGCCCCCCGGTGATAGGGGATGTGGAATTGTGCAGAGGGGAAATGTAGTGTGAAGTGTGTGCTGACAGAGAGGTAAAGAAGCACAGCATGCATTGCCCCAGAGCCCCACAGGAGGGAACTGTGTTGTGTGGGTCTGTGTATTTGTGTCTCTGTCCCATGTACTATGTTTTGTGAGTGTTTATTAAACATAATTCATGTGGCATAGGTCAAACATTTTAGCCAGGGTGAGGCCAACATTCTCAGGCAGTTTCTTTGGCTTGCGATTGATTGATATTGCCCGACATTGTTGTTCAGCAACAATAGATGCAGATTGGATTTCAACTAAAAGAATCTGGGTGGGAAGCAAAACTTTATTGAAATAAGTTTGGACTTTATTTGTTGTTTTATTATACAATTATATGATGAGGCTGTTCCTCAAATAGATATTTGGGGAATAGGCTTTTATTGCGTTTTTGCTAAGAAAGAGTCCACACACTAGATATAAAGCAACAGCAACGAGACAGTTAGTTTAACTTGATAGCAGGTAAAACCTGCTCGCCGGGCTCTGTACAAAAGTTAAAACATAACTGTCTATCACCTCTAAAGCTCACTTACTGACACATTATATCTGGTTTGTTTAATCTGTACAATAGAATTTTTTAGAATAATTTATTTATACATTTTTACCTTTGGACATAGGCTAGCTAGCTTAGCCGTTCCCAGTTTGAGTGCTTAGCTTGGCTATCTGTATTCTAGCTGTAGCGTCATATTAAGCACATGGAACAGTATTGAACTTCTCTCATCCCTCTCAGCAATTGTGAAGCTATTGCTTTAAGCCTTTTACACCTTAAAAATCTGCACTGAAACGTTACTTTTTTTTTAAATTGTTCGATGTTTGAATAGTTTTATTTCATAGAGATGACTTGGTTATTTCAAATTGAACACAAATGATAATATTATGTTTATGCAATTCCATTGAAAGCTGATGGAATATCAACTTATTGCCCAACCCTAAATATATAGACAAAAATATCCAACTTTCTCCTCCCTTAAAACCCATTGATGACTATGGCAATCTAGGATGCATGTCCTTAATGCCTGAGGGTTTTCTGAAAAAATACTACGAATTGTCAAGTCTACCAAAACCTTAATATCTAAGCCTGTGTAGCACATAGAAACATGAAATAAAATACATTTAAAAGTTAAGGTTCACAGGTTTTATTTAAACATGCTCCCTTAGCACTTACAAACCAACAAATATTTAAAAAAATCGTCAAAATTAGATGAATTAGAAAATTATTAAATATTGTTAATAAATAGATGCAATGTGTTGTGTGATTTTCGTCAGTAGCCTATAGTAGACCTTGATTCTGCGCACCAAACGCCACTAACTGTTCTGTCGCCGACATAGCTGGCGTATTTTTTATTGTTATTTTGTTTTATTTTTTTATTTTTTATTTTTTTGATTGACATGATTTTCGGCAAACCACACAACTTTTGGGTGGTCACGTGGTCTTAACAAAATCAACAAAACCCACCTCATGTGTATTTGAACCAATGGCAGTGCATTATATGCTGGGAATGCCATGAAAATTAGATAAAGTAATAATGCTGCGCGACGCAGCATCAGGCAGGAGAGCCAATGTGGCATCGCGCAGCAGCCGTCATCAATGGGTTAAGCCATGACAGACATCTAGTCAACATAATGACGAATAGTGTTCTGTGCCTTTCCCTGTCTTACAAAAAAAGTGCAGTAAACAATAATAATATTTTTGTGTCCAGGTGCCGACAGATGGCAAAATGGGGCGGATGTTATTGTGGACTACAACACAGCGGATCCTCTGATTAGATGGGACTCCTACCAAAACATCTGTGATGCTGAAGGTACTGCTGCTATACGCTGCTGCAGTCCCTATGACTCACAGAACATTGTTATAACAGTGCCAAGGTCTGCTTAGTGAATCAGAGTTAAAATATCTGTGGCTGTTTTATGAATGGGAGAAGTATACATAGGGTGTTATTAAGGCATTAAATTGAGGTTTCCTCCTTTTTTCTGGCTATAACTTCAATGTTTTCACTCTCTTTTCTCACAAACACACACAAAAAAGGTATTTTTCAGGGAAACGTGAGGGGAATGTGACTCTGCTCCATGTTATTGAGTGACTGAAGTGTGATTGCATTAACATGCACACACAGTCCCCACTAGGTTGCTTTGCAGATAAATTGTCACTGTCTGGAGTTCTTACTCATGAGTGGGACTCAAATCCCCTGTGGAAACTACTTTTATTATGGCAGGGAAAGTTAATGAAAGATCAAACGTACCTTTTTAAGATGCTGTGTGTGTGTGTGTGTGTGTGTGTGTGTGTGTGTGTGTGTGTGTGTGTGTGTGTGTGTGTGTGTGTGTGTGTGTGTGTGTGTGTGTGTGTGTGTGTGTGTGTGTGTGTGTGTGTGTGTGTGTGTGTGTGTGTGTGTGTGTGTGTGTGTGTGTGTGTGTGTGTGTGTGTGTGTGTGTGTGTGTGTGATGGGCATGACAAGCAGTGTTGTTTCTGTGTTAAAGTCTTTCGGGAGGAGAGTTGTTGTATGAAGGGAATGCTAGGTTCAGAGGAAGAATAGTTAGTTCTCAAGAGATTTCTATTTTGTTGTTTCATCAAATGAATAGGCATGCTTGAACCATCCACCCCACACACACACACACACACACACACACACACACACACACACACACACACACACACACACACACACACACTCATACACATACACACACACATTCTCACTAGCATCCGCACAAACACACATAGACTCACACTCAGAGCCACCCTGTCGGGGCGTCCCGTAGCTGCGGTTGTTGCTCTCCACTCAACCACAGATTTCACAACAGCCTCCTAGAATAGAGCGACGTGGTGGTAGCATTAAAACACAGATCCACCCTTTCCCAACTAAATTGAGTGTTTTTATAAGCTATGTTCAACTTGATGAAAATGGGCTGCCTTTCTTCATTTTAATTTAAAATACCCCAAACCCGGCCATATTTAATTTTACGCACACCTCTGGGAATGCGATGAAAGGGTGAAACGCTTAAGATTTAAGAATTCATCAAAGTTGGGAAAAGACGTCAACAACAAAGAGCAATTTTGATTATTTCTCTTGCCCTGATTCCAGAGCATTCATGTGGGATATTTACGGCCTTGTTTTCTCATGTAAACACTACATCTGAGAGAGGGAAGACTGTGGGCTTTGTTGGAATTCTACATCTACTTACCACCAGTCGTCTGGCTAGGCCCAGGCTGTCACTCAGAGGTTGGTCAGGAGGAGGAAGTCTAAAAAACGTTTGCCACAGTAGTGCTAAGGCTGTGAAAAGAAAACCTCATTTACTTCAATGGCTTTCCTTCAGCCCCCAGTGAGAGTGTGTGTTTATCCCCACGTGTGAGTTAAGAGTTGAATTTTAAAAGATCATTTTTCCAGAAAAGGTTCTTTACTTGACTTTACGAGTCAAAGTGGGCTCATGTCCTTTTGAAGCTTGGATAACAGCTTGCGTAACAAATGGATCGCTGATAGTTGATATTAACTGTGAGAAGTGCTGGAGGGTTATTGTTCTTGGAAAATATAACATTCAATGTTGACAAAGATAGGTATGAGATATGACTGTGTAACCACATTTAACTGATATACCCAAATTAAAAAGACATATGCAATTTCCGCTTACTTCCTTATAATATGAACACTATTTCAAATATTGGGAAAAATAGGCTATACATACAGCATGCTGTAAATATGTGCTGACAGGATGTAACCTTGTTCCTGTTAAGTAAGTAAGTAAGCTTTATTTATATAGCGCCCTTCACAATACACATTTTTTATACATACACTCAAACACCGATGGCAGTAGCTGCCAAGCAAGGCGCTGTCTGAACCATCGGGAGCAATTTGGGGTTCAGTGTCTTGCCCAGGGACACTTCGACATGTGGGTAGGCGGGGAATCGAACCTCCGACCCTGCACTCCAGAGGCAGACTCCCTACCCACTTCGCCACTGCCGCCAATGATGTTAGATGTCAAACCAACTTGGATGTTACTTCTGGAAAGTGCTGTTGCTGTTTGAATTTGTTAAAATGTAGTTTTTCGAAGAATTGAATGTGCATTCATGGTATTGCAGCAGTGGCAGAATTCTCAGTGATGGATACATAAAAATGTGTCTGCATGGCAATATAGATTTAGGGGTGCGTGAGAAAATGCTCTACACAATTTGTCTTCCTCATGCAGTTTTAGCATCAATAGTGTCTGTCCTCTACGCTCTGGAGGCACAGTGTGTACACAGGAAGTCGTCCACACATTGCAGGCACACGTGGATGCTTTGGCGGAAGGATAATGAGAATGATGATCATCATTATGCTTTCGACTCAAAGTATTTTTTTTTTTTGCATTCTGTAGGTGCGGGATGCTAGTAGCTCATGAACAGACCTACTTTTGCGATACAAGAGCGGCTTAAGTAACTGTTCTGGTTTCGTCCACTCCCTCTGCACTGTAATCGGTGTTTTATTCAGGGACTGACCCATACCACAACAACCAACATGATGAATGCTCGATATAAAACGTTTGACAAGAACATACTTTGCTAACCATTCATGGTTTTTGTTTAATGTCATTGGAATCCTGCATAGGTGCAACAGTTTTTTTTTAACAATTGCGTAACCCTATCATTATGTGTCGGTCACATCTGTTTTCTTTCCCAATATTGTACAAGAGGAGGAGGACTTGCAGGCGTGCACTTTCATGACATGCAAGAGTGGGAAGAAGAAAAACGGCTCGGCTGCCTCCTTTTCACTACAATTGCCCCAGAGCTCCAAGTAGAAGGCAGGGGATTGCTTTAATTAAAAGTGTCTTTTTACAGAGTAGAAAAAAATTCTGGAGCTGCAGGAATGTTGTTTTCATTCTCTGATCCGCTCTGGGCCACCTTTTTCTTTCTTCTTTCTTTCTTTCCCTCTTCTACAGCCCCCTATTCCCCTTTCTTCCCCCCCCCCCCACTGGGGTAGTCCCCTTATGCAGGGCAAGAGGTCTGGTTACCACTTTCCTCCAGCCCTGCCTCCTCCACCCCATAAGCCCCGCCTCACTTGTTTACATTCCTCTGCCCTTATTTGGAGATCTCAAGGTCCCCCCTTGTGTGTGGAGTGCAAACACTCTCACCTTCTCCACGGAGAGAAGAGACAGCCGGGACCAACTTATTCAAACTCTCATTTTTGATTTGACCATGACCGTTCTCATCCGGTTGAATGGCATGTCCGCTCGTGTGAGTCTGCATCGCTCCCCTTCTTCAAGTCTAGTGTTACCGGAGACTGGGATTGTCTTGTTGTGCACTTACCTGGCGAAGGTAAGCGATTTGTCTTCTTGAAGCAAGTGAGTGGGAGGGAGGGATACAGAAAAGAAAGAGAAGCACGGCAATGACAAGGGGGGGGGGGGTGACAGAGAAAGATGGCCAGTGTAGAGGGCTAAGAGGAAACATCTGTCTTTAAACGCTTGCTTGCACCTTGCCAGGAGGAATGTTTCCAAAGGGATTTGTTTCGGGGTGAGTAAAAACTCCCGGCGGAACTGACCTGCGTGGAGGCCCGAGCCGAGAGACTGTTCCGGGCCAGATGCAGGTTCAACTAGTGTGTTTGTGTGAGCTGTGGGGGGGTGGGGGGCATACATACAGGAGCTTGTGGAGAGGAGGAGTACGAGGGGGGGAGCTTTTATCATGCATGTCTGGTATTCGGATTCCTCCAGTCAGAAGTTTTGACTGAAAGGCAAGCACTTAAGGCGGTCGACTGAGGGGAGAAGCCAAGGAGTCATGTTCCAGCTCCCTTTTGTCGATTAAAAGAGAGGGAGAGAGAGAGAGTGACCGTGAAACAGTTTTTACTCACTTGGCAAATGCTGCTCACATTCAACTTTTTGCTCCAGTAGCCCTCATTTTGGGCCTGAAAACTGACTTCTGGCTTCTGTGATTTTTAAATTTTTTTTTGTACTTCTGAGGATTAAGGAAGTTGTTTGGACATATGCTTTGGGTCAAAGGGCAGGCGAGAGGGAGTAGGGTGGCTTAATCACAGCGGGGTGAGGAATGCAGGGGTCAGACTGTGAGGATCCGCAGCCGGCGTAGGACCCTTGCAGATGCGTACAGAGGACTTAACATCTCTTACATAACTTTATGGTGAATACTATTGTCTGCTGCATACACTAAAACCTGTTTGCCCGTTGGGAGGTAACTGTCATGGTAAGATGAGTGGACATTTTGTTTCTTTACTGTATATATTTTAAAAAAAGGGATTCGAATAACTAATTTAAGATTTGTGTACCCGAGATTTTGTGATATCGACTCAGCATGATGTCTTGTCCCTGTCAACGTATCAATGCCCCTAGTTAATTATTGTCTGATGTGTGTCTAGAATATTGTCTGGAAAATTGTCTTTGTCAGGTGAGGTGTGTGTGTGGTTGTGAGTGTTGAGCGTTGTCAATTCAGACTCTTTGTTTTTTGTCTTTGGTTTTGTGTCCGTCTTGCTCTTGTGTGTGTGTGTGTGTGTGTGTGTGTGTGTGTGTGTGTGTGTGTGTGTGTGTGTGTTTGTCTCTCTGTCTGTGTGTATGTGTGCCCATAGTATACCAGCTGACTGTATGAAGCGCTGCATCTCTTTATATTTTGCAGCGGCACGCTCGCAAGGCCTAACCCAGGAACGAGCCTTCCACAACAAGAGGAGCCCCGGCGGTGGAGTGGGAGTAGGAGAGGCCACGCTGGGCCGAGGAGCCCGCACCACCTCCGCCACCTCCAGCCCTGACCACAGCGACCACGCCCTCTCCGTCAGCAGCGACTCCGGCCTGTCCAGCACTTCTCTGTGGGCGGACAGACCCACACCTGTACCTGCCATCACCACCACCACCACCATCAACATTACCACCACCGCCACAACCGCCGCCACCCTCAAGTCTAACCACCAAGGCCCCAGCCCGCAGGAAAAGGTCCAGCTCAAGCGACTCTTAAGCGGCTTCGGTCTCGAGGACCCCACACTGGACGCCATGGAGGATCAAGACGGTTCCCGAGTGGGAGGGGTCATCCAGCAGCAGGTAGTAGTAGTAGTGCCGGCGCAAGTGCACAGCAACGGAGAGGCCAGACCGCGGGAGAGGGAAACGGACATCCTGGACGATGAGGTCATGATTACGGGTCACGATCTGCACAGTGTGGACAGCTTGGGGACCTTGTCGTCCTCCTGCCACAAGAGCAGCCAGAACTCCCTGCTGTCCGACAGCTTTGGGAGTCCCGGAGGAGGAGAGGAGCAGCAGCAGCAGCAGCAAAGCCAAAGCCATAGTCATAGCCAAAGCCATAGCCATAGCCATAGCCAGCATGTCCACCAACACCCTGCACCACCCACGCCCATGGAGGAGTACGAGAGAGCCTACGCCGAGACCAGACGGGGCTGCCTGAGCTCCAGGAGTAACTCGGTGGCCTCCTCCAATCCCAGCAGTGGAGTGGCTCCCGTGCCCAAGCAGCACGTCTACAGACAGGGAAGCTACTCCACGCAGTCCTGGGTTCGCCAGCAGCAGATGGTTGCCGCGCAACAGTTCATCTACATGCCCGACGACGCAAACGATACAGTGAGATATCCAGGTAACGACAACAAGAAGCAGCAAGGGGGCGTTTCACCCAAAGCAGCAGCAGCAGCAGCAGCAGCAGGCCTGCCCCCCGCTGAGCCCCACCAGGGCCCGGCCAGTAGGGACGTGATGGGTGTACATGTTGTGAAAAGCGCTGCAGTGCCAAGCAAGGAACAGCTGGCAAAGACAACGACAATGACAAACAACAACAACAACAACAAACGTGACGAGGAGTTCAAGTCTCTCACCATGGACATTGACAACTCCATCGACCAGCTCAACCAGCTGATCATGGACCTGGATCCCACCTTTGTGGCGGTGCAGAGCAGCAACAGCAACTCCGCGAAGAGGAACAACGGAGGGACGCACGTGAACGGAGAATCGCTCTCCAAAGGCTCCAACGGCATCAGTCTCCGATTCGGCGACGGTAACCCAGCAACCCTGAAAAACTCACAGCAGCAGACAGGTAAGATAGTCAGAGCGTCTGGGTGTGGTGGTGGTGGTGACGTGGTGCCTTCTGGAAGTGCACTGTCTGGTGGTTAAAAGAAAATGTGTGACAGTCATTTGAAAATCTGTGGAGTTGTCTTGATAGAAATGTCCCAAGACACATGGCAAAGATATGAGTAATGCACAACTTACAAAATGTACGTGCTGAGGATATTTTAAAATATATTTTAAATATTCGACACCATCTGCTTTTTCTTCTCCTTCACTGCAGAGGCAACTTAACAAAGCACACCTTCTCTCTCTTTCTCTCTGTCCCTCTCTCTGTCTCTCTTCCACCTGGTGTGTTTAAGTGGCAGAAATAGCAGGGTTGTTGCCAGGTTTTTCAGATGTTCTCTGAAGAAAGAGAGCCGCCCAGACTTGCCTCCATAGCTATCTGACTAGAAGATCAGCACGGCACAAGAACAGAGGGATAGCGGCTGTCATCGGCCTTTCTGAACATCGCCGTCTCTCTCTGTGTTGGTTATAGAGATTGCATGCTGAGGAATACAGATATTCATAAGATCAATGTCCTCTCAAATGGGGATTCCATCAGAACTCCCAATGGGCTGTGCGCTTATTGTTGTTGTTGTTGTGCGTAGAGGAAGGTTTTTTTCCTATGACATTAGACACACAGCTCTTTGTCTCTCGTGTCTATCACACTCTATCTCCGTAGATTGTAGTTGTAGTTTGTTGCAACGTAAATGACGACTGAAGTTATTTAACAGTTTGTTCAGGTTTAAACTGAACCCACAACCCTAAATCCTGGATGCGGTTAATGATCTTGGAACACTTCAAAAGAAACCACAGAGTTATGTTTCAGTAACTGTAAGCCTGCTTCTACGAAGAGGCAAAAAAAAAGGTTACATAACTGGATATTGTAGCAACTTTTTTGTAGTTTCTATCCAATAATGTTATCTATTTCCCACACTACAAAGATTTATCATCGGGTCAGGTACCATTGGCCCAAGTATATTGATAAGGTACTCCCATGAATTGTATTTTGCCAGGCAGAGTTTGGTTGTTGTGAATCACACTCCAGCATGTACAACATGCTTGCAGGGGAGGAGGCATAAGATGGGGAGGCCTGAGGAATTTCCAAGGGTGGAACGAGTTAGCCCGGAGGCAACGTTTTTTTCCATTTGTTTCCAAAAGGGATACCTGTCTGTGCAACTACACAGTGGAGTCATTCCAAGAAACAAAGGCCGAGGGGTTATGATTTTTGCAGATTTGTTGATAACCTGTAGGAAGTAATATATTATTTGCTCAGAAGTGTAGGCTTTTATCAGTATGCACTGGTGACAGGAGTCATGGCTCAGAGTCAGTTCTGTTGTATATAAAGTTGGATCATCATAAAAGAACGTTGGTTAATTTATGTTGATGTTATGAATTAAACATTTTATTTAATAGAATTCAAGCTCTAATATCGCTTTTTGGCTCTTGTTTGCATCCAGTATCCCTGGAACAAATTCATTTTCCCCCCCTGCTTGTTCTTGCCACATCATTTTGAGCCTCCATGTTGTACTTTTCACCATAGTTGTACTAAAGAGGTGAAGAAAAAGAGAAGAATAAGATTGAGAAGGGAAGGGAGGTTACAGTGTGTATGTTGTTTCAAGGGAACCGGGTTGACATAGAGCAACTGTTGAGAGGGGACAAAAAGTCAGTAAAGCTGGTAGGGTGAAAATATCTTCATGGCTTCCTCGTGGAAGCAGAATACAGTTTTATTACAAGTATTATTATTATTACACTTTTCGAACTTACAGCTGTACATTTGATCAAACATCATAAACACAGAAATGTTTTTTAATTATGTAAAATCAAAGGAATAAATAAGCATAAAGTTCCTCTTTAGTAGGAATGGGTGATGTGGATCAAATCTTCTATATTACAGTATAATTTGTTAACATATTTTCGTGGGAAGGGCATGTCAAGGGAAAATGATTTACAGCTAATATAACCAGATTGAAATGTTTTGGGTAAAACCTAATGAATGAAACACATCAAGGAACTGGACATTGATGATACAGTATAATCCTGTGAAGCTAATATTGCCTTAAAACACTCCCGCTCATTGATTGGCGATGGCCTGATACAACTGGTGACTTCAAAGCAGAAGTCACCTGTTGTAATGTCCTCCTTAGTGGAAATTGAGCCAATTCTCTGTAACCTCACAATACTGTATTTGTGTCTCAATATTGCCCAACCCTGCTGCTCCTGAGGGCATATTAGTTTACAAAAATGGTAGCGCTGAAAGTGAGTCATTGAAGAGAAAGAAAAGTTTGTCCCTGTTGTATGATAGCATCCAAAACCATTCAGATCCATCCCTACCTCTCTCTCATTTGTTTTTATAGACAAAGGAAAACTTTTCTCTGGATCGATGGTGCAGATGTAAAATCCTGTAGATGGATTGTTTATAATATGAGAAAGCTTGTCAATACTTTGATGCATGAATGGAAAAACACTACCAAGCCTGCATGTCACTGTCTGTGTCATCCCTACTCACCCCAGACCAAGTGAGTGAGTAATGATCCCCCCCCCCCCCCCCCCCCGAAATGAGCACTTCTGCATCATTAGCATTCTTCTGAGCTGAGAGGTCGGAGCTTGCTGGGAGGGCTCAAATTAACACCATGGTGCTGAGTGGCAGCACTCTTCAGAGTAGTCACAACATTGACCCTCCCCCCCCCCCCCCACACACACATCCTACAGACCACCAGCCCAGACCCCTGGCATTCCTCAGCTGTCCTCTCAAAACATGAGCGCAAAGCAGTGGCCCTGGGAGGTCAGCAGAGTGGTGCTTTCTGGGTTATTAAAATGTCATCAGTCCCTTCCTGGTCATGAAAAGGAGCCTCGTCAGTTTACAAACCTGTAAACGTCGACTGCCATTTCAAGTCAAAATTAGTCTGACCATCAGAGCATACAGTTCAGTCTAGTACAGCGCTGTGCAATCAGATTTAAGATTGAATGAATTGAGCTCAATCGTATTGTGATATGATATGATATTGTCAAGTTATTGTTCCTCAAATGTGTTGTTCAAGTTGAATTATGTTGAGCAAGCTGTAATTGACATCTTATGAACTCCCACTTATTGAAAGTGTGGTGGTGGAACACATGGTTTTCACCGTCAGTTTGATTTCTTTACAAACTAAATCTGTATCTTTGATACATCGATACCAGAACATACCTAACATCTAACATTGTGATTCATTTTTTCAACCATATTGCCCAACCCTAGTCTATTATGCCTTAATGTCAAAAGTACCTTGACCAAATGAAGATATGGTGTTGGAAAAAAAAACCTTCTGTCCTAACCCTAAACGTACCATAGGTCAAAGCACAGTTATTCTTCCTTTTTAGTGTATTTTCTATGTACTTTAAATTCCTTTAGATGTGATCCTTTAAATATGTTTCCATTTAACAAGTTGCTTGCTGTTTGTCTACCTGCGTATATCCAGCTGTCCAGTCCAGCGAGGGGCGAGTGGGTGTCACGCGGACTTTGAGTCGCCAAGGAAGTGATGTCACGGATCACCCGGGCTTCTGGGGTGGGACAGAGGAGTACATGGGCCAGCGGACGTACTCTCCTTGTGTGCTGCAGTCTCAGGTAAATGCAGCGTGCGTGTATAGGGCTTGCATGTAGGGCCTTTTTTCACTTGGTGTGTCATTCTATTCTGTATGTTTAAATTCATGTGCGTGTGTGTGTGTGTGTGTGTGTGTGTGTGTTTTTTTTTTTACAGCATCACATGTTGTTCAGGAGCGACAGTACTGGCTACAGGGCCCAGGGCACAGACATGGACAGTGGGGTCGATGCCGGTAGTGACATGACTCCACTCACCCCCGCCTTCCCCATCTCTCCACCAACACCTTATGGTAAAGAATGTTTTGTTATCTATTCACTTTATTTTGCATGTATTTGTGACCAGCTTTGCTTGTTAGGTTTATTTTAATTGCCACCCATTCCCCACGTTTTTTCTTCAGTGAAAAATATGTCGGAATTGAATCACCTCAGGCAAACACCATCTCCTAGCATGCAGTCGTATGGAGGCTACAGAACAGACCATGGTAAGTTCCAAAACCATAAAAAAAAACATTAAGGCTATTTTATTTGTTTTACCCTTTATTTCTATTGTCTTTCTTGTGTCTGTGTTTTTTTTTGTACATCAACCAATTACAGCTAGTAGACTTCATGTCTGCACTGTGACTGCATGCTTGGATCCACTGTCTCATTAGAACAGAACTATTTCAGGTCCCCTTCGCGTTACCCAACAATGGTGACGTTGTTTGTGGAATCTCTAGCGGTTTTGTGACAGAGGAGGAAAACAAAGACGTCTCATGAGTGCACAATGCAGGGGGATTCCAAATCGGTCTCGGCCCTTCAGGTTTGGTTTTTGGAGACTGTATGTGTGGTCACCGCCTGAAAATAAAACTAGACATAACAGCGGTGTTCTTTTGATGTAAAACTGGGACGTTTTTTTATTTTTTTTCATTTTGTGTAGGATTTAAGAAAAAGGTTTTTTTGGGTGGAACAGACCTTGGCTATGGAATTTTCCTTAGATGAAAAGAGTTTGGGCTTTGATAGCACTTTGTTGCACCAACATTTATGTACATGGGGTAAATCATTTTTATGTAACTACATTTTCATCATAGAACTAATTGGTCTAGACTCTAGCGTCTGTCTACTAATGTATATGTCATGCCCCAAGCTGTCAAAATTAAGTACGTTGTGTTTTAATTGGTCCGTGCAGGATCAGTGCCACATAAGCACAATTGTTGAACTTAACTTTTACTTACATTTTACTTTTACTTTGACCTCTAATGGACTTGTTTCCATAGTGATCTACAGTATGTCAAAAGGTTGTAGGGCCTGGGAGCAGATCTGTGCCCCTGCTGTGCCTCTTACCACCTCAGACAGCCAGGCCAGAATCCCCACATTCATTCCTGCCACATCTCCATGGTTACTCTGTCAGGACTCAGGAGGCATGACACAAGAAAAACTTTTCTTCCCCAATGAAAGTGTCTCTGTGTACACAGAGGGGGAAATGGGGACAAGAAACCACCAACTCTTTCGGCTTTGAACCTCTCGCTACTACACAATTTAACCCAGATAAAAACCCGGCTGTGCAGCCTGAGTTGGAACATTAACTTTAAGATTTAGGGTTTTTAGTCAATGAGTTCTGGTTAATACTGATTTAAAATGAAGCTTTCAAGAAATAACGTTAGAGCTTTTTGTGGCTTGGTGCCTCTTGTGAAACTTTGTTTGATATTCAAATTATTTCCATTTATTTTCACGTAACTCAAATTTTTTTTACCAAAGCAGCAGCCAACTGGGCATGTCATGGATAATTGGGCTACATTTTCATTCCTGTTTTCTTTTTCTTGCTGTCACACAGAACCCCGGGGATATTCAGAAATGATCAGTCATGTTGGAGTTGACGGTATAACAGACTCTTCCATCAACTGCCACAGGATGCTAAGTGCTACACACTCTGCCTCTATTGTTGGGACCCTTCAGCGGACAGACAGGTACATATCTGTGTTATACACAACCTTTAAGCAGCACTGAACAGAAATGTTTTACTTCTAGAGGGCAGACAATCAGAAGGACAGCATGTTTAGTGGCAACACCAGTGATGTACACATTACACAATAAGTCAATTATGTAACTTTTCAATTTGCAAATTAGAAAAAACTTGAATGAGTGAAAAAAGTAATATATAAAGTAATAATAAGAAATGTCACAAAGAAAAGTTTAAACTGGGCTGAGGTGGCGACGGCAAAAATAGCTGTACATAAAAAAACAGCTCTGTATGGAACTAGGAAGAGACTGTAACTTTCCTCAAATTATTACATGAATGCACATAAATGCTAAAGTCTTCATACTTTGTAAACGGTTTTCCATTGTTCTATTGTTCACTGGTTCTCATATAATATGCTGTCTACAATGATTTGATGGCTTTTTTACTCACTTTTTTGTAAGACTAGCACCACTAACTTTTTTTCTTTACGCGCCTCTTGATGTTCTACACTTGATGGAAACTTGACTTTAGGTTTATTTACTTAAATGTATATGACCTCTTTTTATCCTTACCTGAAGTTCACCCATGAGCCAATCTTGGCCGGAGCACCCCGTCCTTAGCCGTCACTCTTCTCTGAGCAGCTACTCCTCTGGCAGACAAGCACCGCAGCAGCTGCAGCACTCCATGTCCACGGACTACGGCCACCACCAGTCTCCTCCCCTGCACCACCAACACATCCACCCTGCCCCCAACGGCCACAGTTCCCCTCGAAGCATCCAGCGAAGCCGCATGGCCCGCTACGCTCTCAGCCGCAGCCCAGCTCAGAGCTTCGAGGAGCAGCATGACGACTCCGGTCTGGGCTATGGCACCACGGACTGTCCAAACTCCACCTCAACCACCACCACCTCCTCTACTCATCTGCTGGGAAACGGAGGTGCTGACAGGGAACTTTTGACGGTCTTGAATGGGCAGATTCAGTCACCACAGATGCAGATGCAGATGCCTCCACTGCTGCCCGAGAAGAAGAGGGCTTCAGATGGGGAGCATTCACTGGGAACAGCGTCTCCATCCCTCAGCGGCTTCTCCAGTCCCCACAGTGGGAGCTCCCTGAGTATTCCATTCCCCAACGTTTTGCCCGACCTCTCGGCTATTCAGATGTCGGGCACAGCCTCCTCGCCCTTGCCAGGTAAAGCTATACAAACGAAAGCAACACATCATTGTAATGTACACTTTCAATTTCTTCAGTTTACTGCATATTGGAAATATTGGAAATAATGTTCCTCATATTGCACATTTCAATTTATTTACTTATTTTTGTATATACCGTTTTGTTTTGTCTTACCATTTAAAATTTATTTTTTGTGAATATTACTTATATTATTTGATCAAATTTTATCCTTTTATTCTTATTGCACCGTGGGTCGCAGAGAAACAACATTTCGATTCCTCTGTTTTTCTGGCACATATTGAAGAAATTGACAATAAAGCTGATTTGACTTTGAAAAAAAAAACATGTGACACAAATGTAATACTGTACTTTATTTGGCTGACAATCGTGTCTTTTCCCAGATGTACTGGCCACCAAGCAGGTTACCGTCAAATTTGTGCAGGACACATCGAAATACTGGTACAAGCCAGACATCTCAAGGGATCAAGGTAGGTTTCCAGTAGTGTCCTACCTTTTTGTTCCATGGTAATAAAAGAAAACCAAAAATGTTCAAAGAACTGTAGAGCAACCTTGCATTGTGTTTTCTCTTTGTGCAGCCATTTTGGTTTTGAAGGACAAGGAGCCTGGCTGCTTCATTGTGCGTGATAGCCATTCCTTCCGAGGGGCCTATGGACTGGCAATGAAGGTGGCTACTCCGCCGCCCTCAGTTCTCCAACAGACCAAGAAAGGTACGTTACATGTGGACCACAAAACATTTTGTTGTAAGTGGTTGGTTCATAGTAATTTAGTTTTGGGAGATGATCAAGTTTATTAAAAGTATCCCAGAAGCCTTTTCCTTTGAATATTGGAGAGCAAATTCTAGATTTACTTTGAATTAACATTACAAGCACTCTCATATCTTCATAATTCATAACTTTCCCTTAAAATTTTGTTTTTAAACATACATATTTACAAAATGTAGATTAGTAAGCTTTTGAGGCTGCATATTTTAAAAACTTCCACTTGCTTCTAGTATTAATGCTAATATGGGCTAAAATCCTCCTGTCTCTTGCTTGGTACTTAATGCATAGACATGAAATTGCAAATAATCCCGCCCAAAAAAAAGGGAATCACTTATCACACAATCACACGCAAAGCCGTCTACAGTTACAGCCGACTGTACTCACCTTCGTGCTGGAACATGAGAGTCCCTCCTTCTGTGTGTGTGTGTGTGTGTGTGTGTGTGTGTGTGTGTGTGTGTGTGTGTGTGTGTGTGTGTGTGTGTGTGTGTGTGTGTGTGTGTGTGTGTGTGTGTGTGTGTGTGTGTGTGTGTGTGTGTGTGTGTGTGTGTGTGTGTGTGTGTGTGTGTGTGTGTGTGTGTGTGTGTGTGTGTGTGTGTGAGAGAGCTCCTCACTTTGTGTTTCTCTCCTGGGCAATCGTCACGATGATGCCAAACAGACCCCTGATAGTCTTAGATGTACAGCTAATGTTACACTCCTTAACAAAGGATGTCCCCAGTCCATAAGCCTACTCTGATTCCCCGGGGCCCTCTCCTGGGAAGCTCTCTGCCCCACATTACTCTGTCTGATTTGTATATAATAACCTAGGGACTGGGGTCAAAACAGGCTGCTTCATTATTTACTCCCTAGTGTGTTTGTGTATCCAGGAAATGCAGAGAGTACATTTCTTTTTCTTTTTTCTTTTTGGAAAAGGCTCTAGAGGAATCTGGCCAAAGCATTCACTGGCCGTGTTTCAACATGAAAACAAAGGCTTATTGAGTAATGATAGGGATTCACGCATCCCTTTTTTTCTTATTCAAAAACAGGGCCCGGAGGACAGTAAAAATTCCCGGACAATGTGTGTCACAAGAACCAGTTGGACTATTTTAGGGTATAGTTTCTGTCAAATGCACCACGTGATGGCACAAAAGGATGCCCTTATGCCCTTCCTGCAATCGGCCCACCACAGCGTTCAACCCTTTCATTATAACCCCCCCTCACATTCACACCTGTCCTTTTGTTTGCCCTCGCCCCTTCGCAGTCCAACGGCACCTGTGGTGACATCATGACACGGTCCTTCTCCACACTTTGGGCTCAGGGCATTGTGGCTCGTCCATAAGTGTGAAACCCAACCCACCTTAAGGAGCCTTTCTCCAATCCCTTTGTGTCAAGACATTCCTCCAGTAGACTCCTCCTGTCCCCTCAGAGGTGCCTCTTTTGAATCGCAATCCCATTAATCTCTGCAGAGACTGAATGTAGCAATTTAATATGTTTCCATGTAACGCTATGAGGCCTGTTGTGTTCTAGGATAAATGCTTATTTAGGTCAGGGGAATGTTTTGCTACAACAGATGTTGTGAGGAATCAACTATCTCTTGTATTTCCTTCTGTATCTTACTGCTTCTTTCTATATCGGTTCTTTTTTTCTAACAGCGGGCGATCTAGCCAATGAATTGGTTCGCCATTTCCTGATTGAGTGTACCCAGAAAGGTGTGCGGTTGAAGGGTTGCCCCAACGAGCCTTATTTTGGTGAGTACCCGCTCTGTTAAAAAAACATCTCCATTAACAGCTGCTCGACAACAGCAATACCTCCTGGCAGGTTGGCTACTTTGCAACAAAGTTAAAGACTGTATGCACCACACTGCCCTCTATCGGTCTGTGGTGCATTGTATTTTTTTTTTCTACAGCATACAATGATGGATGTATGCACCTGCTGGTACTTATAGCATTCTGTATCATGAGGTTTGCTTTTATCCATTTTTCTTTTTTCAGAAAAGTTGGTAATTTCCTCTCCTCTGTTTTACTGCTTTTATGTGTGCACTACAACAATATACAGTATATAATCATGTATTTGAGAGTGGAAGAAATGTTGTGCACTCTTGCCTTAAGTGTCAATCAAGCATCAATTCTCACTGTAATATTGATTTGACATCTTATTGTTTTACAGGAAGCTTGACTGCGCTAGTCTGTCAACATTCAATCACTCCCTTGGCCCTGCCCTGCAAACTGATCATACCTGACAGAGGTAAACATTCAACACACACTCACAACCTAATCTTATAGAGCTATTATGGTCAGAATAGAAAATAAACATTAGGTCTTTTGTGGCCACTATAGTCTACCAGTGTGTCTACTCATCTGTCTGGCCATTGAGTTTATTTGTTGTGGTTTTCACTAAAGAATATGACTGATGTTTTTTTTTTTTTTTTTTGCTTTTCTTGTTCATAGATCCCCTTGAAGATGTGGTGGAGACTACCTCACAATCGGTTACCAACTCCGCCGCTGAACTGCTAAAACAGGGTGCAGGTAATCCAGGCGCCGAAGATCATTTACTTTTTATAGGCATTACGACAATGCCAATAATGGCACTGACACACTCCTATGACACGTTTGGAAATGAGTGCATCAACACGTGTCCATGTCCTATTATTATGGACTGCCAGACTGAGTCACTAGTCCCTACACAGTTATCTGCACTTAGTAGTTATGATCTGTGTGCTGATTTGAATCTGTTTGTCTCCCTACAGCCTGTAATGTGTGGTACCTGTGCTCAGTGGAGATGGAGTCACTAACAGGAGTCCAGGCGGTGCAAAAAGCCACTAGTATGACTCTGAGCTCCAACCCTCCACCGGCCTCCACTGTAGTCCACTTCAAGGTGTCCTCTCAGGGAATCACCCTCACTGACAACCAGAGGAAGTGAGTGCCACACAAGTGTATTCACACAGTAACTACATAGATATTCATACATACAAACATAAATACACACATACAAACATAAATACACACACACACGCACACACACACACACACACACTCACTCTCTCTCTCTCACATACGCATACATACATATACCTTTTTCTCACAATAATCAACCACCTTGTTTCCTTCTAGGCTCTTCTTCAGGAGGCATTACAATGTCAATACAGTCATATTTTGTGCATTGGACCCTCAAGATAGAAAGTGAGTATTGCTGTGTGACTGCTACTTTTGAAAGTGCAGGTGGAAAGCAAGTTTCAATGTGTTGTACTACGCCAGTAACATTCTCATGATTATCCTCTATTCACTGCTCACAGGTGGAAAAAGGATGGATGCCTCTCAGCAAAGTAAGTGAATCATCATTATTATTATTTAACTTGGTCATAACCAGAGAAGCTAATGCTAAGTGATTTTTTTCTAAATGTTACATTTTGAGACAGATGACTGCACTGCTGATACAGTATGTACTTCACTCCACCTCTTTGCAGGGTCTTTGGTTTTGTGGCGAGGAAAACGGGCACTTCCATGGACAATGTGTGCCACCTGTTTGCGGAGCATGACCCTGAGCAGCCAGCGAGCGCCATTGTCAACTTTGTTTCCAAGGTGATGATTGGCTCGCAGAAGAGTAAGTAGTGGGCCCCGCCTATCGGACTAGGCTGATCAACCCGGACAGACTTTTTAGAGTAGGAACAAGAAATAAAGACTGAAAGACTGAAGATGGTGGTGACCTGGACATTTAACCCTGGATATTAACTGGATATTACCGGTACATAATCATCTCCCAGGACATTTAATGACATATTTTTTAATAGAAAAATATAAATCCCCTCCTTTTAATGTTATTTTCTTTCCCTTTTAAAAAATTAACTGTAAAGTAAGTAAGAAAATGACTAAAATATAAGAAACGTGTCATCTCTCTTTTTTCTTTTTTTTTACTGGTTTACAACTGTCATTTCTTATACAGTTAGATATTATCATTCTTAATGTAGTAAGTACATTACACACACAACACAAAGGCTGCTTTTTTAATTCATGTTTTTCATGATCAAATCAAGAAAAACCCTACCTTTTTGCATGTATTATTTACCTTATATTTAACCAAAAGAAAAAAGTTAAACTATAAAGTTGTAGCTGATGTAGAAGCACATTTGTGCTATGGAGACAACTAGTGCAGTAAATATGTATAATTTGGACTATAGGACCGGCGACGTCACAAACGGGAGTATCTTATCTATGCAATGTAAAATTTTATTTTTTTAAACCCACAGCGTCCTGTACATGTGCAGCATGTATGTGGCTTCTCTGAACCTGTTAATTATATAACATATTATAAAATATATGTGAATACGACCACTTTTGAAGCTGTTGGCAAACCTTTATATGCGTGCGTTGAAATGAGAGAAACCATAGAAAATATTTAAAATAAACCCTAATATATATTGATGCGAGTTGGTAAAAAACACATCAGTACTTTGCATAGAAGATGGTGTGAGTGGCTTTCCCACTCACAGCTGCCAAACTCTTATTCTACTTTCCCTTCCATGAGAGGGCGTGTGGCTGCTCTGCAGGATTTCAGTAAGCCTATCAAAAATATATGAGTATCCTCAATGTTGTACATTATGAAAAAAAATAAAACATACTGTTAGGTTATATGGAGAGAACCAATTATGTAGTCAAATTGCATTAGTGTTTTCGACTCGGTAGAAAGTAGCCTACTCAGTGTAGGTAGCCTATTCCACAGATAGATTTAGGATTGGACATATATAAATATAATACAGTATATATATATATATAGCCTATCCTCCATTAATCATCCATCAGCTACACTGTTGGGACAAAGCTTACCCCAGTTGATTTTTTTGTTTAATTGTCTATAAGAGGATGAAAAAACAACTTCATTCCCTTTAAAGTTTTTGTGTTTGGCAGCCATTGTTATCCAGAGAGGGACCAACCGACACAATGAAGCTCTGTCAATATTCTTACATTGATTATGTACACACTTGTTGTCTTATCATTTTGGTGACCCTATTCTCTGTACCTCATACTTATCTCATAGGCTACAATTGTGTGCCTCTGTTTATAACATGCTACATGTGAATGGTTTATTTGTATATTGTTATTGCATTGTTTGATGTGTTCTGTAAATAAACAAAATTAAAAATGTCTTTAATCTCGGTGATCCCTTAAATTCGACAATGCCAGGCGAACCAGTTGCCAGGCAACCAGCTGTAGACTCAATGAAAGGACCAGACAAACAAAGATTTGTCTGTGATTTACACCACCAGTTTTGAAACAAACAAAATACAACAAGTTAAGTTGTGCACCTAGAGGTGCTAGAAAGCAGATTTTATTATGTGTGAAGAGCCAAGCTAACTCAACTTGTGTCCCAGTATTTATTCGAAGCTGGCTGCTGAAGTTAGATATTAAGCTAGCCCACATACTTCACTTAATAACTTTTTTAAAGGTAAAGTGTGTAATATAGGATTAATACGGAGCCTCCATGTCCCTTTAGGGGCTCCGTAGATTAATGTGCTGTCCTCTAGTGGTGAAAGTTCTACATAGCAATGCTAGGATATTTTACAGAAGCTATGGTGGCCTTCAAGGACAATAATCTAATTACTAAAGATGGCATCATCCACCCCTGCCTCAAGTCTTTCCATAATATCAGGCGATGAGGTGATTATTTAGTTATTTATACTAGTACTTATTATTAGTCTTCCAACAGCGGCATTTCTGGCAACACCCAACATGTATAAAAATGTGAAAGGCTGTAAAGTTTGCCTTTTCTGTGCTACTGTACAAAAATGGTGGTGCAACAAGCGATCATACACTAATTAATTAAATTAATATTATTTTCCATTTTTGGTCTTAAAATATGAAATTCCCTTTACACACTCACTGCACCTTTAAAATCTAGTTTTACTGTGTATCGGCAGAAAAACGATGAAGGACATTTATTGTTGAGCTTTTCCATAACAGTTCTCTACTCTTGTCTCTTTGGTTTTTAATAACATTTCATCAAACTGAATTATTCTGTATCAGTTTATTCCAGCTCTATCATGTTTAGGCCAAGACTGTTTACTTTTTTCTAAGCATGTTTTGTATGGCTGCTGAAGGTATATGACCAGCTTCAGTTCAATTTGCAGCCAGCAGAGGACACCAGCAACACTTTTTGAAACTGCACATGAGTTCAGTACTTTTGTGACGTGGCTATTTTACCCAGCCAAAAATAACTTTCTTTGCTGTGTATTAAAGGAGAGAAAGTTGGCCATATATTAGACAGACTTAAGTGGACCACCACCCATATCTTTTCACGAGGCCGCACATACACTGGCAACTGTGCATCTGTGCCTTTCTTCCTCAGCATATTATGCATGCGTCCACCGCACACACACACACACACACACACACACACACACACACACACACACACACACACACACACACACACACACACACACACACACACTGTCCACTGTCTCATTTGTGAAGTGCAGTAAAAGAGAGTTTTACCTCCACACAAGCCCAGACAGGCTGCCTATAATGGTGCTGAGAGGGAATAAAATTGCTGAGTCAAAAAATGGGAGGAAAGGTGTAATATTGGGCAGACCCTACCTCCCCCATCCTCCCCCCTTCACTACTGTTCCTCTGCAGGTGGTGAAAGTGAAGAATTCCCGGGGAGGGCAGGAAGGAAGCGAAGGCCCAGGTGTGGCGACTGCACAGAGCCCAGAGCCCGACCTCCTCTGTTATTTACTGTGGCGTAGCCTCAAAATAGGGAAAGTCCAGAAAAACCAAGCAACATTATCAGACGAGAGAGAGAGAGAGAGAGAGAGAGAGAGAGAGAGAGAGAGAGAGAGAGAGAGAGAGAGAGAGAGAGAGAGAGAGAGAGAGAGAGAGAGAGAGAGAGAGAGAGAGAGAGAGAGAGAGAGAGAGAGAGAGAGAGAGAGAGAGAGAGAGAGAGAGAGAGAGAGAGAGAGAGAGAGAGGAACCTGCCAGGAGAGAGATGATATTTCATACCGGTAATAACAGTGTGTGCAATGATTGCCCATGAAACTTGATTTATATACTGTACAGTATGTATTCGTATTTACCATTACCAAGATGATTAATATATTTTCAGGAAAATGTTAACAACAGACAAAATAATTGCCTGAGAGAGTAGAGTTGGAGCTTATTTTTCAACCCTAAACATAAACATGGCAACTGCTGATGAGCCTCTGTAATATAATCATTGCTATTGTGTTGACATTCCTGACCCGAGCAAGGACCCATGGCAGACACTAATTAAGTCTGTCACTATTACAGTAGTATGCCTGCCTCAACAGATACCAGCTTTTCCAATAAACTTCCTAGATTTACAGCAGTTTCTTCTAGCGGGCTGATGCCAGCCATGTTTCACTTTGCTGATTATGTGGAGTGATAAGGCCCTGTTTATCGGGAGGACAGGACTCAATTCTCATAACTCAAGCAACCCAGCACTGCAGCGTTGTAATGGCCACTTAATTAGAGGGGCAGGGCTCATCTCTTTCCTAGAATAAAGATTGGGGAGCAAAAATAGAAAGTGCATTCTGGGATGGCTGCACAATTTGAGGCCCCTGTTTGGTTTTCAGCTGACGCTAAAAGCACAAAACGCATTGTGAGATTAATTGTGGGCTTTTATGTCAGGCCATGCAATAGTTCAGTTAAGGTCAAGATGGATGACCAACCACGTCGATTGTTCTTTAGTTGTTAATGAGTGCTGCAGTATAAATATTGTTTTGTTTCAAGTTACAAGTAGTGAGGTAAAGTGCTGAATTTGTTTTTAGGTTTTAAGTGTGGGTGTAAAAAGTGCGAAAGAGCAGTTCATTTGAATTGTCTCCCAATCACAACACACAGTACAACACACATACAGTAAGTAGGTGGGAGGTGTGTCCTGTGCAGTTTTTTACATGTTTATTTACTGCGTATTAAACATGTCAATCAAATTGGCTGAGCTATTGCACAATCGTATTTACCTAATTGTGTCCTCTTCATTGGCTTGTCCCTATTCAATGTAACACAGACTGACAAAATGCAAATAACAGTGACATATAATTGCATTGAAGATTAAACAAAATAAGTAAAATTGATTGGCTTATTGTGAAACATTTCTTAAATAACGGGACAAAATGATAAAACTAAATTGACTTACTGCTACCATTCGAACTTAATATGATTGTCTGGGTGAACCTGCAACCGACCACTATAACTTTTTACTAAGCCTTTGTCTTTTGTCCTCATTGCAGCATCAAACCGCATCTTGCAACCACAGACCCGAACGCCATCCCTTGTAAATTAAATGAAGCATTGTAGGGTCTGTGAGTCTGCAAGGGATATTCCCTCCTTCATATTCCCTTCCACCAACTAAAATGTTGTCTTGGTTTACAAGGACTCAGAGTAATAGTATATTGGTGTCATTGAAAAAAAAATACATGATACAAGACTGTACATAGTTGATTACATATAGTTATCTTTCATTTATATTTAATTAATTGGAATGTGGGTCACAAACACACAAAGAAAAAAAAAGGTAAATGGAGCATTGGGGGGAAAAATGACTTATAGTCTATGAGAAACAGTGAAATGACAGAAATACATGTTTCCAACAAAACCATGCTTTTTATACAAGTATAATTAAGTTACAAAAGTGAAATGCTCAGTGAGAGAGTAAGAATGGGTATGAATATGTTTTGCACATGTGAGGAAATGTACCTATGACAATTCCAAAGTCCTAACGAGACAGAAAAATACAGACATAGGAAGTGATACTGTCTGGGGGTGGGGGTTCGGGGGGCCCAAAAGTGAGCGGCGCCACTCTCAGCCCACTTCCGAGGACTCTGTCAAGCTGCAATCCGTCAGGCTGAGTGCTGCTCTCTCTCTCTCTCTCTCTCTCTCTCTCTCTCTCTCTCCGTCCCTCCACTCTCCTCTCAGGCCTAATTACAGTTTTGGACTGCCTCGGGGGCCAAGCCTCCAGAAAATAGGGACCCATGACAGCTCCACGAACAGACCACTCCAAAAAAATAATTAACCAACCGTGGAATTAGATGAAAGGTGGCCTTTGCCCTTTTGGTTCTTTACTTTGTCCACCATTCAAAACCACGACTAATAATCGGATAATTGTAGAAACTCTCTGTGGGTGCCAGCCCAGAAACAAAAATCAAAGAGAAAGATGATCATTTTAATCACAATATGGTCGACCCTTGCATCCAATTCATCTGTGATGAGAGTTTCCTCGAAAAGCGCCCCCAGACAGGCAATTATATTAGAGGTTAAAAAAGAATAACAGTGACTGTACCAGACGTGTCATGTAATCTGTGGCAGCCTCATTCCTAGTCCCACCTACACACAAAATGTACCCACACACACACATACACACACACACCCTCCAACACAACACACACACATACACACACACCCTCCAACACAACACACACACGCACACACACGCACACACACACACACACACACACACACACACACACACACACACACACACACACAGCCTCCTCCGTGGTTTACCCAGACATGTTCTGCAGACCTCCAGCTGATTAAACTATGTGCTTTTCAATCTGTGAGCTTTGGCCCCTGCTGCAGATTCTTGTGCTTTTCCCCGTCACTACAGTAACCCCATCCCCTCTATCGCAGACAAAACTCAGACAAAATCTCAATAACAGAGCCAGAAGTGGGGAAACTATACCAAAAAGAAGCATTATTTCATATGAACCATAAACATAATACATCCAAGCACTAACACTAACTAATGGCAGGAATGATAATAAGGCATCATTATAAAAGGAACATCATGTTACCTGAAATGTGTTTGATAGGTTAGTTCACCACAAACTCACACATGCACACACACAAAGAAAACACATTTTCTCACTTCAAACTGGATATATCAAATGCAATTTAAACGCTGGTGTTGAAAAAAATATGGAATCAAATTTTTCAACGCTGTGAAGGACTTCAAATACTCAGAAGCCAAAACTATGTGCATGGAAGATGTACAACTATAGAGTTGAGAATACATTTTCATTTGGTTGGATTGCTCCATTAATAACTGAAGTTGCTGTGTTACAATAGTAAATACAGGGATATAATAAAAGCCCCTGATCATGACTCTTTAAGATGAAACTGAGAATATGTGTGACATCCCGGAGCAGGCATTCAGTAGCTGGTTTATATTTAGCTGAGGGCTTTGGTGCGTTAAACTGTAAGCTGCAAGCACGACTGCTTGCCTGGAGCCAACGCAGACCACTGTCAGAGCTTCAAGCGAGTGTATCCGATTTGTCCAAATCATCTTAAAACAGTGGGAAATTGCTCTGGATTAGGATTTGACAAGCAGTTGCGGTTGGCCAGGGCAAGCGTTTGACAGCAAGGTTATGTTAAACACATGTACAGTAATATCCTGTGTGTGCAAAAGCAAAAATTCTTCACACTCCCCCTTTATTGAGTGGCTGCTCTGCGGGACGACATTCCTCCGGTACATTACTCTGTGTGCCCAACGCTCTCCTCTGCTATGCTGAACATGCACAGGTGGCTGAGAGACCCCCTTCCAAAGAGCTCGGAGCGGAGGAGAGGGAGGAAAATCAGCAGGCTTCTTTTTTTTCAGCTTATGAAACAAATGTTTGGCATTCCACTGAGCACTGCTTTGCTGTAGACCTGTCTGTTAACAGACGGCAGTACGCCAGGGCTTGTTGGCAACTGATTTGACATTGGCTTCCAAGACATTTTTCAAAAGCAGAGAGGAACTGTACACCTCGCCTCTGTTATTCTTTTTTAGGTATTTTGGACATTTTGTGCTGGTGTATTCCGTCTCTCATCTGTAACCAATTAATAGTGGAGCTAAAAACGCCGCAGATGTAATTACTCAGGAATTTTCTCACTTACACGTGTGGTATGTGTCCTTATTTTAAGGTCTGCTTTGTAGCACTGACAAACGACTAGAACAGGCCCAACTATGTGACACGTCCTAACAACAAGTTCAGAGACTCCTGCTTTACAATATGGGCCGGTCACTTTGAATTACGTTTTGGCTTGGAGGGTTTGCTTTATGTTTGCGACAAAACAGACACATCCACCGATAGTCAGATCTTCTGTTAAATATTTGTATCCTAATGAGGCCATGCCCCTCATGCAGAATTAATGTTAATGTCACAATTTGAGGTAAATCAAGAGATAAACTATTAGCATCATATAACATAAACCTGAATTCCTTTAACCTTTATTTATAGGCCCTACTCGAAAAATCAGTTAAGGGGTGACTCTCATTCTCAATGATGTTGAGTTAAACAAATGCAAAGCAAAAACAACAATAGGCATACACAATATACAATCCATAGGCCTATGTATCAAATATACAACTGGTAAAGAGAAAAAAAGAAACGTTAAGACAGAGATGTAGAATGGATGGAAATACAATGAAATGAGTGAAAGTACAATATAGCCTAATGAAAACAGTTTCAGGTAGAGTTTGGCAGATTTAAGAATGAGGGAGAATAAGATTAAGGGAGATGGAGAATATCTCACAGTTAAAAAAGCTAATTGACATTATGTTCCGTAGAATTGTTTTCTAGAGGGTCAAGGGGGAGAATTGTACGGTAAAGTAATTGTAGTTATTTGACCCGGGTTTGTACCTACCCATTCCTCAAAGGTGGAGTCAGTGACTTGTTGTCAAAATCCCCTTTTATCAAATCAAGATCAACTACCAATACTGTGTGAGCGCTGGAAATCAAGCTGCTGTTAAAACACAGCCTAGGCTCTGTAAATTGGATGTAAACAAAGGATTTGTAAACAAAAGGGGCCCACCGTAGCTAGACACATACCAGTTTACAGAGCATAGGATGTTTAGGGCTATTATCAATGATTTTTTTATTCAGGACACACACAGTACGGACAGCAGATAGTGAGGAGATATTGACTGATTTTGACAAAAATTCTCCAGAATCGCACCTGTTTTAGGGCTCCACTGCCATCCCAAATTCCAGGTAAGAACGGGGAATGAGTTGGTTTGGCACACACACACACACACACACACACACACACATACACACACACACACACACACACACACACACACACACACACACACACACACGCGCACACGCACACGCACACGCACACACACACACACACACACACACACACACACACACACGCACACACAGACCGACAACGAGGGGGATAACACACAAGCCTACAGCAGATAAGACTATGCATTTATCTAACTGAAGTTACTGAGTTCACTGAAAAATTAATGCTGCACTGCACCAAAGTTGAGAAGGCTGTAAATGACACACACTCTCACTGACATACACACACACACACACACACAAACTGTTGGCGCCCCCTATGAATTAATCTCCGCATAGCAGATGCTTGGACCCACTAGTGTGTGGGCTCTTCTTCAAACTAAGTTGATACACATTAAAAGAACATATATGTTTTTTTCTTTCATAATTATTTCCATCAAAATGTTTCTTATAGTCTGACTGCTGGCTGCATTTTATTTTGAAATAATTTCAGAATATTAAAACCTCATATTAATTCCTTAGCAAATGTTTAAAAAAAAGTTGATCACTTATATGCATTTTTGTTTATTTTATTTTATTCGAAATTAATCTTAAACAGCAATACCGTGATTGTTATTCTACATGGTCTGCACAAGCCCGACACTCGCTCTGGTGTTTTTTATTTTTTTATAGGAATAAGCTATTCGAGCTATTCGGGGGTGTGACTAACAGTCACTGGGGTCTATATATTGAGATGTTTTGTCCGGTGGCTTTATGTGAATGAGAGAAAAAGCTGCCCCGTGAAAAGTCACCACAGCACAGTAGGACAGTGCGTGCGCTTCCTCACTTTCGTCACCATATATGCTCCCAGCAGCAGACGCCACAATGGATTCCTGTTTTCGCGCACTTTGCATGACTTTTGTCCTGGCATCGTTCACGCGGAGGTCAGGTGCCGTCGGACCGGTTATCAAATGCGAGCCATGTGACGTTGGAGCGCGGCTGTTGTGCAAACCTCTACCCAAGGACTGCGCCGAGAGAGTCCGCGAACCCGGCTGCGGCTGCTGCATGACTTGCGCGCTGAGCTTCGGCCAGCCGTGCGGCGTGTACACCGGGAGATGCGGCTCCGGACTGACTTGTCAGCATCAGCCCGGCGAGACCAAACCTCTGCAGGCTCTGCTGGAGGGACGGGGCATTTGTGCAAACGCCACAAATAAACGACTTGCCGCCAGACCAACACCTCCGGTCAATGAACTGCCAGGTAATTACGAACTTTATATACTTAATTATATGATTCACATTTTAATGTGCAGTATCTGTGCAGATGTCTAATCACACATCAAGGTGTGTTGATGACAAGAAAAGGACTGGTAAGATCATGTATCATGTCAATTCTGGGAGATGTTTGCACGGTCAGTTTACAAGTGATAATCAACTGTTAACTCCATGCCATACAAGAGAGCCACAGTCTGAAATGATTTAAGGGAAGAGAAGGTGAAGGATGCAACGGGTTTTAGGCAGATTTGCAAAGGGAGTTTTTTTGAGCCCCTGTTAGAATGTGATCTTGCAAAGGAGAGATGCACCTCAACATCACAGAGGTGTTTATACTGGTCGCTCAGTGTGATGAGACTTGTTCCTCCCTGAATTCATGATCAAAGACCAAATGTTGATTTCTAGGTCAGCTTGTTCTCTTAAAGGGAAAGGACTAGTGGGGTTCAAGTTTGAGGGCAGCAACATGTGTTGAAAGGAGTTGTGGTTTAGGCTATAGGCTTATGCTTTATGTTCATTTCCTGTTGAAATTGAAAGATAGGCATCTTCTCAGGGAAATGACCCTCAAAGTAACCTTTAGCTCGCTGAAAGAATTCCATATATTTCTGAATGGGAATTAAAGATCCCCCCGCCCCCCTTGGATGATAATATACTGTATATCCTGATGTGCTGTTATGTGAATAAAACACAATGTTCTCAACACTTTTTTAGCAGACAATATTGAGACCCAGGAGGAGGAGAGGAATTCCACCGGTTCGGGCCTTCAAACCCCGCACAGCACCCACAGACCCGTGGGACTCCCCAGACCTCCGCTGCTTCATCCCTTCTTCCCCTCAGCCAAATCCGAAGTCCTCCGACGGGAGCAGCAGAAGAGAACCCAGAGCTTTAAAATGGAGGAGCTCCCCGGGCCGCTCATCACAGACCAGCAAAACTTCTCTCTGGAGACCAAACAGGAGCCTGAGTATGTAAGTAGTACCACAAGCCATAGATTTTTTTCTTCTTCTGCCCTTCAGTCCATACTGGAGGAATGTTCTTTTTTTTCCTGCTCTTCCTCTAGTGTTTTTCTGTTTTTCTCCCCCTGCGAGTGATGAAATGCTTTGGGGTAATAGCGGCGGGGTGCTGACGGTTGGCAGGAGATGGCGAGCACTAGAATGGGATGGCAGCGAGCAGGGTACGATGTCCCTGCGGCTGACCTGGGTCAGGCGGTTGTTTGGCCACAAGGCGTCCGCGTGCCGGGTGCACCGGGAGCCAACCAATGATGGATTGGCCTATGTGAGTGCCTGTTGGGAAGCCCTGTTGCTATTTTGATCTTCTCTTTGGCCAGAGAAGTGAGCACACGCTAGTAATGGTCTTTGACTGGCTGCTTTGATTAGTGACTGGAGTGTGTGGACTTGAGGGCAAGGCTTTTTGGCTCCTTTCTTTTGAGCTCTTTTGAATTCACTTTATCCTCTATCCTTTTGTGTGTGAAGTGTAGTAGTTCTAAGCAGCTTTCGCACACGGCGTCGGTTAAGCCGCCACAAGTCGGTCAGATGAATTCATTTCTCATTTCCCGTCATCCGTTTTATATCGCGGCCAATCATTGTTCATGTATTAGGAGACAGAGCTGTGTGTGTGTGTGATGCAGCAGCGCGAATGAGCGTTGTATACAAAAGTTACAGTAATTGTGTTATGTTGTCTTATGTGTTCCCTTATCTGCACAGGGTCCCTGTCGGAGAGAGATTGAGAGCATTCTCACCAGCCTCAAGATTACAGACATTCTCAACCCCAGAGGTTTCCGCATACCAAACTGTGACAAGAAGGGTTTCTATAAGAAGAAGCAGGTAAAAAAAAAACACACACACACACACACACACACACACACACACATTCTATTCTTCATTACATATTAACTGTATGCTGAAATATAGATCCGAGCCTCACTTTGTGTAAACATCTACGTAATAAGAAACTTTGTTTACAACTTTGTAAGACTGTCAAAAAGGAAACCCACATATCGTCTTTCACATGCTGCATGAGGAAAGAGTCTGGTGCTGAAGTCTAGTGACTCAGTTTAGGTCTCCTGCAGCCCAATTACAGATTTGTAGCTGTCCTCCTGTATTCATCGGTAGTTATTAGTGCCTCATCATTGCACCACCACACCAATGAGGTAGACCCTAGCCACTGGCTCTGGAGACTGGAACCACAGGGGCCAAACCCCAGTGGGGTTGACGGCTGGGACGACGGCCGTTTAACGGGAACCCTCCCAGGGAGACAGACGTCAAGGTGACCACCGGCACCCGATGTGCTCCCCCCATAATTGCTGGACTTTTGAGAAGCATGGACAGAAATAGAGCTGCAGCCATCTCCACGCTCACGTGGTTCACCCACGATCGGGTTGTAATAAATGAGTGGTTCTGACGCATTCATATGGAGGCATTTAGGGCTCCCATCGCCACTGCATCACCGAGGCAGCTTTTTCTTATAACATAGCAGTGGCTCTCCTGCTTAATGGAAGTGTTCTCTTTGACTTGCAATCATCTCATAACCCGCCTCACAACGCCAGGCTCATTGTCTTTGTTTATGTAGAATGGACCTGGTGTACTGCACCGAGCCCCGGGGCGCTTGAAGGAGTGGCAGAACATTTCACGTTGGTCAGTTTAATTTGGATGATATTAAGCAAAACCGTCTCTTATTACAGCTCTTAATATTTTATGCTGGAAGCTGATGCAGTAAAAACATAGCTTTTACATTTGGATTGCTGGATTCTTTTTTCCCGCAGTACAACTTGTGATGCTTTTGTCTTGAAGCTCACATTTTCACACATCCCCCTGTGATCATTTGTTGTCAACACAAAATGCAGTGAAGATAATATTTGAGTTTTTAAAAATTGAACACATAACATGATCTACTCCTGCCCCTCACGTCCTATGCTGGCAGGGTTCTGACAACAACAGAGCCCCTACTCGGGGCTCAGATGGACCTCTGACTCAAATCCCCGCGGAAATATTCAACTAAAGAAGGAAGTCTTCCTTCCTGATCAGCTCTGGCTCCTCTGTGCAGCAGCAGCAGCAGCAGCACAGTTGCTCTAGCCCTCGAAATGAATGGCTGCATGTTTTACTAGAGTGGAGGTTGACCTTTAGTAAAATTGGCAGTAAAATAACAGCCCTTGGGTAGCTCCACAGACTCTGTAAGTCATTTGTAGTACCCATAATTTAGTGCTGTGGGGTATAATCAGCAACAGATGATTCGTACTGGCCACCGGCTTCTGAAAATAGATCTTGGTTCTCAGTTGTTCACAAACGGGACTAAGCAAATATTTTACCAGGTTTCTGTTTACCTTAAAGGTCTCTATATGTGTGTGTAACAGGAGGTAGACCATAAAAGCAGCTCAAAATACCACAGCGTGTTGGATAGCCAAGGCTGCTGTCGACTCAGCACAATCTGACCATTAATGCCTCTTAACTATTGCTGTTCTACTTCATTGAGTAAAGTGGCCAGTTACCCATAATGCTGCACATTCAACTTGGAACTCGCACATTTTGGCCGCTCTCTTTTTCTCTCTCTCCGCCGCCTATTTCGCTTTCCCTCCCCTCACCTTGTCCCCTTTTCCCTTTGCTTTTTGCAGTGCCGTCCGTCCAAAGGCAGAAAGCGAGGCTTCTGTTGGTGTGTGGACAAATACGGGCAGCCTTTGCCAGGCTTCGATGGGAAGGAGCGAGGAGACGCCCAGTACTACAACTCCGAGAGCCAATAGGAGCCGAGCAGCGCGGAGGGAGGGAGGGAGGGTGGGAGTGTGTGAGCACCGAGAATTGTAAACAAATGGAGACACTGAGGATATTAGGAGAGAGGTCAAGAGATGGCTCAGCCGATATATGGATGTTTTGCTATTTCTATCTGTTGCCTGTGGGACCTTTTTTTTCAAAAAGGCAGAGCAAAGGGTTGAACAGAGGAAGAGCAGGAGGGGAAAAGGCCTCCGTGTCACAGATACAAGTCTGTGCTTTCTTCAGCGATGGATGGTAGTTAGGGATGAGCTGTTTGCCTCTGTCCCAAAACAGGAAGGACTTCTGAGAAGAGGATCTACTTTAAGAATCTATCTATCTATCTAGAAGCCTGATTCTGATTCTTATAAAACGACAGAGACATTTGTACTTGTCAAAAAAAACATTGACGAGGGCACTCTTCATTATACGCACAACTAAGTGGCATTGCACATGTGTACATGCTTGGGATGTTGTAATCATCATTTGTATGCTTGGGATTTGTTATAAAGAGAACATTGTTGTGTGTGTGGTCATGCCAACCATAAAATGTATGTATGTATGTTTGTATGAATATGTCCTCCAGAGTAAGCATGCGGTGCCTTCCTATGAATTTCCTATGTGCTATGAATTCCCTTTTTTCTGGTCGCTTCCTGCTCCTGGGGGAGTTGGACTGGACTGTGCAGCTCAAACACTACAGTGCTTATCAAGTTGTTGTTGTTTTGTATGTATGCTGGATCTCAAGACGCCACAGCAAGACGGACCTTTTCCTTTTGATCTGTGCTGTGGCTCTTACTGTTTTGTGTCACTTTGCATAAGCTGAACCTTTTTGGCGGGATAAAAAGCCACAACCCGTTATCTCTGATCTCTGTGTCACCGGTGATCATTTTCACCACTTTGCCTTGGTTGAAGTAAATATGCTGTTTGCGTGTACAATGCAACCCTCAGAGGTCTATTTTTACTTAATAAAGGCAGTATAGAATTATCCCGGCATTACATAGTCTTTTTCTCCTTTCTCCTATATTCATCTTGCGTGTGTGTATTTTTCCTGGGCCTCGGTAAAACACATTCAAACACAAGCCCTGTCACGATGAAATAACATTTTTAATTGGATTCACATCCACAGAATTAGAATAATATGTACATTGTTTCCACAAAACAAAAAGGAATAATGGAATAGCAGCGCTCCTGGTAAATACAATTTACAAACAATTTGATCCACTGCGCATGAGCAAAGCATTTACACAGATGAATCATAATAAATACTCGAACGGATCATAAAATAGGTCAAAAAAAGACTAAATAAAAGTCCCAACTGTGAGAAAGGTGTAGCTGGTAGGAGCCCTCAGCAATCTGTCTGCTAAACCTGGGGACCTGCAGAGACTAGTAGAGGTAGACAAATGCAGTACAACCCATCCCAAAACCTCATAGTGGCTTGGATGAGTCTTGATATGTTTGTGCTTGGCCACTGTGCACATACTTGCGGCACTTTAAGTATTTCCCCCAATACCCATTGAGGAAACGCCAATGGAGATACATTCAGACAATGTCAACATGTTGAATGAATGAGTGGCTGTGTTGTTTCGTGCCGTGCACAGCTCCAGTTTTGAATGAAAGAAGAAGAAGAAAAAAAACGATCCTGAAGACTCTGAAATGGGCTTGGCAGAGCTGTGGCCCCTGTGGTTTTTGTGCAATGGAGTTATTTAGTCAGAAACACAAATGTATACAGTCTTTGCACTATTTACAATCGCAAAAAAACAGGCAAACATATAAAATATCTAAAAATGAACAAATGGTTAATGCTAGTTGGAATATACAAGCACTGAATAAATAGTCTTGATACATACATCATGTAAATAAAATGAGAGGAAATTTCCCCCTCTGAAGTACGATGTTGCATTTCGTGTGAATGAGTGCGTTTTTTTTTTGTCAAAGGAAGTCAGTTAATCATCAGGTGGCTGCAAGTGGGTTTACACTTATCTGATTTTAAGTCATGAAGCTGGTTATGTGTATGTCACACATACTATGAATGTGTGTATGTGTGTGTGTGTGTGTGTGTGTGTGTGTGTGTGTGTGTGTGTGTGTGTGTGTGTGTGTGTGTGTGCGTGTGTGTGTGTGTGTGTGTGTGTGTGTGTGTGTGTGTGTGTGTGTGTGTGTGTGTGTGTGTGTGTGTGTGTGTGTGAGAGTGTGTGTGTGTGTGTGTGCATGTGCATGTGCATACATGTGTATATGTATGTGTATGTGTATGGGTACAGCATGTGTGTACGCGTGTTAATGAGTAACAACAGCATCCAGGGCTTCAGTGGGTGACTTCTTGATGACATTCTGAGTCACCAAGCAGGTCACTCGATCCTGGGATCGTCTTGCCATTCCAGGAAGAGACACACCAGCAGCGGGCGGGCGGTCCAACCAGAGATGACTCACACTGCGAGAGAGAAAATGGAGATGTGGAAACCGCATGAATAAATCAGCCCCACAGGCTTATAGGTTGAGCCTCTTTCAACAGGTGGAATGGATTTATTTATTTTATTTTTGTGAAACCCTATGCGCCGCCCCGCTCACCTGCTTGGCCTTGTAGAAGCCGTGCTTGTCACAGTTGGGCAGATAGAAGGTTGTGAACTCCTCCCCTAGTGTCTGCTGAGAGCTGGCGATCATGTCCAGGGCTGCATGCAGTTCAGTGTGACAGGGACCCTTGTGTGGTAAAAAAAAAAGAAGAAGAAGAAGGAAAAACAAGCAGTGAGAACCACACCCATCTATAAACACATGGACCATATGTTCACTACAAAATGAGGTCAATTCCAGTTATCTCAGAGACCAAAAGCCTACAAAAACAAGTGCTCCCTCTAGTGGAAGGAAGGTCAATTACTTTCAATCGTCTGATGTTTTTTCCCCTCACCTGTTGTGCCAGTTTGTTGCGGATGGTGTTGATCCTGACCTTGATGCTCTCGTGGCCTTCAGCGTTCTCTTGGTGGTCCAAGGGAAGGTTGAGACCCAGCCGGTAGTGCAGGGAGCCGTGGTCCGGTATTCCATCAGCCTCATCTGAAAAAATCAGAAATACATTTTGACTCTGATGTTGAAAATAATTGAAAAACGTTTATGTGTTGCTTCGAGATTTAAGATCTTAAAAGTGGTCCATAGTGCACCTTTAAATAATATTAAAGGTGCACAATGTAACTTTGGGTGTGTCGGATGGTTTGAACATTTTCTTAGGTATATTCTCATAACTAAATGAAACAAACTTTCCTCATAGGTAAATTGAATCCCTGGGTAACACTTTGCAATAAGGTATACAAAATTGTAGTACCTACTACATAGATATGTGTTACCTACTACATAGGTTTTTGTTGTGTTACCTACTACATAGGGTTTTTTTGTGTGCTACCTAACACATAGGTTTTCTTTTTGGTGTGTTACCTACTACATAAGTTTTTTTTGTGCTACCTAACACAGGTTTTTTTTTTCTGTGCTACCTAACACATAGGTTTCTTTTGTGCGTGTTACCTACTACATAGGTTTTTTTTTGTGCTACCCAACACATAGGTTTTTTTTTGTGCTACCTAACAAATATATTTTTTTTGGTGTGTTACCTACTACATAGTTTTTTTTTGTGCTACCTAACACATAGGTTTTTTTTTGTGCTACCAAACACATATTTTTTTTTTTGGCATGTTACCAACTACATAAGGTTTATTTTTTTGTGCTACCTAACACATAGGTTCATTCTCTAAACTGCAGCCTAAGATAAATCAGGATGGTGAATCTTATGCACACAAAAAAAACCTATGTAGTAGGTAACACAAAAAAAAACCCTATGTGTTAGGTAGCACACACAAAAAAAAACCTATGTAGTAGGTAACACAAAAAAAACCCTTTGTGTTAGGTAGCACAAAAAAAAAAACAACTATGTGTTAGGTAGCACAAAAAAAAACTTATGTAGTAGGTAGGCTAACACACCAAAAAAAAATACCCTGTGTTAGGTAGCACAAAAAAAAAACCCTATGTAGTAGGTAACACAAAAAAAACCCTATGTAGTAGGTAACACATATCTATGTAGTAAGTAGTACAATTTTGTGTACTTTATTGTAAAGTGTTACCAATCCCTGAAACACTGTTTGAAGTTAGAAAAAGCTACCTGAAAAGTTTCACAGTTGTTGTTGTTGTTGTTTACAACAGCAGGGCCCACCATTTTCTTTACAAACATATTAGGCCTTTATGTCTTACGACTGGTTCCGGGTGCCTCGAAAAAAATGTGTTTTGTTTTATGATGCTAGAATTATTCAAAACCAAGATTTACATGTGAGACTATACCTTGGCCCCGGTCTTCGATGCAGACCCCCTGTCCTCTGGTGAGAGCGTGGAGGGGCATGGACTCGCCAGGCCTGGGACTGCAGCGGAGGCCCTCGGCGCAGTGGGCCGTGTGAACGCCGCACGACGCCCCTTTCTCCAGAGCGCACACCATGCAGCAGCCGCAGCCGGGCTCCCGCAGCACCTGTGTGCAGTCTGCGGGGATTGCCGGACAGTGGCTGAGTTTCTCCGGTGTACAGGGGGCACAGCGGATAGGCTCGGGTCCCACCACCGGGGATGACGTCACCACGGCCAAGACAGCAGCAGCCAGAGCCAGCAATGTCATCAGCTTCTCATATAATAATCCAGGCATCTCTCTGTCTTCTTCTTGGACTTCTTTGCCTCTTCCAATGTGCTCGGTGAGACTGTACTTTTCCATCCAAAGTCGTTTCTCTCAGTATTTATATGGGAGATCTGGCCTCCGAAAGGCCGTTAATGATTGACCCACTCCCCGCAATTTTTGACAAAAGCTGCTGTAAACGGTGGATGACCCCGATTGACGTGCGTGGATCCCAGGTTCACGGGGTCTGTTGTCAATATTGACTTTGGAACGTAAGAATGGTTGTACATCAAAACAACCCCGTCTTTGGATGACCCGAATGACAAATGTTGGATGTCTTTACCTTTGAGCGTTGTGAAAACATCACTTGAATTCTTGAAAAACTGTACCCCAGCTGTTACAGTCATGAAAAACATCGCCATATAAGGAGTAGATAATCCAAGAAGTTAGAGGCTATACGAGATAATGACCCGTGATTCTTAAATCGAAGGAGCCATGCTGAAGTAATGTTGTTTTCACACTTAACCCCTTATTTATCCCTCTGTCTTTGCTGAAGGCTCCTCTTATCAGGCAGACGGATAAACAAGATCATTCCCCTTTAGGATTGCATAAGACTCACATTATGGATTGTCGCGCTGGGATCACAACATGTTTGTCGGCAGAAGGACGGCAGTGACTGGTTGTTTCTTTGGTGTAGTATTTCATAACTACAGTCCCCTCCATAAGTATCGGAACAGTGAGGCCAATTCCTTTATTTTTGCTGTAGACTGGAAACATTTGGGTTTGACACCAAAAGATGAATATGAGACAATAGATCAACATTTCAGCTTTCATTTCCAGGTATTCACATCTGGATCTGATACACAACTGAGAAGATAGCATTATTTGTAAAGGAACACCACATTTTTAGGCGAGCAGAAGTATTGGAACAGATAGACTTTAAATAGATTAAAGTGAATAAAACATAATATTTTGTCGCAAATCCTTTGCTTGCAATAACCGCATCAAGCCTGTGACCCATTGACATCACCAAACTTTTGCATTCTTCTTCTGTGATGCTTTTCCAGGCTTTCACCACAGCCTCATTCAGTTACTGTTTGTGTTAGGGGGTTACTCTCTTAAGTCTCCTCTTTAGCAGGTAAAATGCATGCTCTATAGCATTTAAGTCTGGAGATTGACTTGGCCAGTCTAAAACCTTTCACTTCTTGCCCCTGATTAACTCCTTTGTTGTGTTTTGGGTCATTATCTTGCTGCATGATGGAGGATCTTCCAATCAGTTTGGTTGCATCTTTCCTTAAATTGTCAGACAAAATGTTTCTGTAAACTTCTGAGTTCATTTTGCTGTTGCCATCATGTGTTACATCATCAATGAAGAATAATGAGCCCATCCGAGAAGATGCCATGCAAGCCCAAGCCATGACATTGCCTCCACCGTTTCTCACAGATGAGCTTGTATGCTTGGGATCATGAGTAGATCCTTTCTTTCTCCAAACTGTAGCCTTTCCATCACTTTGGTAAAGGTTAATCTTGACAACAACACAGTAACACATGATGGCAACAGCAAAATGAACTTAGAAGTCTACAGAAACATTCGGTCTGCCAATTTAAAGAAAGATGCAACCAAACTGATTGGAAGATGCTCCATCATGCAGCAAGATAATGATCCAAAAAAACTGCAAAAACAACAAAGGAGTTCATCAGGGGCAAGACATGGAAGGTTTTAGACTAGCCAAGTCAAACTCCAGACTTAAACCCTATAGAGCATGCATTTTACCTGCTAAAGAGGAGACCGAAGGGCAGGACTGCTTTTACCTGCCACTAGGCCCTGGGGCTGAGAGGTTTTGTAGGCCCCCCCGGGCGGCGGTCTTACAATACAGATGCGTTAAAGCCATGTTAGTCTACACCACAATATCTCTATTGATGAAATACAAAATCACTTAAGGTAACATGTACTTAAACCCCCTCCTGGTCTAGTGACTTTTAATAACCAAACACACATGGTTGGTTACTGTGTTTTTCCAAGTTATTGAAGAGACAGCGGTGGGGACCCAGGACCTTCTAGGGGGGTCCGGGGGCATGCCCCCCCGGAAGAAAAATTTGAACCTTTTAAAGTAAAATGCATCAATCTGGTGCACTTTGAGAAGAAAACTAAGGCTAAATCAACTGTGTCCTATGTGAGCTATTTTCTGAAATCATTTGGAGACAGAAATACCAAAAAGCAGAAACAAAAATATACAGGTTTAAAAAATCCAGTCAGTCAGCATTCCAATTTTTTTTTTATAATCCCTTATCCCAAAGCTACTTCTCTCTTTGAATTCTTCGTTTTTTTTTAATGGCTCATCTCAATATAGGCCCTTGATCTGCGTTGCCCCGAACAATGTTATTTAAACAAAAATAACAAAAATGTACTGGTGAATGGTAGGCCCCTTGATCTTCGTAGGCCAAAAATAATGTGATTTTTTTTCCTTTTTCTTTACTGGTTCATGATGGGCCCCTGATCTCTCTACGCCCCCCTAAGATCAGGGGCCTATCATGAGCCAGTCAATAATTTATTTAAATGACAATGTGCGGGGCCTTCTTAGATCAGGGGCCTATATTGAGACAGTAAAAAAAAAAAAAAAAAAAAAAAAAAATTTTTTTTTTTTTTTTTTTTAGAGGCCCCTGATCCTTGTAGGCCCTGGGGCTTCAGCCCAGGTAAGCCCGTGCATTAAGGCGGCCCTGCCGAAGGGAGTAACCCCCCAAAACAAACAGCAACTGAATGAGGCTGCGGTGAAAGCCTGGAAAAGCATCACAAAAGAAGAATGCAAACGTTTTGTGATGTCAATGGATCACAGACTTGATGCAGTTATTGCAAGCAACGTATTTGCGACAAAATATTATGGTTTATTTACTTTAATTTATTTAAAGTCTATCTGTTCCAATACTTTTGCTCGCCTAAAAATGTGGTGTTCCTTTTCAAAAAATTAAATCTTCTCAGTTGTGTATCAGATCCAGATGTGAATACCTGGAAATTAAAGCTGAAATGTTGATCTATTGTCTCATATTCATCTTTTGGTGTCAAACCCAAATGTTTCCAGTCTACAGCAAAAATAAAGGAATTGGCCTCACTGTTCCGATACTTATGGAGGGGACTGTATATGGATGCTGAATGCCAAAATACCTTGACATAGACTGTGTGCTATATACACACCATCACCACTCAAGCTGTTAACCCTGAGCGACTCCAATTTTAATTTTTCATATTTCCTTTTAGTTTGTTTATTCAACAGAGAGCTTAGACTTAATTCAAAATGTATTTTTGCTGAAAAGAGACAAAAAAGAAAACAATCATGTCCTTTATTCATTTTATAAACGAGGGTGGGAATAAGGGAATGATCAGCTAAAGTATTTATGGAAAGAGCAAAAGAAAACTGAGTGATTTTGAAATGAATGTCTAGTGCGTGGAACACAATCATTTTTAAAGAGCAGTGGTGGAAAGGATTTTTACTGTGCGCCATACTTTACTTGACTACAACAATTTTTTTTGTTTCTTTAGACTTTCTTCAGTACATCTGAGAAGCAAATATGGTACTTTTTCTACTTTTTACTATACATATTTGAAGGCATTATTAGGACAACATTGCACACACAAGTTCAACAAATATGAATTGATAAGAACCTTTTTATAGGGTTAAATTACCAAACACCATTACAATAACCTCTCTTTGATACATTCAAATACTCCTTAGCATAAATACATCAGTAAAAGTAATCCAGCACTGTATATTTTCAATATATATTTTTCTGAATATTAGTTTTTCCTTTGATAGTACATTTTGCTTTTACTGTTGTACTTCCACTTTACTAATTTTAATGCACAAGGCTTTTTTCATTGAATATCTGGAACAAACACACTTGCATATAGCATTTATTTGGTCTTTTACCCATGCTTATAGTTATACTGTATATCATTAGATGGGTATCAAATCTATGTTTAATTTTTCCCCGGATTTCTTTCCAGGTTTCGATAATTTCAACTCTTCAATATTCTATTTTTATTACTTCCTTGATTAAGTATTCATCTAAATTAAATAAATTATAAAAATCAAACCTTATAAATACATGCTACAGTAAAAGATAAACCTCTCCCTACTATTGCTCTAAGTTAAAGTAAAATAATCCACTACACTCTACTACTTGTGCACGACTTTGCTTTAAAAGAGAACTTTGGCCTCTCAAATAGTATTTTACGCTTACACTCAGATTACGGAGCACGCTTGGTAAAAAGGTAAAAGGGTTCAGGGCAGCTGAAGCCAACTAGAGTTTACATTAATACCAATAGAGATAATAAAGGATAATTCAGATTGTTTAGCTTCATCAAAGTCCACAGAGAAACCTATGTCGAACATTTCAAATACATAAAAGATAACAGAAATAAATTATTGTAGTTTTTCCAGTCGTACCTTGTTGGTTTATTCACTGATAATCACATGATACAAAACAGAAACAGTGACTTGCTCATCAACATGGACTTTACTCTGTCATCCCCTTAACATGAAGGTTAGACGTGACGACGTTGTTCTACATTCAATGTTTGCCCACAACGAGGTCAGAAAACATGAAGAGCGTTACTCCACCACCAGTTGGTGAGTTGTTGCCTCTTCAATATTGACCATGAGGTCCACCACCCACTGGGGAAACGGCTCCTCCTTGGAAAATATTTTGGAGAAAATTAAAACAAAATAACACAGTAGAGTAGAAAGTCCATATTTTTCAAAAGTTAAAACATGTTTTGCTCAAAATTAACACTTAACTAACCAGAGACGCCTTCTTTTCCCTTTTGGTTGTCTTCTTCTTCTTCACTTTAGGTTTAGGTGATGGAAGGACTGGGTGTTTCCAAATGATCTTAGGGACCTTAAAACAATAATCAATAGAGCATCACCCCTTTTCCATTAAAGGTGTAGTCAGCAGGGACCTACTTTCTGGAGTATGTTTGTTGTCAAAATCCCTTTGTCAAAATCAAGTCAATCCGCTACCTGTCTGTCTGTACTGTTTGTGTGCTGAAAAAAAATCTGGTGTGTAAACTGATACGTTAATATTATGTAAACAAAGGGGGGCCAGCGTTTGTAGCAACATGCCCGTTTACAGAGCCTAGGCTATGCATTTACACTGTTTTTGTCTTCAGCGCACACACAGTACAGGTAGTGGATTGTGATATTTTGACAAAGTGATTTTGGAGACTATGGCTGTGTTCGAAAAGCCATACTAACGTACTACTCACTCATTTTTACGTCAATTTGAGTATGTGAAGGTTGTGTATGCGAGTTTGTGTAGGCGAGAAATGCCCGGATGAATACTAACTTCCGGGAAGATTTTGTGTTATGGATCGATAGGATACTTTTACTCAAACGTCCCACAATGCATTGCGTCTTTTCAAACGAAATGACATTTTTTTTTTTTATTCTTTATTGCTCCGGTATACTTCAGTGTAAACGGTCCAACGAACCTCACATACACAATCGATCTTTAAGTAGACAGTATGGAGTATATACTGTACATGTTGAGTATGTAGGAGAGAGGACGTTAGTATGGTTTTTCGAACATAGCCATGCACTCTCCAGAATCGCTGACTCCACCTTTTAGAGTGGTGTGTGGTTGGATGTTTTATTAGAATCTTTATTACACTTATCTTTATTCTCACCTCACTCTTCTCATTTCCTAACCGTTCCGGCACAGGTGAAGTAGGTTCATCACTTGAATATGCTACATGTGCTTGGCTGCTTTCTGACACAGAGACACTCTCCACTTCCTCCTGGTGATGGCTGGGAGATTGCATTTGAAGGAAACTCTGTCGGCCTAGGGAACGAGATCGTTTCCTAGGCCTCAGAACACCCAGCACTGCAGCTTCGTCTTCATCTTCTTCACTCTCCTCTTCTGCCATTACCTTTGCAATAAAGGTGTAGTCAGCGGTAACATACTTTCTGGAGTATGGTTGTTGTCAAAATCACTTTGTCAAAATCAAGTGAATCCGTTACCTGTCTTTACTGTGTGTGTGTTGAAAAAAATCTGGGGTGTAACTGTAAACTAGTAAGTTATGTAAACATGGGGGGGAGGGGTCAGCTTTTCTAGCAACATGCCCGTTTACAGAGCCTATAGGCTATGCTTTAACACTGGATTTGTTTCTTTTTCAGTGAACACACAGTACGTGCTGGTAGTGGATCGTGAGATTTTGACAAAGTGATTTTGGAGACAAGCATTCTCCAGAATCAATAACTCCCACATTTTAAGTGGTGTGTTTTCAGATGTTTTATTTCAATTGTTTTAAACTTACATTTATTCTCACCTCACTCTTCTCATTTCCTAACCGTTCCGGCACAGGTGAAGTAGGTTCATCACTTGAATCCGCTGCACATGCTGGGCTACTTTCTGACACAGAGACACTCTCCACTTCCTCCTGGTGATGGCTGGGAGATTGCATTTGAAGGAAACTCTGTCGGCCTATGGAACGAGATCGTTTCCTAGGCCTCAGAACACCCAGCACTGCAGCTTCGTCTTCATCTTCTTCACTCTCCTCTTCTGCCATTACCTTTGCTTTTGCCTCAACACCTACTTGACTTTGAAAATCCCCATCCTTCTCTCCTTCGATTTCATCTTCCGGCTCGGAATCTTCCTGTATGGTCTCCAAATATGTCTCCTCCTGTCTCATCATCATACTTGAGCTAAATTAACATGAGAGGCCAATGAACGGTTGATTGAACGATTCAGTATTTCATACAGTATATGAAAATAGCCCATACTTGGAAGAAGGAAAACAAAAAAAACTGTGGATTCAAACTTACTTATTGCTGCTCATATTTGTCCATGTAGCTTGCTGATGACCAGGCTTTTTCTGAGAGTGAAGATGCTGCAGGCTCAATTTTAATTAGGTGATTATTCAAATCAGGTGTGGGAGTTTAATTAACGACAGATGACTGTTGGAAGTGGATGTCCCTTTTTGAGCCTTGCAGTGAAAAATAAGGCAATTTGACCTGTGTCATACTGTAGGTTTATGTAGAATCAAATAAGTTACAAAAACAATATGTCAACTCCTTTCAAATTAATTCAATGTTTACCTAAAAGCAGGATTTGAAATTGTAGAACTTAAACTTTTAAAAGGATACACCAACACACAGAAAATGGTCATGGGTCATCTCTTTCACGGTTTCAAGTTCCATGTGAATTATAAAATGAATATGGACTTGAGTTAGAAGTCAGCAGTTTCACAAGGAAATCCCACCTGCTCATAAACTTAATGAAATGTAATTACTAACAAATGCCACAACCCTAATATACTCATCTTGAACCCCCCGTTTTTTTTAGTCGCAATGATGACACAGCGGGGGAGTGTTGTTTGTGAACCATCATTAACCTTAGATTCCCTTTATTGCTTAATGTCACCTTTAGCTTGGAGCTAGGGAACAGCTGTACTTTTAAAGTTTTTTTTAAATTCTATAAAGAAAATGAATTCCTGAGACAGTACAACTCGTCAAAAATTATTAATTCACTGACCAGAATTTGGTGTATTTCAATCCAAAGCAAGAAATAATTCCATGGCTGTACTGTACACAAAGAAATACGGCTGAGCAGTTCTGGCTTTTGTTGACTTAACTGTTACACCGAGTGAACCCACACATCCACACTGGGAAAAACACTTTTTAGTCCTTGCTCAGTGTTTGGGACTTGTGTGTCATTCATGTGTGTGTGTGTGGCTTTGGGTTGTGGAAGGACACCGTTTGGCACAGTAAACCTGTCATTGTCTGCCATATTTTGCAGTGTAAGAGTGAAAGCTGTTATTTTAAGAGACCTAAACTGAGGTGTGAGAAATAAAATTTTATAGAGTGGAACTAACAGGGACAACTGCTCATAAAAAGTTATATTCGTTACACGCCGATCGTTTTGCTGTGCTGCATGCTACGTTCGAGGTTTCGGTGGGGACAAAGTGTAAATATTATTGCTTCAGATAATTCAGAAGAAAAAAAATCTCATATGGCTCGCAACCACGATACCCATACACCTACTTGTTTAATAATATGTCAGAAGCCAGAAATTTCTACACATCCATAGCCATACTCATTTTTTTTTTTTTTTTTTTTTTTACATCAATATTGTCTTTATTACAAAATATTCAATAACCCAACTTTAAACTGTACAAGATACAACATAGTTTTAGAGCTTCTGGCTATTTACAAAAAAAGTATGATCTGCATATCAAAGTGAATATATCTAAAAAGGCAGGTTGCAATCACTGTAAGCTTATTGAGTAAGGCAAAGACTTGAAACATGACGTATTTACACTTTTGCAGATCGAGTGAAAGTTCTACGATGATTAAGATATAGGCTGTAAATACATATTTCCAAGCGCCTCACGCATGAGACGGCATCTGAAAGACGTGCTAAAGCTTCTATTTTGTAATGAATAACTCAAAATGGAGCTTAAACATAGCGAAGAAGCTGGAGTAGAGCAATTTATGCAGCCAGACACTTGCACCAAAGCTCATGTGGCCTTGATAAAATGTGTCGACGTACGTTGAGCGTTTGAAAAGGCTCCGGCTAAAGGACTATGTCGTGCATTTTTGTGTAGAAGCTTTGTGCTTTTTTGTATGTGCTCACGTAATGTATGTGCTTCTCTTTTATGTGGATGGTCCCTTATGTGATGTGAATAATAATTAATGATTGGTCCTGTTTTGGCATTAACTAGTTTCCATAGAGTGCACTTCCACCTTAGTAGAATTGCTTTTTAGGTATACAAACATGACTATGTTTCTTTCATGGACCTTTACTGCCTCCTCTTTGTCAAAGCCACCACTGTCTGTGCCTAGACTGGTCAAACAGCACATTATATTAAACTATTCCAGGGAAATTATAAAACACCAGGGGTTGAGAAACCTTATTTTGTCTCTCCGCGGGTGAAAAACACTCTGTAAGTGTTAGTGATGACGTCCCGTATAAAAAATATGTTCAACCTATACTGCAACATTTTTCTCTTCTCTCATGTATAGCGAGGCAATACAATTAAAGATCTATGGAAAGCTCAATACTTTGGTTTTCTTTCGACAGGAGTAACCTTTTTGATGGCTGTCAACTCTTGAAAAGTCATGCACCGTTCACCGCACATATGCTTGGATTAAAAGCCTGTTTCATCCTGTAAACTCCGAGTATAAAAAGGTATTTTGTGCCATTTCCGTTACAATTCATAAATGAACCACGCATGCAATCACACATTCACAAGAACACCGCATGCATGCTTACATACACAAAAAAAAGAAACAACACCGTTTTACTCTGTAAATAATGCAATGTTATCCTTGGCATAATCAGAAAGACAGTGCAAAAGCAAAAGCATGTTCAGTCTTTTTTTTCTGGTTATCAATGCTCACATCCCTTCCCTTGTACATGGAATGTGTAATACATACAAAACAAAGATGCACATTAAAGCTGGCTCGGAAGGGAACCCAGGAACACCACACCACGGACCTTACCATGTGGTACGGAGATGTCAAAAAAGACGATTTTGAAATGCCGGTTATCTTTCTCTCTTCACTACACAATTGTCTTCCCGAGAGTGTCGAGCAGTTTTTGAAACGATTATGATTGTCCGTATCACTGTGTGTCATTTCTCCGGATGTTCATATCCTGAACGAGCTGTATTTCTGGCTTGTGCCAGTATAGCTCAGGTTTTTAATAGGAAAGTACCTGGACAGCCCTGTCTTCCTGTAGGCCTCTGACAAGGATTTTCTCTTTCCTTTATTTCATGAAAGTGTGCAGTCTTGTCTTTTGATTTCCTACACTGCTGCTTCTGCCACACCGTCAACTTTGATTTCTATCACGTCTAGGTCCTCATCCTCGTCCTCCTCACTGACTTTGGACACACAGGATGAGGCTAGGCATGTGGCTGGGCTGTTGCTGCAGTTCGGGGTGGTGTGCACCTGGATGTTGCTGCCCATACTGGCAAAGGGACTCAGGCTGGCGGCGGAAGAGACGCTGCCCAGCTGGGTGGGCACGCTCGTCTTGCCACAGGAGTGGATGCGACGCGCCAGGCTGGCCGAACGCATCACCGAGGAGGTGGTCACCGTGCCTATGCCCTGAACTTTGCCTTCCAGGAAGTAGGTGGTCATCTCGCCTTTGCCCTTGACGCTGACTTTCCCGCGGCACACCAGGTCGTAGTTGGTGTTCAGCAGGCGATAGACGTCTTCGGTGACCTATGTTATGTAAAAACAAAGGGAAACGTACATGTTGACGGTCTTTTAGTTTGACATTCATTAATGCAATGTTGTTCAATTCAATTTCAGGCATTTTATAGCATATCTCTGCTTGTATTGACTCATAACCTGATCATATATCCTGATCTAGCACAAGCTGCCATATTCGTTTTGTGTGTTTTTTTTTAATATGTGTATTCATTTCCCCTTTTTTATGGTTTTCACTTTGATGCCTTTCATTTTGTTAACCCTTAAAGCACTGTCTGTGAAGCAAACTTCCCTTGTAATGAAATAACCTTTAGATGCATGCATAAATACATTCAAAAAAAGAAAAGAAAAGCATTCTTTGTCTATGTTTCAAACATGTAACTGTGACAAAATGATGTTGCTTTATGACAGCAAGGCGCATACAGACTATAGATTGATATAACACAATATTTGATTGAATGTGCGTTGGACACCTGTATTTTCCCCGGTACTCCAGTGCTGTCCATCCTGCTGGCCACATTGACTGTGTTCCCCCAGATGTCATACTGAGGTCGCCGTGCCCCAATAACCCCGGCAACCACTGGACCCACATTGATACCTATGGGCAAACACAAGAAAACGTTAAGGAAATACAAAACAAAATGGTGATCAGAGGTTTCTTTTAAGTCGTGTTGTCAATGCTGTTGAACAGTTACTGTAATTAAAAGAGTGAACTCACCAACTCTCAAGACAAACTCATTGTAGGACTGATAGTTGATTTCATCCAAAACGTCAAACATCTCAATGGCGTAGTCTGCTATTGTGCTCAGATGGTCGTAAACAGATATTTTGGCCTAAGTAGGGGAAGTACAAAAAGCAGTTATAGTGTCTATTCCTGAAATAAATATTGCCTTTGTTGTAACATACTACATCCACATACTACATCCACATATATATACAATATATATATATATATATATATATATATATATATATATATATATATATATATATATATATATATATATATATATATATATATATATATATATATATATATATACTTGTTTAATAATATGTCAGAAGCCAGAAAAAAAAATATATATATACTTGTTGTGCAAACAGAAACACAACATAACACGCTAACCTCGGTACCAACGGTGGGGACAAGGCCCACAGCTGCCATGTATGTACTGCCGATGGTTTTGATTTTCTCTATTTCTTTGTAGCAAGCCTTATCCATGAGCTGCAAATATATAAAACAACAATGCAACAAGGTTAAATTTCCGAAAGGTCCAAGTTAAAAAAAAAAATAAATAAAAATAAATCACCATCTCACCTCATCAAAGTCAGCAATAATCTCATTGAGTAGTCTTAGGCACTCCACTCCCATGTTGTTGCCGTCCAACTCGATGTAAAAATCATTGAAGTTTGGAATCGAGGCAAACAGGACACCGACTTGAGCGTAGGACTGATAGTATAGATCCTAAAGGGAAAAGAGAGTATACGCAATAGCAGCGTAAAACACCTTTGACCTTCTTGCTTCTCTTTCTGTTATATCTACCTCTATGGTCTGAGTGTCTGTCTGCCTGTAATATTAGCGAGGCTCACCATGTTCCTGGGGTTTGACGATAGGAAGTGTTGAGCCACGTGTGCGGGCAGAAGATTGAAGAGAATCCTCCTGTTGTCCAGCTTGACTTTCTCCATGCCATCTCTCTCCTCTTCGGCCTATAGGCAAACGAAGCACATACAGTACACAAAAAAATATATAATATAAAAATACAGATACAGCCATTGAGGACTGTGGCTTGTCCCACATTTCCACCACACGGGGTCACTAGAAAACTTGACAACATGGACTGTATGCCTTACACATTAGGTACATTACATGACTAATGCTACTGGTTAAATGATTGAAACAGCTTGAGATTAGGCTTTTGATTCAACAGTTCAGGTTTTTATACACTCCTGTTGGAGCCAAATGAAACCAAGCCAAAACAAACTTCTTACCCACGTTTTTTATTTTTTATTTTTTTGCCAAAGAACAGACAGCTGGCAGCCTATAAATACAAACTCCCAAAACATAACCCAAGAGTTTATGTCTATCCAAACTGAAATGGCAGCAATTTTACTGTACACTTCTATTAAAACCTATGTTATGATGATAAGATTTAAGCCTCTGTCAACATCTACAGCCTCTCTCGGGTGCACTGACACACACACACACACACACACACACACACACACACACACACACACACACACTTCCTGACCTGCACAGCCCATAGAAAGTCCAAGCGTAGTTTGAGGTCGAGTTGCCTGGAGTGGAGGGCCAGGGCACTGACAAAGAGCAACAGAGACAGGATGGGCTCATAGCCCCGGATGTGGAAGGACCCCCCACTGTGGAAAAGACCAACACACAAGTCAGCACTGGATTGGACCACACAGAAAACTACACACCAGGGTTGAATGGACCCCCCACAGTGTCCAGAGCTATCATGACTGAAGTTGTATCAAACACATACTGAAAACAAGGATTTCTTTTGAGGGCAACATCAAAAAAATAAAAATAAATAAGGAATCTGTACAATTCAGCTTACAGTTAATATGCTTGAACATTTGGACCATATAATATTATATTATTGACTGAGGCATTCCTGCAACTAAACAAAATTTGCTTTTCAAAAGAGATCTTCATCTAAATAACATTGGCAAATCTGAAGTAGTCACTTTTCATGGTGCACATTTATGAGCCGATCTCCAATAACATTGGCCACGTCCCTCGGTACCGGATCAAAACAGCTAAACGCGCTGCTGTCATTCTGCCCACATTGTCCTTTCAGGCTTCTGATTTGGAACGAATGAGCACATGTGCTGAATCAAGTGTGTATGTGTGCGTGTGTGTGTGTGTGTGTGTGTGTGTGTGTGTGTGTGTGTGTGTGTGTGTGTGTGTGTGTGTGTGTGTGTGTGTGTGTGTGTGTGTGTGTGTGTGTGTGTGTGTGTGTGTGTGTGTGTGTGTGAAAGACGCCTCCACACATGTACATCTTCAGCTATGCATGTAGTGGAAGTTTTTTTCTGGACTTCTGGTTGAGCACAGACACACACACACACGCACACACACACACACACACACACACACACACACACACACACACACACACACACACACACACACACACAGTGCATGCTTTACATTCACCGCCATTCTTTGCCACTGATACTCGATTACAATCATAACCGGATCAGTGGGGCGCCTCTCACTTTAAGCTTTGACAGGACAAGTGTGTTGTTGGTCATGCAAATTCATGGGAACGACAGAGAGGAAAAGTGTAAACAAGCTAAAGTGTCTTTAGTGTTTTTAATCTGGTGTTTGTGGTTGTGTCGTGCTTGTGAGTGAACCTCACCCAGCGCTCCTGGGAAAGCCACTGAGCTCCAACACGGTGATGAACAGCACCCCTAAGAAGAGCATTAGCGCCATCTTTGGCAGCCAGGAGATGCGCAGGAAAATTGCCAGGGTGAGCGTGCCCACCATACAGGACAGAAAGGCGTAGCGGGCACCGTCGCAAGGCACCTCTCCCATGGTGTGGTTGGCGCCGCTGTCCACATCAATGACGATGATTGAGCTGTTGCTGTTGCTGTTGGCACGCAACCACAACCACGGCATGCAGCCCACCTGGCAAAGGGGTGAAACAGAGAAGACTCGTACATAAAGAAGATAGGATATTAAAGGTGCACTATGTAACTTTGGGTGTGTCAGAGAATTGTACATTTTCGAAGATATATTCTCATAACTGGATAAATAAACTTTCCTGGCAGGAAAATTGGATCTCTGGAACATTGTTAAAAGTAAGAAAGCTACTTTAAAAAGTTACTGTTTTACTGTTGTAGTGTACAGCAAGAGGACCTTCTTTTTTGTTTACAAACATATTCTGGTTATTCGAACAGCAAATTAAATAACAATCTAGTGTCCAGCATACCATCAAAAGGGAACTACAATTAATTGTAGTTTGGGTCACTTTTGGAGGATGGCATTTTTTACAATTTGGCCTTTTCTACTTACCACACAGGCCTGGGCCACAGCGTAGATTAAGAGCACAATGAGAATACAAAGCGCAGTGCGAATCTGAATGGTCAGGCACCCTGGTAAACACTGAAAGACCAAAATGGGGGGGGGGGAATGAAAAACAAAAGGAGACCAACAGCATTAGGGCCATTCAATAACATGATACTTTAAAAAAAATGATATAATTTACATTGCGTGTTAAATAAAGGCAAGATTACAATAGGACAGAGCGTGTTAGTGGCTGTGGGAATAGTTTGAGGAATAGAGTCTCGAAAGCAGACAAATAAACACTGTACAGACAGATTTGGGCTAAGCGTGAGGAAAGTAAGGCCAGTAAAGAACCGAAAGACAAAGAGAGGGAGAACTAAAAAAACTGTTTTTAAACTATGGGGTCTGGAGCTTTTTGTGAATTACCCTCAACCTCGAAAAAAGCTGAAATGAATAGACAAAAAAATGAATAAACTGAATTTAAATACATCATAGCGGCTTAGAAAGTAATCTCGAAGCCAATGAATACTGAATAGTTATTACAAGACTTTACATTCTACAATTACATATTTCTCTTTAGTCAGCAAAAAAAAAGTTTTAATGAAGAAAGTTAAACTTGTCAGCTCTGTTAGGCACCAGATCAAAGAGGACGTGTGAATTAAAAGTGAATAAGGAATGGGAAAATCTTTACTAAGGTCCTTTAACTAAAGTAAGGCAAAATGATAAGGAAGCAGCTGCATTTACCTGTACTTTAGTGATATGCAGGTACATGATACAAGCTACTAAAAAACAGAGGCAGAAGACGAGAAGGACAAGTACCACTGCGCCCCTGAGTGGGAAAAAAGGGAGAGGAACATGGTGTAGGTTAGTTCAAAAGAAAAAGAGAAGAACTGAGTAACTAAAAGAGTCAATCGAAAAGGATGGAAAGGGAGAGAGAAAAAGACATGCAGAATTCTGCTGTATACATACTGTGGTATGATGAGGAGATAGACGACGCCAAACAAGGCAGCTAGGATCAGAGAGAGGACTACGGCGCTGGTGAAGTACTCATCGGGAACCTGGTGGTACTAATGTAATGCAAGAGACCAAGACAGGAGTGAGCAAAACCAAAACATCACGCCAAATGACCTTACAGTTTTTGCCAATTGCTTACACACATGTTGCAGACTTTGGCCCACTGTGTCAAAACTTAACACACAGGCCGAATGAGTCAAAGCACATGGAGATAATCTTCTAACTTATACGGCAAAATGAAACTCTTGAAACAAAACCTAACAATCCCATTTGAAAACTGTTTTTAGCATCAAAACAATACACACATGCACTTTTGAATTACTCTTTCCTAGCAGCAACAACACACAGATGTGCTTTATGCAAAACACAGCTGTATTCAGTACTTTGGATGGTTTTTGACTTTAAAAGTATCATACTGATTTTTTTGTGAAAGGTTGATTCACTACAGTTCATCTAGACATATGAAAATAAAAATAAAAAAGCTTCTGAATTTTTATTTTATTTTGCAATGTCATGGTTTTGGCAAACAAAAAAAACAATAGGTAGGATGCAGTTCAAAAAGCAATTCAGTGTATCACTACTATACTGTAAACTCTGAAACAATTATGAGGAACATAAAAAAACAGTGTTGTAAGGAATGGGGCGGGTGGATCATGAACCCTTTGGATACCGCCTCATGCTTGCGTCTGGCCACATCGCCTCATCGACATCACATGCAATGTCATCCTTTGAGAACCAACAGCGAAAATATTCCTGATATCCAGTCTAAATGACCTAATTATGGAGCTACTGTGTAGTTGGACTGGACTCTCTACCCAGGCTCCTATATTGTTAGGCCATGATCTATAACATGGTCCACTATAGTGTTCCTGTTGTATGTGCCTCCATCTGTTGCCTTCTTTGATCTTGTCCTCCTGTCGCTCTCTCTCCTCCTCTTCCTCTGACTCTTACTGTCTCACAAAGAAGCTGAGCTCATCTGAAGTCTATTTGTAGTGCTAAGGCTCATACTGATTGGTATTCAATTAGCTTTACTTTTTTTATTTTTAATGTGTGTGAGTCTGTGTGCTTTTCCAATATTAGTTGTGTTTTGAATTTTAAATAGATGTGTTTTCCCAAGGATTGCAGGAGATTTCCTTTTTGAACAATGTGTCTTATACAAAACACTGTGTGTAGTGTTTTGCAAGAAGTGTTTTAGAGAATTTCAAACACAGTGCAAAGCATATTTTGTGGGGTTGGTGCTTGTGTTTAGGGCATGGTCACCAAAGTTAGAGGTTGTGATGCTTTGGGCCTAGCAACCACTATTAGTGTGTAAGCATTAGGCAAAAACTGTAATTCAGAAGTCTGTACAGGTGCAATGTGAGGCATGTATAGGCATGTCACCGTATTGCGATTACAGCTTTCATATAGCTATGTTATTTTGAAAAAAATAAAAAAACTTTTTTCCGTCTGAACACAATCTTTTAATTTGTTAAAGCAGCTCCGAGTAACATTTAAATATCTTTTAAACAGCCTCATGTTTCCTCACATAATCATAAATTACCTTTAACAGCAAACGAGACCATCAGTGCAAAGAAAGAAGTTTTTATATAGTTTTTATTACTGCATTTGGTCTGGTCGCACACCCAGTCCGATTTTCGGTTCGCTCGTGCAGGCTCTATGGTCACATATCCGTATTGGTCGCAGATTTCAGTGTGGCGCAACAACGCGATTTGAGAAGCCTATCCCTCCAGGTGAGGGAAGGGGAGCGGGAGCCTTGTTAGAGACAGTTGTTTGTCGTCATAATGACTGATAACGGGGCTGAACCATCAAAGAAAAAAAAGAAAATGCAATGAAGAAAAGCTAAAAGGGAGAGATAGGCGGGCGGGAGGGCGTTGCCAAGCAACGTATACACAATTTCACGGGAGCGAACCTAGACTGCAGTGTTTACTCCTAAATGAATGAGCGGTAGCCTACTAAAACAAAGTTTACTTTGCCTCACCAGCATCATCAGATGACCATTATTCATCTGAAATAGTCATTATTTACAACAACATAAACACATTACCTCATCGTGATCCATACTAACTGCCGTCTCTCGTTCATTCGCTTTCTGTGAGGACACGTAATCTTTCAGCTCCGTGAGAGGTGACACTGCATCAACTCATTGCAATCAGGTGTGTGTAGCACTGACTGGCATTAGTTGATGCTGTGTCACTAACCACTCTCACGGAGCCGAAAAGATTCCGTGCCCTCACACTTTCAACACACGGACATGCACTATATTGCTTCCTGATCATTTGAATCTCGCACGCCCGGCACGAGCTAGAAAACAGCTTCACGACAGCTGGCGTCGTAAAAATACTACCGCTTTTGTCCAAAGGGGACGCCAACATGCCATGTTACTCGTAGTGGCTTTAAATATAAAGAATATTCCGATAATTAATTAACTTGTACGATAAGAATAATTGAATTATTCTCAACAAATTAAAATAGAAGCAGTCCTTTAAGTGAGCACCTTGACAAGGTTTTCAGAGACATGCTCACTTTTCTACAGATTTCTCCTCTAGTAAGTTGTTTATGATGCAGGAATGCTCTGCACATTAATACACTTGTATGTTAACCATCCTGTGCAATACACTTGTATGTTAACCATCCTCCTGTGTGTTCTAATGGTGGTGTTGAAACCTTGACTTTCTCATACCGCAGTATACCTTGAAACCGGTTATGGTCCCAATGCCTACAGTATGTGTGAGTTCCCCTCACCCTCTGCTCGTGCGCCTGGCACTTATACATGAGCGTGAGGAAGTTGAGGTCTGCCGTGTCCGACTCTGTCTGGCGGGCCTCGATCAGCCGCCCGATGTAGCGGTTGACCCTGGTTCTGGGGCTGCTCTGGAGCAAGTTAGCCTGGTTGGCGTTCGGTTGGCGATTCCTCCGCTTCTGTGGAGCCGTGCGCATGGCCCTCCGCTGTTTGGGGGATAAGAGAAAGGGGAAAATTCAAAGAAAAAAAAATAGTGTTATAAACAGGCTGCCAATGTAACACTCGTATCGTATTCTCTGCACTACTGGAGTACTCATATTAGGAGCGAGGGTGAATATAGGGTCAACAATAAACACGGGCAGTGTAGATTATGCTTTCATATCAAGACATTGCCTTCACACTTAACTTCATTACTTCATTATACACACTGCCGTGTCTGAGTGTGTCTCCGGCAGCCAAAGTGTGAGCAGCTTTTGCCAAAACATTGGGCACTGGAGCAAAGCCAGAGAGCTAACATGACAGAATGGATAATTGTGTGTGTGTGTGTGTGTGTGTGTGTGTGTGTGTGTGTGTGTGTGTGTGTGTGTGTGTGTGTGTGTGTGTGTGTGTGTGCAGTGGCGAACTTAGCCATTTTGGGGCTCCAGGCGAACAGTCATTTGGGGGCCCTTGCATCTAATGTACCTCGCGCACACTGAGATACTCTATACCAGGGATGAACAAAAGTCACTAGCTTTTTTTAATTTTGGATGAGACTACTCAGGTACGTGTCAGAGGCTTTCTTAGCTTGGATTTGTCTAAGAGGATCCCACATCACAGGCTCAAACTGAGCCATTAACTGAACCTGACCCATGACATGTCCATTGCCTAGTCCTAGTTCATTAATGGCGCTTTTCCACCGCATGGTATCAGCTCGACTCGACTCGCATTTTTGGCTTTTCCACCGCAATTTCATGGTACCTGGTACCACGTAGCGGCTGCTTTTTTGGTATCGCCTCGCTCTAGGTTCCAAGCGAGCTGAGACGATGCTAAAAGGTGACGTCAGCAGACGGCCGGCCACTGATTGGCCAGAGACTATTGTCTGGCCAATCGGTGGCCAGAGACTACCGGCTTCATTCTGTTGTTTATTCTCCCCAACTCTCCGGGACTTTTGAGTGTATTTACGCCGTGTGCAGCCTTCTCTGGCTCTCTTTCATTTGATTTGCATCACAGATCCGATTTTATTTTCCATATATTCGCTAAGCTCACCCAGTGTTGGTTGTTGGGAAAGTTACTTACATACGAGAGGAGACATGTAGGAAATAGTAGCCAGCTGGGACAGACATGATAGCGAGCGATTACATTACAAGCCTCGGACTGAACTGATTACCTCAATAAAATATTCAGGCTGAGACACGGCTTGCATTTGAAAACACGTATCCTGAAACAAGCACTAAACAGTCAACTTTATCATGCCCGTGTTTACGTGCATAGGGATGTACGTGACGCATACCTACAGCTGACTGTGTGGCAGAGTCACACATCGGGACAACAACCATCCCTTTTAATGGCCCGTAGCAATATTCTTCTACTTCTTTTAGCAAACAGATACAAGGGGGGTATTTCTTAAACATTTTTCATCCGTGTTTTTGGCGGTTGGTTCAGTTAATAGTGCAACAACGTTCAGCAGGTACTATTTGCGGTGGAAAACGACCCGTGCTGCTACCAAACCAAGTTGAGTCGAGTCGAGTTGAGTCGAGTCGAGCTACATGTGCGGTGGAAAAGCGCCATAAGTGTGTCAGAGGGGCCACGCAGAGGAAGCTTTCTCTCTGACAGGAAGTTGATGATTGCCACTAACCTGGATAAAATTCTAGAGACCAATATGACTTTGCTTTCAATTAAATGTTTTTTTTATTTTTTAAATACACAGTGAATTACAAAATAGCCTGTGTCCACAGAGTCTAGGCCTATTTGAAATAAAATCTTCAAATATATATAAAATAAAATTAGGTTATAACCCTGCCTTCTTTAAGCATGGATAGTAGTGACTAAGTGTGCAGGGGAGAGAGAAATATACACAGATAGAGGGAGCAAGAGATAGCTTTATTTTGCTTTTTTACTTAAATTGATCATTGATGACTTTAGACTGACTCCTGCTGTCGCAAGCCTATCAGCTGTTGTTCTGAACAGCTGTTACACACGGAGGTGAAAACGAAATTAAACTTAACTATCGCCTGGCTGGGCTGACTTAAAGTGGAGCAGCCAAATATAGCTTAAACTAATAGGCCTAAATATTGTTACAAAAATACAGGCAATGTGTTGTGTGATTTTTGTTAGTAGCCTACAGTAGACCTAGAGGCTGGCCCCGATCACCACTAACTGTTCTGTAATACACGATCGCCGATCACGTGAACACACAGGCGTCTTTATTTTTAGCATATATGCATCCAATCCGCGGTTCACGTGGGTCCCAAACCGTGAGGGTTGGTCCGAATGGACCACGGATCAACCGTGATCCGTTGCACCATTAATTATCTCCATCAGTTTGTTGACACACATTCACGTCATTAGCATAGCTGCTGGCTGAGCCAGAGCCACCTGTTGCATTGACAGTAGGAGCTGGAACGTTACCGGTTAATGATGTAGACAGCTGGTCTTCCGTCTAAGGTCCCGCTGCTGTAAAAAAGCTTAATAGCTTCGGCAGCTTTGATATTAAGTCCTGACTTTGGTCCTTCTTCTGTTTGTTTTGTGACCCGCTCTCGTATGTTCGCTTCATTTTGGTATAGGTAGGTTAGGTTTATCTCGTCTCTTTCTTCTCCCGCTATTTACTTTTTTGGATTTACACGTCATGAGCGTAATGTGTAATGGAATAGTCCATGTAGTGCAGACTGAAGGGGGGTGCACGGTTGGCAGAAAGGCCGTCAACACGCGAGTAATTAGACATCCCGATGATACTATTGTGAAGAGATTTTTTATAAAAAACAATAGATATGGGGCAAAATATAAAGAGGGCATTTTGGGGGCCCCAAAGGGGCTTATGGGGCCCCGGGGCTCCAGGCAATTGCCTGGTTTGCCTCAATGGACGGCCCGCCCCTGTGTGTGTGTGTGTGTGTGTGAATTGTGCAGATCTGCGGGGGAGCAAAGGGTGAGCAAGAGCGTCCACATGAAAGTGTACAGCTCACTGACCACCCTGCCATCCCTCCCTGATTCTGTCTATTCTTCCTTACTTCCTGCTTTCTCTTCACGTGTCTGTATCTTCATCCTTCCTTCATTCGTCTTTCCTTCCTTCATCGCCTACACTTAATGCTCTTATATCTCAAGAACACTTCAAAGGATTTTCTTCAAAGTTTGCAGGAATCTCGACCTTGACTCAAAGATGAACTGAATGGATTTTGGAGGTCAAAGGTTAAAGGTCATTGTGACCTCATGCCCCATTAGTCAAAAGTTACTGTGACCTCTCATATTGTCCAGTTGCAGTGACCTTGTACCATATTGTAGCTTCTAGGGAGCTACTCTATTATACTCTTCCTTTTCTATGTTTTAGTCTTACTTTCTTCCTTCACCATTTTCAATTCCCCATTCATTCTTCCGCACTTCCTTCTTCCCTTCCTTGCTGCCATATATTCCTCCTTCCCCCTGTCTTTCCTTCCCTCACTTTTCTCCTTCCCTGGTTGCCTCTATTCTTCTGTACTGTATGTACGTATGTCCTTACTCCAGTTTTCCTGCCTTGTCTCCATCTATACTCACCCTTTAGTCACCTTCTTCACGCACTGCTTTTGTGTTTTCCTCTTCTCTTTCTTCCTCCCCTGGTTCTATTCATCCTTTCTTGTCCTAGTTAGAGGCAGCGAAGGAACTTTCCCTTCTGGCCTCTCACTGAGATTATCTTACCTTTCTTCATTGCTTCTGTCTATACTTTTGTACTTCTTTTCTTTTTCCTCTCTCCTGACGTCTATTCATCCTCACCCCCTCTTTCCATCCCTCACTTCTCTGTGCCTCCCTCACACTCTCGTTTTGTGTTATTTATGAGGCGTTGACGCAGTGAACTGCGGATGCCGACTTCTCCTTCTGTTCCATACTGTGCTTAGCGTCGCTCAGCACGCCTCATGCAGCCGTGTCTGCTGCACCAGAAATACTATTCATTCATCCCCTTGCCCCTCATATCCCCACCGTGCCCTGAATGCATATGTCACACCATTCAAGTGTGTGTGTGTGTGTGTGTGTGTGTGTGTGTGTGTGTGTGTGTGTGTGTGTGTGTGTGTGTGGTCTGAATGTGAAATAACCGTTCAGTAGAAATGTGCAATGTGTGATTTAACCTGTCGCCACTTTTCCCTTTTCCATCAGTCCGTTTTATAGGAATAGTACGCCTAACGTCAACAATGCGAGGGTGTTGTCATTACTAGTAATGTAGATTGAAGAGGAGGCACTATCGTTGCAGGTAACGTGAGGCAAAGATCTGCATCCGCATTATAAAATCAGGTAAAATGAGTCTTAGTCGATTTTTCATATAATTGTTCAAATAATCTCGCAAACTCACACCCCCGTGATGTGATTGTATCCAAAATATGATGTGCCATACAAACCAGCATTAATATAATTGTGAGGACATTGTTTCGACATAAATGACCTCCCTGATAGCTTTTCCTGAACATAACCTTAAAGGTGGAGTCAGCGATTCTGGAATATGCTTGTTCAGTGAATATCTCCTCACGATCCATTACCTGTCCTACACGGCTGAAAAGAAATTCTGTGTTAATACACAGCATAGACTCTGTAAACTGGTATGTTGCGAGCTACAGTGGGCCCCCTTTGTTTACATACTAGATTACAGAGCCTAGGCTGTGTATTAACCCCAGTTTGTTTACGTACAAGTGGTGGATCGTGAGGAGATATTCACTAATTTTGACAAAAAAGTGATTTTGACAACAATAATTCTCTAGAATTGCTGACTCCACCTTTAACTGCTACATGTGTGACCAACCCTTATATTCTCTATCTAAGGCTAAGACCTAACCTTACTTTTTCTTCATATATGACGGTGTGATCATGTTTCTCTCTCCCCACAACAACATAAATACATGGCACACCTGGGAAAAGTCTGGTTTGATACAGCTGGTGCCAGAATTGTACAGATGCTTGGCCACAGGGTTTCACTTCAGGCACACAAGGTCAAATGAGCTCTTTGACATTTATCCAGATTGCCAGTGACCCTGCCAGCACAGTATACTGCATATGCGTGGGGAAATGCTATGTTGGTGTCTGGCAGGTGCAACATGCTGTGGTCATTATAGCTGACAGGATCATCACTTACCGTCACTCCCCTATCTTGTTGGGACAAAGTAAGAAATCCTGTAAAAGCCATACATGTACATGTACCCAATGACATGTACAGTTGCCAGAAGACGTTTGTGAAGGCAGTTGAATTACATGGAATCCTGAATATGTTTTTGCTAAACTGGGGTTTGCTAATTCAGCTCATTCAAAGCACGTAGATAACCACAATGCCAAACATTCAATATACTGTTTCCTTCTCATGCTTTCATTGAAAAATATGTCATTTATCACACTGTGTAAGAGTGGAAAAATACGAGAACTTCTAGGAAAGTGACTTCTCAGAGGTGGGGTGTTGGGTGTGTCATCATGATTTACAACCAGTGTGTTGAACATTTTGTGCAGGTGGACCTTTACACAATAAAAACACATCAATGTCAACAACAGAGCCTAGTGTCAGATACAGTACAAGTGACCACCACAATCTCCTAAAGCCTAACGTGACCCCTCCAAACTGCTTGTTTTGTCCAAACATTTGCAATCTACTACTGTATAAGGCAAGGAAAAGCAGCAATTTATAATTAAAACAAAAAAAACACGGTTTACAATTCATTTTAGTCAACAGGCTAATCAATTCATTTCTAAGCTCTAAATCAGTGTCTAGAACAGAAGGGAAACGTGCAAGAGTGCAATGTACAATGTCCTACACTATATACTGTACATCTCTCACTCGTGCTAATATCCACTATACGCTCAAGAGTTCAAATTCAAAAAGCAATTTAACCATGAGGGAATTCACGAACACGCATTGTTGCTCCTATAATGTTTGACCACAAAGGTCACACTAAAGGGCATTTAGAAATCCAGGTAATTAAAAAAAATCACTATTGTCGAAAACTATAGACATTCAAATATGTGCATTTTATTTCGTCTCTATTAATGCAAATCATAGCACGAACAAAAACAGACACGTCAACACAACAGACACTGAGAGTGTATACCTTATCACCGTCCTCGCAGTTCATGACATTGGAGAAGGGAATCTCAGCCTTGAACATCTTCCTGCAGTGCATGAGCTGCACTAGTAAGTAGCACACAGTTTTGAACTTCATCTTTTTGGCGGGCTTTATGTCCGAAAGAATCAATCCTGGGAATATCTGTCACCAGATAAGAAACGGGAACAAAGGATTTAGTCATGATACCCCCACACAGTAATGTATTCTGTAAGGGACAATAGTTCATGCTCATGCATGCACACACACACGCATGCAGTCATCATCTTCAGGCTCAGGAATTTCACTAGAAAGCGGTATAGGAAATATGGCAGGTCAATCCCTGTGGTGATTTTCAATAGTTTTAGGACTTTGCTGCCCTCATTTCATCTTTTATAAAGCTATTTTTAGAAAATATCTGTGTGTTAGAGAGTCTGAGGAAGTGTCATGTTGATATCTTGTTAGTTTGTCCTTAGGCAGGAGTAACTAAAGGCACAACAGCAGAGTGAGAAGGCTAACACACAGCTTAGTCAGGGCACGTCTTTTTCTGAGAAATTGTATTTGATGAAGTCTAACCATCAGATCTATAGAGAGGATTAGCAAAGTCCCCCCATAGCATATGAAAGAACTATATATTTATATAAGGACCCATTTAACCTGTGCAGGAGAGGAGAGGAAAGGAGGGAAGGGGGGGCAGGAGAGGAGAGAGAAAAGGAAAGGAGTAGCACAGAGACAAGACTGAAATTCCCTCTCCAGCTGCTTGTGGCACATCTGTTGGAGATGTGTGTGTGTTTATGTGTGTGTGTGCACTGAGACACACACACACACACACACACACACACACACACACACACACACACACACACACACACAGATCTCTGTTAGTTTGTCAAAGTGCGGATTCGCGATGATGGATGCCACTGGCTGTTTTTTTTCTGTTCTCTCTCTCTCTTATTCTTTACAGCCCCCCAGTCCAATCCCTCACAGGCTGCAAGTGAGTTCAGTACAACAACAAATGTGTGAGAGCTCCATCATATGACGCTGGAGGCTTTTAGTCAATGCTTCTATCTGAAGGACGATCATGTTCTAGATCTTGGCATGGAGGTAAAGACGGGTCAAGATAAAGCTTGCTTTTTTATCCTATGGCCTACTCTGACTCACCACGTGCAGTCGTTTATATCTTAATGTGGATTAGCTAACCACCTGTGTAGAAGCTTTGCTAAGGTGCACAGTAAACCGTCCAGGTAATAACTGGTTCTACTTAGGCCATTTGTCTGATAGGAAGTTGTGTTATGAAGCTATACCGCTGTCCCTTAAGTCATTTTTCCTCAGCTAAAATATCATAGAAATATACAGTACACATTACATGCCTCAGTACAGAAATATGAATCATAGTACGATACCTTCCGTCGGTGGGATGGCACTATAAAATAAGTTTCAATTTCGTGTTTTAAGAGGAAGGCGCTCCTTTCATGTCCGTTCCCAGGCTCCACCTCGTAATCTCCATTTAGGCTATCCAGCGTAGCCTTGGTGATGTGGACTTTTCTGTGGCACACAGAGTGAGATAGAGAAGGGTAGGACACAACACAGCTGCTCTCATAGACAGTACAGCTTCAGCAATTAGGGGCATTTGGGCACAAACACTTCTGAGCAGGTCATCTACAGAAGAGCGTTACACAAGGCTGTCAGAATAAAGTCTGAATGAAAAGATGAAAAGACTCACTTCATAATGCTACAAAAAGGATATTTTCCCTCATGTGAGCAGGTGTAAAATGAACCACAGGGTTGAGGTTATACTGCTCTTGTTTCCTATGCAGTTTTTTTTCCTATTTCAGATTAGCCCTTAAACAATTACGTACTTTTTTTTTTAAACCAGAAGATCAGATGTATTTATACCTGTTCAATAAGATTTAAATAGAAAATATTCTGGACCACATAACCGGTCAAATATTTTTCTCAAGCACCGAAAACAGACTAAAGAAAACTGGTGTCCAAAGCTGCATGGGGCTGGTACTCTTGTAAAATGTCCGGTACTGACCCAGGTAGTCCTCCAGCTTCCATCACATTGGCTAGGGTCACGTCATTGGACCAAACGTCATATTGCCATTTCCGGAGGCCCAGCACCCCGCACAGCACCCGACCTGTATGCAAGCCCACGCGCATGTTTAGGTTGACTTCTGTGGCCTCTGCCACTGACCTGCAGGGGCAGAACACGTGAGGTGTTGGGAGTGAGGTTGTGAGATCATATCTATATCTACAATATCTATATATTTGTCAATAAATCTATATCTTTATCCGGCCTTTAATTAGGCAGAGCAGAATAGGGCATGAAGAAACATGGATGAAAATAAAGAAAATCTTTGTATACATAAACACACAAAAAACAAATAAAAAAGCATGTTTGTCAAACTACACTTACAGACATACAACGCATGAGAAACATGTGAGAGAATGTGACCTTTAATAAGGCGACATGTACACATAATAATGAAAAGGTGATCCAACCCTATATATTTCAAAGGTGATCCATCATATATAAGACCACAGCTCTTATCTGTGTGTGTGTTTATGCACACATATTAAATGAACTCATCGTTGTTTCTTTTTAAACAAATATGTAGCTAGAACCGGAAAATGTCAGAGGCAGACGACACAACACATCCTAATTTCAGAATAATAAACAAATCTGTAACTGGAGCTTTCTAGGTAGAAGTAGATGTGGCAATCTGTCAATATGTGGAGAGTGTTCAAGAAATGCTCTGCTTTGCTCTTCCATTCCAAAATATACCAAAGAACAAGAAAAGGCTGCCAAGTTGAGCATTTTCTATTTAATCAGCGGAGAGGGAAAAAGTCTAATCTTAATTAATGGGCTTCCAGTCAAGTCATGAACGCATCAGATTTAATCTTCTGCCGCATCTCAATCTCTTGTTTCCCTTCGGTCCCTTTTTTCCGTCTTCAAAACTGTGCAGGTTGTGAAAGGAAAAAACAAGCTCTTTTCAAATGCGACAAAATATAGCTTATTCTATTTCTCAATTAACACCTCTCCCTCCAAGCCAACTGTAGTTAGAGAATCCACTCATAGTAAAGTACATGGCTAATCAGGCTGATGTTAGTCCTATACTTGAAGAAAAGAAAATCCCTCAAAATGGACTCAGGGAAATAGTCTCTGTTTAGAATGATTTTTTTGGTTCCTGTATCACACCTATATAGAAAGAATGATCTATTGAATGGGTGGATGTTTGAGTTTTACGTGGTCTCAACCTGTATTCCTTTCTATTTCACTATAACGAAGGAGTATGAAGTTGTTTCAGATAGTTTTATTGAAGCATTTGTGCATTTGTCTTGGCATTTATAGGCAATAAGGAACTGCTTCAATTTTCTTTTAAATTCACAAGCATAACATGAGGTGAAGAAGAGGGAAAAGAACCCATAAAAAAGACAAAAAAAATAAAAATATAAAAAAATCTAGTAGCTATAAAGTTTTACATGTAATACCAAAAGACTCTCAAACCAGTATGGAGACTCACGTTATGGTGTCGATCATGTCCAGACCCATCTCTACACAGCAGTGGGCATGGTCAGTCTTGGGTTGGGTCAGACCAGACACACAGTAATAACAATCCCCCAGAATCTTAATCCTGCGGCAGTGATTCTCCTGTCAATCCAAAAAAAAACAAAAGAAGAAGTAAAATCCATTGGCTCCATGCACCTCCAATATGAGCCAATCATTTATCACAAGTGGTTCTATAGAAAATAAGGCATTTTAAAGGATAAAAAAAAACATTGTGTGAAAAAAAAACTATTATAATGGAGCACCAAAAGGTATCAAGAAACTTTTGAGTTCAATAATCTGACATTTAATTAAAACTACCACACTGATTATACAGATCGATATCCAACGGTGTAATTTGGATCGCTCTAAACTATCCATTACTGCAAGTTCAGAGGTGGATTTAGTTTACGGCGCAGTTATGACCTTTTCAAGATAGTAATTTTTTGTCAATACACTGCTGATAACTGATCAGCATGATGAAGCTTTTCAGAAAGCATTCTTCTTACAATTGCGTACAGTTCTTAAATGCCAAGTTAGATATTCAAAATTCAACATTTTATGAAATGCACTTTCTTTCAAAGAGTTAGATGAGATAATCTATTCCACTCTTATGTGTAACCAACGCTATACACAGTATGAATGTAGTCCATGTGAAACAGTGTGAAAGCGACGATGAGACTCTAGAATAGGGGTGTCAAACTCATGTTCACTTAAGGTCCCACTCACACTAGGGCCGTTTTCCTGTTCCGTGCTGCAGGAAGATTCAGCATGATTCCCCCCCCCCCCCCCCCCTCCCCACTCCCCCCACTGGCCCGTGGTCACACTGCTCGTGGCCTGGGCACAATTGCACTTTGCCTACGTCACCGTGCGCGTTTAGGATTCGGAGCGTAGTCTACTTGTAGGCTATACGACTGTTTGTGAATATTTTCATCCGGTCAAATTTGCATCAAATATTCCACTTCCAAATTAGAGCAACGAGAACCCTTAATCTATTGTTTTTTTTTTAAAATGTAGCCTTGACGTAATAGGTCGCGATGGACAGTCTCATATTTGTGCAGCACGCTGTTTATTATTAATATAACGGCCCGTCATCAGACCATACGTACCGGATGGTTTTATACACATCGATCGCTCCATCAAGTAATCCAAGTCAGAACTTTTTGTATGGGCAGAGATCGTCTTTTTAAGTGTCTTTATAAAGTTTATTGTTAAACCTTAGTGTAGGCTACTGTTTCCTTATCACCGGGCCGCGGAGTCCCGTTGTGTGTTGTTTTGTGTTCGTCTCCACCGCCATGTGTAAAGACAGTATTATGACGGGAGGAAAAAGAAAAAAATCATCTGACGAACGTGAGTAGACACGAAAACCTTTTTGCTTTGCTTTCTGCGCTCACCTATTTAGCTCTCTCCCTCTTTTATTAGCCCACACCTAGGCCTACACACACGTTAATTCTCACACATTTTATGTAGCTACAGTCCAAGTGGTGGGCAATTCTGGTGCCGACTAGAAAGGCAGCGGACGTTAACGGACAATGCATCCTTAAAGAGATCCTATTATACTACTTTTCTGGTCTTCATTTCTTGTTAAAAACTGCTATAGAGCAACCTGACACGAATCACATCACAAAAAACTATGCAGATTTTCGGGACACTCTTCCTCTTACCCTAGCGAGCACAGCAGTCTCTCTCTACACACTGCTTTGAGCTTCTCCGCCCCTCCCCCCCCCTGCTGCAAACCCCACTCTGTTGTGATTGGTTACCTTCCTTCCAGCAGCGGGAAATTTTCAGGAAGGTGGGGGCATGCAGCCGGAGCTTGCTTGAGCGGCAGCATTACCATACATGGAAACATGACAGAAACGACCCGAGCGTGACAGAAACTATCCAGAAATTTGAACGAGTTCGGCTCGACCGGCTGCCATAGTGTTTAGTGCTCTGCATAGCCACCCCAGACGGTCAGCAGGGAATACGTCGAAATGCATGTACGTAATTATTTGATACTCTATGGTTAAACATGACTATAAATCATTATAACAACGTTTATAGGTCATAAAAGTCGAAAAGTATCATAGGTCCTCTTTAATAAATTCACGTCAGGAACGCCGCCTGTGCGCTTGCTTGTGCGCTTCCTTGTGTGCATGTCATCTCATTAGCATTTGTACTTTGGCCATGGCACACCTCTCCCAAGTGTGCCGTGGCCAAGGGGCGGTTCCGTGCTGGAATACGGATGGCGGGGTCACACTAGCCAAACGTTCTAGACTTTAGTATGCAAATGAGCTTGGGCACGGGGCCGCGGCCCTAGTGTGAGTGGAGGGCCACTCGGAAATGAGAATCGCACTAAAGGCCAGACATGTCGTTTACTGACATGCCTTCTTTTTAATCCAAAAATAAAAACAACATATCTAGGAAATAACCTGCGTTCATACAGGGCAGGGGCGCTAGGTATCCTTTCAACATTTTGGGGGACAGATAGGTGGGGGGTATGGGGGTGATCCCCCGTCAAACACTTAATTTCCTGCATTCTGGTAGATTTGTATCCACCAATCTGTGCCTTTTCTGCAATTATATGTCACTGTCTTACACATAACCCCAATGCAAAAGAACTTGTCTTTTCCCTGTTTATATTCGCTTAGCTAAGGTGCTTGCTAGCTTCATATTGGATGTTTAAAACATTAAGAGTGGTGTGGACCTTCCTATCTCACTCAAGAAAGCACAAAAGCAAGTTAAACTGTTACTGTAGCCCCTCTTTTTTCTGTGTACAGTCAGTTAATCCATATTGGCCATACCACCGTTAGTCTCAACCCAAAGACTTCATGTATAGGAGAAACCTGTGTAGTCAAATTGATAAATCAATACAAATATATAGTTTTGTATGACGGTTCAGTGGAGTCCCACATGGACAGATATTATTATAGCATGTTCATTATCTCATGCAAACCTTTTGAGAATTTGAACTCACACAGAAGCTGACATGGTTCCCACAATGCAGTGCTAAACCAATGGATTACTCTCACTTAAGGGAATAAGGTTAGTCACTCACTTGTTGCTGACAATAAGCAGAGGCATTGAAAGGTGTCTCACAAATATAACCCATTATTAGAGGATATTAACAACAGGCATTAATTTTACCAGGGAGACTGGAACACCGTGGACGCCTTCTCATAAACCTGTATTGTCTCCAAGAAGGTAATGGGGTCGCTGTCCATGCATTATAAAGACTCATAATTATGCATATTGGTGGGCTCGTGTCGAGAGGGATTCTCTATTTTTAAGCTGTGTGAGTTTCAGAAAAGGAGAGATAGCTTGGGCTTGTTAGCGCCTATTTGCCTTGTGTTTACATGCTGCTTTCACGATAACTGAGTGCTCAGCGGCATGGAAGCACATGTGCTGATGATCATGTACAATATATCCTTCAGTACAAACGTACAAACGCACACATATGATCGCGCAAGCACACACACACACACACATGCACGCACACACACACACACACACACACACACACACACACAGCAGTGAAATGAGGCAACATCCAGTAAGTATGTTAAAGACTGTGGAGCAGCTCTCTGTAGTTCTGCTTCGACTGCTTTGAGACATGTTCTGTTAAATATTCCCCTGAACATTGAATTTTAAATCGACTATTGAGCTCAAAATATTTGAGAATACAATATTACATATTCATTGATGTTGTTTTCACACGTCTACTGTGCACAAATACTATAAATATAGGCAAATCTCTGTAAGACAAATATATACTGTAGATTATGTTACTTTGGTCTGTAATATGAGGAAACTACACCATTGGCCATGTATGCACACACAGTATACCTTTTCTAATTTTGATTTGTATGCTGTAAATATTTGTATATGTTTGTATCTTATATCTCATTGAAGATTATTTGTTCTGTTTTTTCAAATGTGGGGCTTAATTTTCTTCCTAACCCTAAATTGTACTTTTTTCTGTGATTGAACATAAATTGCAAAATACATGCTGAGTTTCTTTTTGCGCTACAAACTTTATTTAATGAACAGAATCCACTTTGGTGTCTTGCGGGTAACTCAGGTCATAATGGAGGAGCAACAGATGGGGCTAATAGCATAGGCAAGGTTGAAGTTACAGGAAGCAGGGATAGCCCTGGTACGTCGTACGTAGTGTCCTACTCTGTACTTTTCCTTTGCTAATCTGCACTGTGAGGGTTTAGTTTCAAGCTGGATTACCACCATCATGTGACTGAAGCATTGTGGGCAATCTGGGTGGTCATCAGCATAGAATGAAAATATATTATTAGTTTTAGGGAAAGGTAGTATTTGACACCTATTCACTATTTCCATTAGACATAAATTAGATATAGTATTTGTTGGAGGACTGCTTTGGATAGTTTATGTTATGTGTGTGTTGTTTTTTTTAGTTAGGTTAGGAAACATTGAGAGTGGCACCATTAAAAGTGTACCAGGTACCTGAATGCTTGCAGAGATGTAAATGAGCAAACACCACTTCAGTGCTCACAGACAAAGAGGGGGAGACAAAAGAGGACACAGAGAGGGGAGGGACACATTCAGTAAATGATTACGAAGGAAAAGATGAGCCAGCTGAGAGAATCAGCAGTTCATTTCCTACAAGTCCCCAAAGCGGAGAGCAGTGCACAACGTGCTTTGTCTTTCAAACAAAGACAAAGATCAGTGCTGTGTACACATTATTGATGGGGTTTAAGATTAGGATGTCCAGTCCTGTAGCTTTGAGGGGGGGTTGAAAGGACATGAGGCACCACATTTGTGTCACTGTCTATCTCTGAGTGTGCCCTTCTCAATTTGTTTGAATGTTGAATGTAGATGTAACAATATACTGTATTTCAATCGAATAACAGCCAATCCCACTATTGTATGCATTGCATATCACGGCATTATAGAATTGAAAAAAATAAAAAACTCTAACAATTTACAATAAGGGTAAATTGATTAACTGTCAATATATCCTACCCCTATTGAATTGTATAGTTTTACCGAAGAAACACAATTTCAATCTACTTTGACCTTTAATTATTTCAACATTTCATTGTTATAGGCAGGTGATGATTAAATGCAAGGGTCCTCTGTTGGGCAAAAAACAAAGTTCTCTCAGCCCTGCACCTCTGACTGGATATTTTCCCTTTTTTGTCACCGGCTCTGTTATTGATTTGAATTCATATACAATAATGTATTTACAACAACAAATGAATAAGGGATCAACACTTCCTACTCCCACCACAACCTGGTGGGTTGAAGCGAGCGGGTGCTAGAGATCTGAGGAGCAAACCCTGTAGATATATTTAACAGATATGACAAATAGCAAATGTTCTGCTTTAGTAACAAAGATAGCTCGGTTTTTCCTGAATATTTGATCAGAATTGGAAACAAGGAGCCAATTTTCTTGGGCTGCTGTTAGTGTGTATTTGTGTAAGTAATACTTCAAACACACACTCTAGGGTCCAACATTGCTATTTTTCCTCTCTCTTCTATCTTAATCAGAAGTAAATCATAGTAATTAGGCAGCTATGACAATCTCACATTTACCATAATGAAGTAAAATAATAATTTATCTATCAAAATTACATGATGAAACGATTTTTTCGAGGGTAATCCCTCTCGGTCCATGGGAATAGGCTGAGGCTAAGCATTGGAAAAGATGAGCAAACCATGTATATACTGTTAACAAAAAAAGCCAGCGTTTACTTGTTGGAAAAAGGGCTAACAAGGAAACAAAAGAGATGCATGATGGGAAGTGTAGGATTAGTGACTAAATAGCTCGACCTTTGCTGCTTCATTTGTGACGCCCTTTTTGTAATCTTGCCAGTCTCCCAACTAAAGGAAGTGCAAGTCTGTTCTTTTTGTTATGTCCCCTGCAGTAGCAACCATCACCATGATATTTATTTTCTTGCAACAGCATTCTTTTCACTTCTCCATCAGGATTTCAAGCCGTCGCGTTTTTGTAAGGGTTTTTTTTCAGTCCACAGAGCTTTTAGCGCACAGGCGTCTGAGGAAAAACTACAGGACTTTGACAGTTGTCCTTCGCCTGCTTATGATGAAACTAACCCAAAAACAGGTCTGTTTGAGCTGTGTTTACACCCAAGAAGATTTAGTTTCCGGCAGGCATCTGTCACAGCGTGGGCAGTGAGCAGTCCTTGTGTGCTCAAAATATCACAATTCTTTTATTAGCATTCTGACCGCATTTAACTGTTATATTTTTCCTGGCAAGGGATTATTAATTATATAAACCTGCAGATGTACAAAGGATCACACCTACCAAGCAGTTGGAACTAGTTTTTTTAAAGTTAACTTTTTGCAGAATTGGTAGTTTGTGGTATCATTTATTTTGCTGCTTAGGAAATCTTTACAAACAAACACTAGTTTCCGCACAGAGATTACAATGGAAGGTTAATAATGATGAGATGAGTCTTTCGTTTGTCAGTTCTTCAAGTTAATCAAGTAATAAGAGTATCCACCCCTTGACGTTTGGAGGCCCTTGACAGGAGTTGCTTACTGTCCCGTGTTTCACAAAATATTTCCTACAGGGTCCAGTTCCTTGGGCAACTGATTAAATCACTGAAACAGGGGATAATAGTTTTGACAATTGAATGGCAGATATGCTTCCTTGATGTACTGTTCTTGTCTTAACTCAGGGATACAAACATGCCAACGATTTATGCAAACTTCAACTGGTCATTCGTGCACAGGCACTCAAATGTGAATGAAAAGGGAACTCTGACTCCTCGAGGAAGTGAGAGGCAGCAGATAGATACATCATCGAGCCATCCTAAAAATGGAATCATGAGGGAGGGAGGGAGAGCGCAGAGAAACCACAGGGCAGAAAATACACAGTTGAGGGAAGTAGGCTGCTGCATGTCAATCAAAAAGCTGCGGGAACAAGGAGCGGATGATGCTGTGATGCAGGGAGGTGTTGCTGCGAGAGGACAAAAAGGATGGAAAGCTTTGTGAAACTCTTCCATGGAAACAGCAATGGCACACACACACACACACACACACACACACACACATGCATGCAGACACAAAAGCACATCCAGTCCAGAGCTATTCATGTTATATAGCATCACAACAACAATACATTAATCACACAGACACCCTCTAACGACAGAAGCTGTTGTTTCGGGCACCGGACGGGCTATTGGAAACTCAGCCAAATAGAGGAAGTGTTTTATCTAAATGAGGGGGCCTAAAGACAACACCAGGTAAAATGTCATTTTACATTCTTGTAATCCCTCTTTTAAATAAATCTATTTAAAAAAAAACACACACACCTGTAACCCTCAAAGTACTCCAATACAATTATGCAGATAAATAAAATGCTATCTTTATGTTGACATGTTACAAGTTCACGTAAGGAATAAATATTGTGTGTCAATCAAATGTTATATTTTCAAAGACCTAGTTTGGGTAGAGATATGGTTTCAAAGCCTTTCCTGAGATGTTTGTGCCCCTGTGTGTGTGTGTGTGTGTGTGTGTGTGTGTGTGTGTGTGTGTGTGTGTGTGTGTGTGTGTGCGGATTTCCCCTGCTTTTTTTCCATTTAACAACCTGCCCCCCTACTTAATATCGCACAGTTCCAAGCAGGAACCGCTATTCTCTCCTAGTGTAAATGTGATAGTGCTGTCTCCTGAGTTTCTGAGCTCAGGGGAGGCTCAAGCTTTTCTAAATATTGTGTCAGGTATTCCTTGCAGGAATCATGTGTAATTTGAAAGGTAGCTGAACATATGTTTTGGTTTTAGTTTGTTTATAATGTTCAGATTTGCTGCGGTTTATTAGTTTTTGGCAAGAAATTTAGGAGGAGAGGAGAGGAGAGGAGAGGAGAGGAGAGGAGAGGAGAGGAGACTTGGGCCACTGCTGCATCAACGGCATTTGCGTAGAACACTGCGTCCCCTGGCCCACTTCCCATGCAGCTTGACAAGTCCAAAGAGTGGACAGGTGGTGTGTGGGGATGGTGCTGGAATAGTATTATAAGATGATGCCCAGTGACCATGTGGCATCGCCCGCTCTTCGTATGGAAGGAAAAAGAGCCTGCGTGCCCATAGTGACCACACAGCTATGAGTCACTGGCACTGCCATTTCCTGCCAAAGTGGATCAGAGCTATAGTGGGGCCTTTGGGTCATGGGAATGGCCAGAACATTTGATGACAATGTTGCATGGTTCGGGGACCGCTTTCAAGTGAGATCAGGCTGATCTATTCTGTTGTGTGACCAAAAAGATGAAACAGCAACAAATCACAAGAGCAGGGAAATTGACATTGCTCACAAACATCTCCTGTAGCCAAACTACTTTGGGAGATGAAAATGAAAATGTATAATTTCAAAACCCAAATGAATTCGTAGCGTCTTTGAAATGACGGTAGAAGGAAAAAGCTTGAATTAAAGTGCCAAGACTTGTTGGCATGACATGACTTCTAATAGAAAGTGCAGCAGTGTGTGTGTGTGTGTGTGTGTGTGTGTGTGTGTGTGTGTGTGTGTGTGTGTGTGTGTGTGTGTGTGTGTGTGTGTGTGTGTGTGTGTGTGTGTGTGTGTGTGTGTGTGTGTGTGTGTGTGTGTGTGTGTGTGTGTGTGTGTGTGTGGGATTGTGTGTGTGTGTGTGTGTGTGTGTGTGTGTGTGTGTGTGTGTGTGTGTGTGTGTGTGTGTGTGTGTGTGTGTGTGTGTGTGTGTATTGTAATGCATGAAAACACATCTTGTTTCAGCTCATAGTGACTGAGACAGACTTTTAGCACAGCCAGGGCCAGGTATAGGCAACCGACCCGAGATTAATTGGAAAGGCAACGATAATTACTTGACAACAAGTCAGATTTTAGTCGGTTCAAACTTTGTGCTTGTAAACAAACAAGATAAAAATAGAAGCTGTCTCCCCGGGCCAAGTAAAACCTTCTATGAAAGCAAAAAAAGGGTTAGTTGTAATCCTGTGGATTAATGGATTTGGGCCTAGTGTAAGTAATAGAGGCCAGATTACATGTAGATGCGACTGTGGCAGGGTGATCTGCAGGGGGCTCAACCTCCTCACCAAACAAAGATACTGTGTGTGTCAGCCAAACTCAGTGCTGGAGAACGACATCGCACCTTTTTTGGGGGATGGGCTTTGACACTGAATCACATGAGCAAGAGTAAAAGCATGTCAAGTTCTCAATTGTATTGTGATTCAAATATGTTGTAACACCACTACACGTCACATTCCAAAGCGACTAGATTAAAAGCAGCAGTCAAATTCATCGCAAAAGTTGAGCGGATTTCCAACACAGAAAAATGAAATACTGACAGATGGCAGTGCTGAAATCTTGTGATTGGGGCAAGTAACACTCTGCTGCCCCTTTAGTTTGCCCCGCACAACCAGAGTGGAGGCTAAAGTTTAGCCCTCAATAAATCTGGCCTAGATTAAAGATGCCTGTGGCTGTGGCAACTCTTCCTCCAATGAAGCACTGGATAATCATATTAGGCATCATATGGGCTTCCAATATTCACCGTGACATCATGCTTAGCTGTTGCAAGAGTAGCATTAGCCAACCGCCTGTGGCCAAAGCTGTGCACCCACACACACACACACACACACACACACACACACACACACACACACACACACACACACACACACACACACACACACACACACACACACACACACACACACTCACTCACTCACACACACATGCACACGTCTTTGCCGTGTCAAAGTTTGGACAAAGTGTACAAACAGGGGAAAAACAGCAGCTTTCTATGGCAACGTTCGACTCTAATTGAGGGATGTGTGTTCAAGGAGGGGAAGCAGACTCACCGTGGCAAGCTCATCAAACTTTCCAAACAGCTCGTTCAGCAGTTTAACCAGTTCCTGGGCTGTGCACTGGGAGGCCAGGCTTGTGAAACCGACTATATCTGCAAACAGGATGCTGAAACAGAAAGAGAAAGAGAAAGAGAGAGAAAAAAGCATTTGAGTCGACGCTAGTTATTTATCGCAGCATGTTATACCGTCTGCATAAAACAAGATGATTGGGTGCCTGATCATATTAGCTCGCAGGAATTTGTTTTAAAATGACATTAGGGAAGCCTGAGCCAAAGTCAATTTGAACATTCTCTTTGGATAATGTGCTTAAAGCAAACTAATCAAACATCCGAATTAATGACCCTGCAGCAGCAAAAAAAAAATGTCCTGACATGGATGACTCAGCAGGTATCAAAGAAATGTCTCATCTGAATCGGTGTACCCGTTCCCAGTGCAGGCTAGTTAGCCTTTAGCTTGCAAACTCAAATTGGAGCTTGTATCAACATTCATTGACTACAGGGGCAACGTTGGCCCTCAAAGTTTCACTTCAACACTCCCATGGGAAATGCTCTCCACAACAGGCCTGAAGTTTAGAAAAAAGAAAGTGTTATCCTTGTTGTAAAAAATAGAAAACTATAGAAAACTATAAGACTGCTCAATAGCCACAGTATTTATTTTAAATCATCAAAACTTCTTTACAAAAAAAGTTTTAGAGCTCGACTTAAGGGTCGCATTAAGGGTCTGTGTTGGTTTGTTTCACTGTTTGTACACCCTAAGCTTGTTTTCTTCTGTGCTGCTTCTGATTTGTGCAGAAGATGATCGTATTCGTCATATTTAGTTATAACTTTACTGTGCTAAAAAAAACTTCTTAATACCGTCCTCCTAACCCTTGTGAGGTCACTCATTATCAATCTGCATCATCAGAGTGGAGCAGGAACTTATTTGAAGGATCTGCCCTGTGCTGTATGGCAACAGAGGGTGTGAAGGGGGGGATTAGTCATCAAACTCTGACTGTCCAGAACAACTTGCATGTCTCCCTGCTGGCTCTAGTATACTGTCTGACGGTAGGCTGCTGTCTGCTGCTGGTGGGCCGGAGTTTTCACAATGTGACAGGGTGGCTGGATCCTGAGCTGCTAAAATGTCAGTTTGTCGTCTCTGCAGATGTCAGATGTTAACGAAGGGGGCACTGCATTCGATTTGGTTTGCGAATGTTTTAATTGGCAACCCATCTGTGGCAGATAACTACAGTATCTGAAACGTCAAATATGTACATTCAAGTTTAATTCACTAAAGCTCTGCAAAGAACTTAAGTGAGCCCCTATAGCGAATATACGGATATAGTGGAAGCCTCTTTTGCTGTGTGCAGGGAATTACCCGACAACAGAGCAGGGAGCTGAATAAAAAAAATAAAAATAAAAAAAATTATTATGAGTGATAAGCCAACACAACACATGCCCAGTTATTTAAAGGCCTACTTCACCAGTGGGAATAAGAAGGTGTATTGAACTCTGAGATCCTATGTAGTATAAATGTGCAAACATTTTAGAAATCGGTTCATCCTAGCCTGAGAAAAGGCAGAAAGAGTATTTTATGGTCTCACTGGCTGTGTCTTGATTCAGGGGTTGCGGTCTTGGAACCGGCCTCGTAGGCTGCATTTGAAGACCGATTGCGTCATAGCGGCGCGCAAAGGCTGTCCCATTTGCAAGGCTCCTTGCAAGGCTCCTCATATGCGGTCGTGAAATGCAGCCTTCGTTTCACAGTTTTGAAGCAGTTTTGAAGGCTGCATCAGATGTATCCTTCGTGGCCCAACATATCCCAAGATTCATTGCGTTTTTTTCAGAGATTGCATAAAATAAAATAAAAAATAACAAAACAGCAACGTGTTGCTCCATCTTCTTAACTTTTATCTTCCTTTCTTTTTTTCTTGTACTTTTTTTTCTTTTCGTCTGGTAGGCAACTTATTTTTCTTTTTTCCTCCGCTGACAGGGCTGTCTCCGTTGGCAGCAATCAGGGTTGCTAGGCAGCACAGGAGCGGCGAGTCGTCACGCAAGGTAACGGCTTGTTACGTAAACCGGAAATGCTCGTAAACGGAGACCTGCGGAGACCGTCTCGTTTAACAAGGCTCGTTGGCCTTAAAACCGGCCTTAAAATCGGCCTTCATAGGCTATAGCCTTCATAGACCGCGAGACTGCGTCCTACCAAGTGCGTGGTCTCTGAATCAAGACACAGCCAGAGTCTAACCCTACATTTTGCCCAGTAGTGACATCACTACTGGGCAAATATAGGGTTAGGATTATCAGGACAGCTGGGCCAAGGGAAGACTGAGGAAAGACTGAGGGAAGAAAAACCTCATTCATTATATTATAATAGTGATTTTATAATGATAAAACTGTCGAGGAAATTCTATATTCCGACATGCTATAATAGAAAACTAAACTCACAGAGAATTTAAGAATGTAATTACATTTATAATAAGACAAAACAATAGAGTACAGAGTGTAAAGCTTCAGACCTACACGGTCAGCCCCCGATGGGACTGACAAATATCTTTTGGTCAGACTTTATTTAAGGCCCCCTTCAACAACCGGGATGTCAACTAACAGATGGTTAATAGAGTAAACAGGTCTCAGGGTTTTATTGTGGTCAGCCACATTGTGGTTTATTGTGGTCAGCCACAATAAACATTAAAATAGTTTAAGCAACTGTTTTGTCAGCACATTTCTTAGAGGAAATGCACATGTGTTAAACTGATGTAATATACATATGAAAAACAGATCAATTAGATAGTTTACAAATAAATCTGCCCTCACAAAAACGCCGGTTCCGTATGGGTGAAGTATTCCTTTAATCCCTCAAACTAACACAACAAATTATGTTTCATGCCTGATCTGCCAGTTTCCACATACTGCTGGCTGCTAAGATTACAGGACAAATTTTGCCTGTGATTTTTTGAAAATGGCACATTTTAGTAGTAGCACAACAACGTCTGTACCGAGTAGTTTATATTGAATATTCTCATATATCAAAAATACATTGTGTGGGGACACAGGGCTGTGAATTCCCTCCTCACTTCGTCGTCACTGGTTGGTGAAACTGGGCCCTGCTCACTTTTTTTAAAGAGTTCAGTCACTTTACTCTGTGGACCATACCATTATTCAAGTTCCCCAACCCCTAGTCAAGAGTTGAGTTTCCTAGCTACCGAGACCATCATTTGTAAATAGGTTTTGTTATAGTCTGTGTGTGAGCATTTAAATTGAACAGTGCTGTCATTGTCAGTCAGAAGGTGGAAGCAAAAATAGTGACACAAGTGAGATATGTATGTAATTCATTGGACATACAGTAGGTCCCTGGAAAAATGAGTCAAAACAAAACATATTTGTAAAGTTAAAGTAATGTGTGTTAACAGAATATCAAACTGGAGAATACAGCACCCTGGAAACATATGGGGCTCGGGAACATACCACCCTGTAAACATAGCACACTATTAACATACAACTGCGGCTCCTACATGTCTCTCGGCATAAAGCATACACCTGCCATGACGTGCTGCAGAGAGCATCCCAGTTTCTAATGATTCTCATGAAATCTTCAGGCCTGGGTTCCATTGAGGTCAGAAATCTATATATATGCTTTGTTGGAAAGACGCAACAGGAGGGCTTTTTATTCAGCCCATATTCAGCATATCTATTGTAATGAATGAAAAAACATCTTGTTTCAGCTCATAGTGACTGAGACAGACTTTTAGCACAGCCAGGGCCAGGTATAGGCAACCGACCCGAGATTAATTGGAAAGGCAACGATAATTACTTGACAACAAGTCAGATTTTAGTCGGTTCAAACTTTGTGCTTGTAAACAAACAAGATACAAATAGAAGCTGTCTCCCCGGGCCAAGTAAAACCTTATTCAGCTCTTAAAATGTTTATGAATAAAAAACCTTACCATCAGGAGCAGGTGGTTACACTTAGCACATCATAAATGTACATAAAACATATAATAAATATAACATACAATAAATAGGAGAATACACAAGTCGCCTTGGTCATCAGTGTGCTAGGGCAGACACACAGGTAACTAGGGATTGTTTTTGACTAATGACTACACATTGATTCTCTTTTCTTTTTTTTTAAGATATGTTTTGGCATTTTACATGCTTTTATTGATAGTGCAGAGAGACAGAGGTGAAATGGGGCAGAGAGGGGAGTGACGTGCAGAGAACGACCGCGGGCTGGAATCGAACCCGGGTCTGCTGCTGGGCCCGGCCCGGGGGGGGGGGGGACGCCCTACCAACTGAGCTAAGGGCGCCCCCACATTGATTATCTTTTGACGACACATTGATTTTCTAAATCCTATTCTTCAGAACACCTGTATGTAAAATCTGCGGTTAGTCACTAATGCTTAATGTTAACTAGTGGACATACTGTTGACAGTTAACACAGAAGTTGCTGTCGTGTTTAGAATACGTTTACCGGAGCAATCTCACACCTTATGTTTTCACAGTGGGAACTTCTGTATTGATTTTGAATTTCCTGCATTAAAAAAACCTTCAAAACAAACACTGCAGCAGCACTTTTGGCAACAGCAATAAGTGACTCTTGCCGCAGCCATTGCATACACCAAACTGTACTGTAATGTACTGTACTGTACTTTGCCATATTCACTTTTTTAGGGTGTAAAGCACGTCTGTCTGAGCGAATTCCATTATCCACAGCACTACAAATCAAATGACTAAGCAATGTTATACAAACACAATTTTTTCCCATTTCTGCCAACTTGTCGAACTCGAACTCTGTCACGCTTCCATTATTTCCTCTCCAGTGGCACATATACCAGGTAAATTATTCCCCTCTTCCCGCCCCAGTTATGCTAATCTCCTCTTTCACCCCTCAATGGTAGGCTTTGCTGTAGCTAGTTTGGCGGATGTGATTTCAATTTAATCACATAGCCAAAGACAAGAGCGACGTGGCAACTTAAAGGTTAACATTGGACGGTGGCCCCTCTGGAGTTCCAGTATGTGGGCGGCGTACGTATGTGCTGACGTAGGGCCAATAAAAGAGGGGGTAGCACAGAATGGCATGCAGGTACTCACCATTCATTTCAGAGGGATAACTTGGAACTTATTTGCGAAACCAGAGAGTAAGCGTCTACAAATTTTACAAAACCTCCTGACAGTGACCCAAGCAGGTCGTCTTTGAAACAGAATGACATTGTTTAGATTGTTCTGACCTTTTTAAAATCATTGAACTCATTCAGTTTTGGAAGTATTGAATGCAAAATGAAGTGAAGATTATGATTGTCATTAAAAGCTTCCTACTTTATATGCCAAGTGAACAACGATATATCCATTGTGTAAAGCTGATGCCTTCATTGCAGGAATTGCCTTTTACTGGCATGATGTGTGCATTTAGTGTATGTGTGAGGGTCGACTCACTGCAATGTTATTCATAAAGAGACTAGACATTAGCAATGGATGGGTTGCTAAATTATACTGTGATGATCAATCTGAAAGCTCTTTAATTAAAAGAACAACGTGATATTCAACAGTGCATGGTCATAATTGATCACTGTTTTCACATTATTGGCTGTGTAAATAATACAAATGCAGTTTGTAAGATTAAGAATGAATTGTTTTTGTATGGGCTTTTTGTTTTCAGATCGATTGATAAATTAAAATAAGTTAATGTCAATACAGGACTATAATATCCAACACATCTTGCTAAATAAAATTCAGGCTTGTGACTTTTGGAGTCATATTGGTGACTGATCACTACAATATCCCCCCTGGCAGGATTTTAATCAGATCACACGCTGCCCACAGTCTCAACGTAATGAAGAAAACTCATTGTACATTGTGCCTGCACACTGTTTGTTTTCTAATTACAGTCCACCCAAATCACATAAATCAGTCATCCAGTCTGGATCACTCTCAAAGGGTGACGCCATCTGAAGGAGTTCAAGGCACCCAAAGCAATCACCAGAGCTCCACCGAGACGTGTCCATATTTAACCGCCGCACGTGCACACGGCGTTATGCAACCAGAATAGTCTCCATTGCATTTAATCCCCTTTAGCAACTTAATCCCGGGGCTAAGCAAACTCTTCTTCTCGAGCCTCCCTGCTGCTCTGAGAACACACAGGGAGAGGAGGAAGAGGAGAAGCGAAGAACTAGGCAACAGTGAAATGTTGATGAGTGTCATAGAGGAGATTTAAAGGCGGAGTCAGGGATTCTGGTCAACGCTTTGATGGAAATATCTCCTCACGGTCAGTTAACCTGTCTGTACTGTGTGTGCGCTGAAAAAAATAATCTGGTGTTAATACACAGCCGACTCAGTAAACAGCTCTGTAAAGAAATGGTATGTAAACAAAAAGGGTCCCAACGTAGCTAGCAACATGCCCTTTTTACGGAGCCGAGGCTCTGTATTAACACTGGAAACAAGCATTCTCCAGAATCGCTGACTCTACCTTTACCATTTCAATAGGAAACGCATATTGAAGTAGATGTAAAGGACCATTGAAAACATAATCAGGTTTGTAGATAGCAGTCAATGTAATATCTTTTTTTTTACATGTTGCGGATAAAGGTTAAATGGTCAAACCAAGCCAACCACAGTGTCAGGGATGAAATGCTAATGTGTATATTTGCATTGGTGGATTGTAAATAAATACAATGAGTAAAGTATTATACTTATAACTAAGTATAACTGAGAGGAACTTGTACCTAACTTGTATTTCCATTTATACTTAATTTTTCTACTTCACAGACTGTTTTACACACAAAACATATCATCACTTTAAAACAGTTGATTTGTTGCTTGAAGTAAAACTACCCAATGAAGCAGTAAGATAAGCTCCCTCAAATGGTTTCAACATTAAATGAAGCTTAAACCTTATTGATGTATCAACAAATATAATACAGTAATAAAACAATAAATATAAATATAAATAATAATATAACACTGGCAGATGTGATCCTGCTGCTACCTAAGATACATGTTTCTAGCAATAATGTTATATATAGTATTTTGAATGCTGGATTTTAACTTGTAATGGAGTATGTTTACATTTTGGTAACTTTTTTTTTTTACATAAAGGATCTGAGGTAAAAAAAAAATGTCTGGCAAAGATGATGAAAGGAAGACAAGAAGGTGGGGGATTTACCTAGGGCATCATGCCCTTCCAACAACTTCTTCTACAAGCCTGAAGCATTATTTTGACACAGCATAGCTAAGGCCTCCCGGAAAAGCAGCTGCTGAAACTTTCTCAAAGAGAGACACAGGAACCGATAAAGGAGAGAGAGACAGAGAGAGGGAGAGAGAGAGAGATAACACCCATGAGCTACCTCTTGCAGCTAGACAGTATGCGGTACCTAGTTTGAGATCATTTGTATCTTTCATGCTGAAGACCTATAGCGGTTTGCAATTGGGATTCCATAGCTGTCAACTCGTTAGCAAAAAGTAAGTATCTAAAGACAGAACATATCGCTCCCCAACTGTCAGGAATTTGGCAACTGTGCAGGACATTGCACAAGTGCCAGAGGAATGTCGTCGTCACTAAGCATTATTTAATCGGCCTTTCTTTTTTCCCAGTAGGATCCCTAACTCCAAAAGCCTTTCTTCCCTCTCGGGGGGCTATTGAGATATGATGGCCCAGAAGTTGGCAGATGCACCAATGCCATATTAGAATTAGCACAGCAGGAAATAATGACCGGATTTAGTTAGTTCCCCGTTGCTCTACTGTATGTAGCATTCCTCTGTCATAACTCTATGTTAAACATTGGGAGAGTACAACCCTAATGTGTTTGGGCTCCAGTGGGACGGGGAATAGCCCTTGATATTGTGTAGAATTTAATATTTCAGTTTTCGAAGTTTGGGGCGCTCCTTGTGTTTTTGGACCCTGTTGGTTTCGGTTCACACTACACTGATATACTGTGTATCCCTCAGTGTTCTTTCCATAGGACACGTTTGGACAAGTCATATAGTTCCTATTTAGCATGCATCGTGACGCTTTGAGACAGCGTTTAGGCCACTATTTCAGTTGGAAACACTCCAACAAGGAGGATATAGTATCTCTAAATACCCCTGTTAAAAGCGGTGCTAGTTAAGTCCATTTACAGCTAAGCTTTAAATGTCTCTGAGCTTGTGGCTGCGGTTGTGTTGATGTGATGAGGATCCTACCTGACATTGTCATGGCGCTGGATGTAGATTTTGTGAAAGATCCTTTCTGGGGGCTTCAGGAAATCCTCTTTCATCTCCATAGCTACGTTCCTGGGCAACAGACTCATTAGCAGGCGCTCCTATGTATATATATATATGTGTGTGTGTGTGTGTGTGTGTGTGTGTGTGTGTGTGTGTGTGTGTGTGTGTGTGTGTGTGTGTGTGTGTGTGTGTGTGTTCAAAAGAGAGACATAAGAGATAAAGTAAGTTTAAATATACATTTATACAGTCAAACGAGGCAAAGTTATCATAGGACAAAGTGTTGGTAGCGATAAGAAATGTGCTAGACAAAAAGGCATGAAATCTAACAGAAATGAATAATGTGTTGAAATGACTCACGGCCCAAGAGAGAGAGAGAGAGAGAGAGAGAGAGAGATGGATAGAGAATGGGCTGGGAGAAGTAGAGAAACATAGACACACATATATGGTTTTACCAATAGGTTCAGCATTGCACACATGAGCCTTTACCTGTTTTTCATTCTCATCCTCCATGCGGAGTCTCTCTTCAATGCAGGTGCGAGCCTGCAGGAAGGCCTTCCTCTGGGCTCGTTCTGTCAGGATACGCACAAACAGTCCTGACAGGTTGACACTGGTGAACAGCACTGTGTTGGCAACCAACTGCAAATGGAAACAAACCATGAAAATCACGGATTTCATTTTTTTAAGTACACTACAGTTGTTAAAGACACATACAGTCGGCACATCGGCAGTTGCTGTAAAGTACAGACCGTTTATTTATGTCTTATTTTATGTATCACGGAATGAATAAATTGTGGATTTGTATTTTCATAAATGTGCAGAAAATGTCATCTTAAATATGTCCATTAATTGATATACTTTGCTCATACGTTTGTCTTTGCGTGTTCAGTGCATTTGTATGTGTCTGTTTACAGTAATAATATATGCACATACGCATTCATGTTTAAACATTTGAAAGTGTGCCCCTACTTTCTAGGTCTCAAAACAAGGGTTAAGGTTACGTTAAGTTAAATTAATACTTTGTATATATTTTCTTATTGCTGTAATTTATAACTATTCTACACACAATCCTAGAATTAATTTTGAACTAGGAAGCATTCTTGTTTTGTTATTAACTGTGTTTTAGAGTTTTTCTTTCTGATCTGTTGTTCTGGTTCAAAAGCTGCTGCAATCAAATGCCCCTGTGGGGATAAATAAAATTGCATTTAATTTGATAACATGTGTAAAGTGTTACCTTTTATGGAATAGAATTTATGCACAACAAACTATGCCATGATAACATATTAGATTTTAAGTATAAAGTGCATACAGCTATGTATAACCATTCAAAACTAAATCTAGTAAACAAAAACGTCTTCCAATCTGAGAGATAAGTACGAGGGGTTAGCAGGCCCTAATAATTCTCTATGTTGGGGTCTGTGCCATTAAAGCAGGTTTAAGTCCGTGCTGGGGTTCATCCATCACAGCCCAGCACAGCAGCATGACTGCTTCAACCTTGTGCAGGACACCTCGAAAAGAGAGCTCTTTTGACTGCGGTCGGCTGGCCGTGGCTTTGTACACAAATCAAACATGGTCCTAGATTCAGTTCGAGAGTGTACACTAGCAAGCTGTCACCCTGGGCCTGGGCCGTAATTATACATTCGTAAGAATCAAGGAATTCATTCTCTTCATGGCTCAGGTGATCCATCATGAGTCAACGGTGGAACATATTTGACCTCAGGAAAAAGCTATTACAAAATGTATTACACTTCACTTGTAAAAAAATTATAGTATCATATCGGGGCATTTGCAAGCATCATAAATACACTGTCAAAGCCTTGTATGATACATGCGCAACTACTTCAATGTAAAATAACTTCTATTGCCACGGACAGCATTTTCCCGGTCCAATGAATAATGGATTGCCTTGAAAAGACTGTTTTTGGCAGCGGCAGTATGTCTTTGTGCTTGGCAGCATTGCTCGCAACCGTCAACTTGTTCAAATTATGCTAAAGTTGCTTTGCAGTCTAGAGTAAGTAAATGTGGACATCCAGTTTAAAACACTCAATCCTCTGTTTATATGTGGGGATAATAACTGGTCATAACTGACCCTATGAGACTGTAGTTTTATGCAGTGAGGAAATTACAACCATAACATTAACTTTGAATGTGTAAATACAATAATAATGATAAATTAATTAATAATAACTGTTAAGGTGGTGAATATATACCAATAGCATTGTATTCCTCTTGGATTAAAGTTAATAGTTCTTTTATTTTCATTTCCAAACATGAAATCACCCTTGTACAGTTGTTGAACTCCCTGGGACTGGTTACATTGTTTAAAGCATGTCATAATAGCTCTATAATGGGAAGGTGCCATAAATAGGGGACTCATACTATATATATTAGTTGTTCAGCGTTGTTGTTTTCTATTTGTCAAATTAAGCCTTTGTTGTTTTCATACTAATGCTATTACAAATTGTATTACGCCAAACTCTTTGATGTATCAATACAATATGTCACTAAACAGTCTATTTCATTGACAATTAATATCCAGGTATAACAGTACAAGATCTGATAGGGAACTAGAAATAACCTATTTTCCATGTTAAATTCTCTGCCACACCTGCTTTAAGGAGTAAGATATCTCCGGTAGACAGAGCCATGAAAGCAGGCAGCACTTGTAGGCTACAGAGTGGCTGGGACCTAGGTGGGTGGTTTGGTGCAAGCCTGGGCTGTGCGGGGTCATGCCACACAGCTCATCTCTAAGCTTAATGGATTAGCTATCTCTGGTAGTCCAGCTAACACTGTCCTTCACAAGGCTATGCCGGTATCGTATAGCTTTAGCCTACATGCAGGGACAACAATCTCCTCTTCAAATACAGCTGCCATCAGCCCAGGGTGTCATGAACTGATTGCATCTCAATTGAGTTTTTCCAAGAAATGCACAATTTTCCTGTCATGTGCCGCACGGAGGGAGAAATGTGTTCCCTTTCCCCCCCTGGAGGGTTTGACTGACGTGACATATTCCTCACAACTGGTGACAATCAGAAATGTGTGTGTGTGTGTGTGTGTGTGTGTGTGTGTGTGTGTGTGTGTGTGTGTGTGTGTGTGTGTGTGTGTGTGTGTGTGTGTGTGTGTGTGTGTGTGTGTGTGTGTATGTGTGTGTGTGTGTGTGCGTGTTTTTCACTGTCACAGAAAAAGTACAGGGATATAAATATGCAGAGAGTGGAGTACCGATTTCTATTTAAGCTCAGTAGTGGCATGACTTTGCCCTCCTTTTCATAAGGGAGGCATATAGTCTGGTGTTTGTGTGTGTGTGTGTGTGTGTGTGTGTGTGTGTGTGTGTGTGTGTGTGTGTGTGTGTGTGTGTGTGTGTGTGTGTGTGTGTGTGTGTGTGTGTGTGTGTGTGTGTGTGTGTGTGTGTGTGTGTGTGTGTGTGTGTGTGCCCCTCTGTTTGGCCCACTTGTGGTGCTACCAGGAAATCACTCTAGTTCTTCCGTCTCAGCTGCTGGCTGGAACACATCTCGAGGGAAAGCGCCATGAGTGGACATAATGCTTCTCTCACTCCTTTTTCTCTCTTTGTGTGTACAGAATAAACAGTATGCATCGCCACAACTACACTTTTATAGAGGTTGACTATAACTCTACCTCAGTAAATGTGTACAATTTCTCACAGGTAAACTTTTTGGCCGTTCTGTGTTCATGCTGAAATTCTTTGAGTTTGTCCACCATAGAAGTTATGATCAAGCTTCTCATCTAAAATCCTAATTTAGGGCTCACAATTTTAACTTCACGCCTTGGCTTCGCTGACATGAGCTAGATGGTCCTTTTTCTTTTCTTTTTAACCAAAGGAGGTCCTGGCAGAATGACACTTTCGTCGAACTCGATCAAAGCCTGAGCAAATCCAATCAAGCCTAACCACAGGGAGCTGTCCTTGGTGCTGAACTGACGTCTAAATAGACTACACTAGATTAGAATCAATGCTTAACTGCACTGGCCTATATTATCTCTCATTGTACTTTATATAGTGTGGAGATGAAACTGAAATAATGATCATAATAGACATGTTGTCGAAGTTAGAATAAAAAAATTAAAATAAATATGAACACGGCATACTAACTAAAAAAGCACCACAATGGACGTGTGTAGCATTATATATGTATATACTGTATGGCCTATACGTACCGTTCTCCACAGTTTCTGGGTTTTCATTGTGACCGAAGTGGCGGTCACAATCAAGTGCGAGACGGAGACCATTATTCCCAACACGACGGCCAAGAGAGTGCGCACAGGTAGGAGGGCGTAGGCGACGAAGGTGACCAGGATGAGCTGCCACACGCCTTGCTCCGGGGACGTCGGCGGCTCGAACCCGATGGCGCCCAGCGAGAAGGGGCAGCAGAGGAAGGAGAAAGTGAAGCTGAACAGCAGCGTCAGGTTGACGATCTGCTGCAGCTGAGTCACTTGCAGATACTTGACGTTAGTTACGATGAACAGGGACACGAAGACGACACAGTGGACCGGATGGGAACCCTTGGGGATGGTGAGGCTGGGGCCGGACAGCAACTCCACCACGGCCAGTGTCGAGGACATGAAGATGAGCACGGCCAGCGCTTTGAGGGTGGACGTCTGCTCCAGCTTCAGGTTGTAGTTCTGGAAGAGGGACTCGAACTCCTTGCAGTCGAACTCGTCCTCGCACACGATGGTGGTCAGAGGGACACCCGGTGGACAGTGACTCTTCTTCCGCCTGGTTTTGACTTTCTGAAACGGTACTTCCTCCATGTCAGTGCCATTCATAAACTGAATACCTGCTCACCCGCTTTGAGGTCAAACGAAAAACAACCGGATCCCAACGCCGCCGACACACAGACTCGGAGCCAAGCAGGGAAAAGACGCGCACAGCAGAGCAGGGCTGGAGGGCAGAGCGTCCCAGATCGCCTTTGACTGGCCGGTGGCCACAGACGCGCGCCAGCCACACACTATCCACAGGTTGAATTGTGTTGTTCGAAGAGATCACACACCAAACAAACCGTCATGTCCCGGCTGTATTTGCGTACGATCCTCAAATATATCTACACTATCCAAAATGTTGTTGGGTTTTTTTTTTTTTTTTAAGCGTTCGTTCGGGCGCTCAAAGAAGAGCAGCGCACACGACGTCTAGTTCAGATGGTAGAAGCTTTTTGCGGGGCTCAGATAGGATCACGCCTGCGCATTATGAGGTGAAGATAAGACAGGTCTCAGCTACTCAACAGCACAGTCAAGACGATTTGACTGGTACGACTGCACAGCTCCCCTCACCAATCTCACACAACACAGAGCATGCATCATCCATAATTGCAAAGTCCCTTTCCTCTCCCACACACATGACATGTTTCCCATCATTAGCCTATAAAGCCTACGCAATGTAATGTATTTATTTATCATTTTAAATCTGTATTTTTTCATTGGTCCTTTTTTATTTAAAATATGTCCTGTGCTTTTACAGAACATGATTGGTGACATTTCTCAGTATAGAGATTCTCCTGAGCTGGCACCACCACCTGGATTTGGCTGGCACAGTCAGACATGGGATATGATGCGTGCATACCATTCATAGTATGATTTCTGTGTTTGCCAGAAAGTCAGTCAATCAGTCAGTCAGTCAGTCAGTCCCTCAGCATCAGCATCAGCAGCCTATTGGCATTCAGGGGCTGTTGTCTCATTCATTAACCAGGAAACCTTTAGTCATCCGTCACAGAGGCTGCCTTTGCCATGACCCGTCTGTGGCAGAGAGGGTGTAAGAAAGTAACAGATGGATGGGATATGCCAAAGTCCAGCACTCCACCATGCTACCAGGACACTCATGCCTTATGTTCCCATCCCCCTTTCCCTCTCTCTCTCTCTCTCTCTCTCTCTCGCTCCCTCTCTCTCAGCTGTTGGTATTCCAGCCCTCACTGAAATAACTCAGCCACTGAATGAGCACGCACAGTGTGGCAGGTAAACAAAGTGAGAGACAGAGAGAGAAATGGATAGGGTGGAGTGAAAATAGAAACAGTGAAGTAGAGTGTTTGGCAGTCGACCAAATTGAGAGACCAAAAAAAAGTCTGGCCGCGCATGAAGAAGAAAATAAGACATTTGAACATGCTGTCATTATCTGCTTTTCTTGTGTAGTTTCTCTGAGGATAAAAATAAGAAGTTATTGGAGCTGAAATGATCAGTCGACAGACAATAAATCTGCATCAGTTTGTTACAATGAATCAATTCATTGTTTAGGGCAATTATCAAGCAAAAAAAAAGGCAAATTTTCTCTGATACTAGATTTAGCAAATGTGAGCATTTCCTGCTCTTTTCTGTTTCAATTCATAATAAAAATGGATACCTTTGAGTAACGGACTTTCAAGAGATGAGAAATCTAAGTTTTAGAGAGAAAAACAATGAATGAAAAAATTATCTAGGAGAACAATTACGGTTAGTTCCAGGCCCTAGTTGATAGACATTTCTATCTCTCTATCTCTATCTCTCTATCTCTATCTATCTATCTATCTATCTATCTATCTATCTATCTATCTATCTATCTATCTATCTATCTATCTATCTATCTATCTATCTATCTATCTATCTATCTATCTATCTATCTATCTATTCCGGGTTTTTACTCTTGTCGCTTTAAACTGGACTTTATGAGCCGACAAACAGACACTGCTGTGTTACTGTTGCTGGCCTGTCATTGGCAGGGAGACTGAAACAAGCCCATGCCATCACAACGGTGACATGCAAATGAAACAAGGCAGTGTCATCATTTACAGTCTGTCAAACACAGTGTAATTAATCTGGCATTGGTTTCCTGTCATGGCCCCAATCAATAACTTAATATTCCTTGTGTATAGCTGCTCCCGAAGGAAACCTCAACAATGATGTTCAATTTTGCGAGACCACACACATCCCTTTGATGCATATGTCAAACTGTGCATTCAGACAAGATGAAAATCTGACATTCAAATTGCCATTTATGAATCTTCACAGGCCGGGTTTGTAGTTTTTTATTTTCCTTTTGACAACAGTTGATTGACAGTTGTTATATTTGCATTTGTGTGAAGGTGTGCAGTCTAAGGAGGACCTTTTGGCCTTGTTTGTAGCCAGGGACATTGGGGTGGTGGTGGTGGGGGGTGGGGGGGGGGGGGGGGGTGAGAGCAGAGGCATTGGTACAGTATGAAAGTGTCATCATCCTCTCAACTTGTGATGGCTTCAGGTGTAAGTGCACGGTCACACTTTGCTAGCCCCTCATCTTCTGTGGACAAAGAGAGGTCCTGTGGGAGTTCACACCACAAAGCTCCATTCCAAGGGCAATCGGACAAAGAGACAAGCAGTGTGTGTGCTCCCCCGACTGCGTGCCTCTCCACTTCAAGTCGCCTTCGCTTTCTCCGTGTCTGTCTGTCTAGGTCTGCCTTTGATGAGCATCTGAGATCAAATGATGAAAGACAGACAGCTAAGATGGTGTATCTGACATATTTACTTTGCAAAAAAAAAATCGTTCTTTGAATTCTACTGCTTGATGACTCACCACCAGCACGAGCTCTCTGAAGCAATTAAAATCTCCTAACTCAACCACATGTCAGCTGTGTAGCTTCTCTCCAAAAAGCTGAGCTATGGCACATACTGTAGAAGATATTTTAGCAAATGCTTGCAACCAAATCTGTTTCATGTTGGACCTTTTGGTCGCGTCTCAAATGTGGCTGTACTGTCGTCGATACAAGCGGTGAGAAATGCCCACTCTCTTTCCCCTCACAGAAAAAAAGGCTTAAAAAAAAGATTTACAAAGCCGTTCATTCTCCTACACCAGCAGGATATTTCTATGTCTGGAAGCAGATAGCTCACACATCTTTGGTTTGTTCCAGGAATAGGGGAGGGGGGGGCAATAGGATAACAAGCATGATGAATGAATGAATACAAGCAGAGCATATTAAAACAGAACATTCAGAGCTGCTGCCTCTGTCTAAACAGTGCTCTGCTGTCATCAAGTGATCATCTGTAATGATGGGCCCCGGCAGGAGGGAAGTCCCACAAGTGTCCAGATGTGTTTGAGGCATCGCTGGGTTTGATAATCACAGACACATTGGCTCAACACCAGCAAATGAAACAGCCGAGCCAGACCCCGGGAGGCATGAGCAATGCATGTTGTGAATTAGCTAATGCCAGCCTTAATTAAAATGTGCTAAGAAAAAAAAAAAACTTTTTCTCAGTCGTCAGTCAGCTGTGTTTTTTGCTCCTGGTTTCTTTCAAAGAAAAACAGCGATATATGGGAGCAGGATGAGCAACATACAAACAGATGAGAATGTGAGCTTCATGTGCATGATATTTAATTGCATTTGTTTCACAGCGTGGTGATAAATCTATCCCCTTTTTCTCCCCTTGCTTATGAAATACAATATAAAGTGTTAATCATACATGGCCACAAGTCAGCTATATTTCACCTAAACTTAAAAAGTAATGCGCGCAAAGTCCAGCCTACAGCATGGAACCTGCAGAAGTCCATTTGTCAAGGTTTGGAAACGTATAATACACACATAATTTCATTACACTACACATTACATTAATCTTCAACAAAAAGGGACAGGGGTTGTATCTTGATAAGCTACTACAGTACTCCTTTGTTTCCGATGGTTGGTATTGGCTGCCTTTAAAAGCAACATCAAATATTCTTTTGCATCAAGACTGATTGTTAGAAATAACATGCATGGTTACCATGAAGTGAAACCCTGATACCGTAATGTGCAATATATTATCCAGTGTTCTCACATGACAGCTTGCTGCTTGCAACCTTTTGCTTATCAACCAACCTACACATCTGAGGGACTCGATCCTCGTCTCCCCCATCACTGACAACACTATACCCTCCTAATCTTCACTCACGTCAGCATTGCTAATGAGCCCAACAGCTATGAGAGTACACCGTTTGTGGAAACACATTTATTTAATTTCAGACTATAATGGAAATGGGATTGTGTAAAGAGAGTCAGGATAATCCTTCTTTAAGGGTATCTATTTCTCTTTTGATAAGGCATGGATTACTGTTTGGGATGTTTTCTGTCCACCGACTCAATCTCGTGATACAGACAGATCAGTAGCAATGCTATTTTAAAGTGTTGTACTGCATGTCCACCTGAAATCGAAGGAGTGAGATAGTGCGGAGCAGAACCTCCGACAGCACTTAACACTGAACATTGAAGGGAGCAAGGTCAGACGCTGGTTTATAGTGACAAGAAGTAACAACTGTGGGCCTGTCTCGCATGTGTGTGTGTTTGTGCGCAAGCTTTACAATGGATCAATAGCTATCAGGTGCATGAGATACAACTGCAGCACCCTCCAATTGTGAAATCCTCTTAAAGCTTTTGATAGTTCAGGTAATCTGGGAGAGGCGGCTATGTGTGTGGGTGTGCATCTGTGTGCGTGTGCGCATATGTGCAAGCGTGTTTGCTTCCAGTCCATGTGCCTTGTCCCCTCCCACAAAGGCTGTCTGTCTTCCAAAGTATCACGTGCCCCCTCTGAATCTTTAGTGCTTCAAGTGTTCACTGTGCAGTACAGGAGGTATAGGTGATAGAGACAGAACACTCACAAGAGGAAATGGGAAGAATGGAAGAGTACTATGAAAGTGGGGCCTTTTTTGGGGGGAGAGGGGACATTTTTATCACCAAAGTTATTGCTTGCTGAGATCTGGAGACATGGAGAAAGAAGACATGATTATTATTGATGAGGAAATTACATATGTCATGGGGAAGCCCATTTCAAGTTAAAGCTTTACTCTGTAGTCCTGCTTTTTGGAGTGTATTTTTGTGACACCTCTGGTAGAAAGTGGTCATTACAGCATCTTTTCCCACTGCAATTCCCAGTAAAAAGAGAGGCACCTATTTGCAGACCCATGGGGAAAGTGGAGCTCCACCGGAAGCCACGCCCTGAACTAATTTCATTGGTCAGAATTGTAACCTACTCTGAATTTGTTTTCTTCTTTTTGTTTTACTGCCGGAGTTCACCTAGCGGTGAATAATAATACACAGTTTCCACCGGTTATAGTGCTAGTACACAGTAAAATACGTCAGTTTGTTAAGGGTCCCAAGTGGCCAGGACGGTGGTAAAAAAGTAGATGTTGAGGTAGAAGATGAATGAAGCAACGAAGCTTTGTGTACATCTTCCGAAATCCGTCTGTTTAATTCACAATTATCACGAGTAGGTCAATCACATACAAATATAAACTCTTATAAATGAAACACAAAAAGTGCCACCACATTAAAATAAATAACTCATTTTAAAAAGTGCAAACACATCAAAATACAAATACAAAATTCACATGAACTTTTTTTGTTTTATTTATAAGAGTTTATATTTTTATGTGATTTGTGTCTTTCAGTGACCCCCACATTATTATTGTGTGTGTGTGTGTGTGTGTGTGTGTGTGTGTGTGTGTGTGTGTGTGTGTGTGTGTGTGTGTGTATTTTACAGTACAATCATTGAATGAAGCTGTCAAATGTACCGGCACTTATAGCTGTCAAATTTACAAATCGTCTTCTAAACCAATGAAATTGAGAGTTCATGGTTTTCCACCAATGAAATGACGTTCGGGGAGGGACAACGCTTTTGACCAATGAACGAATGAACTGAGTTTGGGGTGTACAATTCTGACCAATGAAATTAGTTCGGGGCGTGGCCCCATCCTATTTCCGGTGGAGCTCCGTTTTCAATGGTTTCCCCCATGGGTCTGCAAATAGGTACTCTTGCATGGGTCTGCAAATAGGTACTCTTGAGTAAAAAACCAAACCAGTCTCACCTGCAGCCCCTCCAAAATAAATCCAGCGTGGCTTAAGATCGGAGACTGTTTTTGAAAGCAATCTCAATGTCATCGGAAACGTATTAACTTTTCTGATCTCCTTGCTTTTGTGAGGGGGGAGGGCATTACTTTCTGGAATTTGCAAGAGTACCTATTTGCAGACCCATGGGGGAAACCATTGAAAACGGAGCTCCACCGGAAATAGGATGGGGCCACGCCCCGAACTAATTTCATTGGTCAGAATTGTACACCCCAAACTCAGTTCATTCGTTCATTGGTCAAAAGCGTTGTCCCTCCCCGAACGTCATTTCATTGGTGGAAAACCATGAACTCTCAATTTCATTGGTTTAGAAGACGATTTGTAAATTTGACAGCTATAAGTGCCGGTACATTTGACAGCTTCATTCAATGATTGTACTGTAAAATACACACACACACACACACACACACACACACACACACACACACACACACACACACACACACACACACACAATAATAATGTGGGGGTCACTGAAAGACACAAATCACATAAAAATATAAACTCTTATAAATAAAACAAAAAAAGTTCATGTGAATTTTGTATTTGTATTTTGATGTGTTTGCACTTTTTAAAATGAGTTATTTATTTTAATGTGGTGGCACTTTTTGTGTTTCATTTATAAGAGTTTATATTTGTATGTGATTGACCTACTCGTGATAATTGTGAATTAAACAGACGGATTTCGGAAGATGTACACAAAGCTTCGTTGCTTCATTCATCTTCTACCTCAACATCTACTTTTTTACCACCGTCCTGGCCACTTGGGACCCTTAACAAACTGACGTATTTTACTGTGTACTAGCACTATAACCGGTGGAAACTGTGTATTATTATTCACCGCTAGGTGAACTCCGGCAGTAAAACAAAAAGAAGAAAACAAATTCAGAGTAGGTTACAATTCTGACCAATGAAATTAGTTCAGGGCGTGGCTTCCGGTGGAGCTCCACTTTCCCCATGGGTCTGCAAATAGGTGCCTCTCGACCCATGGGGGAAACCATTGAAAACGGAGCTCCACCGGAAATAGGATGGGGCCACGCCCCGAACTAATTTCATTGGTCAGAATTGTACACCCCAAACTCAGTTCATTCGTTCATTGGTCAAAAGCGTTGTCCCTCCCCGAACGTCATTTCATTGGTGGAAAACCATGAACTCTCAATTTCATTGGTTTAGAAGACGATTTGTAAATTTGACAGCTATAAGTGCCGGTACATTTGACAGCTTCATTCAATGATTGTACTGTAAAATACACACACACACACACACACACACACACACACACACACACACACACACACACACACACACACAATAATAATGTGGGGGTCACTGAAAGACACAAATCACATAAAAATATAAACTCTTATAAATAAAACAAAAAAAGTTCATGTGAATTTTGTATTTGTATTTTGATGTGTTTGCACTTTTTAAAATGAGTTATTTATTTTAATGTGGTGGCACTTTTTGTGTTTCATTTATAAGAGTTTATATTTGTATGTGATTGACCTACTCGTGATAATTGTGAATTAAACAGACGGATTTCGGAAGATGTACACAAAGCTTCGTTGCTTCATTCATCTTCTACCTCAACATCTACTTTTTTACCACCGTCCTGGCCACTTGGGACCCTTAACAAACTGACGTATTTTACTGTGTACTAGCACTATAACCGGTGGAAACTGTGTATTATTATTCACCGCTAGGTGAACTCCGGCAGTAAAACAAAAAGAAGAAAACAAATTCAGAGTAGGTTACAATTCTGACCAATGAAATTAGTTCAGGGCGTGGCTTCCGGTGGAGCTCCACTTTCCCCATGGGTCTGCAAATAGGTGCCTCTCGGAATTTGTGATCTCTTTATTGACTGCTCTCTGCCATGTCTAAATAATCAGCACTATAGTGCACACATATTTTATTTTTTCCGCTAGTAATACATTCCCAAATTGGAATGCTTACTGTGGACAAAAAGCCGGTGAACATTTTTATAAAAACACAACTTATTCTAATTGAAATTTCTTTCAAAGTAAAGCATTAGTGAAGCTGAATGAGAAAAGTCACAGAGAGATACAGTGGCGAAAATGGGAGGCAGAAAAACCTAATACACCTATACAATGCATGCCGAGATGTTCCAATGAGGTCAGCTTAAAGAAGGGTATTAATCTGGGGAACATGCACAAACGGAGAGGGCTGATTGGAGGGTGAGGCTCAGCAACACTTGTAGAAAACCTGATGTTGGATAGGGAACTGGATATTGAATTTTAAAAGACACAAACAAGATTCAGAAGGCAGGGAGGGGAGATTGAGCTTTCTCTCTCGTGTGTGTGCCATGCGCCGCTGTTCTACATAGGACCAAATAGTTCTCTGGGCGAGGCGGAGTCAGTGATCAATAACCAGGAGAAAGTGGCTACTGGCCTTGATCCTAATTAGTGCAGGGTTAGAGCAGATTAGCTCGCACCTGATCCCCTTTTTTCAAACAACAGCTCCCTCCCTGTCAGGCTACCTAGAAGAATTAGCCTAAGTGTAGCCTATGTTGTTGTGGGTGAGGGAGAAAGACACCTTGTCCAGTATATGTCCAGTGTATGTTCTGTAGTGTTTATCTCAGTGTGCGAATATCAAGCTTTCATTACCAAAGTATTTTTTTTAAAAGCACAAAAAAAAGCCAAAAATATATTGTATGGTATAGGGACGGTTGTGGGGAGAGTGAGTAGCGCCATTACTACTTTTAAATAATGATAATTCCCATGGCAACAGAGGGATTAACTGTAAAGCTTTGTCATCACAGCCAAGTCTGTTATATGCAAAGCTCAGACGAAGGTTAGGAAGAGGACAGCGTGATTAGTATGTGTTGCTATAGCACTGGGGATGTTTGTGTGACTGTGCGTAAGTTTGCATGCATGCGAGACAGGCTGCAATCCTCACAGTGGCTATAAATAGCAAACACCTTGGCTTTTTATACGCCTCAGCCATCCTGCTATCCTCGAAACCATACAGCTAGGGGGGGGGGGGATACTGTATGTTTGTTGTAAAAAGCATTCTATTTTTTGGGGGGAAATGTGGGATGTGATGAGAGGACATTTAAAAAATATCTGGTTGTAATGCCTTTGGTCACCGTAGCTTTACACACAATGCCTAATTCATTCTTTACAGTTTCTCTTAAAATTGCTATTGCCATTATTTTCAACAGCTTGATGCGTCAAATTTAAACCTCTGTTTCGAAACATTCTGTACTTCTGTAATGGCAAAATGAGCCACGCCATGCCTAATAGACACCGACAAGCTCTATGTTAGTGTAAAGCTACAGCGTGTGTATCTGGGAAATGTTCACAGCTCCTCACCGAGCCTGACCTGGTTTGGCCTGACACTTCTGCCAGTCTGCATACAGAAAAGAAACATCATAGCACAGACACAGACAAACACACACACGCATCATTCAGCTGGCCGTAAAACACCACTCTCAGCATTTCTTTTACCAAACACTAGAGACTCCAACAAAATAAGTCACAGAGTCAATCATGCACACAGCCACTCACATTAAAACCACACACACACGGATGAGATGCCATCTCCCAGTCTATTTACTTTCTCATACAAAGCCACAGAGCGATATTTGAAGAGCTGCTACCCATGATGATGAGTCTATTAACCCCAAGGCTTTTCGGGTCAGACACGGACCTTTCTAGTTCTATTTCATCCCTGCACGCCTCATTCATGAATGAGCTGCTGGAATGACCTGGGAGCAGAGCTGTTAGGCCCTCTGGCAGCCTTTGCTCACATCAGCTCTCTTAAGATTTCTCTTAAACACCTCTCTGTGTACTTTTCCAAGTGATGACACACGGGCCCTGGCCTTACCTTGGGGGTCATAGCAAAGGAAAGGAAATGCATGAAATCTAATCATGGCAATGATGATCACATCCATTACCAGGTGGATGTACTTTATGGCAAACGCAAGGATTTGATTTAGATTGTTAAGCAAATTAAGCAGGTGATAAAGGTGCCACAGTGAAGACGGAACAATGCTTTAGAGGAAATAGTGGGAGTCATGCCTATGGAACAATGGGCTATGTTCCCACATCCCTTTGGTCCCAGATTTCTAAGATTGTTCTTCCCCTCAAAATTAGGACCTATGTTCCCACAGCCTAATGGTACCACAGCCCTATGTTCCTGAAAATGGCGATCAGGTTCAGGCATCACAGCTGGGTGGTTAGGGTGAGGGTAAGGGGACAGGGACAGGGACAGGGAGAGGTTAGAATAGGAGTGATAGTGACCCAACACACACAGACATACTTTTCTCTATATAGTTAGATTACTTGAAATGTGGGACCATAGGGCTGTGGGAACATAGTTAGCTCCCAAATAGTGCAGGGTATTTTGTCAGAACGTATGCCGTTGGTTTCACAAGTGAGAGAAAATGCTGGAGGTATTGTGATGCTGCAAATGCTGTGTCGGAGTGCTGGCGAGTTGTTCAAAGCGACACGATAAAGCTACATGTCTTTCACAACAACTGTCTGAGAATAATTTGCCGCATTTTCTGGCCAGTGAAAATCTCCAACCAAGACCTATACAGACAAACCGGAGGAAACAGCGTGGTGGACGACATCAAACGTCGACGTCTGAAAAGGCTTGGACATGTTCTAAGAATGGACAGTCAGCGTATCCCCAAGGTTGCCTTGAGATGGACACCAACAGGAAAGAGAACGCGTGGAAGGCCAAAAACCACATGGAGGAGAACAATTACAGCTGAGCTGGCTGAAATGAACCTTACCTGGGGCGAGGCACAACATGTTGCCAAATACAGAAACAAATGGAGACACACTGCATCGGCCTTATTTCCCACGGGGGAAGAAGAGGCATAAGTAAGTAAGTAAATGCTGTGTCGACAGAAAACTACAGTGGGCATGAAAGGAATGAGTAACCCTAAGGGACTCCCCTGAGATATGGATTGTACGTTCCTGTGGTATTCTGTGTACCTGCAACACACATGCACTCCCTATGCAGCATGCTCTCTTTGGGATAATTCCTTTATGACTATCATTACATTATGATAACACTGTCTAATGAACATAACCTTCCAATGCTAATTTGAATGACTCTTAGCCCTCCGTCCCTCTCATTTCCACTGAACGACTTAACCAAGTTAGTCCAGTCAGTCGATGAAGATAAACACTTAAAAGGAGCTGGATTTGATTAACATGGCAGTAACCGAAAAATAACAATAAAATAATACATTTAAAAAATTAATTTTACAATATCCTATAATCTTCCGTTTTCAATGATTGAATAGTTTCTTTAGTAACATACAAAAAGGGGATTTAAAACAAAATAAAAAGTCAGTCTCAGATGATTCTGCTCACAACATGTGCAACCGGTGACCAAAGGTCATTAGTTGACATTGATTTGATTAAAGAAGTTACCAGGCAAAAATGCTGCATCACTAGGTAACAATATACAAATAAGACAATAATTGTACAAGCACCCATTAAAAGGTGCACTATGTAACTTTGGGTGACAGATAAGTGAAAAAATGTTATATTTGTGTTAAAAGTTATATTCTCATAACTTAATTAAAAAAACTTTCCTCAGAGGAAAATTGGATCCCTGGAACACTGTTTGTAGTTAGAAAGCTACCTGAAAAGTTACTGTTTCACCGTTTTGTTAATAGCAGCAGGGCCCAGAGTTCTATTTACAAGCACATTCTTCCGTTTGGTTCCAGGTGTCTCAAAATAATTTTGTTTTGTGATGGTAGAATTATTCAATACGAAGAATTACATGTAGAGAAAATATGTTTCGTACACTGAAAATGTAAACAATTCCACCTCCCCATAAACTGCATAGGGCACCTTGACAAAAAAAAATTGGGCATTTTTTATGCTTTTCTAATAGACAATTTGGAGAGACAGATATTAAATAAGGGTAGAGATGGAAATGACATGCAGCAAAAGACCACGGTATATCCACTACACCACGAGTGCCCCCACGACACAGATACTTTTTTAAAGAAAAAAATAACTATTAGAGAGATCAATGTAAGAGATCAGCTGGGACAGCAGATGTCACCTTGTGTCAAACACTGTTTCCCACTTCAAACTGTTTATATCTTCAGCAGCGTTTTGATCGAGGCTGATACTGTTTCCCCAGCTCGGCTTAGCCGTAACGACTGCGAGTTCACCGAGGGCCTTGGGGTACTTCAGTCTGCATTTCCTCTCACTCATGCATACTAAGAGAAGAAGTGAAGTGGATACCAGGTTGTGGGCTACATTTTCTACATAAACCATGGCTAGGATATAAAGCTACATACTGGCATCTGCTGTTCAATTGAGGCACACACACATACAACAAAGCAGATGAGCCACGGATCCCCTTTTCTATGGAGACAGTAACACAAAAAAAACTGCAAAACGTACATTTAGTGTTTTTATTAATCATGTTCTGTATAACCGCATTAGCAGTTTTTAATAGAATACATTGTAATAAATTGTGCGCAATGCTTATGGGCGAAGAAGTTGTTTAAAAAACTGATGTTATACAGTATAATAAAGAATAGCTTTTTTTTGTTTATATATATAATTTTCATGTACAGAGGTTGAACATATACATATTTTTTGAAAACAGACATTGACATTTGTAAAAAATAAAATGTATCAAAAGTAGGAGAATCCGTGACAGTTTACTACTGATGTCATAATAAACAAAGTCAGGAATAATGCTGATTCAGGCTCGGAATGAAGAGACCCTCCGTCCTTGGTCAAAAGCAAACTCCGTTACACTTGGCTAAAACTCTGTAACATTGGTTGATTTTTCACTTGAGGTTTCAAAGCGAGATTTGGTCAAAGTTGTGTAAACAGTTTTGGAAAGGGACAATATTATGTCACGGCGGAAAGAGGAAGGATTTGCATTGGCGCCAGTAGTAATTTCTTCTGATCTACAGCATAGTTTTAGAGCAGGGTACATCCTAAATATGACAATCCCCCCCACCAGCATCTTATACAAAACGTATGCAAAGAATGACAATACCCTCTGATATGTGAGCAGATATATTCCTATGCTAATAACTACATACATAGTACATTCCTTATCTTTCCAAGCTGCATAGTTCCTGCTAACTCCAAGCAGCATATATGTTCATACAATCTCATTTCCAGTTTAGTGAGTTATATATTCAAGTATTGAAGAGATCCATCCCAAAGTCTAGAAAAAAAAGCATAATTCTATATAGCGTAGTTTAATTCTAGCACGCATCAACAGCTAAAGTGATTTCAACGCAAACATTTGGATTAAAAATGTACATTGCTTGCATTAGTCTGCCCGAAGAAGCCACTGGTTGCTGCCAGTTAAACCTCTGATTCATGTTGCGCCAAAGCTGGAGGCAGCGTAGTTCCGCATGGACCCTGGAAATGGTGCCTGTGTCACATCACAAACACACACACAGTCAGATTTTAAAGGTCATTCACTGAGTTGTAAAGTGCCTTTAAGTAGGCGACTAATACAAGGAAACAAATACTGGGAAGGAGCCTGGATGTTGTCTAAGTTGCCAGTGGGTGGCACCAAATATCAACATACAAAAAGTATCATTACCCACTACATCATTAAAACACAACATTTTCATAATTCATATATTTTCATGCCAACGTCATTCATTATAGAAGCGGATTGGTGGTATAGTTTTTTCAACAAGCACTCGGGTTTCTTGACTGACTTACGTGAAGTACTCTGTTTTTGGTGTTGTGTTTGTGTTAAATTCGGCCACTGGGATGCCCCTGGATGCGATCCGGGGGCCAAACATGGCTGCCGGGTAAACGATTGAAGACGTGCCAACCTGTAGGTTAAGCATGACAGCAAGTACACCAGCATCAATGATACACCTAGCATACCGAATTACTTCTTAGATCTAGTCCTTGAAGGATTCTGAAGAAATATTGTTTTAGATAATACATAGGAGGATAACTCACCACCAGACAGAGGTCACAGGTCTCCATCTCTTTTTCCACCTTGGTCAGGATATGAGAATCCAGAGTTTCTCCAAAAAACACCACGTTGGGCCTCAGCAGACCATGACAGTCACTCTCGCCACACCTTGGTACAGCAGCGACAAAGATTGTCATTGTGTCACTCTGAATTTAACACAGAATTATTGGCCATAACACACAAGCGTAAATCCACACAAAATTTTACGATTTTGTGGCCAGAGGTGTGATGTTGTGCTCAACAGTTAAGACATAAAAACTGCGAAAATGCTGCAGTTAATTCAGAGATGAATGTAAACATTGGCCTAAGGTCTAAGAGGAAGGTTACTACTTTCATAGCAAACCACTGACCCCAAGTGGAAGCCCATGCGGCGCTATCAGTTAATATCAGTTGCTATCAGTAACATGAGATAAAAACCAAGTCCTGGCGGCCAGAATCACAGAGACAAAATTTGAACTGTGCTCTCCATTCAGTTTGTTCTCGCACTGATTTACCACAGGCAGCAGCTTGTTGCTACATCAACAAAAGGCGCAGTCTGTGAGTGAAAGAGAGTCAGTGGACCAAGACCACAGAAAGGTTTTGTCTGACATCGCTAATCTCAGTAAAATGATGAAGGAGTCATCCCAGTTAATCTGCATCAAAAGAGAAATGGTGCTTTATACATTTATTATTAATGCAAAAGCCAATACATAGAATTCAAAGGAAATTGTAAAAGAATAAAGAGCAACTTAATGAAATCCATAATACAACAACAATATATACAGAAGCCACCCACTGTAACAGGTGGTGAGGGAGAGTTATGACGTGAGCAGGAGGTCCAACAGAAGCGGAGTAGGTGGAGAGATTGGTTTATACAGCTAATGCTGGGCTTACACTACACGACTTTTCACGCGATTTGACAGTCGCAGACAATCTTCCAATGTCGGACTGAAATCACAGAAGTCGTGCTGGAGTTGTGGCGCACGTAATCTCAGTCGTTTGGTGTAAGGTGGTCATCCAACCTGATTTCAGCCAGTCTTCTTCCCGTCTTGACGTTCCGACATTATCAAACATGTTTGATATTATCGTTAGTCTTAAGGGGTTGGCTCAAGCGAAATGACGTAAACACTGTCACACTCTCGCATGCACGACGCAGGAGGAGCGGCATTAGTCGCGACCTGTGTCCGCCTGTGCAGGGACTTATTTCGGACACTTTTTCCTTGAAGCCTCGGCGGGAGAACCAGGCTGACAGCCGCGCAAGTGAGTTAAAGTTATTGGGGTACGAGATCAGCAAATAAATATGGTCAAATAACTAAAGGAAGTCCCCCGCTCGGAATATTGAATTAACCTTTTTTTAATTAAATAATCACTATCGCGTTTGCGGAAATAATATTAATCTCAAAAGGAATCTAGTCGTAGTCTTGCAATATGAGACCCCCTGTCTTTTCAAAATCTCACTCTGTGACTGAAAACTAATGACTAGTTGTCTTCAGGTGTGAGTTGATTGTCTTTAAATGTAAGAGGGTTTCAGTCTTCAGTCTTTTCAAAGTCTTTTAAAAGTCCTCTAGTGTAAGCCCAGCATAAATCTAAAAAGCATAGCAAAATAATTACACTTAAAACTCGTTTAGACCCTCGTCTAAAGAGTGCATTAGGCAGTACACTGAGATTCTTACATTTAATGATCATTAATTTAGTGTTTGAAGACAAAAACCAGCTCCCTGTCAGCCTTTAGCATTTGTTTTTTATAATACTCGGATACTTTAGAATATTCGGATATAATGTTTCTTGATTATATTACTCCTTTTCTGCTACCATAAAGATCTCTGTGTAGTACAGGTTCGTTCATGCCTTTATGTCCTTTCACAGTCCTCAAATGCATTTACAAGTTAAGGAGAGGGACACACTTTACTGCAGCTGTGCAGAAGAGGCAAACTGTGTTTTCAACCTAGTGTACGTTTTTATAAAAAGGAAAACTAAAGGCGTAGTATGCTTAATAGAAAGCCCTTAAAAAGGCTTAGTGAATCTGACATTCAGTGTTATTTATAGTAAGCGATAGTAGTCCCACCTTGGCAGTTTATCCACAGGAATCTGGGCATCGGCAACATCTAGGTGAGGAGCACTGTACATTAGGAGAACAAACACTATGGGTTAAATGTCACTTTACCCATATATCCAGTTTAAGAGATTAAAAATAGTGTGTGTGTGTGTGTGTGTGTGTGTGTGTGTGTGTGTGTGTGTGTGTGTGTGTGTGTGTGTGTGTGTGTGTGTGTGTGTGTGTGTGTGTGTGTGTGTGTGTGTGTGTGTGTGTGTGTGTGTGTGTGTGTGTGTGTGTGTGTGTGTGTGTGTGTGTGTGTGTGTGTGTGTGTGTGTGTGTGTGTGTGTGTGTGTGTGTGTGTGTGTGTGCGCTCCAGAATGGCTTCTTTTTACCCTTTGTCCTTTAGGGCTGGACATATGGGGCTTCGCCTGTTTACGGTCATGTGTCCACAACTCACACAACGCGTCTCCGTCACACTGCCTGCAGTTATTACACACAGAAAGCACAGCTGTTTGTCATTTTGGCCCACTAGATTCACAGAAAAACATCTCCCTCCACACAAGAGTTTGTTGACAGTAGTTTTGTGCCATGATGACTCATGCATAGTTAATTAAAGCAAGATTTCTACCAAAGAAATCAGTCAAATGCCATGATCCACCCCTAAAACAACACTTTAAATTATATTTTGGGGTTTGTCCACAGACATTAAAATAAGTGACCAACCCTGGGGGCTCATGGGAGGTTTTTTAAAATGAACCAACAACTATATGAATCACAAAATGTTTCCATCTCCAAGTAAAACCCTGGTAGACACTATGGCGCTGAAAAAGTTCCAAGTAATCAATGACTATTGGAGCAGCAGCAGCTTAATGATTACAGATATAATTTACCATGTTATATTTTTTAGTAATCCCCAGGTGTAAATCTATCCTCAAAATATGAGCATTTTTGTATGATTTTTCCTTTTTTTGAGGTAGCTTTTTCCTTCAGCAAAATGTTATATTCAATCCAACATAAATCTATTCTCAATCAAATCTTTTTCCGAAACTACAGTATATTATGATCATATCTATTATATCCAAGGGGGGAAATGTCAATATTTTAGTGAGTAGATCTGGCCCTCACCATGAATCTTGAGCACACGCTTGGAGCCGGCTTGTCTGTGGAGGTCGTCTATGCACTGGGTGATGACCACCACGGAGCGCCCCTGCTTCCTCAGCCTGGCCTCACACTCTGCTATGGCCAGATGGGCTGCATTGGGCTTTTTGCTTAGAGCCATCTCCCTTCTGTAATTGTAGAACTCCCAGACCCGAGATGGGTTGCGAGAGAAGGCTTCAGGGGTTGCCAGGTCCTGCGAATGCATCGACAAATAGCAATGTTTTTATGGTCAAAACGGAAAGTTGGAAGAAGGGTTAGTAGATTAATTTAGGTAAGGGCGATTTTGATCGTGATGTTGTATGAAAAGACACTTTTTGGTTCTTTCCTGCCACAGCCCACGAGAAGAATCCAGAATTATGCAACAGACACCATTTTTATCTTTGCGGGCTCCATTAGCTGTGGAGCTGTATTATGTTAACATAAAATACACCCACTCCACTGCGAAAACACACTGAACCACAGCTGGAGATTAGACCAAACACAAAACGTTGACCTTCATAAAAAGGGTAAATAAAACAGCCATGTACAAATATATGTGTGTGTGTGTGTGTGTGTGTGTGTGTGTGTGTGTGTGTGTGTGTGTGTGTGTGTGTGTGTGTGTGTGTGTGTGTGTGTGTGTGTGTGTGTGTGTGTGTGTGTGTGTTTGCTTTTTAAGAAAATCACCTGAGATTGCCACTTCCTCCACCTCTCATTTTCTGCCCTGAAAGTCGGTACTCCACTCTCTGCACTCACACCTGCCCCTGTGATGATTGCTATGTGCTTGGCTTTGGAAAACACCCGGCGAAAGTCAGACATGTCTAGGACAATAAAAGGAAAAGCAACATATAATCAAGTGCTGTTTAAATGTCTTGTTGATGGTTTAAAAAAAACATTCTATGACATCCATGACAATGGAAATGACAAGCAGAAATCAGAGGGATCAATGTTGTTGTTGTTCTTGATTACATTTTCCCACATCTTGTCCTGATATTAAGTGAAAAAAGTCCTCCCAACAATAGAGGCACTACTGCTAAATCTGGGGGGGAAGCAATTAGGGCCCGACCGATATATCGGCCGATTATAGCACATCTCCGAAAATCGGCAATCGGCAAAATGGCCGCCGATTTTTTGCCGATTTTTTTTTTATTTTATTCCAGCAATCATGTTGAGTGAGATGCATTGCTGCCCCGGAGGTGTTATTGCATATTAACAGCCGCAGCAGGTGTGTTGTAATACATTAGATTAATTCACACTTGACAGTTCCCCCTGACACCAATAGCAGAGTCATTGGTCATCGCTTGACTGTTAATAGTAGTTGATATTACTATAGTTATTCCTGTATATAGAATTTATATAGTGCTTTATTGGAGGTCATTCGAAGACACTTTACATCAAACATATAGAAAATCATACTTACAGACAAAATACAGACAAATTAAATATAAGGTTTGGAGTGGACGTGGAGTCAGGTGTAATTATGCTTTCTTAAAGAGGTGAGTTTTGAGTTGACTTTTGAATGAGTTTATTTAGTCTGAGATGCTGATGTTTGGAGGGAGGGAGTTCCAGAGGGTTGGGTGCAGTTACATAAAATGCTTAATGTTCTGAGTTTGAAAATACGTCATGTCACTTTAGACATATTTGTAACACTTAATTTTTTTTAGATAATGCATATTTCAATAACTAAAACGTTCCTGTACACCTATTGACAGTAACAAGTATTTATATATATATTTATGGGTTCAAAAAAGTAAACATTTTCAATATATATTTATGGGATTTAAAAAAAAATAATTGGCCGATTTAATCGTTATCGTAATTTTTCTCAGAAAATAATCAGCATCGGCACCCAAAAATCCATATCGGTCGGGCCCTAGAAGCAATATATCAGTAACTATTACAGTAGGTAGTATTACAACATTTTAGTTATATGCTACAGTGTTGTATGTGTCCGATTGCTGTGTTTGAGTTAGGAATGATTGATTCAATTGATTCAAGACAGAGGTCAGTATGTTTAAATGAGCAATCATTAGACAGTGGTTCATTAACATAGATTCTAGTCTGTTTGATGATAACTTATCATTAGCAACCACATTGTTCTTGATTAAATTATTCAGTTGCTACTTTTGATTGATTTGTCACACATTTCCTAGATCATGCTACAACTGCTGTACCTTAGTGTCTTCATCAAAACATTTTATTTCGACAATTCGCTGGACCAATGTTAACCTGACACTGCCGCAAAACAACATTGTCATAAACTGAACTGCTTTCATTTTACCTGAACTGGGTCTTGTGTCTGGCACTGGTCCTGTTGTCACATGTGTGGAGCACATGCGAAGACCAACTGTGAACACGGCTCGCTTTTGGAGGAGCATTGTCACTATAGTTACAGAAGTCCATTCACAGACAGGAAAAACAGGAAAGAGAACAACAAAAAGTTGCAGGAATTATTGTCAAGTCCACTTAACAACAATTTTTATTGTAACTTTACATCATGTTGGGAAGATTTTCTCTGTTAACATGTAATGCCTTGTGACTATTCTTTGAAGCGCATATGAATATGGCAAATGTATCCTTTAACTTGCAGTGAAGAGCCTGTGTAGGCCTATGTGTGACTGGGGCCTCAATTTATATAACTTTACTTTAACATTATCAAAATGAACACAAGATATGGCTGCAACAGGAATGCATGTAGCCTAATGTGGTTGTGCAATCAGGACAGTGACAGCCTGCCTTAAATGTAGCCTACAATGGCATACAAACTGAAGAAAGCCTGACTACTGGCAGTGATTATACAAGGAATGTGCATGCAAAACCTGTTCAGATGAATAGGTTGGGAGTAGAAGTAATAGTCAGGTAAACCGCATTCTTCAGAAGAAAAAGCAAACAGAAAATTGGGTGTGTCCTACATGTCTAAACAGGTTTAACAGACTGCACAGCCTTATGTATAAAACACTACAATTCACCCGAGTATTGTATGCTATAAAAAAAACTACAATATACCACCCAATGTATAAAAGACTACAATTTATCAACCACATGTATAAAAGACTACAATCCTTCCAGATTAATGTATAAAGAACTACACTTCCCAAGCGTAATGTAGAACTACAGTACACGACAACGGTGAAAGCTATAAGACCTCCTGCTTGTTTCCATGGGTTACAGGCATAGATAGTGGTTCAGGTTACAGCTAGAAATCACTACTAAAGCAGTTGGTCACATTGGCGTTTTAAAAGTTTTCCTCCGAGGCGACAAACTTTTTACTTCCAATGTATTGAAAGTGTAAGTATTTAACACAAGCTGAAAAGTTCCAAAAATTATTTTACAACCTCCTAACGTGGACTGCGTTCACATTACGTCGCCTGTAAAGTCGTGTATGCTACACAGTTAGCTGCTGAATGGATCAAATCCTCTCCGTGCTCTCTTGACACATCAGCAGGAACTAACGTGCACATCTTAATTGTGTGTGTATAGGCCTACAGGCAAAAACCTACTGAAGACAAGAACGAAACATTCACATTTAACTGAAATTGACTCAATAACATGATCGTACTTACCTCAGCTTGTTTTATTCCCCCTTTTAGAGCAGAGAGCCAAGCCGAAGTTTGCTTGTTTACCTCTATCACAGTTAGTTTTAAGAGAAGCCGTAAACGTTCTAAGCTGTCGCAAAGCGCTCTTAAAATGTAGAACAAAAATGTGTAGTCAAGGGGAGCCACCTGCTGGTAGACTGCCGCAAGTGTGTTTTATTCAAGGCTGATTCAGATTCACTGTACTCGCGACTTAATTTTTGGACAATGAAGTGAACGGAACACAACTGAACTGAATGGTTATATTAAGCTAGCCTATAGGCTATAGGAAAGCCTATGTTGTGTGTTGGGTATGGTGCAGAACCAATAGGCCTATGGTGTAGTAATGTGAAAGACATTTATTGTATTTTTTCTTACACATGATTCTACATAAATAATAATACGATTTATATTAGTAATTTGAATGGAATTAATCGGCTTTAACGTTGGACTCAATGGCCTATATGGTCAGATCAAATAAACAGTCCTGCCTACTGTAGGCAGGACTGCTCAACCCATAAGCATAGGCCTATATGGTAGGCTAAAACCTGAAAGCATAATAGACTAACTGAATAAGAGCTTTGACAAGATAGCATTTAATTTGTTTTGGGTTTTTTCCTCCCACTGTAGGCCTATCCATGCCACCAACGCTCTCTCTCTCTCTCTCTCTCTCTCTCTCTCTCTCTGTCAGTGTGTGCGCGCGTGTGTGTGTGTAAACTCCCTCCTCCTCCTCCTTCTCCCCATCATCCATAGAGCTACCTCTCAGTATGTGAGTGGCCGTGGTTCTGCGTCTGCCCTAGTCCGCCAGAAGTCCTCCCTGGACACTGGTTCAAATTGATGGCGACCACTCCAGACGGCAGCACAGACCGCAGACCGATAAGAAGACTCCGCTCCAAGAGCGATACCCCGTATCTTGTTGAAGCCCGACTCTCCTTCAACCTGCGGACAGGTAGGCGCTCCTCCATTCATCCTATAGCCCCCCAAATGTTCATGTTAGATGTTTTGCCAGTTGTGTTTATGTGGGCGGGCTTGGAGGAGACAGACGTTTAAGCCATCAATAGGCTACTGGTTTACAACATTATCCCCACATAGCCTGCTATTTTATCCTTGTGGCATGGGAGAAATGAGACTGAAATGTTATGCAACTTTGAATACTGGAGGTTAATGTCTGGCGCAAAAAAACAAAAAAATTAATAGGCTATAATAATAGGCTAAATAAAATGTAGGCCTTTGTTATTCCGATATAAAACAGCAATGTTTCAGTTTTAACTGCCGTCCATGTGTGTTTTTTGATTTCGTCATCGCGTGGTAATTGCTACCACTATAATTCAATGCAGTTACATAATACGAAGAAGCTTCAACGTGACGTGAGGTAGCCCGAGCTTTGGCTGCTGTGGTTGTGTTGCACGAAAATCAGAATCGGATATCCGGTTTATTGAGCGTTTATTTTTATGAAGATATTGATCACCGTATTTTTAAAACGCTGTCAAAGATCCCGCGATGGTGTTGGTGTTGTGTTATGTCTCCATCACCCTTTCGACTACAAGGCGCGTTGCATCCCCTGTTACCATGGTGACTTGGCATTTTATGCTGACTGAGTCAACATGATTCGAATCTTTTGTAGGCCTACAGCATTGTTAAAGATACATCTGCAGCAGACTGTTTGTATTTTATTTTATTTCTTATTCAGATCCCAAGATAGTCATGTCGACCATTGCATAATCTCTAAAGGATATTTGATGTTTGAAGCAGGCACAATCCAAATTTGCTCCTGTTCTCTTGGCCTCATTCACTGAGATATTCTAAGTGTAGGCTACCACATGTGTAATGAGCGGAATGACATCACAAGTCCAATGCTGGCTGTTGTCTTTGATGCTAATGTTTCTAAAATACAGGATTTAGAATACATTAGTGATAAGAACGGTCGCTGCTTTATAGGTAGCCTATAGAGAGTATCCCTCGCCCCAGCATCTCAGATTTGCTGGAGTCACACCCTATCCAGTCAGCAAATTGTGTGAGATGAGCTTGCTTGTAGGCCTAAGTCTATGGTGTTTGGATGTTAGCCAATTTGAGGGATTTCATAGAACATATAGCCTAAGATGGCTGGATTGTCTGCCTATTTAGAAAAATCGATTTAATTTTTAGCCTACTATAGGCCTAGCCATTTCTTTAGATAGAGAATGATGTGGTGAAGTGAATATGTAGACAACAGACTTAAGGAAACATCTTCTCTTGTCATGACAGAGCGTTTTGACTGAATACATAGCCCATCTGTGCATAGTGTGCACAGATGGAGATTATTTTCATTACAGGTCAATACTATAGGCTATACATTTTTTCAAATAGTCATTGAATACATTAATCTGTAAAATGTCAGAAAGTCCATCCAGAGACCAAAGGGACATCTTTAGATGACTTGTTTCGCCTGACCAACAATCAACAAATCCCACAAATATATTTAATTAAAGATGGCACTGAGCAATGCAGCAAATCCACCCCATATTTAAAAGGCTGTAAAAGACAGACTATCAATCCAGCACTAATGTCTGTGAGGTCACTAGTTTGTGTTATTTAAAGTCAGTTCAGTAGCAGTCTGGGATCTACAGTTGAAGGGGATTGTAATCACAGGGGTGCTGAGTGTAATGGTAAAAAGCTGCTGGGTTACGGACAGTGTAGCTGTTGTATTGACAGCTCCCTGTTGTTCAATATGAACCAAGGCGCTGCTGGAAAAGAGCAAGGGCTGTGTTTTTCCCTCGATGAGCGGCTGTTGAATAAAAACAGGCCCTGGGCATGTTTATCTCAGATAAGCCCTAGCTGTGGTTCTATGGGCTGCTCGTGCCAGTGAGTGTTTGGCCTGTGGGGACAAGCTTGTTGTCAATGGCAGCACACAGCAGTCATTTGCCTCTATGCTCCTTTCATTTATTTATTTCCCTATATTTACAACAAGCTCATACAAAGCATGAGGGATGGTGAGGGGGCGATTTGTACAACAGTGCTGTTGACTCACTTCCACCTGAAGCAGTGAAGCAAAATTTAGTTTTTGCTTATTGCCAAGGAAACCAAAAGTCTTGTGGTCATGTGCCCAGTTGCTTCGTAATGATGAATGACCAGAGCGACCAAGGATGTGAAGAAAGAACTAAGCAATTATCTCTGTGTAGTCCTGGGCCAGGTAAAGGCAAAGGTTCCTCTTTGTCATTTTTATAACTTTCTCAGGGTAAGCTAAGCATTTGCTAATATACTACGTTGATTATAAAAATGACTACCATTTTATATAATGTGACAAAGGGTGACAACAAGTTGAGGCCAAAAGATTTATGTTTTGTGAGCAGCCATATTTATTTCAGAGCTGCTAAAACATTTTATGACTAAATCCATGTTATCTTCAATGAACTGCTGCTTCACAGAGAGCAGTAAAGGCACTTTAATTTCCCACACAGTCACGTTACAATCAAGACACTGCCGGCCTGGGGTCTGCTTCAATGACTTTGGATGTTTGGATGTTGGATGTGTGGCGGTCGGAGTTTGTGTGTGTGTGTGTGTGTGTGTGTGTGTGTGTGTGTGTGTGTGTGATGATTTGGAGATGAATGGATGAATTGAAACAGCTGATACATGGTTTTATTCCCTGATGCTGAAACTGAGCGTAGTTAGCCCATATGTGGATCAGTGGTTGTCTGAACTGCATGTTTGACTTTTGACACCAACAAGGAGGGCTGTGGCATTCAAATGACGGATAGTCCATGGGTTTCTAGTGGAATCAGGGAGCATGTATGAAACATTGCTTTATTGCAGTGACCAGTTTAGCGTCTGCGCTAATCTGATTCGCCCCGCAGTAAAATAGCCCTGCACACTGTCACAAGGACATAAGCATATAGTGGCATCAGTTATGTCGCACGCACGCACCCCCCCCCCCCCCCCCCCACACACACACACGTTTACTTGTGTCACGTTTGTGGTTTTAACAATGGTATTTACATAGACTTTTTATTTATTAGTCCCCAATTGCACAAGCTGTCCACAATCAGCTGGCCTAAAGTTTAGTGTTTGTGTGTGAATGTGCCCTCCCCTCCTCCTCAACACACACACACGCACGTGCACACACGCGCACACACACACATACACACACATTTCGGACATCGCTGCAGACTCGCAGGTTAAACTTCTCACAGTAGATTCATATTTGTCCGAAAAATACAGACTACAGGTTTTTTTAATGTAGGCCTATTGGTATTTGTAAGATTCAAATAAAAGGCTAATTAATTGTATTCATTTTGATGTGGCCCGAAACTAAAGTGATTTTCCACATAGGCTATTCATTTGGTGACAGCAGGGCCGCCGCTCCCTATACGCAGGGTACGCAGAGTACGCACACCAAGTTCCTGGGGGCCCCCAAAAACATTTTTTTTTTTTATTATTATTATTTTTTTTTTTATGAAAAAGGAAAAATATATGATCCGGGGGCCCCCACCATTGAGGTTTTTTAAAAAACTTCATGATGATCATTACATTACAAAAAATATATAAATTAGTTATGAACAGGCCCATTGTTGTTTTGTCTTAATTGTGCAACCTATCCAGGGGTGGATTACTGCACAGGCATACCAGGCACAGGCCCAGGGGCCCAAGGGCTCAGGGGGGCCCTTAGCCAGAGCTACTGATAGTAACTTTTCATGTTGCATAGTCAAAGAGCTCTGTCACTGATGTCAATAACAGGGTCCAAAAAGGAATAGCCTAAATATAAGTATACTCATCAGAATGTAACAAGATAGAAATCATCATGGGCCCCTCAACTAGTAGGGGAGAAATACAAAGGAAAGTTAAAAACAACAGCATTACTAGCTCTGTGTAAGGGGCTCCATGAGGGGCCTTGAAGGCCCCCTCACACATACACAAATAAGCTTTCTATGTGTGAATTCTAAATTGTTCATAAAAAGTAGCTATCCACCCTTTATCTGTTGAAATGGGCCCCTCCATCATAGAACATGGATCTGCAGACCAATCTACTTAACTGTTTTTACAGTTGCAGAGTAAGGAGTGCTGCCTGTTTAAGAAAAATCTGAAAAATAATGTTCCTTCTGCATCTCAGGAGTTGATATAGCCTCTAAAATTTCCTCTCAAAGTGCACCAGATTGATGCATTTTACTTTAAAAAGTAAAAAAAAATCCGGGGGGGGGGGGGGGGGGGGGGCATACCCCCGGAACCCCCAACAGGGTCCCTCCAACAATATCCCAAAATCCTATGGGAAACACTGACTTCCTTAATATGTTTTTGCCATTAATTGTATGTATCTGTATGGAAATATCAGTGTACCTGACTGGATATTTACGTGTGGGGGGCCCTTTAAGAGTGTTTGCCCAGGGGCGCATTATCTCATGGCAGTTAGTAGGATACGAGGCAACTTTTTTCACAAGTTAAGCTGTTCTTTCTATTAGTAAATGCTGTTTGCAAAAACTCATCACTACAGCAAATGTGCCAAAAAGTAGTCGCAGAGATCTTGCAAGGGCAAAAAATTTCCGCCTGCACCCTACGGGTGCGAGCATCTTGGTGTTTTTTTTTGTTGGGGGGGAGGGGGGGCACCACTGACAATTTAAGCTTAGGGCACCCAAAAGCTTAGCAGCGGCCCTGGGTGACAGTGTCAGACTTAAATTACATTCTTAAGTGTGGGACTATAGGCGTGGTGCTATAAATATAGCAAAGTAGCCTATAAATACATTAGGCTAAATGGTATAGCCTAGTGTTTAAATCCGAGTTCAACGTTACGTTTCTTTGTTTTATAATGTCACGTTACGCACTGCGAGAGAACGATCGGTAGGCCTAAGATAAATAAATAATTTCCATGCTGGCAGCATTCCACTCCTTATTTGCAGTAAGAGTTATTTTTGTCTCTCTGACAAACTCTTCCTCTTGAGTGAACTCAGCGATGCACTTAATCTTTTTACTCAGCTGCTCGCAATCAGTCCGTTTGTGTAAAGTTAGCGGCACAAGATCAGTCCATTTTGTGCGGAAGCAGACTCAAATGACGGGCCAAACGCCCCCTTTCATGGGGACGCGCACAGAGCCCGAAGCTGAAACCCTCGTTCAACATAAGAGGTTGATAACTTCCTTCGTGATACCAGTCTGCTCTGAGCGAGGGTTTGTGTTATGTTGAACCAGATCAAAAAAAGAGAGCGAGGCTCTGTTGAGTTTGTTTCGTAGTATACCCCTCTGGTCTAGCAGCTGAGAGATTACAGTGTTTGTGGATCTAGAATCATTGTTCACCTAAGGAGCTTGTCTTTCCATTTTTAGCCAAAAGGGCAGCAGAGCATTGTGTGTGTCAATGTGCACGTTTGAGAGCACCAAGTGTGTGCGTGCATATTTCTCCCCTTGTATGTGAGATGTGGATGTGCTGCCTGCATGCTGACACAGCATCCGTATCACTGGAAGAGGCTGTCTGCTTGCTTTTATTTGTCCATCATTCAGCAGCTCAACTACAGCCCCATCTGTGTTCTGTCTGCACACTCAAGAAACTATGCCAGTTACAGGAGCAAGCTATTTTGAATTCCCATCCAACATCCTCCTTTTATTCTGTGTTTCAATCCCTTTTTTCTCTCTCTGCGTTTTACACTTGGCAATCTTTGTTAATGATACTACATGAAATGAATGGATGCCCATTGCCCATCATGATTCATCAGATACTTCCAGTGTTTAATATAAAAATATAAACAGACTAACCAACTGACTGCTTGGTGCTTTAGTTGTGTTTAACGGAACATTTGTGTTGTGATTCCTGCCCATTCTTGCTTCTCTAATGTCATTAAAACAAAAGTAGCTACATGGCACAGTTTTTCTCTTTTTTCAAGCTTTTTTCATTGTACTCAAATGAGTTAAATAAGGAGTCATTTAAGTGTTATTTACTTTTAACCAAATCTAAGATGCCGGGATTTTGTCGCAGTGACACCCATGTAGTATATCGCTATTTAGAATAACAATACGTTGTGTTATCCACTTCTTGTTTTTGTTGTTGTTTTTCCGTGTTGTGTTTCCACCCTGCAGCCTCGACACACAGGTTGGGTGGCCCTTACAGGTTTAGATTCTTCCGAGGTCTGCCATGGCATATGGAACACTAATCACAGCACCTGCACAGATGTTAATTTTGGCGAGCAGCTGGATGCTGTGCGCACTGTAGAGGTGTGGGTCGACTGATGGCTAGAGCTCCCACCATCATACCTGGCCCGAATGCAAATAGACAAAAGCTGGAGCCCAGGCTTGGCTGCATTGCAGTTTTAGGAGGATAGATTACAATGCTTACTTACCTAGAAAGGTATATTCCGGTTTTTAAACAAAAACAACATGCATACTGTGTGAACAATTCATAACAGTTTAGATGTGAGTAGTACACATGTATATATGCACAGAAATGCAAGCCTGAACATGCACTCTCTGTCTTGTTACTATGTTCCAGCTCAAACTCATTCACCACTCCCTGCGCCTCTTTCTCCGTGCTGCTCTGTTTTGCATCCCTGTGTACAGCATGCTGCTGTCCGAAAGAGTACAATCAATACACTCCAGATGCACGGTGGGACGGGACAAATTTCTGCTGCAGAGCCCTGTGTGCCAGCAGGGTTTACCAGATTTACATTAGGTAGCCTACACTTCCTACAGGCGCTATGCTATCTTTGACTGTAGCCTCTCCAACAGTACGTGTTTGAAGATATTTTGTATTGTGTATTGTATTTAGAAATTATCATTTTTAATTATCATATACACCCTCGTGGAGGATGGTCTTGTCTTATGAACCAGGTATTTGTCAGACTTTAAAAGACAGCTTAATGTCTCTCCAAGGTCAAGAACAAGCAGAATGTGCAATCACCGATTTGGGCTGTCAGCCATTCTTACATAGGTAAAGTTAATTTCAGATTAACTAGTTGGGCTTGAGCCAGCGCAGAGGCTGCTGAATTTGTTATGTTTTAAGCTGTTTGCAGCAACACTAGATTCTATTAGCAAAAGCGTTTAACAAAATGTGGATAATTACCGTAAAGAGATTTGTTTAACTTTAACTTTTCTGTTGCTTCCAATCCATCTCTCCTTATGTTTAAGCGACTATCCGATAGGCTAATGAAGGGGGGGTCTGTGACGCGCAAGTGTCCACAGAAAGGCAGCAGGAGTCGGTAAGTATTGTTGTACAGGTTAAAACATTGTACCATGCAAAATGCTTCCGATGTTGAGACAAAGTTGTTTAGAAATGTTTTGTGGTCGGTTTGCGATCATTTACCCTAGGCCTACAACAGAAAATATCGGTTACCTACTCACCCCCTCTCTGACAAACCAAAGAACTGAAATCCAACACGTGCAGGATTATTGAATACTGCTACATGAACACTCAGTTCAGTACAGTAACTACATACTTTTTATGATCAGCCATTGTTGGAAAGTAAAAAGAAAAGATTATGCAATTTGGAACGCAGGATGAATATACCTTACTCACTCATAAAGCTACAATCCCCATCACACAAACACACGTATACAGCACATTGCTGACATTTCAGGCCTTCATGTGATAGACTAACAGAAACACAAAACTAGCAAGCATCCATCTTCCCTATGCGGTTGCACACGGGCCTTCTTGTGCTGAAGCATCCCTGGTCTGAATAAAACATGAGAGGGAACATCAGAGCAAAAAATAGCAATGCTATATGCAGAGGGCCGTCACCGGATGCTCCTGCTACATGAAAGTTCTATCAACCGTCAGTGTCACGAGGTCAGAAAACCTGCCAAAACTCTGTAACAAGATGGCTTCTAGAAATTGACAGACAGGTCTCCTATAAGAACCTACAGGAAGCTGCATATTTCCAGAATATCTCCCCCTCTCTCCTTTCTTTTCATATCTCTCACTCCTGCCACCCTTGGAAGTGTGGTAAAAGCTCCTGCATGGCTGTGATGTGCTTTTTTTCCACAGGCCTTTTTCAAAAAGCCTTCCCGAACCAAAGAATGCTGTATGCCGATGTGCTTACGGGTCACATTTATAGCAGGTGTGGCAGCACATTGGGTGGAGAGGGGTGAAAATTCAACTGCAATCTGAAAGGCATGCATTGCCAAGGAGCAATTACCCAGAGGAGGGAGCTGTGCCTGAATCACTGTTATATTATTTTAAAGCAACATGTAATGCATTCCATGTTGCTTCCTGGGTAAAAGGAAGTAAGACAAAAAGGATGCAGCTTTTTCCACGTTTCCTGAAGGATGGGTGGGTGATGTCCCTGATAAATCTTCAATGACAGCAAAATATGTATTCTCAGCAAGATAATGGGAGGCACAAAAGATAGACATCCATTAAGTGGATATGATGAATGTCTCTAGAATGGCATTTTACTGCTGGCATCACCAGTACACAGTTCCCATAGTGCACCAGCTCTTAAGGACATTTCTGCTGAGTACGAAACTTTACGGAGTCACAATCCCTTCAACATTGCTGCTGCAAGCCTGGGACTCAGTTCAATCAAAGCTGCATTGCACCACTCAGCAGTCCTTCAAAAATTGTATCCCGTGTCAAATGATAAAAGTCAGGATACATTTTTGGCTCTTCCCAAACATGTCAATGTTTTAAATATTCAAATTAGTTGAAAGAACCCCCTTTATATGAACAGCTGGTGTGTATTTGTTAAGGTACTTCACTCAATATTTGTTAATCCTCAGGCTGAGTGATTCTCAAATATCTTGTCAATTAAACTGTAACCATAATCACAAGTTAATAATATTCCAAGTGCTTTTGTGTTGTCATAGCAAGTCTCCCTTTCATTCCTTTATGTTAGAATAAATCCCCATTTGGAGTGAAGCTCTTCAAACAGAGATGTACTGTGCTTTACACAAAACATTAAGGTAAATTATGCTTGCACTTTTCAGACAGTTATGTAAGTCTTTGTAAAACCAGACTAATATGCTATGCAGGATAACAAATGACGATGATAGAAACAGAATAATTCTGTTAAAGTAAGTGATTGAACCAAGGGGACATTTTCTTCTTTTTCTTACAAATCTTACAAATCCACTCTAGAATGGATTTTGTGATACCATCACATAATAACTGCCGTGACACAATTACTTTCTTAACGTCGTCCCATTTTTGGAGTTCTTATCGTATATTAAGATTATAAAGACAGAAAACATCATAAACTGGATTCACTATTTTTCGTATCTGAAGGCACCATTGACATTGCAGTTATTTTGCATTACAAGTCAGTAACATGACATTTTTTAAATGAGTTAAAAGCTGTATCTGTAGGTTTTGAAGATTCCCAGTGGTAACACACAAAAACATGACAAAGTTTAGTTTTCCTATTTTTGTTTTGCTTGACAGTCAAAACAGACTGGTATTTGTATTATTATTTTGGGGGGTTTTAAATAGTGGCAAAAAAGAGATGACAAGAAATTAGATTTATATAACGCTGAGCTACCTGTGCCTGGAAGCAGGAGATATTAGTCTTAACCTCAGCAGAGTCAGATGAGGCCAGAGGGGCAGAGCCTAAGCTTTTCAGTTGATAGTCCACTCCATGCCGTGCTGTTCATCAAGAGAGAGAGTGGACAGATGGAGGTTTCAGACAGAGAAAAATCCGGCTGTCTCTGCAGACAGACAAGCCACTCCATCCCTCAGGAGTGGCACAGTCTGCCTACGATTAAGTGTTGCAGAGCCCACTGTAGATCACTTTCATTTGGTAGAATCTCTTCTCTTTCGGTTTTCACTTGCTTACTCTCTAGTTGTGTAATTCTGTGAGTGTATAAACATCCTCTTGTTAACTCAAAATGAGCCTCGGATAGCACATCCTGTCCACAGCCCTTTCAAAAGACTCAGTTTGTGCAGCAGAATACTGTGTTCCCTTTTCCCATGATGATTGCACTTTTTATTGAACAGGACTGCCATGAATGTCCTTGCATCTGCACGGTTTAGTTATGATAGATGTTAGATGAACGATTTGGCATATGTAAAATGTGCTATAAACCTAACGCCATTTTAATTTTTGGGACACAGTCTGTAAAATTAAAAATGAATCAATTTAAGAGATCCATAAAATAAATCAGTCTGGCTGACGCAGTCCCTGAAGCTCTACTGCTCTCTGGTGGATCAATGCTTTCTCTGCACCAGTAGGCTTCTGCACATGGCTAAATGCAAATGCACTAGGGATTCAACAGTGTATTGGATAATCAATCAGTGGATCAACAGAAAGCCACTTAATTTCAACAGAAAGCCACTTAATTGAAGTCTTTTAACAAGCAAACTACACACCCTAACCAATGTTAAAGACCTTGCCTACAGCTCATGAACATTTTAATTAATCAATGGTGAAAGTAATAGGTTGACAATTATTACCCTAAAACATTATTTAATCTATAATTGTATAATGCAATGAAGAGAAGCAAATAAAGAAGCTGGACATGTACACTGTATTGTACTCTGCTTTGGGAAATTACTCGAATGATTACTCAATAATCAAAGTAATTCATTTTCAGTTGACACATTTTTTCAGCTCCACTCCCATGGGTGAAAAAGCACTCATGGGCCTTGTTTATTTAATCGTGTAAAAACCAAAGTTACAGCAGTACATAGCCCTGGGAGTGTTTGTTTCTCTACAGTATCTGCCTCCTCCTACTTCTATCATACAGCCCTGAGCTTCTTGTGGCGATCAGAGAAACCTTGTTGACGTCGGCACGTTTTAGAAAAGACTTTGACTCGACACAGTATCTGCAGCAAAGCAATTTATTTTTTTGCAGATGGAAAATCATTCACAATATATGATGAAATTGTGTGGTTTATTCACACATCTGTAGCTTAATTATAAAAGCCATCATACATTTCGAGACATTACTTGAGGAGAGAATTTGCTATATACAGCCCCGGAAAAAAATTAAGAGACCAGTCTTGATTTTCCTAAATCTTTATCTCTACATAACTTATTGAAAATGCTCTAAATGACAATATTTTTATTGTGAATTTGGTAGAATGTTGTCAGTAGTTTTATTATAAAATCAAAATGGTCATTTTACTCAAATATGCCTCTAAAGTGTAAAACAAGAGACACTGAACATTTGGAATGGTCTCTTAATCTTTTACGGAGCTGACTGTAGGTGTAGTATTACGTGCTGGAATTGAGTGTGGCACATGACTCTTGGGCAGTTTTAATACAGTCCACAATCAGCACAAAGTCTCAACATGCCTTTTTTCTGTGTTGATTTAGACTATATATTCTCTGAAATGTTTTGCCACACCTTTGACATGAGTATGGTCGTTCCCCTGTGTGGATCATCATGTGGAGTTTCAGCTTACTCTTTAACGCAAAGGCTTTGCTGCAGACCTCGCACGCGAACGGCCGCAACCGGAGATGTTTGGACCTGCGGTGGGCCATCAAAACGTCTGGCCTCTTGTAAGACACGCCACAGATTTCACACTTGTAAGGCCTTTCATCTGTGTGTTGAAACATGTGAGCCCTGAGCTGAGCTTTGCTGGGCCAGCTTTTCCCACACGTGTCACAGAGGAAGGGTTCTACTATCCCGTTGTGTTTGTTCAGATGCCATTTAAGGTTCACTTTATTATGGATATTCTTCCCGCATACCGGGCAAAAGTAACCACCTTGTGGTACAGCGTGCCTCCTCATATGCTTGCTCAGTGTATATTTTGACTTGAACTGTTTTCCGCAACAGGAACAAACATTTGGAGGCCGTTCGCAAGGCTTCCTTCGAGGAGGTCTTTTTGAACATTTGCTCCGATGCTTTTTGTAAGATTTGTGGGTATGAAAACCCTTGCCACATGACTGACACGTCAGAAGGGATCTACATGCCTGCAAGTGGGCAGGCGCATCTGGGATCATTGAGATCTGAGCTACACCACTTGAACCAACTGTATTCTCCTGATTCCTTTTAATTGTGTTGCTCGAGGGAATGTCCTGTGGATGCGTGTGTGAAACCTTGCGTTTCCCTTCCTGATGTGTCTCATAGTCCTCATAGTTGCCAAAGTCTTTCCCACAACAAGCACAAAGGTATGGACTCTGTTCAGTGTGACATCTCATGTGCCTCATCAAGTCAGCAGAACTTGTAAACAATTTCCCACATAGTGAGCACTGTTTGACACGACTGCTTCTTTTAATTGTTTGCTCTTGCGGTGTGTCGCAAGGTATGGAATCTAGGGGTACGACATTTGAAGTGTTGTTTTCGGTTTCACTGTGTAAGGACTTCTTTGTCTTGAAAACATGGTTTGGTTTTGATTGATGGGCAGAGCTTATGGAAGAACTTTGCTGTGTCTTTGCTTGTCGTTTACGTTTGCAAATCCTCTGGTGTTTTTCAAAGTTCTTTAGGTAGGTGTAAACCCTGCCGCAAACACGACAAACAAAACTAGAGTCAATATCAGAATGCTCAAGGTTTGGAAGACTATTCAGATTTGATGGGTTATGGGTAGTGGCACATGCCGATGATGAAATCTCACTCTCATTTCCGAAAGAGTCACCCTCAATACAAGTCATTTTTGATTCACTGCCAAGAAAGGTCTCGCTGGTACTACTGACCATGCAAATCTTCTGGTGTTTGTCAAAGTGCTTTGGGTGCCTGTAAACCCTGCCGCAAACACGACAAACAAGACTTAAGTCAATATCAGAATGCTCATGGTTTGGAAGACGATTGAGATCACTCTCAATACAAGTCTTTGGTATAGGATTTTTGCTTTCTGCTTTTCCCATTCTGTTTGTAAAGCAACTGCTATTGGTGATCTTGTGCTCCTTCAGGTCCCAGAGGCAACTAAAATCCTGGCCACAAAAAAGACACCTGAAGGTTCTCTTGAATGGCTTGCTGACAGTTTTCAAATGGCAAAACCCTTTTTGATTCAGGTGGTTATCATCGTCGTTAGACACACTTTCATCAAAAGGTTGGATGGCCTTGACAGAGACCCCCTGATCGTCAGACGGTTCATCAACACACTGCTGCTGCCCATTCCTTACTTTTCCCTTAAACTCTTCTCCATCATTTTTGGATTCACTGCCAAGAGAGGTTTCTCGGACACCACCGACCATGCAAATCGTCTGGTGCTTGTCAAGGTGCTTTTTGTAGGCGAAAACCCTGCCGCACACACGACAAAGAGAGGTCCATCTGATACTACCGACCGTGCAAATCGTCTGGTGTTTGTCAAAGCTCTTTTGGTAGGTGAAAACCTTGCAGCACACACGACAAACAAGACTAGAAGGTTGGAGTATGACCTCACCAGAGGGTCCCTGATCTTCAGACAGTTCATCAACACACTGCTGCTGTCCATTCCTTACGCTTCCCTTACATTCTGAATGAATCCCTTCAAAGTCTTCTACTTCATCATTTTCTGATTCACTGTCAAGAAAGGTCTCTCTCTGAGAATCTTGCGAGACACACTTAGATCCAGATTTGACAATTGTGTCTCCTTCCTTCTCCTCCTCATTTTGTAGGTGATAGGACAGGCTGGAAAGGATGCAGTCATCCACAGAGGAAGAAAAAGCTAGAAAAAAATTTACAAACAAAAGACAAATTATTTTTAGTAACTAAAACTGAAAATAATGAATGATACACAAAGATTGCTGGAATTACTACCTTCAGGAATATTGTTCCTGTGATGTTTGTGATGCTCAATGAGTGTATTTAGGGGCTCAGGTTGATTCACAAAATCTACACACTCCTTCAAGACAGAAGTGGTAAGACTGAGCCAAAGGGAAGTCTGGAAAAAAATAATAAAACAGTCAATATTTATTTCCAAGACTCAGACTTCAATCATGTACTTCAGCTGTGTTGTCATATTTGTATTTTAATATCTTCATTTTCAAAACATCCCTCAAATTGCCTTGTGTACTTTGACGTCAGTTAAAACAGTTTTGAAACATTTTCTACAAAGTGCAGTGATAAACCTGGAACAATTGATTTTCTTTGTTTGGTTTATTTGTACCAGGCTAACTGTTTGTCAGTTACCCACTTGTTCAAGGTCTGGAACAGGCAGCAGCTGCTGAAGATTGAAGAGGAATTTTCTCATTAGAGCCTGCAGTGCTGAGTCATATTCAGGGCCAAAAAGTGTTGGGAAGATTTTCTAAAGAATAAATAGAAAAACCATTACAATTCTAAAAAAAAAAATACTAACCAACCTGGATTCAATCACACCGCATAGTAATAGGAACTGAGATATTAATCAATTTCTTGTGTTTTGCATGTTCCCATAGGACATGATCTTTATAATGAAAAGTCAAGTACCAACCAGCTCACCTGATAAAATATATCCCTTTGGCATTTATCATCGAGTAGAGTGGTAACAAGCTTCAGGAAGTTTTTCACATGTGCTTCTACCTCAGAACTGGAAGTCTTAAAAATGGGGAACATTTAAAAAAAAACAATAAAAGTCAACACAAATAACAAGAAGAGGAGATGAAGATTAAACAAGAGCAGCTACCTCTTTATCCTGGTGTGTCATGTAGGTGTTCATTCTGCTCAGGTGAAGCTGGATTGCCTGAGGGTTGGCGGAACAATCATTGTGGCACAGCTCTAGCACCACCTGTTGGCAGAAGAGACAGAACACTATAGAGAAGGCGTTCTTTTGCTGTCACATGTATTCTAGGCTACGTACCCTTGAAACACTACACATTTTGATACGTATAAGAATTGCATGGTTAAATGAATTAAGTGACTTCAGTTTTTTGGTTTGGTGTTGTTGCACTTAAATGTAATAACAAGGTATCAAACAGTTAAAGCTATACATCAGGTCGGCAATCAGGCCACGCCCCCTTTGGGGGGAAAACAAACTGAACGTGCCATTGACTATAATGCAAAATTGCGGTCCAAAACAGCACAAAAATAAAACGATCAGAGGTAAATAAGTTAAAATTTGACCGACCGACACAATGTCAAGATCCTTTACAACAACTCTGCCAGCTGGATAACGTTAAAGACACTTATAAATGATTAATTTTGTCAATCTAAAACAATGTCTTTTTAGTCTCTCATCAAGCTGACGCAATGATCCGACCCATTGGCCAGAGATATCATGCCCTGATATATATCTTCACCTCACTGAGTCTCTATGTAAGCTGATTACACGTGAAATAATTGTTATTTTAAGTTTTGTTGTCTGTAATAATGCTTACTATGTTAATATTATAGCGCTATGCCTTGACTAGACTGTACCAACGGTCCTAACGGCTCTTTACGATGGCAAACTCCCACTGGATGCAGAGCACAGGGGAAGCCAGGAGCTTCCTGCTGTCATACAATGAATGAATGAATGAATGAATGAATGAACACTTTATTCCGGACTCAACGTTCCATATAAAAAGACAATACAAATACATGACAACACAAGTTAAAATACATACAAGCATCGATTCCAATGTTTCCACAACCCAGAGGAGAACCTTGTATCACTCTGTTTAGTGTCAGTGAGTGCAATTATTAGTTTGTTTTTTGACTCTAAAAGTCGACACATACATTTATACATTAAATTCCTCAACACAGCATGAAAGGTGGGGACATTACTAGTCACAAACAAAGAGCTAGCACTAGTCCATCTAGGAAGCTTAAGGAGGATCCTAAACGCATACAGACCTTATTTAGGGGAATTTTTGGGGGCATGGCGAAGGAATAAAACCATGATGTTTGTTTTTTACTTAGTAAACCACACAACAGCTCAGGACATTGCAGATTTGAGCTATAACGGGTTATTTTGAATGATCGCGCTGTCTGTGTCAATGGAGTAAGCCGTATTGTTTTCCCCCCAAAGGGGGCGTGGTCACGAGAGTTCCGTCTAGGTGACGTATTGCCGACCTGATGTATAGTGTGGAACTTCTGTCAACCCCGTGAGGAATTCTGAGTAATTACAACAACAATGTTGGCTCATCTACATGATGTAAGCCTACGGTGACCACACATGGATTGTATTATTTCTACTGTATGTCCATGTTTTTTCATAGAAGTAGGATCAACAACTGAAAATGTTGGGGCCGCTTCTTGAGCTCATCTAGGGTCCGGGGGGAGGGTGACACCAGTTTAACGCCTCGTTTCCACATACGTATGTTTTTCGTATACATGCTTCCGTAAATTTACGGAAGGGGTCGCTAGTGTTCTATGCAAGGACATGAATTTATTTACGGACAGCAAAAAAGATGGGGGAACGCCTGATAATGTCAGTGTTTAGGAGACCGGTCCTGTGGAATATAAAAATACTCACAATTTGTCTTTTAATTCATTCAAACTGACAGTATTTAGTTATAAAAGCGAATGATCAAACTGATAGACTGTTATGTATGTAAAACATATGATATATTAAACTGATAAAATAGGCTATAACCATTTCACATCAAAATTATGAAGTATAGAGGAAAGGAAAATAAAAATACTCACAATTTGTCTTTTTATTCACTCAAACTGACAATCAAAAGCAAGCGAGCTAGCAAAACTTTCATACGGTATCTCCGTAAAACCACGGCGAAAGTTCAATTTTTTGAACGTATATTACGGACATACCGGACAGAAATATTACGGAGGGGAGGAGTTTCGGACGCAAAACGGACATTACGGAGACTCACATAGGAATGAATGGACTTTCGGTCGGAGACGGTTGGATCGCATACGAGAATGTACGTATGTGGAAACGAGGCGTAAAGAGAGAGTTGTGTGGAGCAGATATGCTTAAACAACTTAGTGTCAATTTGGAAATGGCTTGAACATAACCGGCATTATTTTATATGAAAAAGTTACACTGTAGCTTAAGTGCAGTCTTTATACCCACAACATAAAACCTGTAAGTAGGCTTATTTTAATGCATCCCCTCCCTTATACTTGCACTTCTTCAGTCTGAATGAAGCAGAATGTGCAGCGCTAATGATGTTATTTGGTTCAAATGTGCATAATGACATTGTACTTAAGTGAAAACAATTATCATAGGGTATGAGCTGTAGTAAGAGTAACTCTTCTACATAGTAGCCTATTAATGATGCATAGTTTGCAGCATCTTAATGTATGCTAGTAGCTGGTTGAGGACAAGCTCATTTTAACTACTTTGATATTGAAGAGAGACAGTCAAAAATCACTAGTCTGGTCCTACTAGACCATCATACTTCATTTCATTTGTAGGTCAGGAACTGCTCTATTGACAAACGTTTACTCACTTGGAGGCGGGTCTGTCTGTTGAAGTGTAATACTATTAGATCTGCCCAGTGCCACTCTGAATCAGCCAACCAATCGCATAACATTTGGTCGTGACGTATGTCATGAGCCGGCTTCTGACTTCAACTGAAACTGGCGCGTGACTTCAACGTCATCATTCTCAGCCAGTCGCTCTGTTCGATGATTGGACCGCAAGAAATCGGTTCGAGCAGGAACCCTTTCTTTATAGGTCCATGGCAGGAACCCATGAATACACAGCAGCCCCAGACTGACTACTGAAGTAAAATGAAAATTGGCCGTAAGTAGGTATGCGGGCGGTGCCAGGCTAAAAAATTACCCTATTTTTATAAAATATCAATAGCTTTTGTGTTTTTTAATCTTCTTTATTATCTACCTACTACTTTTACTGTGAAAGCATATTTAAGTAGAGAACAAAATACAATATTTGCGTTTAAGTGTAATAGTGTGGAAGTAGCCTATAAAGCAGCAGGACAAGAAAAAACTCAAGTTAAGTAGCCTACTTCAAAGTTGTGCTGTTCAGTCCACAGCTGCAGATCTATAGTGCATACTCTTTCATCTCTAATCGCAGCATTATTACAGAATTACAGGGACAATGCTCTGTATCTTATTCTGACCTTAGCACGTAGGCCCATGAGGAGTTGGACTCTCTCTTGGTGACTGAGCAGCTCGGGGATTGTTTCCAACACCGTGGTAACGAAGTCCTCCAGCAGACCATAGTGTATGACATCCCCCTGCTTTACTATCTGCAACAGGGCCGCGGACACGAGCTGCAGAGGGGGCACGAGCAGGCGGAGGGAAGAAAGGGGAAGGGGAAGGGAGCCTGAGGAAAACAAATGCTAGCGTGAGGATTACAACTGTTACAGTGTGGAGACACCTCTTTCTTGTGTCAAAATGCATCACACTAAACGATACACTTTTGCATGGCGTTAAGGTTTAGCAGAGAGTTAAACACTCACCGCGTTCCGTCAATATCGTGCTCATGTTGGTGTTATGTCCATAGACACGATACACTTTGAAGATGGCTTTTTCTCCCTGACGCATGCGCCCGACGCACCGGACGTTACGTAGGAACGGCTTTTTCTTCCTCGACCATATTGAATTTAGTGCGGATTGCAAACAACTTTAACGTGCATACCGCCACCTACTGTACAAGAGTGTGAAACGAAATATCATTTACCTACTGTAAAGCTTAACAAAAAGAAAACACATAACAAAACGAATATATAGGCCTATTCTATCCACCAACCTTGTATCACACAAAAACTCCCCTCTTCCTTTCCTTCTGATCCCAGTATCCCCATCAGATTCCACTCCCATTCTGTCTCTCTGACTTTGCCAATATTTCCCTCTGCAATTCATACTTGGAACATTTTATTTTACGTCACAGTTCTCACATTTGTCAGTGTGTCTTTTCCCCATGATAAACAACGAGCCATTTAGTGCTGTGTGATCCACTGTGAGCCTTGCTATGATGACCCCCTCGCTTCTGTTTCTTTCTGTATAGTTCTTTGTTATGACCAACTATTGCATTTTATAATACCCCCTTCCTTTCTGATTTTCTTCCCATCTTTTCTGCCATATCTCCAATCCTTTTTTCTTAATAACTGCTTTTCCTTCTCCTTTTCCAAATGGATAATGTGATGTCCTTTTGTAATGCTGTTGTTGCCAGTCTGTCTGCTGCCTCATTCCCTTTGACTCCCTGATGTGCTGGAACCCAACCCAAACTGTACATCAACACCACCCCTGTGAATTTCCCAGCAAACTATGCTGCAGTTCAATAATCGGGTATACCCTAACATATGTTGTTGACTTGATGCTTTCCAGGACAGATAGAGCATCAGTGCAGACCACTACTATATCAGTTCTTAAATATTCAACCCACTGTAATGCTATAAAACTGCCACTACTTCTGCTGTTTAGATACAGAGATTTTAAACTCACGGACATACACACCAATCCCCACACATTCCTGTTTGTTTTTGGATCCATCTGTGAACACTTTTAGATAACTTTGATAACTGTTTGTAAGTTAGTTATTTGCTTTAACTCCTATTTCATTCAATCCCCATTCTTTTTCCTTTTTCCTGTATACCCATTTCTATAATTTTACTTCACTACTACTAATAGGGGTTGACCTGGTGAACGCTAATGCTTCCGAAGAATAGGTATATTTAATATGAGCTCTGTTGGTATAGCCTAATACATTGTAGTTATCATAATAACATTCATGGCATTTAGAATGCACAGTACGAAGTGTTGATCGATTTTTATATTATTTTTATAAAACAGGAACATGAGGCAGAATTTAATCTAAGTCTATCATTTGATTAGTGTGCTATGAAGTTTTATTGTGACCACATGCGGCCACTAGATGGGATCATTGTATCATCGGGTCTGCTGGGCAACTCTGAAATGGAGTGACCTCATTCAACTGGCATTATTGACATTGTTGAGATTTTGGGGACTGTTGTTGCAACTCACTATATTAAAAACCGTGTGAAAGCTGTTACGATAACATTATCGTATAAGTGGCACTTATTAATCATCACACGCATAGCCTACTTTTTTTCTTCTAATTTAGCTCACATACATAGCTAAATTAGAAGAAATACATACCTTCTTTCTGACATAAATGTAATAACAGCAGGTATATGAAAATATACTGCCTAACAAATGTTGATACTGGTTGTTATCCATCGTAAACAACTGGAATTATTGAACCAAATTGGAAAAATATACTGTTAATAAATTAGGAAAAAAAATGGCAGCTTGTTATGTTCCATAGCTTTTTAGTTACAATGACTGGTCTTTATAAGGTAGCCTATTATATTTCACAAATGATCAGGTACCGCCTTATATGTTGTGTTATACAGGCATTGTGTTATGTTATTTTCTTGTACGTGTTAACTCGGCATTCAAAACGTGTTGGTATTTCAGCAGTAGAGGAGACATTTTTAGACGGTGTAAGACAGATAGAAGGGAAAGAGGAAAAGACAGGCAGGAATGAATTATAACAGTGATTAAAAGCAAGCAGTCATCTGGTTACAGTTCTTTTTGAATACAAGCATCTTCCCACCATCCCTGGCAGTCTGCCACAGAGTTCTATGAACATTTAAGCCGAATTATATTCAGTGCGCTTTAATGTCAAGAGGGAAAAGTGGATGCATCTCTATCTACGCTTGACATTTGTCTGTCTCTTGTTCTGTGCCCATGTTTGCTTTCTTTTTTCAAAATGAAGACATTACTGTTTCACTCCTGAAGTGTTGCAGACAGTCCTTGGACTTTTACATAATCATGTCACTGCACTGCTGTCTGTCAGGAGGGAGATTTAGCTTAACGCGGAAGGTGGAGCCAAGAACTGCATGCAAAAAAAAAAAAGATTTGTGAGTAGTCATTCTCCTCAAAGCTTATATAATTGCATAACTATCGTTCCCATGTCCCTACAGCAAATAATAAAAGCGGAAGAGGCAAGGCACTGCGCTTTTACCATCCAATTAATTCTCTTTCATATTGTCATAATGTGTTACTGTGTGTGTGTGTGTGTGTGTGTGTGTGTGTGTGTGTGTGTGTGTGTGTGTGTGTGTGTGTGTGTGTGTGTGTGTGTGTGTGTGTGTGTGTGTGTGTGTGTGTGTGTGTGTGTGTGTGTGTGTGTGTGTGTGTGTGTGTGTGTGTGTGTGTGTGTGTGTGTGTGTGTGTGTGGGGCTATGAGGGAGTAGGACAAGATAATAATGCAGTGAGAGAATGACAGATGGGAAGAGATGGAGAGAGACAGGGAGATCGGGCACAGCAGATTTGTAGTGACAGGCTGCCTCAGTCGGAAGTTGTACAATTGTTTAGCCCCTAAAACCTGCACTGCTTCAATGGAAACCAGCTCAAACCAGAATTGAAAAAAACGAAACAAATTAAACAAACGGCAATGTCAATGTAAAATGATACCAGTGTTACGGTCTATCTCAAATTTGTATTCTAATTGTAAAGTGTGGTACAAACCATGCTTTCACTTAGTGGAACATAGGAACTAACATCTACTGAGGCTTTATGGAAACATCACTACCAGCCAACAAATCCATCAGGTGTGAGTCAAAGAGGACTTGCAAATTCTTCTCACCAGTTTTGGGTGAGCCTTCTGTGCCAGTTTGAGTTTATCGTGACTGTTTTTGACAGGTATATTGTCAACCATCATGGGAAAGTATCCTTTGTGTTTGAAAGGCAGCTCCAATATGAGGATTTCATGAAAAATTAGACAACTTTTCACACAGAAACTGAACGTAAAAAGTGAATTTTTAAGTGAAAATGGTGCATCTCAAAGTAAAACATAAATGAAAAAAGTCAATCTTCTCAATCATTTTTTGAGAAAGGTATAATTGCAAGGTGGCTCTAGAAAGTGTACCGCTTGCTCCACATGAAGGACTTGAGTTGTGTTCAGCTGATTTTTGTGTAATTTGTGTCACTTCCAAGGGACATTTAAGCCCTTAAAGTTAAGATATTTTATATTAAGTTGTGCATGTCCATTCTAAACCTTTATTCTAAACTTAACCCAAAGTGATGAGCTGGACCGATTAGCAGCTCTGCCTGTGACCCAACCGTTACATAACCCCGTCTTCTTTGCTGCCGAATAATGACCTGTGTTGTAGCTTATTATCTGATCCTTATGAGTATGATAAAAGGAAAACGAGGCCCATAGTGTGTTTTTCTTCCAGCTTAACGAGATGTAGAATCATTTAGTCAACAATATTTTCAGGCCATTACATGCACTGAACCTTTGCACTGAGAATTTTTGATTTAATTTGAGGTCAACACCGGCAGACTAAATAACAGACAGAGAAAAGTTATCACTGTGCTAGTGCTTCAGTGAAACCGCCAACATGTGTTGAAAGCCTCTTACACTTTCTTTCACGACACACACAAAAGTATTATCTCCCTCTACATGGCAAAGACCTTTCCTCCTTTATGTGTTAAGCTCTTGACTCATTGTAGCAAAATTGTTCTTCCTATATAAAATAGCTCTTTTTTTTAGCCAGTTTCTTAGACTTTCAAAGTGTTTGAATGCAAGAGTGTGAAACTTTGCAATGAAAAAGGAGGCAACCGAGGGCAGTTACTGCATTGCACCGTGGTGGGAGTATTTTGAGCGCCTCTGTCCCTCTTTTCAGAGAGAGCTTTGATGTCACTGGCATAGGCAGCAGCTCACTGATTGGACATACTCATCCCCGCAGCCCAAGTCCACTCACTGCTCTCTGTACAGAAAATGGTATTGGATGGAAATGCCATGGGGTTCTGTTATCTTTTCCATGATGAATGCCTCATTAACTGGCTATTAATGTTATCAATTAACTCAAATTGTGCCCAGTAATTTAGGGGGGATTAAGCGAGTGGCTGTTTGTGATTTTTTGGGGGGATATGAGGAAAGAATATTTAATGCCCTGCTAGCGCTTTCGGGCTGAGCCGGGTTCACTGATTAAGGGTCCCTTTGCTGTGTTTCCTTTCTTTGATTTTAATTCTCTGGACTCTGGTCTGTTATTATTCCCACATTAAATAGAGTCTTGTCATTTTGACATTCACCCCATTTGTCCCTGTTGCACTTTTAAATAGACATCCTAAATCTCACTTACAGTAATCTTCTGGCCTCAGTAATTAGTTATGCAAAAGGCACGTCAAAGGGCGGATAAATGTTGAGGACAAATTCTTGATTTGCTTTGCATTGGAAGTTATTTGTGAAAAATGATGAAATGATTGATGTAGCTATACGTGTAGGACTAGGTATTGTTTTGGATTGAATGTCATTAGCTGTAGATCTCTCAGACATAAACCGGGCTTTGATTAGAGATATCACAGTTTATGTTCACTATTTCAGGAAGACAATACAAACTTTTTACAGTTATTTTCTACTCACCTGGCTGGTATCACTGGCATATTAACATGGTTCAGTTTCTTCCTTTCAGACAAACAATTCTCTATTATGGACAACTTAAGATTCAGGTGTTCTGTTTTTGGTCCACTCCCCTCTGTATTAAGCCATTAGGATTGAGGTCAGGGCTCACTACTACAGTGACCTGCCTGCAGGAAACAAGTTCAACCAAGTCCGTAGCAGACAGTCTCTCAGTATTTTTTCCACTTTCATTTGGACTTTTCAAACCATCTAATTTTCCCCTTTTCAACTGTTTATACTTTATGCTTTATTCACGTCCTTAGTTTAGCATGGCTACATGCTTTCAGATTAGATTATATTGATCATTTAGCAACTCATCTGAATGAATAATAACTATGTTGCATTTTTATATGAATTATTACATCATAATTCACTGTTTTTATTTTTTAAATTTTACAAATATTATGCTTTTTTTTCTGTCTCCCCTCCTCCCCCCAACACACATAATGGTGTTTTTAAATGTGTATTTCTTGAATGCAGCAATCAGATGTCTTTAAACACAGAAAGCCTCTGTCATATGATGTAACTTTCTAAATAAATAAATCCTATTAGGCAATCAGACGGGCAACTTTTCCTCCGTTCACATCGGCCTATTAGATGAGCGCACCGTTCGGCCAATCACAGGCGCTCGCCGCTCAGCTCCACTAATCGTGGATTAGCTACAACCGACTGCAGTCCACAGCTCTGGGAGGAGGGAGAGAGAGAGGTAGTCCTCACTGCCATTCACTACTCTCTCAATCTCTGTTTTTATTATTAGCTCACTTGGATCTGGCATGCAGTGCTGTTATTTTTTCGCGGCTGCAGCAACGTTTGCATAGCGCGACCAAGTAGCTTACGATCTCAGGTAAGGTGTGGGGAATACAGCAGAGATAATCAACTGCTGCTACCGTATTGCTCAGGTAGGACTCGATTGATGGCCCTTTGATTTTAAACCCACACCACCGCGTCACAACCCGTTTTTTGCGTCCCAATAATGTACAAGACGGTCAATTACCCGGCGGTGGATCCTGCGCCCAACATCATGCACGGCACTTGGTTTGCCCCGGGCTGCCGAGCGCATACGCCCGTGGCGGTGGAGAAACCTAAGAAAAAGGCGTTCAGCTTGGTCAAAATAATGTCTCTGAGCAACAAGAATAAGGGGCACGGCGGCGGCCAGCATCTGCACCACAACCACAACAACAACACCATGCCATTTAACATCCACTGTCACATCGGCAAGGAGATAAAGCACATTTGCAGCAATTGCAGTCGCGGGAACGACACGCAGGATGGTGAGTAAATATAGGCTCGAGCCTGCATGGTTTCGCCCATAGTAGCACATCATAGCCCTGCGGTAATTGCCATCCAGGATACACTCCCCTTCATTATCCGGCGATTGTCATGCCCGTGGGCTCCTAGATGCACGTCTGTCAACCACATCTGACGCTCCATCATGTCTGCTTTGCGTCTACTTTTGTGTGTCTGCGTGTGTGTTAATATTCTGTATTTACATTTTAAAGTGGGCGAGCGTATAGGCCAGCTTTTTTTTAACACAACACAAAGCGGACAGTGATTCAATGTTGCTGCTATGGAAACTGGGTCAACTTCATCTAGATTGAATTGCTACTTGTTGATTTGCTTTATAAAAAAACTTAATTTTTATGTGGTAAGCTTAGGTATTTCTTCAATGTACCTATTTTAGCCTATAGCTGTCATTAAAATGGCAGGCAACTGTGCATGCTGTTTGCACTAAGCCGTTTCCAGTTCTGTGTCGTTACATCATCACTCAGCCATCTTGGTATGAAAACAAGTTTTAAAAAAAAATTAAAACCAGCCACACGAGCTTGTTGAGATATGCAGTGCAGAATGTAGATGTAACACCTTTAAGGATCTAAATGTGTGATGTCACAGAACGATCACCGGCTTAGAAGACGCCACAACACAATAGTTATTCTCCTTTCCTTTTCCACTACTTGTGCAGATGGCCTCTCCCCTGACGGATTGATTGATGAGGTCCATCACCAGGCACTTCAATTCAAGACTGTTCTGATTTAGTGATTTCTGCTTTTTTTTTTAAATTGGTTCAGTGAAGCTAAAGAGATTAGGTACTTAAACAGACCATATGAGGAACATCAGTCTTTTTGCACCAATCCAGACACCCCCTCCCCCCAACCCTTTGAGAGAATGTTTTAGTTTTTAAAATAGAATGCTCCTTTTGTCAATATAATACATATGTCCATATGCGTATAGGATTTGTAGCGTTCAGTTTGTAAGCCTCTCTTTTTCTGGAGTTACTAAAAGTGTTTCAATCTTCTAGAGAGGGGTGTTTACTTGGCTAATCTTTGTCTTCCAGTCTTTATCTAGCTGGAGCTGGTGGACTCCTAATGAAGTCATTTGATTCTCTATACTGGATTCTATTAGCATTGAGCAGTATAGCAGCATTGACTGTGGGGCTATTTATAGAGAGAGAGAGAGTGAGTGGTGGTGTGGCTGAAGGACTGCTAAGATGGTCGGCTCTGAGGCACCGGAGCTTTTCAAGTTGGTGACGGTCTGTGGGAACTGATTAGCACTGCATTTCTGTCACATTATTTATTGTGCTATTGCCCAGGGGGGAGGCAAGTGGCCTGCAAAGTGTGTGTGTGTCAGTGTGTGTGTCTTTTGTTGGAAAACATGGTAAATGTGATGTAATTATATTAAAATAATCTATATTAAAAAAAAAGGCAAACCAGAACATTCCCTGACAGCATATCATGCGTGATGTGATGCCATGTGGTGAGTGACACTGACAGCTGATACGACACGCAGCGGGAGAGGTCACTGCAGGCATGAAATGGTGGCCTTGTTAAGTGATGTATTTAATTAGTGTTAAATACACATACTTAAATCACCATTCAACCCTTTGTTTTGCACTCTGTAGCAAAATCAGACACTTTGTAAATACATTTTAGAAATCCTTTGCTACCTTTTTGTGGCTGCCAATAGTGTCCATTCACTCTGCAGAGACAGTGCCTGTGTAAGTGAGGGGGGAAACGATTGCTTTCATAGTTGCCAAAGTCAGGTTATCGTTGCTCCCGCGAGGCTGGGGAGAAATCTTTATAACCCTGGGATGAAGACTAGTATGCCATTGTTGCAAGTGTAAATCGTTACGCGAGTTTGCCCGAAACAGTAGCAGAAGTGATGGATGAAGAATTCTCAAACCAATCTTAAGCCCTGCAAGTTTTTATTTCTTTATTTCTGTATGGAAATGAAAGAGGAACCAAGGGGCCACTGCCTATACCGTATGGACGGGAAATTCAGAATTTGAAGCATTTGTTATGGTCCCATGAGTGCCGAAATAATTTAGGTGTAAAAAGAATTCAGTTACTGTTTTATTGAAAAATGTGCTGGTCTGTTGGTGCTGTCAAGGCATGTTACTTGGTTTACTTTAGTGTCTGTGTTCAATTTGTTCAGCTCTATATGGAGGGTAGAACAAGTTAGATCACTCATGGCACAACACAGTTGATTTGCTGCTGGCATTCTTAACGGTTTTTAGATCTGATCACCACAAGCACAAACAATGCTGCTTAACTTATTAGCTTTTGATGTCCAACTTTACGCAAAGGTCCAGAGGGCTGGGCCTTGTGATCATCCCGTGAGGAGTAGAACGATTTCTCCTTTTATTGTGATGCTTATCAGTCTAGTTGAGTGTGTTTTGGCAAGCTAAAGCCCGCCTGCTCAGTGTGACGCGGCCTCAAACTGTTTCCACTCGGGAGCGTATCCTGCGTAATTCTATCTGATACGCAGGTTTGTCTCATTGAGCCTATATACTCTTGCAGCCTTCATCTTTGTTACTAGAGAATTCAGGAAGCTGCTCTTGGCACAGATTTCTGCTGCTCGGATCTTTTTGTAAAGCAACAATGTCTCTAGATGCTGAATATCAACCTGACCTAAACCTGACCCTGTTTGTCTTTTTTTTTTGTTCCTTTTGCAGCTGAGGAGGTAGAGAGACTGGCCACCATGCGTTCCGAGTCCGCGCTCTCCGGCACACACCACACTCCGCCCAGCCGTCGTCGGAGCAAGTTCGCCACTCTGGGACGCCTCCTCAAGCCCTGGAAATGGAGGAAGAAGAAGAGCGACAAGTTCAAGCAGACCTCTGCCGGTACATTCTGTCATTATTTCCTTATTTTATAGCATTTTAAACATAAGTCAAACCCAATCAAATCAGCTTTATTTGGTTAGCCCAATATCATAAAATAGACATTTACCTCAGTGGGCTTCACATTCAGTGAAGTACAGTATGACACGCTCTGCCCTAGGACCCTTAGCTAGAATGACAAATAACTCAGGGATCGCTCCCCTAAGATGGACATCATGCAATAGATGTCACGTGTACAGAAAATAATAGAAAATCACAAAGGAATACAATAGTTGAAAAATGTATGCTAATACTACATACTACTATAAGCACACATACACACAAAAAATGAAGACATGCAGGTGCCACGTGTATCATAAAAAGCCCACGTTCCTGTTATTTTATGTCCTGTTTGGCTGTGGGAATTGGAATTCAGCGTGTATCCTTTTGTCCGAGAGAAAAAAAATAAAATTTAGTTCATCCTCCAGGGTGATTGAAAATGCAGCGAATTGATTCAGCCAAAAGTGCAGCGTTCGGAGTTTCATGTTTTGAGGTCTCTTTGGAGTTCCTTTGATCTAGCAGCAGGCCCAGCCAGTGTTGTCAGGGGCCAGTGAAGGACACGCTCTCTTCAGATGCTGGCTGTGTTTATTTCCTTTTTGTCGGACAGGAGGAGACAGTTTGTCAGTCGTGTGTGTGTGTGTGTGTGTGTGTGTGTGTGTGTGTGTGTGTGTGTGTGTGTGTGTGTGTGTGTGTGTGTGTGTGTGTGTGTGTGTGTGTGTGTGTGTGTGTGTGTGTGTGTGTGTGTGTGTGTCTGGAAGTTAGAGGACCTTTTTACTTTTGTAGGACATGAGCGACTGTGACAGAGACCTGAGTTTCAGAACGAGAAAGATTGACAGGAAGTGCTGATGTTCTCCAGGTGTTAGTTGATAGAATGGATCATTCTATGTCTGATTTGATCATGTTTTGCTGTGCTGTCTGTCTCCTAATTATTCCTTAGCACAAACCCTGTCTTTGACTTTTTGGTTGAATTTAAATTTCAGCTAAGCATTGTCTATGACTGGTCCCAGAGTGCTGTAGTTTGTATTGGAGCCACTGCATGGTCCTTTACGGGGTTTTTTTAAATTGTATTTTAGTAGAGAGAGCATACTTGATTAAAAAAATGCATGGACAAGTTTTCTGTTCATTGCTGCATGGCCTATGATAACAACATATCCCCTGTTGTGGTGAAGCAACAAAAGGGATTTTTTTTTGTCACAATTGTTTTAAAGCACAGCGGATTTGAGTGAAATAACTCTCATCCACGCTTTTGTTATCCACTTGTTTTGTATGCAAAATGCCGCTGTCTCCAAATAATTTAATTTTTTCCCCCATTGTACTTTACAATCCCTTTTGATGGCAGGGTGATGGTGGATTATGACCTTCAACAAGCATATCTTCAAGTGGAATATCAGTATTGTTTCAAGCTGTATAGGTGCTGTACAGTCTTACAAGCAGCACCATTGCTTCGGCAGGTTTTTTTTAACCGCGATGACGCCACGACAACTCCGCACACACTGTCATCTCAATTTCAGTAAGAAGCATGAACCAAGCTTTTTAAAGAGTGAGAAGAGATGATTGAGTGGCTTAGGCATCTTTCAACCACATGGAATGTTGCACTTCCGTTGGTGATTTAAAGCCCCACAAATACATTTTTCAGCTAATACTAACTATTGCTTTATCTTTACATTAGCAACAAAGGACTTTAAATACAGTAAGGTGAACGTGGTTGCATGTAGTAATGAAGCTCTCTTCAGAGCGTTTTTATCAATTTCAAGCTCATTGTTATGATTTTTACAGTCCAAACTGTTTAGGTACACTTTTAGCTCTCGGTATACAGTTTTTCCCACAGCAGGCATCTCATTTCAGCAACAACAAAAAAAAAGCTCGGATAAACCCATTGAATGCTATCTATTCAGAAGGAAACGACAGACAGGAAAATGTAGCTGGTGTGTGCATTACGTAGTGGAGCATTTAGCGAGATATTTAACTCTGGAGGTAAAGACCGAAAATGTGAGTTTTTGTCAGGTCAGAAACTTGACTCAAAACGTACCAGATTTCATTGTCTTCTGGATGTGTAATTAGGCAACGTTTAGCACAATTTTCCTTTTCGTGCTAGCCTTTTCTGCTTTAAAAGGGCACAACAAATCATTTGAACTTGATTCTCAGCTTTCGGTGTTCTGCTGCAACGTTGTAAAAAAACAGAATAATTCAGCTTTAAAGACAATTTAGAATGTTATACTGCAATTGCACACCTGCAACACATTAAAGAAAAACAAATGAAACCAGGTTATGTATGAGACATACTAAAAATACAAATATCTTCAAAAACTGTGTTTTGAAAGTTTTGAATTCTATCTGATCAAATTTCGAAAGAAGTCTATTATTAGTTTTTTTATTATTATGAAGTAATACTAATTGATTTGAACAGAACTGGTGTGCATATTTGAATAGCAAACAACAGAGTGAAGTTTGTCCTGGATTTGAGCTGTCCTGTTTGATGGCATTTTTACTTTAGGCAATATCTTTATTAATATATAACAAATAAATAAGTAAATACATTATGATCATTTGGAGACTGTTTTGGTAACAGTTTGCTCATAATCCCACCTATTTCCAAGGAAGAAAGATCACTTGTTATGAGTATTTTGTTGCGATGAATTACTCTGTTCGCCTAATCCATGAAACTGTCTGGACTTTGGATGACCTCCAGACAGACCCACTATTGATTTGTGTTTTTTAAATGGAAAATTGCTCATAGCGCTGTGCATTTGACCTCATTTGATTTTGTAACTAACCTTAAACCATTTTTTTGTTATAAGAAAACCGTTATACAATGGTTGACTGAATTTATTACTGATTTTGACAGCTGGCACCTTGAGTTTTTCATTTGAATTGCCCAGAGAGCATCGTTGGTCATTTGTAGACCGTGTTGAATAAAACAAACAGAACTGTATGTCCATCTCATGGAGACAAAGTTGATCGTAACAGAAAAGCCCTGATTCCCGCTGTGTTGCTATGATTTGGGGTCTTGACTTTTTCTGACTCTGCGTTTTGTCTTTCTGTCTCCACTGTTGTCTGCCATGCCTTACTTACCGTACTGTTGATTAGGTGTGTGTGTGTGTGCGTGTGCGTGTGCGTGTGTGTGTGTGTGTGTGTGTGTGTGCGCGCGCGTGTGTGCGCGCGCGTGCGCGCGCGCGTGTGTGTGTGTGTGTGTGTGTGTGTGTGTGTGTGTGTGTGTGTGTGTGTGTGTGTGTGTGTGTGTGTGTGTGTGTGTGTGTGTGTGTGTGTGTGTGTGTGTGTGTGTGTGTGTGTGTGTGTGTGTGTGTGTGTGTGTGTGTGTGTGTGGGGTGTGATATTAGGCAGATAAAGGCCAACACCTCATAAAGGTAGGAGGGGAGGGCCTGACAGTTGGATGACTTATCGCGCTCAGTACGTTCTCACAGCGAGCTCGTATCACAGGAGAGATCACACTGGGCAGGAGATTCATCAAAAGAACAACCATGTGGTTATAATCTGATGTTTATCTTCGTCTGTGCTACTCATTATGTGAGCAAATTTTTCCTCATGAACGGCAGACGTCTGATGAGAACCTCTAGCTGTTTCAGAATGCTTTTTGTCAAAATTCAGTGAATATCTGCACTGGCTTTGTAAACGGGCATGTTGCTAGATATGGTTTACATACGAGTTTACAGAGCCTAGGCTGTGTATTCACACTGAATCTTTTGGGCTAACACATAGTGCAGACAGTTGGTGGATGGTGAGGAGATATTCACTGATTTTGACAAAAAGGGATTTTGACAACAAGAATTCTCCAGAATCGCTGACTCCACCTTTTTCATAGGAAAAACAAATCGGTCGGATCACAACACCTGCTGTGTCGTTTTGTATATATCAAGGCCACCTTGTTAGCCACCTTAGATCTTAGTCTGAGCCTTAAAGCTTGATAAGAGGTTCTCATTGATAAAAAGACTCCATGAAAGTTTAAATACATTTTTTTTCTTTTGGTGAGGCTCAGGCTGCGAAAAAATTGCCTCGGTAAAAGCCTCTGCACTGAGCTACCAAGCCTCAGGGTTAGAGGAATGTGTTCTGACTATCTTTCTGGGTCACTTCACAGTGCAGTGTGGAATATATTTTTCTCCCAAAAAAAAAACCCCCACTCCAAACACCAAAGCGCAGTGTTCTCTTTACCGATTCAGCCTGTACTCAGATTATATACCAGTTTCATTTAATATGCTCTCTGCTGATTCTCCCCGATGAGTCTCTGGTCTTCTCATCTTGAAACAGATTTGAGGGGCTGGAGTGTTGGACACCACTTGGGGCCACGGTGGACTGTCAAAAATAGAAAGTCGGTTAATGTTCAAGGTGATTTTATAGGACAATGTCTGCTCTCCATACTCCAATAGGAAAGCCTGCGGTGTGATCTTTTAAGTGTTGATAGGCCTATTTTTTAACTGTTTTGATTGGTATGCCTCAGCTGTCCACGCAAGCAACATACCTTATTGCAAACTGACAGCTGCAGATTTTCCCTTCTGGCAATCGAGTCTTATCAAAAACAAGATCAGAGTTAAAAATGTAGTTTAGTTTTTTCTCTTCTTGCCCTCATAGGACCTTCATGATGAAATGAATATGAAATTCTAATGCTTGCAAACGAATAATGTATTCATTATATACCAGATAAAATGCGGTTTTCTGCTAAAGCAGCCAGCGCTTTAGCTCCTGACTCGATGATCAGTGAAATACTGCCTCCGTGTCAATTCAAAACAATGTTATCTTTTGGTATCATGAGCACATACGGTATGTACAATCTGAAGACATACCCTCGCCCAAAGGGTTTTTGGGTGAATGGTATTGCGTAACTGTGCACATCCCAGGGCAGAGCAGTTATGTCATGAAGCTTTTGAGTAATTACTTCTTTTCATTTTGGATGCAAAAGCAGTATAATCCCTGAACATGTTACAGCACTGCCAGCCCTATCGTCAACCGTTAACCCTGGGTTTCCCCACCAAAAGACTGACACTTATTATTTTGATTTTATTTAAGGAAACAAGATTGTGTATAAGATAGACTGAAACTATTACCTTCATTATACCATGCAGTTTTGTGCTTTTTTTAATGATGTACATCCCAATAAGAGATTGAAGAAAATTTTCAAATATTCACATTTGATATAAGTTTTGATTACATTTTCAGAGTACTGCAAGGTTTACCTTTTCTTCATTTTCCAGGTACTGCTCAACTGGCAGACATTATTTCTAGAAAAGCCTTCCACTTTCTGCACTGTGGTACATTTTAATGAAGGCACACGGGTAAAGAGAAAGCATGTGTGATGTCTGACTGTTCAGACGCCTGTGGTGCTTCGGGGAAACAATCTGGTGAACTTGCGGCATTAAGTCTCCCTTTGAAGAATTCCTCTATGTTGATTCTTGGCCATCTCTTTGATCTGAAAAAGATTCAATAAAAAAAACTTTTTTTTAACTAAATCCTGGTTTGGCGTGGAACATGCTTCTCCTCAACAACTTTTGAAGTATGCAATGATATTGAACATCTGGTATCCCTGGAGGAACTCGTAACGTAGCGTACTGTGACTTGCTCAAGATTGTATCCGCATTTCTGCCTTGGAGGCCCGCCAGTCTGACATCTCAGGACTCTTCAGCAGTTGTTGTTTTTTAAATCTGCTCTGTTGTGACCGAGGGCAAGGAAAAAGAGAGGTCAATTCATCAGTATTTTCATAAACCTACACTGAGGATGTATTAGCATTGAACTCACCGCCGGTTTCTATCAGAGCTGGGCCTCGACTCCTGTGTCATGTGTTTAACCACACGTGGCACAATCGTGCTCCCTGATTTAAAACCAGGAGCTACAGAGGCACGCAGTTGTTGTTGTTATGACTGATCCTCATTTCAAATTTTTTATTCTGTTTCCATGCAGGGGACGTTTTTAAAATGACAAACATATTGCCTAACTGCTTTGGTTCAGCAATGCTGAATTCAGCATACTGATCGAGACTTAAAGTGCCTCAACTTAGAATCTAAAAATAGAAGCAGGCAGTAACAATGGCTGGGACATGCTGCCGTGTGCATAATGCATCTCCATGAGCAGTGTTGTCCGAACATCTCCTTTGTCCTTTGAACTCTTCTTTTAATCAAGGCCCATTTTTTTTTTTGAGGTGTTCAGAGGAGAAGTTTGTTTAAATTCATTCATTATCTAAACACAAAAATCAAGACTTTTAATACTACTGTACTGTTCTCTCAACTAAAGTTGCTTGGAATTTTTTATCTAATTACCTGAAAAGCAAGAGAAAATTAAAACTGCAAGCAGTGATGAACGGGCCCTCGCCCACACATGCTGCAAGCCGGAAGCGCGGAATTGTCCGCGACGCGCTCGATACGGACGCGAGGACGACCTCAGGCCTGGGCTCTCAGCAGGCGGGCGAAGTTTGGAGCGCGTGGGACAGCGCAGAGCGAAACTAGAAATTCCCGCGGAGATATTGAAAGTACAAGCCCCCCTTCTAAATCGGGGAAGAAAAAAAATCACGGCTGACCCCTGTGGTCCGAGAGACTTTACCGTAGAGCAACATGAGCTGTACATGTCTGACAAATGATAAGTCAATCGGAGTCAGGGGGAAAGGGGCGTGGCCTGGCAAACATAGCATCGGTTAATGACGTTTTTCGCATTTGTGGCGCCCCCTACGGGTCAACCTCGACAAGCTTAGAGGGACACGCTACCACATGTCTTTTGCACGTATCCTGCAAGTTTCATGATGATAGGACCTACGGTTAAGGAGTTATGGCCAATTTGTGGATAGGCGGCGCCCCCTATGGGTTCGTCGCGATAAGCTTCGAGGGACATGCTACCACATGACTTCTGCACATACCCAGCAAGTTTGATGATGATAGGACCTACGGTTAAGGAGTTATGGCCAATTTGTGGATAGGCGGCGCCCCCTATGGTTTCGTCGCGATAAGCTTCGAGGGACATGCTATCAAATGACTTCTGCACATACCCAGCAAGTTTGATGATGATAGGACCTACGGTTAAGGAGTTATGGCCAATTTGTGGATAGCCCCGCCCCTGTGGCGCCCCCTATGGGTTAATCGCGATAAGTTTCGAGATACATGCTACCACATGACATCTGCACATACCCAGCAAGTTTGATGATGATTGGACCTATGGTTAAGGAGTTATGGCCAACGTGTTATTAAGCCCCGCCCCTGTGGCGCCCCCTATGGGTTCATCGCGATAAGCTTCGAGATACATGCTACCACATGACTTCTGCACATACCCAGCAAGTTTGATGATGATAGGACCTACGGTTAAGGAGTTATGGCCAATTTGTGGATAGGCGGCGCCCCCTATGGGTTAGTCGCAATAAGCTTCGAGGGACATGCTACCACATGACTTCTGCACATACCCAGCAAGTTTGATGATGATAGGACCTACGGTTAAGGAGTTATGGCCAATTTGTGGATAGGCGGCGCCCCCTATGGGTTCGTCGCGATAAGCTTCGAGGGACATGCTACCACATGACTTCTGCACATACCCAACAAGTTTGATGATGATAGGACCTACGGTTAAGGAGTTATGGCCAATTTGTGGATAGCCCCGCCCCTGTGGCGCCCCCTATGGGTTAATCGCGATAAGCTTCGAGATACATGCTACCACATGACTTCTGCACATACCCAGCAAGTTTGATGATGATTGGACCTATGGTTAAGGAGTTATGGCCAACGTGTTATTAAGCCCCGCCCCTGTGGCGCCCCCTATGGGTTCATCGCGATAAGCTTAGAGGGACATGCTACCACATGACTTCTGCACATACCCAGCAAGTTTGATGATGATAGGACCTACGGTTAAGGAGTTATGGCCAATTTGTGGATAGGCGGCGCCCCCTATGGGTTGGTCGCGATAAGCTTCGAGGGACATGCTACCACATGACTTCTGCACATACCCAGCAAGTTTGATGATGATAGGACCTACGGTTAAGGAGTTATGGCCAATTTCTGGATAGGCGGCGCCCCCTATGGGTTGGTCGCGATAAGCTTCGAGGGACATGCTACCACATGACTTCTGCACATACCCAGCAAGTTTGATGATGATAGGACCTACGGTTAAGGAGTTATGGCCAATTTGTGGATAGCCCCGCCCCTGTGGCGCCCCCTATGGTTTAGTCGCGATAAGCTTCGAGGTACATGCTACCACATGACATCTGCACATACCCAGCAAGTTTGATGATGATTGGACCTATGGTTAAGGAGTTATGGCCAACGTGTTATTAAGCCCCGCCCCTGTGGCGCCCCCTATGGGTTCATCGCGATAAGCTTAGAGGGACATGCTACCTCATGACTTCTGCACATACCCAGCAAGTTTGATGATGATAGGACCTACGGTTAAGGAGTTATGGCCAATTTGTGGATAGGCGGCGCCCCCTATGGGTTGGTCGCGATAAGCTTCGAGGGACATGCTACCACATGACTTCTGCACATACCCAGCAAGTTTGATGATGATAGGACCTACGGTTAAGGAGTTATGGCCAATTTGTGGATAGGCGGCGCCCCCTATGGGTTCGTCGCGATAAGCTTTGAGGGACATGCTACCACATGACTTCTGCACATACCCAGCAAGTTTGATGATGATAGGACCTACGGTTAAGGAGTTATGGCCAATTTGTGGATAGGCGGCGCCCCCTATGGGTTGGTCGCGATAAGCTTCGAGGGACATGCTACCACATGACTTCTGCACATACCCAGCAAGTTTGATGATGATAGGACCTACGGTTAAGGAGTTATGGCCAATTTGTGGATAGCCCCGCCCCTGTGGCGCCCCCTATGGGTTAATCGCGATAAGCTTCGAGATACATGCTACCACATGACTTCTGCACATACCCAGCAAGTTTGATGATGATTGGACCTATGGTTAAGGAGTTATGGCCAACGTGTTATTAAGCCCCGCCCCTGTGGCGCCCCCTATGGGTTCATCGCGATAAGCTTAGAGGGACATGCTACCACATGACTTCTGCACATACCCAGCAAGTTTGATGATGATAGGACCTACGGTTAAGGAGTTATGGCCAATTTGTGGATAGGCGGCGCCCCCTATGGGTTCGTCGCGACAAGCTTCGAGGGACATGCTACCACATGACTTCTGCACATACTCAGCAAGTTTGATGATGATAGGACCTACGGTTAAGGAGTTATGGCCAATTTGTGGATAGCCCCGCCCCTGTGGCGCCCCCTATGGGTTAATCGCGATAAGCTTCGAGATACATGCTACCACATGACTTCTGCACATACCCAGCAAGTTTGATGATGATTGGACCTATGGTTAAGGAGTTATGGCCAACGTGTTATTAAGCCCCGCTCCTGTGGCGCCCCCTATGGGTTCATCGCGATAAGCTTAGAGGGACATGCTACCACATGACTTCTGCGCATACCCAGCAAGTTTGATGATGATAGGACCTATGGTTAAGGAGTTATGGCCAACGTGTTATTAAGCCCCGCCCCTATTCACATATTTCACATTTAAAGACTTCCTGTTGATTTTGGGGCGGGGCTTCAAGAGGCTTTTTTGTGGGGCCTGCAAAGATACATTTGGGGTTGTAATTTGGTGCAGCTAGGTATAACACAGCCTGAGCTATGATGAATTGAAGTTTCATGAGGTGCGTATTTACGCGACACTTTGACCCCCAATAGATCCCTGGTACTGTTCTAACTTCCTGACCTTTTCGCAATTCCTTATCGGGCAAGGGTCTTTTGTATTTGAGAAGTGGTTTGACGTCCCTGGCGTGAAAACTCTAGGACTAGTTCGTCGAAATGCGAAAAGATGGTTTTGGCGGTTTTTGGCACTACATCCAACATGGCCGACTTCCTGTTGATTTTGGCCCTGGACATGAAATTGCATTTATGTGCGCCTTGGGCCATTACATGTTGTCCGGCAATTTCAGGCTTCTAGCCCAATTTTTGAGCATGCATTTCCTGAAAAACACTTTTTGGCCATAGGGGGCGCCGTTTTTGAGATCAAATCCTGAACCACTGATACATTGAAATTTTTTGCAGGTCTGATGGGTACGCAAAGATTTTCAACTTTTGCATGACGGGAAAGGGGTCAAAAGTGACAAAAAAGAGTCGGAAAAAGAATAAGAATAAAAATCGTACCGATTACAATAGGGCTTTCGCACATGTCTGTGCTCGGGCCCTAAAAATGCATTGATTTCAAGGATATGATTAGTGTTAGTCCCTATTGTGGCAAACGTTTGCCCTGGAGACCTCCTGATTTAGGATATCTTTTTCAGTTCTGTTCTGTGTTGTTGAAAGTTTTGATCTATATGAAAATGACATAACTAACGTGATTATCTTTTGACTTTCCCTTCAGCTTTGGAGAGGAAGATGTCGATGCGACAGAGCAGAGACGAGTTGATCAAGAGAGGAGTGCTGAAGGAGATCTTTGAAAAAGGTGAGTCCAGGTTATGCAGTTAACGGCTCTCATTTGACAGGCCTGGATAATGTGTCTCGGTTTTGAAAGTAGAAAAATTTGCAAGAGTGTTAGACGTGGTGCTCTTTGGGACGTCTTCACTTGTTTATCTCCTCATTAATCGGTAGTCTCTGAAGTGCACTCTTTAAAATTTGGCCCGGGGGGATTCCGGAGATATAATTTCATTATAGAAATTTTGTAGGGGTTTGATAAACTCTTTGATCTTGATTTGATGTGCCTAAGACACCCTTCTATTCAAAGCGGGAGGGTATAGTTGACTCTGACAGCGGGCCGCTCCGTGCCTCAGGACATGAGAAAACAAAGTTGGTGAAACTGAGAAAGTCCACTGACGCCTGCCAAGATGAGAACAGAGCCAATATGTGGCCTTTAAGTTATTGTTTTATAAATGTAGCTTTTTGGACACTTTAAAATATAAGAACACACTTTGATGACAGAGCTCTCACAAAGCTACTTAAACAAACCTCCCTATTACAAAATGACCTAAATAAAGTACAAATATAAATAGAATATCGTATTCATGGAATTCAGGGCACTTCTTCCTGGCTTAAAGTACTATGTTTGCACATAAACTTACAGACACTGGCCAGCCCAGTCTATTGCTCAAAACTGATACATTGAACAGCCACCTCCTTCTTACATTTGGACCATAAATGTGCCCCACTCCATATTCATATTAAATAGGCCAGGAGTTCTCAATTCTGCTGCCTAGTGACAGCCTAGTTTCCATAATCACAAAGATACATCAGCAGTGGTTATTAACGCATTAACTATATGAAAGCTGCATTATTTTATAAGCACTGACAGCCCCCTTATGTACAGATACGTATACACCTAAATTAATTCTGCTCTGGAGTGCTCACAATAGAAATGGATCCAAAGAGGCAACAAAATAAATATATTACAAAGAAAATAAATATATCGTCAAAAGATGTTAACCTTCCATCTGATTGGCTGGCAGATTGTAAATGGCTTTATCTAGTCGCCATCTCGATGGCTGAGTTGAAATACACAATCACATCTTTCCCCATGCACCTCCATCTAAAATGACGGTATTTGAAGGTGTATCTGTATGACAGCTGGTTACAATAACAACGTAAGATGTGAATTTCTTGAAATGATAGTAAAAGAAAACTTGCAAACCCTCTTTTATGTTAAAAAAAAGTAACTAACCGTGCTACCCAGGTCATAGAGGGTTGAACATTCTCGCAGTTTTATGTTCAAACGACTATTTGGCAATATGATGAAGGGGGATAGCTCCCACTATAAATGTAGTGTAGTTCAGAATATGTAAGCAACATTTTGAATCAGCCTTAAGATGTGATCGAGCAAAAACCCATCAAATAGCTAAGGCGCTGTAAAAGAAATCAAAAGTAAAGGTTATGTCAAACTGCTGGGCTGGCACCGTTTCTCGGTCTGGTTTGTGCTGATAAAAGACTAATTTGTCTCAATAATTTTTTTCTTTTTTCTTCTTTTTTTTAAACTCAACACACTGAGTTTATTTTAAACTTTGTTTGAACAGTCTTCTGTTGGAAGTGTCTGTTTGTTGTGCTGTCAAACGCATGTTCGTTCGGACGCTTGTCAAATTGTTACTTTTGTTTGCGTGTGTGTTTTCAGCAACCGTGGAGTTCCGCTCCTCGATGGATGGTGGCGTCTGCCCTCAGGAGCCCTCTATGAGGTCATCTATGATCATGTCCAGCAAGAAATCTGTCACCTACCCTGGTGACCATCAGGACAAACCTGCCAAGCCGCCGCTGTACCACAAACAGCCTCCTGCGCTCCCTCCAAAGCCTTTCTCTAGGATCCCAAACCATAGCACAGGTAGGTGGTCTCAGTTAATGGAGGAGTCAGCCATTCTGGAGAATGCTTGTTGTCAAATCACTTTTTGTCAGTTACCTCTCCTTACTGTGTGTGCGCTGAAAAGAAATCCGGTGTTAATACACGGCCTAGGCTCTGTAAACAGGTATATTGCTAGCTATGGTGGGCCCCTTTGTCTACATATCCTATGTAATAATGTAATAATTTGTTTAACCCTACATATACTGTATTATGCACTTTATTTGTATTTAATTCACTACATCAGACTCTCAGAAATGTCACAGTAGACACTGAGTACTTGTTTTGAAAAGTGAGACATGACTACTGTTGCCTTAAACCCTACCTGCGTTGCCACACAGGATTATACTAGTCTCATTATATTCCCCTGTGCTCAGGTCCGCCGGGCTCTGTCTGTCATTGTCAATCCGTCCGTCAGAGGGAGGTGGCATTACCCCGGCCTATTTCCCACTCCTCTGCACTAATGTTTGGGCCATGTCTGATTGTGCATTAGCTGTGTTTGTCTGTCTGCACCAGCAGCAACGAGTTAATACAAGTTAACCCAGTGGAAATGTTAAAGCCTCTGGAAACCTGGTCTAAAATAGTCAAAACCAATACATGATATCAATGTTGGGCATCTCAAATAAGCTTTAAAATATATAAGATTGACATTGTTTTTCATAAATATTATAAAACTTGACTGTCTAGACCGGTTGTTGCCGTATTAAACTGTCATTCTTTTTTTTAAGAATGTTGGGGGCAGAGAACTGCCGTGATTGGTTCATAATACTTACTGTGTAACAGAACCAGAGGATATCCCGCCTCATCTAAGCCAAGTTTCTATAAAGTTTATCACAATATCTTTAATTTGGATTGACAAATATGCCTAACTCTTTTCAGATGCTTACTTTATCATGCAACTAACTTCCCAAATTCTCTATCCATAATATCTCTTTCCGTTTATGTCTTTTTATTTTTTGTCTCTACAGATTCCTGCCAGCCAATGAAGTTGCCCTGTATGCCCGGGGGGAAACACTCTCCGCCTCTGCCTCCCAAAAAGGTGATGATTTGTATGCCTCAAGGGGGGCTGGACTCCTCCCACTCCCACTCCCACTCCCCTTCCCCGTCGCCCAATCCGCTCAGTGCACTGTCCCAGAAGTGTGGCCCTCCCCTGGGCATGATGGCCCTCCACCACGGCACGCTGCTGCCCTCGCACCTGGCCGCTCTGTCGGGCCTCCACCACAGCCATGGTCACCCGCTCCAACTGCAGTACGGCAGCTTGCACACACCCAGCCGCATCATCGAGGAGCTCAATAAAACCCTGGCGCTCTCCATGCAGCGCTTTGAAAGGTTAGTACTAGCCATCAGGGGCTAAGGAGGGTCAATCTGATTGCCGTTGAGGGATTACGGATCAGCCTTGGTCTGTCTGTCGTACATATTAATATAATATCTTTGTTGGATTCGGACAAAACTGAACTGGACGTGATGAAATGTGTAAAAAAAAAAAAAAAAAAAAAATTGCAGATAAGTTATACCTTTAACACTAATTATTGGTCAAAAGGGTTGCCAGTGACAACATCATTTCTATTTATTAAGAAATGAGTTTTATTCATTTGATGAATATTGTTATTATCAGAAAATGTATCTCTGGCTATTGCCAAAATAGCACTAATCAGAGGGATTACTGAAACAACAACAACAACATTATAATTAGCATCAGTGCCCTGTTTATAAGGTTGTATTTTTTCCGCGTCTTGTCTGCCACTCTTGAATATATCCTGGTGTAATTGAGGTTGTGTCCTGACTCCTGGCTGGTGTACAGGCCTAAATCAGAACACTGCCTCACAGGGCAGCATGGCCTAATTTTGAAGTACATCTACGTGTGTCTGTGTGTGTGTGTATATCTAAGGGTGCAGGCTCATTGAGTAGGCGTCCCTGCAGCAGTCGGCCTGACATAACATGACCAGCTGCCTTTATACAAGAGCTGCTTTATCTTCGTTGTGTTGGAGAAAAGGGACTAAAAAAGCAGATTGGACATTGCATAACCTCTTACATTAGGAACTCTTTTTTTCACCAGTTCCATTTGGGCAGGGGATAAGGAAGTAATGTAATAGTCCTCCTGACTCCTGACATTGCTCACAGTTCATTTCATTTCATTTAACTTTTATTTATCCTCGAGAGACCAATTGAGGGGTGATCCTCATTTTCAATGGTGTCGAGTTCAAACAAATTCCAAGGAAAAACAACAATGCATACACAATATTCAATGCAAATACATCAAATACACAACAACAGGTGAAGAGAAGAAAAAAACAAAAAACAAAAAAACAATTGAAACATTTACATAGTGGTGAAGAGTGGCAGCAATTAAAATGAAATTAAATGGGTGAAAGTACAATATAGCCTAATTAAAACGGTTACAGGTAGAGTTTGGCAGATTTAAGATAGTTTGACAGCTTGAGAATAGTTGCACAACGGCGCCTCATAATAAGAAGCTCCAATTTGAGAGTCATCAATTGCATGTAATTGATGGCTTTTCAGAAGTGAAGTTCCCTTTGTTTTGAATTACACAAGTTTCATAATCGGTTAGTCCTTTCCCTATCATCATGAGTTCAGGAGATTGCATGGCATTGCGTAGGATCGCACAGAACTGTGTGGGTCTTCTTCATGCTCAAGTTTCATTCAGCTGGAGTTGTATATCTCCCCAGTGCCTGTATATTTGGATTCAAATCCCACTAAGCTATCTTTAGAGAAGATATACCAGAAGCCCCTTTTTTATTGTTTGAAACGGATTAATTTTTCTGAATGAAGAAGGTGCATAAGAGTTTCATATCAATAAGACTACATGGCATCAACAATATTTGCCGACTCTAAAGTTTAAGTTATCTTTATGAGTAAATTTACACGAGGCACTGAAATTGAAATTTGTCTTTTTGCATATCCCCTCTCAAGTTACCACAATTCGGAGCGGGTCAGAGCGCAGTGTCAAACATAGTTTAAAGCCCCTGGAGCAGTTTGATGGTTAAGTGTCTTGCTCAAGGACACAATGGTAGAAATGGTCCGGCACTAGTATTACAAGTAACAGCCTACTGTCCGGTGGCGGGGATCGAACAAGCGATCTCATGTTTACTGGTTAGCCCCTCTTCATCTTGGCCATCCTACCACCCCCCCAAGTTCAGCTTGACTTATGAGGTTTCCCTTGTAAACTTGTATGGGCCATAAGGAATGCTTGACACATTCCAATATCAATGATTTTACATTTGGCACAAACGCGTCTCCCTTTCCCTCCCACCAGCTCTGCGTTGCACGGTTTCGGTCAGTGTGCTCCCCTGGACAGAAGGGAAGCTCCGTCTGTGATCATCGACTATGAAGATGACAAGGAGAACATGCCCGACGAGTCTGACTACGAGGACCTGCCCTCCATGTACAAGGACGAGGACGATAGTGTGGATACTGATGAGGATGATGATGATGAAGATGATGACTCTATATTTACAAGTGAGTGACTCTAAGGTGTCTTTGAAGGTGCACTATGCAATTTCAGAGGAGGGACATTTGTTTACATTTGCAGAGCCTGCAGTTAATTTACTAAACCTATTTACTCTACATGTAATTATTTAGAATTGAATAATTGTATCATCATAAATCAAAACTAAATTATTTTTTAAGGAACCTGGAACCAAACTTAAGATCTAGAATATGTTTGTAAACCAAACTGTGGGCCCTGCTGCTGTGAACAACAAAAGTGAAACAGTACATTTTCAGGAAAGTTTTCTAACTTCAAACAATGTTCCAGGGATCACATTTTCCTGTGAGCAAAGTTTGTTTATTCAGTTATGAAAATATACCTTATAAAATGTTCACTTCTCTGACACACATACATATAGTTATATAGTGTACCTTTTAATGTTTGAAATGCACAAATGAATGGAGAATAACATTGCAAAGTCAGTGGATTACATTGTCTTTCAATTACCTGCAAAATCCGTCTATCTAATACATTTTTTGGCGAAGGTGAAGTCAGGGTGTTGAGAGACGGACAAAAAAGGGTGTTTTGGCAGGTCAGGCTAAGCTCATGTTAACAGATGCGATTATGACACGTATCGTAGGCCTGAGTAATCCTGATGGACATGTTCTGCTAGCTTCACCCTGGAAGGCACCTGGAGCTCAGATCAGGTTTGACCTTCAGAGCAGGGCCGAACTTAGGTTCACAGGAGTGTATCCAGAATCATGCCTTCACCCATGGAAACACTTAACCCTCGAGGCCTCTTGGCAAAACTGCCGAACTGTGCAAAGCTGTTTGTGTCTTTTTTTTAAACACTGCATCCGTGTTTTCGCATGGGGGCACTTTGGTGTTTTTCTTTTTTTTAAGGTTGTGAATGGCCAAGTGTGACGGGATTGTTCAGTATGCCACACCGTGACTTTAAGGTGCTTTGATATTTTTAGCAATAGTTAGCAATAGGTACAGGAAACTTGTCTATAGGATTGTGTATACCGGTAGGTAAAATGTTCATGTATTGTGTAGAGCATCTGAAGTTACACATCCAACATCAAATTACAGTCAAATAACCTTAGCTTAGACAATGTTCTCCAATTGGACCTCTTTTACACATTCCGAGACTATTTATATCTTGGTGTTAAAACCATGAAGTAACGATGACAACGTTGAAGTAAATATTAGAACGCAATTGACTTGATGATTTTACAGGTATTTATCTACAAGTTCAGCTTTGAGTTGTTATGTGTAGTCCAAATCCAAGGTACAATATTATGTGAAACGGATTGATATAGTAGCATGAAGAAAAAAGTCAAAAGAACATTTCTGAAGTTTGACCCTTGGCATTTGTGGTTGTAGGTTCCCTTGCTCAGAAGGTGCTGAGGAAAGACTCTCTGGCCGTCAAGCTGAGCAACCGTCCGTCCAAGAGAGAGCTGGAGGAGAAGAACATCCTGCCCATGCAGACGGACGAGGAGAGAGTGGAGTCAAGGCAGCAGATAGGCACCAAACTCACAAGGTGAGATACGTTATGTGCATTGCATTTTTTGAGAACTTGAATACATTTACATACATACAAAACTGACTTGTATTTTCTGTAAAGCTGGTTGGATGACTGTAGCCAACACTAACTCTTCTCAGCCAAAGCAAGCATTTTGTCTTATGTACTCTGGGCTGTGACGACGGCCAAATACGTAGCCTGGCTGACAGAACTGTTACTGTGTGCAAAGCCGATGCAAATGCGAGCTATTTCTTCTATCGAAAACAATTTAACGTCCTTTCATTTTTTTTTCTTGCGCGACATCCGAATAAGGATAAACGCTTCATCTTGTTAAAACGAGGCTCTGAAAATGGAGCTGACCTAATTTCGGCGACGCATTAAAACCCCACCCAACCCATCCTCCCTTTTTTCTTCTTCTTCTGTCTTCTCTCTCACTCTCTCTCTCTCTTCCATTTCTTCCTCCTGCCTGACTTCCTCCCTCGCTGAATGAATCACCATGGCGATGCGTGTGCCAAACTATCTCCACCAGACTCCTCCACACAGGCGCACCACACAAAGCCACTTCATATGAGTGGCTTACACATACAAACACACACTCACACAAAAACACATGCACTACACTGGCGTGCAAAACACAGGAATTTGTATATATATATGTCGAGATCATAAACATAAGTTCTCGTAATTGAACAGATCAAACAACATAATGTTTTTTCCCCAGCGGATAACAAGCCTCATTTGATTCCACTCTCCTCCTTTGAACATGACTTGCGTGTCTGTACGGAGTGGATGTAATGATGTGTTCAGGGAGGAAAAGAACCAGACAAGCGCATGGGGTAGAAATGAAAGCCCGGATAGAAATAAGATATGAGACGTGGGGAAATATGGCTGCAAGGAAGGGATGGAGTATTATCTAGAAACATTGGCACACAAGCCACTATTCCCCTCTGTGATTGGAACGCAGCGCCTGTGGTCCCAGAAGGCCCTGCCTGCTTAGTTTGTCACATTCCCAAATAAGCTCTGTCAAAGCGTCCTTCACACAGTGTCATCCGATGCACAATTCCTAATTCCGTGCTTTTTTTTTTCGGCCAAGAGCGTTGTGTCCTGCAATGTTGTCCCTTGTGCTGGGCCAATCGGAATTGCTTATGATAATACTTGTCTAGTTCGACCTCAACTCACTTCCATTGACCTGAATCGCATGGAAAAACCACTGGAGACCCTTCATCCCGAGGGTGAAAACTGAACGGAAGAGTTTTATCTTTTACCCTTCAGAGAGTTGATAAACACTGCTGTGCCTTTGGCTTATCGTTTGTGAGTCTTTGATATGTTTTTATGTATGATGTTGTTTTAATCCCTTAAAGGAATAGTTTGACATTTTGGGAAATGAGCTTATTTGCTTTCTTGCCGAGTGTCAGCTGAGATGACCAATATCACTCATGAAGCTACAGCGAGGAAAGGGTTAGCTTAGCATGCAGAATCGCTCACTCCACCTTTTAATGGTGGATCTTACAGTAAAACAATTAGCCGTAAGATGCAAAACTGCTTTGTAGAGCTTTGGGGAACTGCCGAGTTTGAAGATAATTCTTTGTTGGTTTTTGTACGATTTGTGACAATTTGTGACAACTTTCACACAGTCATTTCAAGCACACTGTTCTTCACATAAGCTGCTTGATTGAACCCTTCTGTAACTGCTTATATATTCTCATTATACGTTGTCTTTAGTCTTCTTACTACACAGACGGGCACATCAGTGATGATAACAATGCCTGAAATAACCCTAGTTGACTACTACTCTGTGCATGTTTATGACAGCAGCCATGAGGCTTAATGCTGTATAATGCTCAGTCCATATAGAAAACATTGAGCTATGATAGATTCAGTAACTTGACCTTTTCCCTCGTGTGGGAGAAGAAATTGACACAAGATGAGATGAGTATCTTACTGGGCTGAGCAGTTGGTAGATGGCTTTCAGTTCTAACAAGATGGAGACGGATCATTGATCCAGTGGCTACAGTTGGGTCCACTGCCGCAGGGTCCTGACACGGTGCTATATTAAGAGTCCCCAGTTGGAGGAACTTGAGGTGACCTTTTCCTGAGATTGCCTTTGGATATCTTAGTCAGTTCAGCTTCTTACAAATTGAGTAAAATTTAGAGATAATTGGTGCAAAGTGTTCTTCTACAGATGTCACAGAAAATAACATTTGCTTAGGGGACAAATGTCTTGACCGTCATGTTCCATGTGTCTCCGTCCGTGTTAAAGGTGGAGTAAGTGATTCTGTAGAACACTTTTTGTCAAAATCAGTGAATATCTCTCCTCACGATCAACTAACTCTCTGTATGTTGTGCGCGCTGAAAAATAAACCTAATGTTAATACACAGCCTAGGCGCTGTAAACTGGGATGAAACAAACGGTATGTGAACAAAGGGGATGCACCGTAGCTAGCGACATGCCTGTTTACAAATGGTAAATGGACTCCACTTATATAGCGCTTTTCCCTGTTTTTTTTTTCACAGACTCAAAGCGCTTTACCCAATCACACACACACATTCATACACCGATAGCAGCAGCTACCACGCAGGGTGCAAGCTTACTATCGGGAGCAATTCGGGGTTCAATGTCTTGCCCAAGGACACTTCGACATATGGCGGGTAGGCGGGGGATCGAACCTCCGACCCTGCACTCCAGAGGCGACCTCCATGCCCACTTTGCCACTGCCGTTTACAAAGCCTAGGCTGTGTATTGGACACCGGTCTTCTTTTAGCGCTCACACAGTATGGACAACTATCAAATTGTGAGGAGATATTCACTGATATTGACTCGAAGTTATATTCACAACGAGCATTCTCCAGAATCGCTGACTCCACCTTTTTAATGTGTAGAGGTTTCATTTCCGCTGTCTCAAGTGTTGTAAACCTTTCAGTTGGCGCATGACCGTGTCACAGGCCCCTTCTGCCTTATTCAGCATCAGAGAGAGAGAGAGAGCTGAGTCTTCAGGAATATCTGGCTTTTACTGGCCAGCTTCCCGGCATTGCACCAGTGTATTATCATGCAATCATTCAATAAGAAGAGAGGGGTTTGGTGACTATCGTGCACTCAATTTTGGGGAAGTGCACCTGTGAGGCACGAAGAAGATGCAAATTGTGCAAAATACAACATTGGTTGGACTAATATTTATCTAATTCACATCTGTAAAGTGCAGGGTTGTCGGTTTTCACAGTACTTGTGCTGCAAGTTAAATGTTAATGAGATATCCTCTCTGGGAGTTACTGTGAAAGCGCCGAGGTGCTACTGGGCAAAATGTATGAAAGAAAAACTGAGCATCAAGTGAAATGTTGGACACAGATTTCCTATTGAACAATGAGAGTTTATGATAACATGCTATGAGATGTACAGTAGGTTGATTTGCATCAGAGCCTGTTAGCTACCCCCCCCCCCCCCCCCAACCCATATTGATCCATTGTTCTGTTGGCTTGCTGCTGACCTCATTGCCTGGTATTATGTGTTGACCATAGGTGTGTGTTTCTTACCAGGCGCTTGAGTCAGAGACCAACAGCGGAGGAGCTGGAGCAAAGGAACATCCTCAAACGTAAGTGTCTCAAACTTGATTATTCAACATTGTATCTAAGCTGAGGAAATTTGAAGTCGACAAAAATGTATCAAAAGGGACAAAAACAGCCTCACTAACGCACTGCAGCAAAGTTTGAGTACAGTAGCCTTATTGTGCATGCAGGCTTCATATCGTACGGCCTTGGTGATCTGAGAGGCCTAGTTATGTGAACGCTAGTGGGGTGCATCTCGCCCTTTCTTTCCCTCCCCTGGTCTGCCTTTTCATCTGAGGCAGGCAGGCAGCGGGGGCTCCCCCAGGAGCCATGTCCAGGGAGGCTCAAACACACGCAGTATCAGAGAGAAGCAGCTCTGTTTGCCTGGGACTCACATCAAAGACAGATTTACCAACAGCTCTTGCTCTCCTAGAGGAGGAAGAATGCAAAGTCTAAGAAATCAAATAATGAGTGACATGTCATGTTTATAGTACTGAGTACAGAGGTTAAACAAACAGGGTTTTATTTTTGGAGAGGCTACTGTCTAGAAAGCAAGTATTACTGCAGAGATTACACATTATGTGTTCAGCACAACTGCAGTTTGGCTGCTAGAGCAAACGGGAGCAGGGTCCCAGTAATTTTCTTGTTTACGCTTGTCTCTCCTTTCTATGTTGATCCTTGGAGCTTGGGGAGGATTTCTGTCTTTGTACATGATTTTGAATATATATAAATAGTACAACACATGGAGGAATTTGAATGAGATGAAAGAAATTTTCTTTAATTTTTTTTTAAATTCTTAAATGGGTTAATCACTCGTTCATAAACATGAACCAAAACGCCCTCGGACAACTTCAAAGGAACAAAGCCAGTGCTTCTCCCCTGATACCCATTCCTAATAGAATTAAACAGCCCGTGATGGAAACCATTTTAGGCTTCAAGAAAACGTATCCAGTTAAGTGTAAATCCAATGATCTACATTATGCTAATGATGTGTTTTTCTTTTTCTTCTTTCAGTAATTTTTCATTTTTAACTCCAACTGTTATTTGCATGTGCCTGTGTGTAAAAATCAACCTCTGTTTCTCTCTGCAGCTCGCAACGAGCAAGAGGAAATAGAGGAGAAGAGGGAGTTAAAACGAAGGCTGACACGAAAGGTGAGTCCAAAATAGCTCCAAAAAGGTGCCAACCCAACCCGCACTTGATCTGTAAGCATTTGGAAGGGGGTAAATGGTTGGAAGGGATAAACACAGCATTGTGTCCGTGACTCATGTGAAGTGAGGAGTGAGGATCTTGTCTGTTTACAAGCCAGGCCTGGTAATCGTAGTTCTCAGGTCTCTCCCCCCCCCAGGAGACACTGATGTTGCCCTTGTTGCCCTTGGCCTTCCAGCGTTGTTTGCTGCCAAATCCTTCCCTCGTGTCAGAGCACACTCCCCGTCACTTCCAATTAGATTCTCACACTCTCTGCTCACCTGCAGACATGCTGCTCAAAACTAAAAATGTCACAGCTGCTGGAGGAATTTATGGCATGCGTCACATGCCTTTAGAAAAACTTCACAACCCCCTTCAGTCATTTTCCTGACCAATACTGCTTTGGGAGGCCAGTACAGTTTGACGTTTGTTTGCAAGAGTACATTACATATTTATAATAAGGATTTATGTCAGATGTCTACAGTATACTTACTGGACACCCTCCCCCCCTTATATTTCACTTTCTGTTGGGACTTAATTATGTTCTGTGAAATTACGATCCATGACAGCAACTAGAAAATACTTCATCTAGTTTATTGGATAGGCACAAATAAGCTTTTGCTTCAGCCTTTTCGGTCACTACTGTATCTGTTGTTGAATGTGTAAAATGATATCTTTTTTAATTATTGTTTTTAAAGACTGAATAAAACTACTACTGCTACTAGTTTTCTGTTTCTGTTCTCCAAATCTTTGTTTTCTGCTGTGTGTTCCAGCTGAGCCAGAGGCCCACCGTAGAGGAGCTGAGACAGGCCAAAATCCTCATCCGATTCACTGACTTTGTGGAGGTGTCAGATGCCCAGGACTATGACAGGCGGGCAGATAAGCCCTGGACCCGGCTCACAGCAGCTGACAAGGCCAGTATCACCTACACCTAATTTTATAATTAGATTTAGATAATCTTTTAATAATCCCAAGAGCACTCTTAGCCTCCTTTTTCATTATTTTTTTTAAAACACAATCACCCCGGGCCTGATGCAACCCCTTAAAGGTGGAGTCAGCGATTCTGGAGAACGCTTGCTGTCAAAATAGTGTTTTTTCAAAATCCGGGAATATCTCCTCCAGTCCGCTACCTGTATGTACTATGTGTGTGCTGCACAAAAGAGCTGATTCTAAAACAAAGCCTAGGCTCTGTAAACAAAGGGATGTAAACAAAGGGTGCCCACCATAGTTGACAACATGCCCATTTACAGAGCCTAGGCTGTGTATTAACACTAGATTTTTTTCAACGCGCACACACACAGTATGGACAGGTAGCGGATCCTGAGGAGATTTTTGACAAAGTGATTTTGGCAATATGCGTTCTCGAGAATCGCTGACTGCACCTTTTAAACGCAAGTGGCTAATGGTAGGACGATGTGTTCTTTTCCTCCTCTCTTGTTACCTCCAGCTCAGTTGTTTGGTTTCCCCCTTTGTGAGTCAACAACACCCTGGAGCAGTCCTGCTGCTCACTGACCAGCGGGCCCAGGCCTCTGCTCTGACTTTTAATGAGTTCTTGATTTGCTTTCATGATGCACACCATGACGCTCTGAGCACGGAGCCAGGACACACCTGAGTACCTCTCCTTTGAAAATCACAGAGGCTTCAGTGGTGTGATTACGCAACCGCTCGCCCTACATAAGAGAGTAAATCAGACAAGCGTTTGCCTTCAGGACGCCTCGGCCGCAGCGCTGCCCTGCTGACGTTTATTTATCTGTTCTTCTGCTGCTACCGTCGAGCACAGCATTTGAATATTGTTTGTTCTCCTGTCTCAAGACGCATTCTCTCTCCCCCAAGGCTGGAGAGACGTCACAACTTGAGTCACGCCGAATAGCAAAAAGTAATGATGACCTCAGCTGGCTAGGGTTGTCTGTCACATGTTACATTTCAGAGGAGATGTGAGGTTCTTGAAAAAAAGGGCACAGGGCAGAGGGCACTGTTTTTATCTCCTGGAACTTTGACTCATCACCATGTTGAAAATCTCTTTGCATCCCTCCACTGTTCCATGGGCACTACTTGGAGGTGACGATGCACTTTGGGCATTGTCCAAAATGTGTTTAACTGAATGAATGGGGGAACAGCTTTGTTTTGTGCTTGAAAATCTTTCCCTTAAATGCATACTTTAGGTTGTTAGCGAGTCAGGACGGTGGAATGGAATAATAATAACTTGTATTTCTATAGCATATTTCCTCCAAAATAATGCCCACTTTATAACAGTAAAATAAAGTAAAGTTAGGATGCAACAAAAGTCTCGTCACTCCTCCTATTAGTTTAACTTCATTGGTGTCACTTGAGAATTAATAAGCGAAAACCTCAGCAGTTCCTCTCCTTGTTCCACAATTTACTATCAGCACGTCTGCCTTTTGAAACCAAAAGCAAAACGGAGCCTCACATTTTCCCTGATTCACCGCCCCGTCTTGATTGACTGAGATAAGCCTCTTTCAGCTGTTCCCACATCTGCCCTCTGCCTGCAGAGATGTGGCAGATTTGTTTTTACAAATGTTGTGGTGTCAAAATATCAAAAAGAGAAAAGACATTACTTTCCTCTAAAAGGTTCATAGCAACCCAGGAGACCAGAGTGTCACATTTAGCTTGTGTGCTTTTCCTTCATTTGGAAGCATTCTGGAGCGTGAGAATGATGAAGCTAGTTTAGACAACATGAGCTCTGAATAGGTCAACAGTTTTTTTTTTTAGGACTCAGGACTGATGAGGGAACCACTTCATCCTTGTTGCTATAAATGCCCCAAAGTAGTTTTCCTGGACAGATTTCCAACTAGAGAAGCCAGAAGATTTCACAAGCAACGCACTTTTACTGGAAAAACCTCGGCTTCTGTGGCCACGGCTAAAGGAAAGAGGTGACACAATTTCCGGAAAAAGGCTGACGGATGCTCTGAAAGTCTTTTGGTTTTGTCTAGAAACGGAACCCTTTGCGGCTGTGGAACTCCCACAAATGAACTGGAGAATTCTGTCTATTCAGACTTGACCACGAAACCGTGGACTGAATGCTATGTCCACCAAGTTGCAATGACTGTGATTTGTGATCAACAAGACGGTCAATTAGAACAGTAGCCTAATGAATTGTATGTTATTTGGAGCCTTTGATCCAAGAACTGTCCGGAAACCACTTAATATACTGTACATGCTTTGGTGTTCTAAAAATATACCTGTATTGGTTGCCACTAAAAAGTATTTTCTTTTTCTTTTTCTAGATGTAAATCTATGGTACCACCATTCCATTATAGTTAAAAAAAAACACAAGCTTACTACCGGAGTACACCAGCAACAGATTGCATATTATCATTCGTGCTCTTAGATGTCTCGAGGGGAGGAAATTGAGGGCTCTTGTGCTGTGATAAGAGAATTCGGCAGAATGGTTCATGGCCCGGAGTGGAGTGTAAATGATGCATGAAGCATACTAAAAGGAAGTAGAGAGACTAGAGACTAGGGTTTAGGCTGCTGCAGCGTGTGTACTAAAAGCCTCTGCAGCTATTTTATTTTCTCAAAATGTCCTTCTTGTTTGTCCACTGCAGGCGGCTATACGGAAGGAACTCAATGATTTCAAGAGCAACGAGATGGAAGTCCACGAGTCAAGTCGCCATTTAACCAGGTAATGTGCAGAATCCATTGATTCCAGTGCGACTGCTGTACATGCCAGCTCATATAGTTCAATTAGTTACAGTTTATTCACGTGCTGGAGCTTCTAACTGTACAGTTCTAGCTGAAATGATGAAAGGTTTTTAATTTTAGCTAAACTTTGTCTGTTTATCTTTTTAGGTTTCACAGACCATAGTAGACCACCACTGTCTCGAGCGGTGCCCAGAACCGGCTTCGCGCCTCCAATGAGAGAACCTTAAGTGCTGGACAGTAAAATGGTGCCCGTTTCTACAAATAAGGCCATGTCTTCTGAAAATGCCTTTTTTCAAGACCCACACACAACCGAGTCGGTACTACTGCTCCGAAAAGACACAGAACACACCCACTTCTACCATCCACTGTAGTAGCACATAATTGATTCCAGTTAATTCACGTCGCCCCTCTTCTATGGAATTTTTGCTCGACTGTCTCTTTAAATCCCTTCTGCTGAGCTCTCAGGAAGGCGCTCAGATCTGTGGTGAACTGACAACGGGGATTTGTTTTTCTTCTTTGCGATTGATTGACACTTTTAACAAATACCGAGGGCAACCGTACCTTTTGGTTCATCAATACACCAGTGGACGTGTCTCGGTGGACATGCTTTTATCCTTCTTAATTATGCCGTCACACACGGACAACTCGGCACAAGGACGCAGGGGGTTGACAGTTGTCGATATCAGCAGGAGATCTGTCTTCACTTGCACCTGCTGGGACTTTGGATACTGCTTTGAAAAGACACACTCAGGAGGGGACAGCAGCATCAAAACCATGTGCAATATTTAATTATTTATTTATTTGCTTCTGCTTTTCCTAGTTCATAGCACCCCCTAGAGTCCCATTTGTGTCATTACGATGTAGTCTTGACTCCTTCTCCCCTCTCCCTCATATGTGCAATTCTCACCATACCGACAATGTTGACATCTAATTGCTAACTGTGAATTTGAGAGTTTGGGCTAAAATCGCCTGCACTCTCTCCAAATGTACATTTTGTTTATACCAAGGAAAGTAAAGTTAACATTTTAAGAAAGAAACATGCTTGATCCCAAGTATCATTTGTGTCACAATCTTATGAAATTTTAATGTAAAAATGTGGAGCTGGCAGATGTGTGTTCTGATTCCAGTGTGTTTGCAACAATGATCTGTTTTTTTATATTTTCGTTTTTTGAGCACTTGGATCATAAATGGGTGATTCTCATGCTGTACCATGTGCTAGCTCTTTTAGATTGAGAGAGTGAGTGCATCTGAAACAGAAACATCAAGAGCTGGCTAACCACCATGTTATCACCATTTATTTATTTTAGTTTGCAGCAGTGTGTTGAATGACCTCTGTTCATAATGTGTATTGTATTATACACTTTACTTTTATACTCGTGACATTATAAGCTTTTGACCAAGCAATATCTGTTGTTTATATGTAGAGAAAAGGTTAAACTACAGGTATATTACCCACCATTGAGTTTGTTTTTTACTGTGCTTGTTCACTACACTGAAGAGGATTCGGGCCACACATAAAAAAAAGTTCTAACTTAAATTTGTTTCCTTATGTGTGGCCCTATTCCTCTTCCGTACACCTCACTACACGGTTCTTATTCTCTTTACTTTATGAAGGCTTTATTTAGGAGGTTCTCTTCTGTATTCTTCCCTCTAATGAGCCACCGAAAACATCTGACAGCTTACAAACACCATCAAACAATATGTGATTCTGCCTCAGATCTATAATTGAAAAAGACGATGCATTTGCAATTTTTGAAACGGGAGAACAGATTTCAGTAAATAGAGGATTTCTATTTATTTTTAAATTGCTAATATTTGAAGGTTGGGGCCAAAGTGTGTAAAATGTTAGTTGGGTTTCTGATTCTGTGACTGTTTTCTTTCTACACTTTTATCGAGTCTTGTCACCCGGTCACTGATCACACAACAGTATTTCCAACGCTCGCTCATAAGCTGTATGTACACTGAATATTTTTTTATTATTTTTACAGTATTACTTTTTAGAGTTTCAATATGAAATTCTTCTCTTGTCAGATGAGGGAAAGTATAGTGTAGGTGAAAGGCTGTCATAGGCCACATAATGAATTTGTCTGCTAAAGGAAATGTGTTCTCCCTTATTTACAAGGTCTCAATCAGTGATGAATGAATGGATGACCTAATGAAACAGAGGAACAAGGAATATTGCTTTACACTTCATGGTCTTTAGGTGAGATAAGCGGGAAAAAAGTACACATGTCGTATCACATTGATCCTTTTTCTTTTTGACATCTACATTTCATTGGGTCATTTATAGTCGCATACTTTGAAATATGAGGTGTGTGTGTGTTAGAACCAACTTCTGTATGATTCCAGCATCATGCCATTATTTTGGAAAAATTCTCCATCCATAGGTTCAGTGCAATCGAGCCCAATGAGAATGAAATTTGCTGGAATCAAGGAACATGAATTCAGCAATAAATCTGTTTCCTCTTACATGTTGGTGGAGGTGGAGCACTTTAAGAGATTTGAAAGTGTTCCATTTTATTTTATTTTTTTCATTTTTGAAATACAGAATACCCTGTAAAGGATACATCATGTCAATTAAATTCCATGTCTGAATGCATTTCTCATTGTTTGAATGATCATTTTGGACATTTAAAAACGAAGCACGCACCACAGTCTTTTAATTCACTGATTGTATTCATCCGGACACAGTCCTGTGGGTTTATCGCCAAAAACTGCTTTCGGGCTTTCTTCACACATTTCTTCCTCTTGTAGATTCAGTATTGTATTGCCCATCTCACTCATCATCTCATTTAAAGCTTGTTTTATTCTTGTATTCTACTTTTAACACATTTGAGTTAAGATAACATGAGTTCAGGTGAAACACCGTGAGGCTGCCGACCCTCAGTAACTCCTTATAAATGCCACTGTGTTATGCAACACAACACAGCTGACTAATTTACAAACGATGGAGGTGTGATGACCGCAAATAAGTGGCACATTAACAATCTGGGGCCTATTGCATAAAAGTGGAATAAAGATATCCAGGATGATTGATAAAGCCAGCCTTGACAAAGTCTAGCCTGGGCACTTTGGATCAGTCAGTTGCATAAACGCCAATCCAGGATGTAAAGGGGCCGCTTTGTCAAGCCAGGGCCTATCCGAAAAGTCCAATCTCCTAACCTATAAGCCTCCTTTCCTATGCCTTAACCCCTAAACGTCATCGGGGTTAAGGAGAGATGAAAGGTGCTTCCTATCGAACATAGGAAAGGACAGCACTGTTTCAAATGAATTCGACTCCACTTTTCCTAACCAACGTCATTGCGCGACGGCGAGTATTGCTGACGTGAGTCACTAGCGTGAAACTACACTATAGCCTATTCTCCGAAAATTGACCACAACAAGCGCTCGTTTGATCCATGCGTTCTTTTCATATTGATTTTAATCAGGTTGTCGCCAACAGAGTGAGAATCACTCCCATATATCCCAATTCACATGTGGAATAAAAAGAGGCTACACTTGTGTTGATGTTGAAATGAACTGCCCCCAGTAACTTCATTAAATGTGAAGTTGGTATTTTATTTTCTTATGGTGTAAATTATGTGCTACGAAAATAACTATTATGATGTTGGTCTTTTATGAGTTCTTTATTATCTTTAGCCTGTGTGTGTGTGCGTGTGTGTGTGTGTGTGTGTGTGTGGGGGGGGGGGGGGTATTTTGTTTTAGCCGAGTTAAATCTTCCTCTCTTCTCCTCTCTTCTGTTTTACCTCTCGTTCGTATTCGTGTAGAGTCGGTAAACTCCGGCGGTGGCCTGTTGCTTTAAATCTTGCCGCCGTGAAGGATTATGGGATACCACTATCTCCTTTCCTTTAGCATAGGTTGGTCAGGAGTAACCTATGCTAAAGGAGGGTTAAAGGATGAATCGAGGCTCCTTTCCTAAGCATTTGGAGAATTCGGATCACCTATCCGCCGAGTACTTCCGGTTCATCTCGATAGGAAAGGAAATTTCCTATGCAAAAAAAAGTTTTCGGATAGGCCCCGCGGTGTAAGTAATTCTGTTAAGTGCCAGCCCACAGCTTTCAGAAGTAGGCCCAGAGATCGAACACAGATTTACTGATGGAAAAATGGAAAAGACGGCCCATTTTCCCACAATGCCTTGCTAGTTCAAACCGTAAATCAGGGGGCAGTTCATTTCATACAGGGGATGTCATCTCTGCCAACTAATCTTGATGTCCCTGCATTGTTTTATGATAAAATAGTTGACAGTGAGCAGTCTGCAGGTGCATTTAAAAAAATTAATATCATGGGAAGTCCATTCAAAAAGTTAAACTTTCATAGATTCATTACACAAAGTAAAATATATCAAGCCTTTTTTTTGGATGATTGATTGATAATGGAATAAAAAATCCATTATCTCAAAATATTAGAATATTGCATACAACCAATCAGAAAAAGGATTTATAATACAGAAATGTCGACCTTCTGAAAAGTATGTTTATTCTAGATTAATTTCACTTAATGTGTAATGAATCTAGAATATATTTAAGTTTCACTTTTTGAATTAAATTACAGAAAAAAGGAAATTTTCATTCATATTTAATTTTGTTTTAGATGCACCTCGATATAGTTATAAGTACAAAGTGAATTTATTTGACCCACATTTGCAACGTCATCTGCCATCGATAATCAATTGTATAAATATAGCCTGCAATATGAACAGACTATCACATAAATTATTATAATTTATATCATTTCATCTTAATGTAATTATAATTTAGTTAATTATAAATGGTTCAGGTTAAATAAATAAAAAAGAAGAACTATTTAACTAATTGACAATGTAGTCCTTTATGTGGTACCTTAAAACAGGCTAATGAAAATAAAGCAGTATTCAGAAGATCATGGAATAACTGTTAAACACCTTGATTTCAGATCGGAGTGACAGCTGACTGAGCCAATCAGGCAACAGAATAAGTTTATCCTTTACGTTTAGCCTGGTTGGGACCAGGCTAAACGTAAAGGATAAATCTCCATGGTAACTTATGTCCCTCCGCTTTTATGCAACCGGATCATGGCTAAAGCAAGCCAGGATAACCGAAATATCCTAGGTTAATCCCTTATCCTAGTTTTATGCAATAGGCCCCTGGTTTGAGTATTTAGATGTTAAAAACACAACTCTCTTTGTGTACAAGCCATTTGTAACCTCTTCACCCTCAAATGAGCATTTAGCACAATGAGATATGTGTAGTTAAAATCAGACATAATGGTTCCAATTATTTTCTGCAGGCTTTCCACTAATTAAAACGTCATCATGATGAACTTGCACTAGATTTACATATTAAAGCTGAGGATGATCTGGGTTTACAATTAGAAGAAAAAAAAACTAGTAACAAAGGGCTTGCAAGGCATCCTCAGATCCCTGTTTAAAATGTACTTGCGTCATTTTCCCCCTAAATATAATCTGCAATGTTTTTTGTGTTTGTTAAACAATTGGAGATTAAATTAGGTCTGTTGTATCCCTCTGTTTATAAGAATAATTGATATGAAGAAATATTTAACTATATCAAGAAACACGATTCATTCATTTGGGGTTAAGCTGTCAGTTTGAAAGTGGGGCTATTATTTATATTTAGAGGACAGGTTTAGGTGACTGTTCCAAATAGGCTACAGCTAATTTTATTGTAGGGTAACTGCAAAGCCTGCACCATTTGTGAAATACATCATGTTGTGGAATATCATTTTCAGTGGGCTAATCGTGAGAAACCATCAAACCAATATGAAATTAAACAATTCAAACCAGAATTGCGCGTGTGGTAGCAGCCTACTAATTTGTTTTAAACAACTGTAGAAAAAGGGGTGCCCTAGAGAAAATCAGTGCTACACTAGATGGCGCAACAGAATAAGAGCCTTCGTTTGAGCTGGACTATACAGGCCTTGTGAAATGGCGTCCTGATGAGATGGTGCTGCTGCGTCACCACTAGTTTAAAATAAATAGACCAGAAACGAGACCCTGATGTAATGCCATGCAGAAGAATCCGGCGGGATTTATTTTTGGAAAAATAAGTAACACTCTTGTGAATAGAAACCCTTAATAAATAACACTTGAAACTTATCTTTTATATTCAACAGTTGCCAGCTCTCACGCTCTGGCTGTGTGCGCAGTAACTTAACTACAACTGAGTGACACGATGTTTTTCCCCCCCACACACACACGAAGCCGGCGGAGAGATGGCGCTGCAGCAGTTAAGAGAGGACGCGCACTTCTGGAGCTGCACACCGAACATTTTATACGAGCTATGTTTACGCCTCCCATCTGTTCGCCGCCTCACCCTGACATACCCGGAACAAGAGCTCCACGGGAAATGTAGTCGTGACCTCGTTTTCTCCCCCAGCAGCGGCATGCAGCGGCCACTGGCTGGAGACTTGTTGGCACACTACGCTTCCCACAAGCCACTGCGTTGTTGCTAGCGACCCCATCTTGTGTCGTCCTCATGAATATATAGCTGTCAGGATTTGCGTAGGAGGTCGGCCGACGTTCATTTCATATTCCAGCGCTGTGTTTTGGTTTAAATGGGACGCACATTCACGTCTCCGCCCTGATCTGTCCCTGCGCGCACAGCCTCTTCCCAGCGTTTCGCATCGGTAAAAATGTTTTTTTTTCTCTCCCTCTCTCTCTCTCTCTCTCTCTTGGAGCAGCGGAGGGGAGACTCCGACGGGGGAAAGGAAGGCACGAAGTGAATGACTACTAGTGGAATAAGTCGACAACACCGCCCAGTTGGCGGACATTTACCACGGCGCACACGTATTATTCAGGCTTTTAAATGTAGTGCTTGGAGGTGCAACCAAGTGCGCACCGTTATTTATTTCGAGTGGGGGACTTTTCATTGGCACTAACCTAGATGGAAAGTGTGCAGCATGCTGTCGCTGAGGATGGCGCGTCGGATGGAGGTGCGACCAAGTTAATGAAGAAGCCCAGCGGACTGTCTGTCGCCCGGGGAACTCCGGCGGATGATGGCGGTGGTGGACATTTGGCACTAGCCTCCCGCGTAGAGGCAAAGAACGGGAATAGCCTTTCTCATTCTGCCTCTACCGCGGGATCTAGTGCGTCAAACCGAACCACCGTGGCGGCGTCTAATGGCCGGGGCTCACCCAGCAAGTCCGGCTCTATCCTGTTGAGACGGAGGCGCTTGAAGAGGAACCTCTCCGCCGCCGCTCCAGCCACCGCCGCCTCAGCTGTCACCGCCGCCAGCGGCGCCAAGATGAACTCGGCCCTGTCCTCCGCGTCTCTACACACCCGGAGCCTGGACCGAAAGACTCTGCTCAAACACCGGCAGAACATGCAGCTCCAGCCCGCAGACCGCGAGTGGGTGAGAGCGGACCTCCACCGGGGCTCCGTCCACATCCACCACGACCGACTGACCCCTTCATATCCCAGACCGGTCCTTTGCACTATGGACACCACGGCCGGCGAGGTGGCGCTCCGGCTGAGCAAACTGTGCAGTAAGTCGAGCTCCGTCATGCGCATTTTTTGTAAAGATAACCCCAAGACTGACCAAAATGGCAACTGCAATGTGAAGTATGAATACAATGGTAATAACAACCCGTGCAAGGTGATGAATGAAGACTCGAGTATAAAGTGCAGCAGCAACCACCACCACCTGACGCCCCTGGAATCTACAGAATTAATAAGGGGCCATCATCCGACTGACAGGCTGAGGCTGCTGCTCATGGAGAACGCAGACGAGAGGCAGAAGCAACAGGACGCCGATGGGAAACTTTTCACCCCCGAGTCGGAGTTGTCACGAGACAACATAGCCTGCTCGCTGTCGGACCTGAACTCTAACTCCAACATGGACACCCCCAATGACGACGACGACGACTCGGAGGAGCACAGGAACGGTGTGGACAGCTATGGATTAAACTCTGGCTCGGACGTGGAAAGCAGCAGTGCTTTCGACGACCTGAGCTCGGGGGCCCGGCTCAGCGAGCACAGGGACTCCCTCAGCGACGACATGGTCCTGGGCACCGAGGCGTCCATCCTTAGCCCCTCGTTTGACAGCGCCACGGAGGGCCACGACATGTACGGCAGCTCCTCAGACGAGTTGGAGCTGGACTGTCCTGCCTCGGAACCCATCTCCCAACGGCGTCACACCAACGGCATCGGTGTAGCTGTCACTGCCGGCTACAAGCAGTGCGACATAGAGCATTTAAACAACATGACAAACACTATGGGGCCAGATTCAAGCAGACTCAACCCACACAGTCTGGGCAGCCTGCCGACCAGCAGTAGTGCCGGCTCATTTTCCAGACCCTGTTCTACAGGTCATACACCTGACCCAGCGTGCGAGCAAGGTGGTGTCAAATCAGGGCTGACAGCAGCGGATCACAATGGAGATTCCTGTGATTCCAGCAGCAGCCCCACACTGTATGTTCAGCTGCATGGCGAGGCCGTCAGGAGGCTTAGCCCAGATGAGAGGCCTCTGCAGATCCAGAATGACTTTCTCTTTAAGCTTGGATTTAAAGACCCGTGGAGAGTTCAAGAGGAAGGGCTTAACACAGAGATTGGCTCCTTGTTACGTTTCTATGCAGGTGAGTTTGCTGCTGCTGTGTTCAGAAATGAACCCCCTCTCATTCATTCTCTGGTTGGTACTCTGGGTTTTTCTGTTCATTCTGGGACCTGTTGAGGGCCTTCTCTCTGTTGCACACTACGTAGTTGGAACTGCAGACCCTTGGTGTAACTGTTTGTAACAGGTCGTCAACCTGTATCACAGAAGGAAGCAGGTGCATTCATGCAGGTGCGCACTGTGACATTGAGCAAAAGCAACAACTTATTTTCCTATTTTTGCTGAGAAAGTATATCTTCATTGGATAGTAGTGCATGTGTTTCATTTGGACATTGATAAGTGTAGAATGAGCTCAGAGTCTTCATGTTTCAAATACCTGCTGAACAGAACCCACAGGACACACACACACACACACACACACACACACACACACACACACACACACACACACACACACACTCCTGATATTATAGTGAGTGCTGTCAGGCGCAAGGTGAGTGCAGCACCAGCAGACCTTTGCTGATAACTGCGGCAGCAATTTAGAAGAAGGTTATTATCCAAAGACTGTTAGCGTGTGCATGCTCGCCCAGCTGTTAAGGTTAAATAGTGTGTTGGCATGATTGGGTCAGAGTGAGGTTATGCTCCTAGGTTTGCCAGATCTATTTTGCCTCAGGGACTTCCTTTTTAAAATCCTCAGGTCTGCTTTTTTTTCTACTTCTTCTTCCGTCCTGAAACGTCCTTGTTGGACCGTAGCGCAGTACACTGTGCTCCCATGGACACGCATGACATGGGCACAAAGCCATCGCCACAACTTATGGTGCTCAGACATGGGGGCCCTTTCCGGCTTTTTGCCCCATTATCATCCTAATGAAAAGGCTGAATGCCTTTGTGGTTGGATGGAGAGTAGAGTAGGGGTGGGTTCGGGGTATTGGGCTGGGAGAGAGGATCATAAACCCTCTATCTGTGTGTGGAGCCAGTGAATTCTGGTCATTGAGATGCTGCGCACAGTGCCTGTCCCCATTTGCATCCAGCGCGGCTACTGTCACACTAACTAACTGCCTGCCAAGCTGGGTTAACGTGCTGCTCCAAAAAACTCAGGAAGCCCTCTTTTTTTCACTGTGCCACTGCTATGGCTGTGTCACTGCTGAAGGAAGAGAGGCGAGGGGAGGGAGAGGAGGAGGAGAAGGTGGGGGGGCTAGTGAGGGTAGTTGAGGAGAATCTATTTGTTGGGTCTGAAGTATGGACCAGAAGAGAGAGGCACTTTAACATTCACTAGCTTCCTGTCCAGAGAGGCTGTTGAACTGGAGGTCACTCGATAATACGGAGCTGAAAATGGCCACATGTGTGCCACACATGTGCTACGTGACACATTGTGCTCTTGGACACTGGCCTGCTGCTTGTTTGGGGTAGAATGATTTCATTTAGATAGCATCATATGGCAGGCAGGCAGGCTGTGTTCAGTGCTCATGATGTGGATGGACGTGCATGTAGTAGAGGGAAAACATTACAAAAGAATCCTATACACAAGCCTGTGCAGTGTCAGCTGAGTCCAACAAGCAGTAGCAACAGCAGCAGCCGTTAAATGCGGGCAAAAGTAGCCCTGCTGGTGGCCTTCAGAGGAGGGCCACGCCTCCACATGCCCATGTGAGACAGATTGACTGTGGTCACCTGAGCTCTCACCCCACCACCCCCTCAATCCCCTCCTCTTCCACTGCCAGTAACGCCACTCAACGCCCAGGGTGTAGTCTGAACAAAAGGCCTAATTCTCATTCAGCCCCATAGGGAAGGACACTGAAGAGCACTTTCGTACAAACACTCACACACTCACACAGGGACACATTCACTGTAGAGAGAGGCTTGCAGGCCCCTGATGCTCTTGTGACATGACTGGCGGGTGCTGCTGCTACGTCGTTTCCTTACACTATGGAAGCACGCAAGGAATGTACGCTGGCTCGTCTAGAATGTCAGGCTCGTCTGCTGAGGAGGAAGTGGAGCGGAGGGGGTTGGGACATGAGGGGGGGGGGGGGGGGGTATATCGTGCTGACACATGTTGAGCTGACTTTGAATGGTTGCTCTGGGCCAGATAGTGGAGATAGATAGGGGGCCAGCCAGTCTCAGCTGACTTGCTGGCTGACTCTCTTGGCCCTGCAGCTGCCACAACTGTAGAGCTCAGTCACACACTAAAGGGGCCTGTTTGTCTGCATGCCTGCCTGTGCAACACAGCAGAGTGGCCTTTGATACAGGAAGTCCAGTATCTCTAGACTCTAGTTTTTATCATTCAATTGATCAATGAGAGCGCTGTGCTGCATCTTTTTTTTTTACTGCTAGATATAACCCAGATTATGAGAAGGACATGAGCAGCCGGTAAACAGCGCAGTATCTTTTTTTAATAAGGGCGACAGATGAGGTACTCAGAGGCATGGTTGGGGGAGGGGGGGACTGAAGAACGATGGGTACAGACAGGGGCTGTTAAAGTCCTGGAGTTGCCAAGGTTGCATTTTTTAAGTCCAGATCCTTTGGACAATGCAGAGGTGGTTTGACTTCTAAAAGGAGTTCAGGTCAGGCTTTTGAGTGCACAGGCCAGATGAGAGAACTCACTTTGCCCCTCACAAACACACACACATACAAGCACTGACACACATGTACAGAAGGCTGCCGGCCTAGATCAAAGGGCCGCTGTCCTCTTTGGCAGGCTGACGAGTGATCCTTTCAGAGCTGCCCACACAGGAGCCTCTTGTAATGCCGAGGCAGCTTTATTAGAGTTTGACTAGAAGGGGGAGAGGGTATAAAAGAATAAAAAAGAAAAACATACTCAGACTCATAATCAATACTTTCACATTCTGTTGCTGAGGGGCCCACACATGCCACAGCTCCAACTAAAAGTACACCACCCCCCTTGAGAGACAGAGTTGGGTTTGACACATTTATTATTTTACTGTACGCTTGAGTCATTGCCATGGCAGGAGATCCTCAGCTCAGCAAGTAATGAAGCAGCTGCCCCCTGCTTGGAGTTAGAAGGCTCTGTTCCCTTACCCAGAGGTAATGTGTGTGTGTGTGTGTGTGTGTGTGTGTGTGTGTGTGTGTGTGTGTGTGTGTGTGTGTGTGTGTGTGTGTGTGTGTGTGTGTGTGTGTGTGTGTGTGTGTGTGTGTGTGTGTGTGTGTGTGTGTGTGTGTGTGTGTGTGTGTGTGTGTGTGTGTGTGTGTGTGTGTGTGTGTGTGTGTGTGTGTGTGTGTGTGTAAATGGCACACTGAACCCCTACACACACTGGCACAGGGTTTCCCTCGAGGCGGAGGACCCAGAGTTCTCTACCAAACCAAAGCAGTACACTGAATTATTTAGAGTCATTAGGCTACTCAGCTTTGCAAACAGTCTTCGGCATGTACACACTGCGTTTTGCAAGCTCTTTACTTACCCTGTTAAAGTTGAAGTGTTTCTTTAAAAAAAAAAAAGTAAAAAGCAGTTTTCTTGTCAAGCTAAAGTGGTATTTAGATTTAGCCTGCTTTAAGGGCAAGATGGCCTATGCAGTCCTAGAAACTAGTATCAAGATATTAACTCCATTCAGCTCCACGCAGGTCCATGGCTCAAGCTTCTGTGGAACTAACTAAGTCAAAGTCAGGGCATTTTTCAGGCAATTCCCATGTTGTTTTTCGGCTTGTGCCAGCAAGGTGAACTTGGCAGGAGGAACTGTTTGTACAGGACTATAAAACAGAGATATCTGATGCAGTTAATGGCTCTGCTATTCTACAAAACAAGGGCCGGATGTTGATGATGATGTGGATTAGTAAGATAATTCTTCTCAAAGTAAACATCATATTGTGCACATGTTTTATTGCATAGTTTTAATAGAACATATTTCTCTGCAACGGAACAACTTTTTGACTTCATGTTACCTGCCTCACCTATTGAAGTGCCTATTCACAAATAATACGTTTGTATCTTATCATATCTTAACTATTCTGCATTTTTAAATGAAAGATAGTCAAATTTTAGGAACCAAAACTTTTGGTTGATAAAGTTACGAGACTTGTACGGAAGGATATCCTTTGATTGTGCACTTATGTTATATTTATTGTTACGTTTTCCCTTTTCTGCTTACTTCTTTTAATGTTTTTCTGTAGTTTCTCTATTGTTTCCGCCTGCTCTTCCAACTTGATCTTTGGTCACATTTACAAAACCAACTCCTAGGACTAAAATGTCAAGATTGTCAAAGGACATTATAGAAATCTTAAACCACAACATGTGACTTGGATACATTTTTACTCAAATAAAAGTTTTTTTATCAACAAAAGAAGCAGAGAAATAAAAGCACTCAACTTGTAACCACATAAAGTAGTCTCAATAGAGGTAATGGAAGCAGCTTGACTCTTTGCTTGACGTACCATTGTACAGTATATTCCACTTAGACACAAACATGTTAACATTGTTTGAGAAGACGCTGTAAGTCCAATTACTCTAAAAGCATAGAATAATCTCAAAATTGGGGCTGCTGTATCTTTCCACTGTAACCCTTGGGCCCTCACTGTCTTGAGAAGGCAGTATAGCTAGCTGGTGACGTGATGACTTAAAGGACTCTGCAGGGTTTAAAGGCTTAATGAAGCTCCCAGCTTTCTCCCGCGGGGCCTGTGGCAGCTATTAAGGCAGAGGAGCGCTCACTCTTGTCTTGTCCTGTGCCATGTCGCATTCTCACACTCGCATCTCTAGGAAAACGTTTTTATTTTCATTTTTTTGAAGACTGAAGGAGAACAATATATAATGCCCAGATTTGGTCATTGTTTTGTTTTTGTTTTCAGGATCGGTCGACGTCGGGTTTTTCTGATAACAAAATGAGAATCCCTTGCGGCAGTTTTTTTTTATTTGAATACATTTTACCATTCAAATGATCTTTTAACCGGTCGCCAAAAAGGGATTCATGCATTGCAGTATTGAAGTGTTTGTTTCACTTAAATCTTTATATAACATGGCTTGATTATCCGCCGCAACTATACAGCATTTTGATGTATGCATACAATGCTGTAACACTCCCGGGAGTGGAGACTTTGGAGAAGTGTCATCATCCTTTCTCACATCAATGTCCCGGTGCCTGACAGCTAAATGGTCTTCCTAAATGGCCTATTGCTGAGTCATTATGTAATTGTGTAATCAGATTTCACACGTTCCAGAGCTCAAATCCAATACGCAATGTGTCGGTGTGCACCACTGAGGTTTTTTCTCGTGTTCGCTATAGTGTATGTGTGTGTGCCCGATGTTGGCTGTAAAAATCCAGCGATCAAAGAATAGAATAGAAGAAAGAATGTGTTTTTTGATGTCTCTTCACGTGCGAGCCCCATGTGTATGAAGTGTTCTAAAAACTAAATGTATCCATACAGCCTCGGTGGAGGATTCACACCACGTGTGTACGTCTACTGAGGCAGACACTTGAGGGGATGGGTGGTGGTGTCAGCTTGTAACAGTTAAATCCTGGGGGGAACTGCTTTCTGTCTAATATAGATCGCCTTGCCTGGCTGACATCCTCCCCGCCCTCCTCTGCTCTCGCGCCTCTCGTGATCGATCCCCCTCCCTCTCCTCTCCTCTCCTCTCTCACTATCTTTCCTGGCATCTCCTCCTTCCCTCACACCATCTGACACTTTCCATTTATCCTCCCATATCTCTTTATCTCTCCGTCCTCAGGCTTATTGCATTTTCACCGCAAAAATTACTGATCTAAAAAAAAAAATCTATTAATAAAAAGGCAAAAACTAAAAGCGCAGGTAAGTATTTCTACAGGTCTCTTTGTCACTGTCTTCACTGATTGAAAACAGAGTGCATGAGTTGGTTTACAAAGATGCTAAAGGTGGACGTATGCAATTGAAAATTCACATTGCTTCACTGCTAAATCCAGGCATCCAATGTCACTCGGCCTGCACGTTCTGAACTATAGGGAACTGGCGAAAGCAGGATAGGATAGGGCAGCCAGTGGTTTTTTCTCTAGCCTTATGGGAGAAGCCTGGCCTCTCAGCTGTCTGTCAGACTGACCCTGCCGAATGCTCTCCAGAAACCTTGGGGGGGGGGGGGTTAGAAGGTGTCATTCACAAGCAAGTCGGTGAAAGACGTTGTGCCTCTGGCGGGGTCATGCAGCAGGGTTGACCGTCCCTGGTGGAGTTCCATTCCCTGGCCTGACCACATGCATTGGGAGGGGGTAGAGAGAGGGGGGGGGGGGATTAGGGGCAGGCCAGCAGGGGCTCACTGTGTGCACAGCTTTGATCAGCAGCAGCGCAGCCTAATACCAGGCAACATCTGCAACTCTCAGCATTAAAGAGGCCCAAAAATTCCGATTAGGGAACACAGCGTGCCTGCTAGTGTAGTGTACTGGACAGAACTGTGTCAATTTCTGGATGGAAGGCTTTTTAAAACACCACCACAGACTCCAGTGGTGCTTACACTGATTTGTTTTACAAAGCCCGAGTCTCTCCAGAGATATTTAGTTTCCATTGTGAAATTCCAATTTCTCGGCTTTTCATTTTCTTTAACACACGTTTAGTAATTACAAAAGGGATCGGATCAGTCGGGTTTCGGAGCAGCTGTTTTTTTAACATACTATTTTATTGCTCTGGAGCTTATAGCTACAACTCGTAATACTTACATTACAACCATTCTCTATTGTTCACCTCGCCCAGTTTAACTGAAAAACATCATTAGGCTAAATGACAGATATTCAATTTTTAAGGAACCAAACCTGTATTAATATTGCGACTTAGAAGGGAATGTATCCTTTGAATGTGCTCTTAGTGTATTTATTGTGACTTTTTCAAGTTTCTTTAGATTTCCTCTTGTTTCGGCCTGCTCTTCCGACTTAATCTTTGGTCACATAGCAGACAACCCAAGGACTATCAGCGGAATTCAAACATGAAGTAAATAATGTGTCAGTATTATCAAAGGGCACAATTTAAAATACCACTTGAAATACCAGCACTAGTGGTGTTAACACCAATTTGTTTAAAGAGGACCTATGATGCTTTTTGACTTTTATGACCTATAAACGTTGTTATGATGATTCATAGTCATGCTTAACCATACTAAATTATCAAATAATGACTTACATGCATTTCGACGTATTCCCTGCTGACCGTCTGGGGTGTCTGTGCCAAGCACTAAACACTATTCTAGCCAGTCGAGAAGTCACGTGTTCAAAGCGGTCTACCCTTTGTAACTTCGTGACGTCGCATGTAACTTCGTGAAGTCACCACGCGGATGTTTCCATGTATGGTAATGCTGTCACTTCCCTGTTCGCGTCTGCCTCGCGCCCTTATAGGTCCATGCTCGCGCTTCCCGCCACTGAAAGTGTTCCGGAAGGAAGGTAACCAATCACAACGGAGTGGGGTTTGCAGGAGGGGGGGAGGCAGTGTAAAACAAGAAATTAAGACCAGAAACGTAGTATAATAGGTCCTCTTTAACACACATCTAGTGATAACAAAAGGATCGGATCAGTCAGGTTTATTTCGCTGTTTTATTTGAGATTTTGTGATAACAGCAACGCCCTCCTGCACTCCAGAAATAAAATAAAAAGTCAAAGTAGATAGTGTGCGGCTAATAATATTGAGTGAATGGATTTGAGAGCACAAACAAAATGTCCCCGACTCTTTTGTTTGTGTCATCTGGATGCAGCTAGATAAGGTGTGTTTGGGTGGAGCTGAACTTGTTTCTATGGACTCTGCTCTAATAGAAAAGGGGGCAGTGTTGTTGATATGAAATGACCTAGTTTAAAGTTCATCTCTCTCAAAAATGCTGAAGCACAAGAAAGATACTTCCTCATTGGCAAGTGTTGCTTTCAAGGGGGTGGCTTTGAAAGCGAACAGCAGGACCCAGCCGCGGCTCCATAGATGTTCAGGCGCAGCTATAGTGATATACCGCACGGGAACCACACTTTGATCCTTGAGCTGTATCCACTGCACATCCTCCAATTCAGATTCCTCGTTTTTATTATACCTTTTCAGAATTATCTTACACTGACCACCTGTGCACTATACTGCACAGTTTGGATTCTTTAAAAGTAATTAACTGCAAATATTAAATGTTTTCGTCTACAGCAGGCATTCTGCTAGCATACACAGTTAGTGACTAGCTAGCTAACATAGTGGGGCATTGTTGTTGTTGGCGAGTTGAAATGAGCAGGAATATTGAACTTACAATTTGTCAGGTGCAAGAAAATACAGCTCAAAGAAGTGAATGCTCCATATCTGCTGGATGCGTTTTAGAAAAAACCGGTATGCTAACCAGTTAGCCAAGTCAACCCTTAAAGGTTAATAGGTGGTGTTCACAGCTTGTTTTCACTGATTCCAAGGGACCACACAATCAGTTGTTGAAGGTTTGAAGTATCATTAACGTGAATGCACAGAAGAACATAGGCCCTTTCCAGAAATGTATTTCCATTACAGATGGGTTACAGATGTGTTAATGTCTAAGCAGCTTTAATTGTTGCAGAGCTAATTTGGATCATCTGTTATACTTTATCTTATAAAGAGATCGTGTGTTTATATACTCTATAAGCTGTTGGATAAATATAGACTATAGGGGAGTTAAACTAACTGCATGTATCTCTGTAAGTACAAGTGCCTCTAAATTGTTAATGTAAGTGCTTGAGCAAATGTACATTCCATTACACCACTGTGTATTGGAATGCATTGTATAGAAAGCTATTTCATATACTTCTCAAAAGATAAACAATTGTCCCCAAACAAAACACTGTATGCCTCGTAAACATAGCTTTTATTGCACGATCTATTTACATTGGACTGAATTAAATGACACAACTGTACATACATTATAGATTGGATGGTCTGTTAGGGGGGCTATTTCTGTGAAACCAAAAGTCTGGTTTTCGGTCAGGAGAGACCTGTGGAGACATCGCTGCATGTACAGCCAGACTCAATCATTAACGTGGCAATTTGCTGGTCTCGTGCTGTTAGCCGTGCTGTTTGATAATTACCCCGGACATGGGGGGGGGGGAAAAATAGTGGAGCTGTCACCTGCTGCAACCAGGAAGTTACCGCTCTCTCTCTCTCTCTCTCTCTCTCTCTCTCTCTCTCTCTCTCTCTCTCTCTCTCTCTCTCTCTCTCTCTCTCTCTTGCCATGTCCTTCTTCTTTGCATTTTATTATCGGTCTGTAGTTCCTGTTTCGCTTGTGTTGTCCTTCTCGTAAATACAGTCTTTTCTAACTCACTGGGTCCCATTCCCCCCTTTTGGTTAAAGACTTCCTCTCTTTGGTTCTTTTTTTCTCACTAGCTCACTCTCTCTCTGCCCTCCTGCCCCAGTAGCTCCCTCCCTCCTTTCTCTCTCTCTCTCTCTTTCTCTCCCTCTCTCTCTGTCAGTGCCACTGTGTTCACATGGCCCCCGCATGTGACATGAAGCTGAGCCAAAACACCCCGGATGCCCGCTTCAGCCCCTCCACCGTTCCAGACCTTGTTAAATTTTAAACAAAACAAAAGGAAGGGAACAGAGGGAGGGAGGGAGTGTAGAAGGAGAAGAAAGAGAAAAAGGGAACACGTGGGACCGGGGGAATGTGCAACAACATCAGAATCTCATTCATTCACTCGTCCCATCCGTGTGCATCATCGGGAGAGAGAGAGAGAGCGGCCCTTTAATTCTTGCTCTCTCTCTCTTTCACTCTCTCTCTCTCTCTCTCTCTCTCTCTCTCTCTCTCTCTCCTTGTTTGAAAGCCTCCCTCTCTCTCTCCCTCCGTTTCTCTCTGCTCTGAACTGGACTGATTGTAGCCTTAACCACAGATCTGGGGTCTGATTACTTTGCGGCCTGTCCTTCTGTGGGATTAAACTATAACCGCTGTCTTCCTTCTCTGCTGCCCTGAGGCAACTGCTGCCCCATCGGATGCATTTTTAATACTTTATGAAACAGGAGATTAGCTGGACTAAAAATAAAAATAACAGTCACTGTTTACCTTTTTATTATTGCTTGTAATGTGCTCCATCCTTGTTGGAAATATCTTTGTTACTCTCATCCCTTTTTTCCCCACTATCAAAGGAATGCCACAAGAGGTCATGCCCTTTTTAATATGAAATGAATATCCCAAAACCAGCTTTGATTCCTGCAACATCCCGGAGGGCGTCACTGCCTGATTTAGCCCAACTCAGAGAGTCCTTCTTATCGCCGTCTGATAATGAATGGCGTTAGAGGTTAAGTGCAAACATAAACAACGATGTGCCTATCTGTGTGTTAGTGTATATCATATACAGTACCCTCAGGGAAACCTGGAAACTAAGATTGGCTCGACTGCCTCTCATCGTGGATTAGCTGCAAATAATTCTAACCGACGATCCAAATGATGTCATTGCCACCACCACACTGCATCTATAATGGCAATTTTTTGGCGTCCTGCATATTCCATTTTGATGGGTGACTTAAATCAGCAGGGCCAAAAATGTTACAGTCGTCACAGGGTTGCTGCTTCCGCGTTATTTACAGTGATTAAATTGCTTTCAGCATGGGTGTGTTTTTTATATCAAATGGCACAAATAAGCCACTTTCATATCCCTGTTTGAGCAAAACAAGTTTGGACAGGAGAAGCTTTTTTAAGATTGCCCATAGTAGAAATTCCGTCCCACCAATCACACACACACACACGGTATTCTGGTATTCACGCTGTCTCTTGCTCGCTCCCTTGCTATTCTAGTACTGCATATATCAAACTGCTGCTGCCGCCTACTCAAATATGCTTTTCTCTACTAGGAATCTGTCTACCCGTTGATTGGTAGCACATGCTCAGACTGAGCATACACCGGACATAAAATCACATCTATTCACTGAGGGAAATCACAAGTCATCTTTTCAAAACACAAAGATTTTGATTCTATAACATAAATGTATACATCATGCATGCTAGGCCAGGGGTGTCCAAACTACGGCCCGCGGGCCAACTGCGGCCCGCGGCCCACTTTTTATTGGCCCGCGGCCGATTTTAAAGATATAATGTAATATGGCCCTTTGAAAAAAAAAAATAATATATATATTTTTTTTTTTTTTGCATTTCTTAGTTAACCCACTAGTGCAGGGGTGTCAAAACTGATTGATTGGCCCGTGGCACATTTTAAAAATATAATGTAATATGGTCCTTTTAATTTTTAAATAATTTAAATGCACTCATTATATTACAGAGAAATATGTCCCATAAAAGAAAAAGAGCACCAAGCCCATCCCAGAGGACCCTGCATAATATTTTATTTTAAATTAATATTATTATGGAAAATCCATGTGTCCTTCTCCAATAGCTTCTAATTCATCTGGCACAGTGTCTCCATTTTTTTCATACAAAATTCTTCAGCTTTAGCCTCTTAATTTCCCTCTCAAAGTGCACCAGATTCATGCATTTCACTTTAAAAACTTAAAAAAATCTCCCGGGGGGGCTAACCCCCGGACCCCCCTTGGAGAGGCGGGATCTCGGCTGGCTACTATTTTCACCCAGCTGGACATTGGACGCAAAGGCAGAAAACACTGGGTGTATCAATGGCATTTAACAAGAGGGGGAATGTATCTGTTTAATGTGCAAGTAAAGTGTTGCCGTGAAGAAGGATTACTATTTACGAAAACACTATGAAACTAAACATCAGAGCAGCTACATGTCCTGATAAATGTATTATTTTTGCAAAGTGGCCTGGCCCTTCGTAGATTTTTCTGTATGTGGCCCTCAGTGAAAAAAGTTTGGACACCCCTGTGCTAGGCCATGTGATAGCCTACCCGGTGAATAATGCACACTTAGGATGCTTCTGTAAGTGGCTCTCTAACTTAGTATCTATACATAATATGAATTATTTTTAGATTTCTGTCACTATGCATCACCTCGGTACCGATGTTTGAATTCCCCCTGGGTTTTGCCAAATAAGACTGTGGCTGTTAAATGCTCCATAATGCATATTTGACACGGTTCATAAATAAGGAAGTATAGGTGATTTGTGCTTTGCTAAAAATGGTCAAATGGCATAGTATCACATATTACCCAGTGTTGCCTGCAACACTAACAATCCTATTATTTTTGTTGCAGTTTTGCTCTTTTGTGACCTTTTTAAAAAGCCACTTTCTTATGGACACAGGCCTTCTTCAGTCTGAGATAGCCTCCATTAACGCTTCAATATTGAGGAGTCAGAAATAAGATCAAATTAGTGACACTCTGTATAATACATACACTCTAAATAGCTTAAATAAAGCCACTGTAGATTAGCGGTGCTGCATGAAATACAGAAAACACAGACTTGTCCAATGATTGATGCTGGTGGCTTTTGTTGGTTTGAGACAATATTGACCATGGCTATGATCTTGTTAAAAGGCCCATGAGGGTGACGGGGAGAGACAGTGACCAAGGGGTTGAGTGTGGGGAGTTCTTAAAAAATAAATGTACCCCGCTTTGCTTCTACCGGCGACAGGCATTATTAATGCATTGGTACAAATGAACAGGGAAACCTAGGGCGACAAACAGGCGGGAGTTCCTGCAGGCAAATTAATCACTGACATACAAGTCAACACACACACACGCACAAACATATATACCCATCTCCTTGTGTGCTTATGCGCGTGCACTCCATCACATCCAAATCTTTAACCTTTTTGCGCGACATCAAACCTTCACTGACTTAACCAATTAGCGTTCTCATCTCGCCTCTTTAGCCTCGGTATCAGAGGGAGGTGTTGTCAGCCGGCTCCTCTATCGCTTCTCTCCCTTCATCCCTCGCTCTCACATTTCAGCCTCCCCTGGTGCACTTCCCAGGGGGTGGGGGTTTGAATGCTAGGAGGGTAAGCCTAAACCTCTGTGTCTGGGAGAGTGGGTTATTGTACCGGTGCTTAAGACCAACAATACCTCACTCTCCCCTCTCTTTCCCGCTCTCTTTTAAGCCTCCCCCTCCCTCCCCCCCCCCTATACAGTATAACGGGGCTGCACTTTATCTGTATAGGCTGTATATATAGTGCTGCAGAGACGGTCTGCTGCTGCTGTATACAGGCCATTAGCAACTGCTAAGTGACAGAATGCGGAGGCTGAAGTGACACAGTGACACCGATGATGAGATACCGCGGCGCCCTAATTTATGAGATAATATGTGGTATCGGAGAAAGTTCTCAGACAATTTGGGTAAATCTTAAAAAAATATGTGCAGGGTTATAATCGTCTTTTTTTAATATCAGACAGATCTCTCTTCTAATCATTATTTTAATTTAATCTATAGACCACGTTCTTGCTATCACAGTCTGCCCTTGCTGCTCAAATTAGAGAAGGGCAGACGACTATTCTTATTGGTGATTAATCACTTTTTTTGATTAATCTTCTTATCATAAGGGATATAAAATGACAGATCACCTTGGTGAATCACCTTTTTCCCAGACCCAAGGTGATATCTTAATTTTTTTTTTGTTTTTGACGAAACTGAACCGAATTCAATTTACGATGATATCAAATTAAAATATGCCAATTTTACAGGTTGGAACCGGAATATGCATTGGTAGTTTTGCTTAAAGGGCCACTCATTTTTACAAAACAAGGTGAGTTCAAGTTGTGAAAGCAGTTATAGGAGGATATCTGTGCCACTGGAGCAATTTTTTAACAGATCGGACAATGGATCGCGAGTCTTTTTAGCAGAACCTTAAGAGTATTTTACCGCTCAGGTAACCAAATAAAACCTCTGAATCTTCGGAAACTGGTGCTATGAAGTTTAATTTATCATGCAGGGGAAAGTCTTAACACTTAAATTGCATTATGGGTAATGTAGGATGAAGCAATTTGTATCTCTGCCTTTCCTGCAACTTCCCCAACGTTATGGAATTTCAACACATAATCTCTGGTGTCCACCTTTAACAAATAACTGAATAGGAAAAAGTGTTCTCTTTCACTCTTCTGTCTCTCAAATCAATTAATCAATGTGTAAACACCAAAAGTGGAATTGCAATGATCCGTGAAAAAAGAATGAGGTTCATTTAAAAATCGAGTTCCCTATTGGGAATGTACGTACACGTTTCATACCTTATTTAAAAGCTCCTCCCAACAGACAGATAATCTATCACAATCTTGTCATACATTGTTTGTCGGCTTCTGGGATTTGCTCTGATTGCATCTCCCACTACGAGCAAACTGCATGGTCCCCCATGCCACTCTGTGCATGCATTGGCCCATGTGTGTGATCAGGCCTGATTATGTGTCCTCATGTGTTGGTGGTGAGAGAGTTGTTAGGACTGACGGGCGAAGTGGAGTGCTGCATCATTCATGAGTGTGTGTGTGTGTGCCACCCTGTGCCTGGACTGCAGTGACCCGTAGCTGTCAACAGTGTATCCTTGAGCGTGATGGCACAGGCTGTGCTAAGGACACACTGCTAAGGGACTGCTGGCATGCATAAAGGCCTGTGTGTGGGTGGGGCCTGTGCCAGTCGTTGGGCTAATATAGGGTGGAAAGCTATGATGAACACAGAGGAGGGGCATAATCAGACACTATAATGTTCATGTGCTACATTTTGTGTCCCTTTTATTTTGAAGTTCTCTTTTTTTTTTTTTTTTTTTTGCTTCCCTTCCTTTTTTGGGTCAGAGAGAATTATCAGCTAGAGAGAGAGAGAGAGAGAGAGAGAGCTACCAACCCCGAGCGTTTGTGTGCTGCCACCTAAGGACACTTAAGCCCGGTTGACCCTGTTCTGACATAGTATTTCAAAAGAAAGGCTGGGGCTGTGTAAGGGTGTGAAGAAAGAGAGGTCAGGTCGTGAGTAAGCCCGGATGGAGATGGGGGATTCCCTGGAAGGGGCCAAGCGCATAAAACTACTCATACTTGGTTGAGTCTGAACAGAAGAGCAAGTAGATGAGTTAGGAAAAGTGTGGCTGACAGCTGGAAATATATTGAAGCCTGGCTTTAAATACTGTAATACTTCTTCTTTGCCCTCTGAAACATTTAAAATATGCACACACGCACGCACTGTAGTTAAAACCTTTCTGATCATAACGTGTGTGTGTGTGTGTGTGTGTGTGTGTGTGTGTGTGTGTGTGTGTGTGTGTGTGTGTGTGTGTGTGTGTGTGTGTGTGTGTGTGTGTGTGTGTGTGTGTGTGTGTGTGTGTGTGTGTGTGTGTGTGTGTGTGTGTGTGTGTGTGTGTGTGTGTGTGTGTGTGTGTGTGTGTGTGTGTGTGTGTGTGTGTGTGAAGACAGAGCCACATTACATAACCCCGGCTCCCCTGCCAGTTTACTACCACACAACAGTAACTCAGCTCACACGTGTGCAGGCTTGCTTTAGTTTGTGTGTGAAAGGAAAGCGCAGCCTCCCATTTGATTCTCACGCATTCGTGACCTGCTGGTAATTCATTATTTTTTCCAACATGGAATAGCCGTCCCTCTTTCCACACTGATGCACAAGTTTATCATGCATTTTGCCTCCGATCTACGTGAAATCACATTACATAAATACTTGGAAGAGTGTGATGGAGAATGTGTCTGACCTTTTGCTTGCATGAATTCAGGGCGCTCTCTTGAAGCGAGTGGGAAAATCAAAGCCTTTCCTGGGCCTTGAACCTTAAGAAAAGGGGAAACGTATACGCAATTTCATCATTATAAATTAGCCTGACACTTTGTAATGGAAGTTATTGTCAGAAAACTTACTTGTTTCCTCTTTCTCTGTCAATAGACCTTAGATCTTCGGCGTCAGGCATTGAGAAATAAAGGAATCGGCCACATATATGACTTTGGGTTTGGCTTTGTTCTTTAAAAATAATTTTGGCATAATACATTTTTTTCAGTTTTCGCAATAATTTCTAGTTAACATTTGTGATTTGTCGGGGGGGAGAGGGGGAGAAGAAATGGCTAAAAAGTATTGTGTGACTGTGACAAGACATACACGTACAGGTTACACTCTTAACTATTCAAAACCACAGGGTCGCCAAAATGTATTTGGAAGAGAAATATAAGGTGAACAGTTAATACCATCATAGTTCACACACTGTGTTCTTGGATGATCTTTTTAACCCACGGTACTTGCTGTAGTAGTGCACACGCACAAAATGTGTACATTATCAACATGGAAGAAAAAAAGAAATGGTAAAAACTACAAGATCCAGGTTGTAATATACTATAAATATCCACATACTGTAAATATCCATCTAAGCATCATTTTATCCAATTTCTTATTTTGTAATTCTTTTTTTATTCACAGCTGACTGAGATTAGCTCAACCCCCCAACAGCTTTTATCCTCTGGTGATTGTTTCTGCCTGAGGTGACAGGCAGAATGGGCTCATGAGAGGAATTGGCTACAGGATATGCCTGTAACCATCTCCCTATCCGTCTGTTTAATCATGCATTTCTTTTTTATCCATTCAATATTTTTTTTTCTCTTTCCATCTTAGCTATCTCTGCTTCTCCTCATCCTGTATTCTCTTTCCTTTCCATCATACATGCGCCTATCTTTCTGTCCACCCCCTCTTACTTGCCATATTTCTTAGCTCCCAGTTTTCACCCTGGTATGAAAACCACCCATTTGGACCCTCGTTATTGTTTTTCTGCGCTTTTATTTATGTATTTTTATATTTAAGCTTTCCTATGGCATACTAAATAATTAATTTGGGAGCTCTGCGCATTTTCACAGCCTCCCGAATCATACTCGGATTCAAACCTGTGCCTTCAATTCATTGATGGCACACACACACACACACACACACACACACACACGTATTGTATGCATGGGGAAACACATACATTATTTGTCCAGCACAGGGACAACATTTGCGTTTGCGAGACTGAAAAATAGCCAGAGTTCTTTTGTGTGTGTGTTTCTATGTGTGTGTGCGTGTGTGTGAGTCTGAGCGAGCTGATCAGTGGGGCTCGTGTTTTCCAATGTAAGGTTTCGTAACACACACATTACATAACAGCAGCAGGAGTGGAGCTGGGAAGACGGGGGGAGCGGAGAGAGAGAGAGCGAGGGAGCACACGTCTATGTACGTCAGCGTCAGACCACTTCCACTGACGAGAGGGAATCACTGGGGAAAATCTTTCTTTACTCACACGGATTGCCGACACCTGCGATTCGGAAAAACATTCAACCACATCTCAATTCTCCCTCTCTCTCTATGCGCACGCAGCATCCTGGTCTATTTTTAGTGGATATTGATTGAATAGCATGATGAAGCATGTGCACAACACATTGGGCCGGTGTGATGGACGGCACAGCTGATGGGAAAACGCTGCTATTTCTTTCAGTTGCACAACTCGTTTATTTGAAAAATTCATAGCAGCACAATGCGATTTATCAACCTCTTATGGGGCCTAGCTCTCTACACTGTGGGCGCATGAGTTTGGATTGCATATATTTACACATCGTTTGCATCTGCATCTGTTTGGGCTTCTTCTGCCCATGAACACATTTGCATCAGGTTTAATGTAACCTGATATGTGAAGATACTGAAGTGGACTGCGTGTAGCTTCCTGCTGTGCACGGAGTCATGATGTTGTAAAATAAAAAATGCAGTGGAGCGACTGAGTGCGCAAGTGGGTCAAATTCTACAATATATAAAAAAAAAGAAAGAAGATAATTCAGCATTACAGAGCACACTACAAATCCTGCTTCATGTCATCCCCCCCCCCCCCCTCCTCCCTGACATAATGCATCCCCACACTGCCTCTACAGGCCTGTGGGTAGTATTACATTGACCTGATAGCTGGAGTTGTAGCTACAATGCCTTTTAATAGCAGAGAGCTGTTTAGTCCCCGGCTTCTCCCCAGGGGCAAAGGGTAATAATGGTTTGATGAGGAAGATATTGCAGGCTGTGACCTCATTCGGATTCAAGATGTGTTTCACTGGACTGAGAGAGGAGGTCTTATATAGTGTTGTGTGTGTGTGTGTGTGTGTGTGTGTGTGTGTGTGTGTGTGTGTGTGTGTGTGTGTGTGTGTCTTTCAGTCTGATAGTTGTCCTTCTAGGTGAAATGCTTAAGAGAAATGAGAATTTGAGCGGCATCCATCTTTCTACTAATTATCCACCTCACCTTCTCTCCGAGGGATGAAGGGAGGTGTCATGGACATGCGTAGTTCGTGGAGGGAGAAGTAAGAGACATCACCTTTAACTGAGCTGTTGAAAGCCGAAGGATGTTCGGTGTGTCTGGCTACAGATAGTGGCACAAAGCAGTGTCCCTCAGCTTTTCCTAGAGGGATTGGAGGGGCGCACTCCTCAGCACTCTCTTGAGAACAAAAAAAAAGAACGCACTACACAGCAGCCTGCCTATCACCCTATCCTGAATTATTGGGCCATATTGTTTAAATGCATTCATTACAGAATATTACAGTTCTGTATTGTAACACTTTATTTTAAATATCACACACATTTACAAATGTGGCTTAACCCATCTGAAATGCCTACCAATTGAAACATGTTTAATTGATTTATTAATTAAAGAGATAATGAAAGCAAGCTGCATCATGGGAGATAAGATAAGTGCTCTTCTGGCTAGACTAGAGAAGTGCTTGTGGCGCCGTCCAAACACTGCATACTTTACGGTTGTTCATCACGAATTGCATATAATATCAGGAGAAAAGACACATGGGTTCCTGCTGCCAAAAAGAGATGCATCTTTCATTGGTTATTTAGATTATAGCCACATTTAAACTTTAAATCTTCTGTTTGTGCTTGTCAATAAAGCAGCTTTGGACAAATACTTAAGCAAGTATACAGGCATGCTCGCAACTCTGTGAGACACAATTATGCTATGAGGCTGAATCATAGATAGTACATAATATGGATGTAGCATCCGGGCTGACCTCAGTTATTCACACGGCATCCAATAATCCTGGTTTGTGCGCGTCGCCATTTTGTGAGATTTTTACTCCGCCACACGTCGGGGGGAGGGAGATAGCTGACGTATACCTCCGAGGCAAAGTGAGGGACAATGGGCGGAGAGCTGTCACTCAAGAGATCGTGCCAATACATTTTAACTTCCAAAATAATAAAAACTAGTGTGGTCCAAAAAAATTCACCCCCCTTAGTGTTGTCATGGAGATATGACCTAAAATACAGACTAGAATGTTTTTTTAATCCAGGCCTGAAATAGGTTTAATAATGCTGTGAAAACGGCATGTTTAACATTTGAATCAATGAGAAATGGCTGTTTTCTGCATCCAACCCCCAGTGGCACTTCCGGGTTACTACAGTTGTGGTCACTTCCTTATTGGATGCTGGTAAAAATCGCTGAGGTTGGGGCTTGGGCTGAATGCTATCGTCAGCATGCTAACACGCTCCCTCTAACAACGCTTGCATGCCGATACTTAGCCTGTTTAATGTTTATCACTTAAACTATCTTTGTTCAGCTTTCTGGCATGCTAACATTAGCTAATGCATTGGTATTTGGTCATAAACCAATAAAGTATTTGACAGTCTGAAGTTATGATGGGACGATGGCGCCAAAGGAAAAGTCAGGATGCCACCTAAGTAATTATATTTCATCCCAATGTTTGACATGGATGACCTGTACCAATTGTCATTGAGACATTTTACTCAAAACCCCAAAATGCCAACCTCATCAGGAAAAGTCTGTAGGATTCTTCCACTGGGGACCATACATTTATAAATTGTTATGGCAATCCATCAAATAGCTGGTATACTTCAGTCTGGATCAAAGTGGGGGGACTAAAAGCGCCCAAATTGAGAAAACAACATTGTCATCCTTAATGCCATGCCAACGGTGTGACTGAGTAATACCTGAAACCAAATAAAGCCTTTATCAAAGTACTCTCTGGCCCGTCCTTGTTTGATGTTTTGACTCTTCTTCTCACTGACAGTCAAAATATTAAAAGCACTCAATACAATGTTCCTCCTGTACTTTTATAATAAGTGAAGACATCATTGTAAACCAGCATATATACTCGCTGAACATGACTCAAAAGTAGAACAAACAGACACACACACACATGTAGGTATACGTGCACATGCAGAGTTACGCAGCAATAATACAACACCTCACTCATTTCCCATGCAAACATGAAGCTCATCTTCTTATCACTTTTTACACAAAGCACAGTTTGACACATTACACACATCAACACCTCCCTCAGTCCCAGAGGAGCAGCAGACCTCCCCCTTTCTATCCGTTTGCCTGAGAACATCTGGGAACTTTTAAGGACTCGGATGTGTTTACAAGGATTAAGAAGCTGCTAATGAAATCACTCAACTCGGAAACTGTGAAACTGTGGGATTTCGAATGGTTTCCCCTGAAAAAATCTCCCATTTGGCCCACTACAGTACATTCACAGTTCCACATGTGCTACGCCGTGAAATGTGGTGAGACGTAAAGTGTAACGGTGAAGACAGATGGGGGAGCACTCAGGTGATGCGCGAAGGCCTTTTGCCACCTTCAAGCGAGGCTGGTCCACTGCTGCCTAAACAGACAGTTGGCTTAACTCGGCCTGTCACTTTGGATCTGAGTAATCACCTCAATTCATCCGCAGAGAACGAGACAAAGGAGAGATGGAGAAACAAATAAAGGGCTTGAACGATTTTGGCAAAGAGGGCAAAGAAGAAGCAGATGTGGGAAGCACCTTCTCCCTTTCCTGTAAACAAAACCTTTGTTAGGTAGATACATTTTGACAGTGTGTGTGTGTGTGTGTGTGTGTGTGTGTGTGTGTGTGTGTGTGTGTGTGTGTGTGTGTGTGTGTGTGTGTGTGTGTGTGTGTGTGTGTGTGTGTGTGTGTGTGTGTGTGTGTGTGTGTGTGTGTGTGTGTGTGTGTGTGTGTGTGTGTGTGTGTGTGTGTGTGTGTGTGTGTGTGTGTGTGTGTGTGTGTGTGTGTGTGCTTCTAACAGAAGGACAAGGCAGCTATTTATGTCACAGAGTAACAGCTGGCTGGCAGTGCTCTGTCTTACATCTATTTCTATATCCCTTCTGCGCCCACTTTCCTCTATACTCCCAGTCGCTCTTGGTAAGCTAATATCTCCAACCTGACACATATTATTTCATGATGGCACTCTAGAGCGTCATCTTTCGCATTTTTACAGATACTGTACTTGCTTAGACCTCTCACGAGATGTTTCAGCTGATGTGAAAAATATATAAAAAAAGAGATAAGGATCCACAATAGGCTTATAAGCATGTACACGGTGCGTTGTAGTAAGTAGTAGTCTTGCAATCCAGTCCTTCACATCTGTCACCGCCTACATAGAATAAGCAAGTGTGCTGCATCTACGCGCGCTCGTGCTCCGCTGTGACTTATGTGGGTCAGAGATGCCCTACGGTATGGCATGCCCGGTCCGGTAGCGGAGGTGTGTGTGTGTGTGTGTGTGTGTGTGCTGATGTCGGGTTGGATTTAGCAGGGCAGGATGATTAACCGGGGATGTGTCCTTGTTACTGAGGAGAGGCAGAAGAAAGAAGTGGTGGTGATCTGTTAAATGGGGAGATGGATGGAGAGAGGTCGGCCTTGGCTACTCATCTCTAACAATGATGGATAACAGGGGCACCAGGGCATCGGGGGAGGCAGCTTTGTATAGCCTGTGGTTGACGTTTGCTAAAACATAAACCATGTGTACTTTAAAAATCCATACTACATACATGTCTTGTTTAAATTGATCACTGTGTCCGCTAGTGGCAGCTGTTACACATGTGCATGCTCATTCTGGATCTATATAATGTGTGTGTTCCATAGGCTTAATGTCCTGAATTGATTTGAAAATGGATAGTAACAGTTCCTCATTACTAACAGGGACCGTGCTATACCATGTGAAAGATACCTTGTCATACCAGCAGCACACTAAAAATAGTCCTCCAGGCTGTATCATTTAATCATTTTGCAAGTTTCCCTCATTCTCAATGCAATAATTACCATAATTTATTAGGAAGCAAGCGTCATGGTATCATTAATTCAAATAATGCAGGCTCTGAGGACATTAAGAAGTTTAAAGGCCATACAAGGTAGTTAAATCTACTTGGCTATCCTGCCGTCACGCATCCTGTGTTCGAAGGCACCTATTAGTACCACTATCTGGTATATTGGATAGGCAGATCCAAGCAAGAAGAAACTGAAATTGACTGTTATTAATACCTCTGGGGCGTTTTAGTTGCCTTATTGTTATTGTTGTATTGTTTGTTTTTTAATATACTGTACTGTACATTCCAATGACCTCATGGAAAGCTCTATTGATAAAGAGCGGATTATGCACTCTGGAATAAAGTTAATTGGTTGCATGCACACAAGGAAAATGAATTATCAATTACAATAATTCAATGAACATTACTGATGTGAAGAAAGCTTTTGCCGCTTTGGAAAGCTTTTCTATAGTTGTTGTTTTTGTCTGAGAGTAACAGCAGGTGCTATTGTGTAGCTAAGCTATTCTATTTTTAGTGATGCATGGGGCTCCCCTTTTGTTTACATGTGATTCATGGATTACGCCTTTTAAGTTTCTGCAGGACTGAGATTGATAATATTTTGTGAAAGCTCATTGGTCCTTCACGAGGAGTGGTGTGTGTGTGTGTGTTTGTCTGTGTGTGTATCAGTTACGCGCCCCACACACATCCTGCGTCTACCTCTGGAGCGCGTCGCATTACCTTACTGCTGCCTCTCTCGGACTTTTCTCGGACACACATGCAACGTCTCAGCAGCTGCTGCTGCAGCGCTGCTTCTAAAAGCCCTATCTTTCTACATAGAGTTTTCATAGATAATTCCCATTAAAAATGAAGTTCTTTCATGTCATCTATGATGCATATGATTTATATTGAGTCTGGACAGTAATCCGTGCGCCCCATTGCCATTTTTTTTCTTTTTTTTTTGCCATATTTTCGCTTGTTGGAAGTTTTATTTTGAAGGGGACACACCAGGAAATGGTGAAACTACAGCGAAAGCTGCCAGTATGAAGTCAATATGACTCTCAACAGAGTATTTCAAAAATCACTTTACTGATATATACGGGAGAGAGAGAGGGGGGTGTGGTCGGGGAAGAAGAAGGCCGTAGACACAGATAGAGCAACGGAAAACTGTTGCGCTCATCATGATCTTTTTTATTTCTTCACTATATTGGATCTCTATATGTGTCATTTATCCAAAAATGAAATGCCAGAACTAATTGAAAATTAGGTTTTAAATCCCTCGGATTTTGATTGCACAATTAAATCGTGAAATAAAGGGATTATTCGCGTATACGACTGAGGGATGTTTTATTTTGAAATAAACACACCGGGTAAACGTGTAACTAGAGTGAATGCTGCTGGTATGACTGTCAACAGAGTATTTCTCTATCAGTTAAAGCACAGAGACGCGAGAGAGACGCGCTGCTCTCAGAAAAAATTAGGCGAGCCTCCTGAGGTGAAGGGGAGCGGCGCTGCAGACGTGCCTCCGACGCGCCTCAGCAGTGCGTCTGAGGTTGGATGTGTGCTCGCTCTACGTTGATTTCACAGTCTGTGACCAAAAGTCAGACGCAGACGCGAGGTAGACGCGCAGTAGAGGTAGGATGTGTGTGGGGCGCGTTAGAGCTGTGCACACATGGCTTTTGTAGCCTGGTGTGGAAGGGAAACGCTCTTTTCCTGAATTTGGGGGAAAAGGAAGGAAGCCATCTCCAGGCACAAACACACACACACATTGTCGTACTCCTGCTTTTACGTACAGTAGACCTAGGAATAGACTGTGGCTTCTGCAGATGAACATGCCCACCTTTCACAGCCTGTCTATTTTATTAAATCCCATCCTGTGCATCGCTCATAGATTATGGGATGACCATGCACCGTGACTCATATCATCCCTGCTCCAAATATTTCTAGTGTAGGTGGCCCTGTGGTTCATACGTTTTGAAATATAGAAAACCGTCTATTATAATCCACTTCCCCTCTGCTGGACGACTACCAAGAGATCCAAGCTTTTCCTCCTGATCTGCCCCTCCCTGTAAACAGGATGCTCACGTGAGAGTCTGAAAAACTTGCCCCCCCCTCCCCCCCAAATCCAGACATCCCACGCAAACAGCAGCATCCATCCAGGAGAAGCTTCACAACTTCTCTCATCATCACAAAATAACAGCCCACTCAAGCTGTCTTGTTCCGCTCTGCAAAGTCTCTTTTTTTTTGGCGAGGTGGGGGGTTAATTTACCATATGGACATGGTTAATCACTGTCACTGTGTCAGGGCGTGAGTGTGTGCATATGTGTGTGTGTGTGTGAGTGTGTGTGTCTGTGGATGTCAGCAAGGAGAAGACGAGTAGGAAGTGGAGGAGGGTGCGTGTGTTTGTGCATATGCCTGTGTGGGCGAGAGCAACAAAAGGTCTAAAAATAGTAGGAATATGCCCATGTGACATATTGAGGCTAAAAGCTGGTGAATAATTTGTCTAATGCAACACATACTGTAGCCCCCATTACCAAAAGCATGAAAACATGCGCCTGCTGGTTACCTCCACCAGCCAGCGAAACGGGACGGGGGGCTAACCAGTCTGTTCGTTCGGTTTAAATGACTCCGTTAGCTAGATATCACATGGATTTTTTGGATGAATTTTGGTGGACCATGCACGCGACAACAGCTCTTGGCTTGATTCTGGTAAGAATTAGGAGTACTTTTTATGATGCATTTATTTTCCCCCTCATTTTATTTCGATTTAGAGCGAGAAACATTCATATTCATCAAAATCATGTACTTGAACCAAGAAAAACATTTGGTATTCAAGCCTCTAACCCCATTCATGCATTTAATAACAACAAACTCAGGATATTTCCTCTTATGCATGTAAAAAAAAAAGTAGTTTTTGAACTGAATGCATACATGTTTAACGAAACAAAGAAAACTATATAAATATAATATAAAAATAATATTTATATTTAAGTGATGGATTTAGTTTGTTTAAAAAAATTATATCTTCACCTTGCTTCCTTATCTCATCTTGTGTATCTTTCCTTTGCCATGATTGCCCCTAAAAGTGGATGATGGCCCTTTAGTTTGGTTCGCTCCCCACACACTCCACTTGTTTCCGAAGTGACAGAAATTATGAAAATAAATGTTTTATATACTTAAATGTTCATATGCAGTCTATGATTGTGTCACAACTGCATTGACTATTGTAAGCCCCTATGGTCTTAAAGGGTAGATTTATAAATACTCCCTCACTCTAATGAACTACCCCGAACCACCTACCTGTGTTAACAAAGTTTTTGCTTCTTTGTTAGCAAAATATGAATTTTCCGGAGATTTTATTAGAAATAGCTTTTAATCTTACATTTCTTATGCATTCTGTTGGGAAGATCTGCCACGCGTGTCTTCAGAATCGCCAGTTTTGCTCACATTTTCTCAGAAAATTCCGTTATAGGTGCATCTTTGCACTTTGTACTGTCACTCAAAAGGATGTGTTGTTCTGCATGTCCCATTGCTGTTTATGATAGTCTCTGCTGTTTAAGCATACCAAGACAGCTCTCCCTTTTAAACAAACATGACTCATGCTTGACGATTAACAATGGAGTTTTATGTTACACACTCAGCATTTAGTCAAGACAAATGTCCTTTTGCAAACTATTGATTCTGTTGTGAACACAAGATTAGCTTGTAGCACAGAGGAAAGGTCAGGGCTCAGCTGTTCGGCAACATTTGATCGCCAGTTAATAGAAAAACTGCCTTGTAGACACCTTGGATTCAGCAACCGCCGACGTATGTTAGTGACAGTCATTAAAATAGAATATGTCTGCATTGTCATGACCTCAGTTTAAGCCACATCAGCTCAAGTCAGCAGACCTCTGGTCAGAATATTGTTAGAGTCTGCTGAGTGTGTTGGATAAGAGTAGTACAGTAACACTACTGTGTTGGTCTTGCAGTCAGCACACAGAAGGCCTGAATTATTTAAAGCCATGCGAGGGTGTGCAACTTCGCACTTGCTTACCCTACTGACTTCTCTCACCTCCAACCCACCCCTCTGCTTTGGTCTTTGTGCAGCTAGTTTACAGTAGGCCACGGGATGCAAGACATTTTCTAAGGCCATCTGTTGATGGTAAAAGAAAACTTCTAAACCACTCCATCAAGCGCACTCTCTCTCTCTCTCTTTCTCTCCCTTGTTCTCTGAATGGGTAAACACTGAGGTGAAACATGTTGCGGGCACAAAGCAGACAATAATAGGTAGAATGGGGAAACCAAAAGCCAGGAAGCTGGACAGAGAGAGAGAATACAGTGCATGCTAACCCGGGGGAGGTTTTTGCCAAGGTGGAAGTAGACAGAAAGCAGGTGGATGTTTAGACAGAATGATAAGACAAGCCCGGCTGACATAATGCCTGATAAGCAGCCTGACTGTCAGGTTTGGCAGGCTGGTGGTGGAGCTAGAGAAAAGAGCATAGGAGGAGAGGCAGACATATGGGTGAAAAAGGAAGCTCACAAATTGTAAGAGCATCATTTAGAGGAAGTGCACCTGGTATTGAATATGAGACTCTATTAATGTACGAGATGCACTGAATACAAATCCACCCTTTTCGATTCT